>NC_132921.1:30140785-30761362 GCF_047675955.1 Chlorocebus sabaeus | reverse complement strand
AATTTGTTTTTTTAATTTAGAGTATTTTGAATAAAATAGTTGGGAGCAGTGGAAGAAAGAAAGTGGTATTCCATGACTACTCCCACTCATTGTAGAAAAAGAATCACATGGGTGGAAAGGCAGAAGAGAGTAATGGTAAGAGTGATTAAAGAGAGAGAAATTGAGAATCTTTGAGAATGTGAGATCTGGGACCTGATTGCATAACAGGATGTTCATAAGGTGGGCTGAGGAGGAAGAACACCATCAGTGAGTGTAAAGAATGTGTTATCAGTGAAGGTGGACAGAGTCCTAGACAGTATGCAGAGTTTTCTTTTCCCCAAGGTGGAATAGAAGCTGCAGAAAGATACCTATGCTTCAGCCTGCCCTGGCCACAGCAGAGAGATGACAAGAGACTCAAAGGAGTTTTGTGGATAGGAACATGAACTATCTCAAGAGTGACCAGTGTATACCTATGGCTGAGGAATAAAAATGGGGAAATGTAGGTCTCAAAGTGTTCTTGCTTGTACAGATAACTCAAAGACAGAGGCACCACAGTATTCTATCCCTAGATGAGCCCCTAAAACTTAGAAGCAATCATAGCATTCCTGAAGTATAAGGACTCTGAATAAAAATTAAGTTATAACATAGAACAATAAAAGAAGAAAAAATAAATTTGCACACACAGAAGAACAATCAAGAAAACATGGCAAGGAAGAGTAATGAGAGGGGAAGAATTTTACCATAAATTAAAATATGCTATAGCCCATATGTTAAAAACTGTGTAGTGTTGGTAGAAGACTAGACAGACAAAACAATTGGACAAAAAGAGTCCAAAAAATAGATGTAATCACATATGGAAATCAAGTATGCAATAAGGCCAATCTCTGACTTGATAGATAAAATCATAGATTTTTGTAATAAGTGGTTTTGAGATAAGTGAATATTTATATTAAATACATCAAGATGGATCAATTTTTCACATTACACACTAGGATAAATTCCAATGGGATTAGGTATTTAAAGGTAAAAGTATTAAACCATACAAGCAAAATGAGAAAATATGGTGTAATGGCTGAATTCTTTTATATACAGAGAAAGGCAAAATTCTTTTCTAATCATGAAAACAAAATACTCCATATGCATAATAAAAAGAAAAATGACAAGATGGGGCATAGTATTTGCAATAGTATAGACTGAAAGTTAACATCTTTAAAATATAAAGAACTATTAAAAAAGAGAAAAATGTGCCAAAAATTCAATTTTAAAAATGGACAAAAATAGATCACTGATATGTCACTGAAAATGAAATGAAAATCCTCTCACAAATGAAAATGTAACCAATCTCTCTCATAGTAATATAGAAATATAAATTTAGGATACAATAATTAATTTGTTTTTCTGATGAGGAATGCTGCCTCAGTATCTCATCACATTTTCAACACTCTTCTCATATAGCTCTTAACACAATATGACTTAGTGTTCACCAAGGTAGAGGTTTTAGAGAGGTTGCTGCACCCACATACTCTCCACCATACCAAGAACCAGATTGTGTTTATTTGGTTTCACTCTAGTGCTCACCTGATTTGTGCCTTTAACTGATTAAAACCCCTATGCAAATGCTTAGTCTAATGATAAACATACACCCAGAAAAACAGCACCATGCCTTCTAGTGAAGGGATCCCATCACTAACTTGCTAGTGAGATACAGCAGAGTATAGTGGGCAAACTCACAGCTTTGGAGCGAGATCATTAAGGTTCACTTACTGGCTCTGCAATTTACAGCTGTGCAACCTTGGGCAAGATATTTGTTCTCTCTGTGTTTCTGTTTCCTTTAAATGATGATGTAAATGAAAATAGTAGCTTAGCTATAGGATTTTATGAAAACTAAATGATTTATTAACATAAAATTCTTACAATAGTGCCAGCTTGTAGGTTTAAGTGCTAGATAAATATTTTGCATTGTTATTAGTCAGGAAAATAGCACTTACTTTCAATCCAAAGAGACTGGGAAAAGATTGGGAAGATAATTAAAAATACATATATATTGGGTTTAGTGGAGGTGGATGTGGGGGCTCTATTTTTTCCATTTTTAACTACTTGCCTCCCATGATAAGTTGTGCCAACAATATTTGTTGCATATTGAGGTAGCCAATCTTTTACTTTTCTTCTTGTCTAATGTCTCGACAACACTGATTTTCCCACAATATCCTTACTGATCTCATGAGCTTGGAATGACCAGTGAACATCAAGCCAGAGATTATCTTGAAAGATAGGCTTCCAGGCCTTCCAAAATTATGTGAATTTATACATCAAAGAAATTATTGAAGTGATTATGTTCAGCTTGGCATTTACCACCTTGCTACAGAGCAATAGCTTCTGAACACCCTATATTGACTGTATTTTAGGGGAAAGATAGTGATCCTTATAGTCTACCAAGGAATGGCTGGAGGATGGGGCCTCAACTTCCCCAATCTTTCCATCTCTTCAAATATGTTAATAATGGTAATAATAATGAAAATACCACTTGACATGAAAGACTAATATTAATTTTACACAAAGTGTGAGTAAAGGTATACTCAGACTTTGTTATCTTTATTGATCTTCTATATAAAATATAAGCAAACTTAATCTGCTTCCTATGAAAACACAGTTTTAAGATGAATTTCCTGCCCTCTTACGTCTCTGAGCCCCTTCTAGACTTGTCTTTACTGCAGAAAATCTGGAGTTCCCTACTGGCTGGACCCATTGATGAATGAAAACTCTATAACAATTTGTTACAAGAGAAAGTTAAAAGTCTGTGGAAGTCCTCTAGGACCTGGAATCCATCTCTATTCATATGTCTAACATTCCCACTGTATAAGTAACCTTTCTTCCAGCATTATAAATATCCACTTGCCTTAAAGAAAAGGAGTTAGTATCATTCCTTTTATTTTTAACAAATCCTAAAAGAAAACAGGAAGTAGCCCAGTTTGGAGGAAATGAAATAATATTGAGATTTAGATCCATCTCGAACAACTGGGCTGAAAATGGATAGAGTTCCCTTAAAATATTTTATTAAATTAGCAAAGAGGGCAATCTGAATCTAAATTCAAGGTTGTAGATTGCAAAAGCAGTACTAACACCACATGTCATGGAGGAAAGTCAGGCTGGACCATGTGTAGGGAACTGGCTAATCATAAAAGCCAATTTGGGCTGGGTGCAGTGGCTCACGCCTGTAATTCCAGCACTTTGGGAGGCCAAGGTGGGTGGATCACGAGGTCAAGAAATAGAGACCATCCTGGCCAACATAGTGGAACCCCGCCTCTATTAAAAATACAAAAATTAGCCGGGCGTGGTGGCACATGCCTGTAGTCCCAGATACTTGGGAGGCTGAGACAGGAGAATCACTTGAACCCAGGAGGTGGAGGTTGCAGTGAGCCAAGATCATGCCACTACACTCCAGCCTGGGGGACAGAGCAAGACTCTGTCTCAAAAAAAAAAAAAAAAAAAAAAAAAAAAAAGTAAAAAGAAAAGAAAAAGCCAATTTGACGAAAAGAAACTCTTGTCCTTAGGAAATAGGACTCTGGGCAAGGATGTGCAGACTGATGATCGAGTGAGGAAACCAGTGACTGGAGAAACAGGAACCAACATTAGAGTGACCGTGGCACTATGGAGAGGAGACTGAATCAGCCCTTTGTCACAAAGTGTCTGACTGAGAACAGTTGACTCATTATCCATCAGGTAAACAACCAAAACGCTCTTTGCATTTCCCTTTCTAGGGACAAAATGGACCCAGGGCCTGGAATAGGAGGAATAGATTAAGTGAAGCTTATTTCTCAGTTTAGAGGTATTAGAAGGATGAGAATCTATGCAGCCTTTACAGAAAGTCATTTCCCTAAACACCTGTGTTCCTCCCAGAGCTGCCTGAGGAGCAGTCCTGTGGAATGGAAAGTACCTGGCTCTGGAATGAGACACACCTGGGTCTGCATCCTGGTTCCACCCTCTCTGCTTGGCCCATAACATCCAGTTTCCTTCACCACTCGGTCACTGCATCATAGTCTAGGCAGTGCGGGTAATACAACTACTGCAGAGGATTATATTGGAAAATCTAAATGGAAAGTCTGGCACAACATAGGTTCTCAAAAATTAATAGCATTTATTTTGAACTCATTTGAAAGTAGTTCGATAATCTTTTTAAAACTTGTGCTTCTCTTTTCCTTCAAGCAATTCAATAAGGTAAAATATGCCTTCATAATTTGGTAATCAATGCTTTAACAAAATGTAAAATGAATATATGTATTTATCTAATAATTTAACCTTCAAGATTTTTCCCCCAGAGATATGAGATGTATGTACAAAAGTATTCTCATCATCATTGTTTGTAACTGAAGAAAACTGGAACCAACCTAAATGTTAGGGTTAAATAAATTATGATATACTCATGAAATGAAACATCAGTCTCTAAAATGAACAGAATAGGTCTTTATGAGCTGATTTTAAAACACAGTCAAGATATATGTATGATTCCATTTGTATAAAAAGAGCATATATGTATATGTTTGTATATGTAACTATTTTATGGAATGCAAAATACATTTTATTTTAACTGCATTTAAATTTTAAATGTATTTAACATTTAGAGAATAGTATAAATATGTCAAAAGTTAGAAAGTGAGAAGATTTAATTTAAATACTTTGGTATTTGAATTATATTCTTGAACATTCATTACTTCTATGATTTTAAAATAATGGTTAAAAATGGCTACCTAGGTTTTTTAATCCACAGATTTTTTAAATAAAGAGAAATTTGTGTTCGCTTGAGACATTAATGCAATAAGATTTTTTTTTTTTTGCTGAATATTTCACTTTTTTGTTTACTTACATAACTGAAATATTTGAGGTGCACAAAAAAAGGGTGGGAAAAATACAATCCATGTACAACTTCAGGCCTAAAATTTGTCATCTTAACATTTGCCATCTTGGTTGCAAACTCTCTTATTTATTTATAAATAAACAGAAAAACAAAGAAATAAAATAATATTACTATATTAGAGGCTCTACTTTTACCTCCTCCCCTTGCTATTTCCATTTCTCTTTTGGAATCGCTATCCTGAAGTGGTTTACTTCTTTCTCATGCATGTGTTTTTGCCATTTAATCTTTAAGACAACACTTTAGCATAGGTATTATCATTACCATACTCAAGAAATATCCTATTTCCTTATATATGATTATTCTAGTGAGATGCAGAAAAGTATAGAGGGCAAACTCATAAATACATACATAATATGTATGTACTTCCTTATCTGTAATATATATGTATATATAAACTCTTCATATGTGGGTGCACATATAAGGAAATTGAGGCTTAGAAAGGTATAGTAATTGATACTACTCATGTGACTAGCAAATGATGAAGCTTGAATGCAAACCCAGGGCAATCCAGCTAAGGCTTCAAGTGTATCTCACTAAGAGTGATTACTTTTCAAATTGTGGGTAGATTTGTTTTATTCAAATCTTACTGTTATGAGTTAAATTGCATCCTTCAAAAGGGTATTCTTGAGTCTTTACACCCAGTACCTGTGAATATCACCTTACTTGGAAATGGAGTTTTCGTAGATAAAATCAAATTAAGATGAGCTCATACTTTATTAGGATCAGACCTAATTATGACTGGTGTCTTTATAAGAAAAGGAGAACAGACAGAGATAGACTAAGAGGGAAGAATGCCATGTGAAGATAAAGGCACTGATTGGAGTTATGCAGGCTCAAGGAAGAGATGTCAAGGCTTGCCAGTAAACACCAGACGCTAAAGGAAAGGCATGGAACAATTTCTTCCCTAGATCCTTCAGGAGAACATGGCCCTGCCAACACCTGAATGTTGTATTTCTAGCCTCCAGAACCATGAGATAATATATGTCTGTTGTTTTAAGACATCCAGTTTGTGGTACTTTGTTATCACAGCCCTGGGTAACCAACCTATTGGTTTTGTTTTCACTCATTGAACAAATGTGTGTGGAGCAAATTAGGAAAACGGTTAAGTATATACATTCTTGAACCAAATATCTTATGTCTAGATCCTAAGACTTAGGGCAAGTTATTAACCTCTCTCTGCTTCAGCTTCCTCATTTCAAAATGACAGTAATAATAGAACTTTCTTCATAGAATTTTTATGAGAATGGCATGAGTTAATATGTGTAAAGCATTTAGAACATGAACATAATATCATTAACATGTTGATGGTATACCAAGCACATACTAGGTATTAAGGTCATCTTTATTAACATAAACTAATCTTTTATTAATAATCCATTATTAAACAATTAAATATAATAATGCAGAAGATGACTGTAAAATTTTTTGGTTCAATTCTCTGCTCCAAATTTAAAGTGAAAGATTAAATACTAATAGAAGGAAAAAACTCAAAAGATATAGCTAGATATAGGAAAACAATATAAATATTTCTAATGCAAATAATGAATGAGGCTTAAATGAATATGAAATGGCATCTTCAAGTTTTGATCCTGGGGACAAAGGGATCTAAATGACAATATTTAAAATGAAATGAAAATGACTTTACGGGCTAGGCACGGTGGCTCACGCCTGTAATCCCAGCACTTTGGGAGGCTGAGGCAGGTGAATCATGAGGTCAGGAAATCGAGACCATCCTGGCCAACATGGTGAAACACTGTCTCTACTAAAAATACAAAAATTAACTGGGCATGGTGGCACAGGTCTGTAATCCCAGCTACTATGGAGGCTGAGGCAAGAGAATCGCTTGAACCCGGGAGGTGGAGGTAGCAGTGAGCCGAGATCATGCCACTGCACTCCAGCCTGGCGACATAGCAAGAATCTGTCTCAAAAAAAAAAAAAAAAAAAAAAAAAAAGGAAAGAAAATGACTTTATGACATATCAAATGTTGTAATGAAACTGAAGAAAAACTTAGATTTAGATTTATAGCCTTAGTTATTTCTACTAAAACAAATGTGAAAGACTGGAGATAAATAAGTAAAATCATTTATCTTACATTTCTTCAAATTAAACAAGATTTAAACAAGATATGGTTCAAAAGAAGCTGTACTAACAAATAAACCCCAAAAGACAATGGCTTGAGTAAGATAAGTGTTTATTTTTCTATCAAATCATAGTGATCTGGGTCAGGTAAGGCAGTCCTGCCATCTTTGCATTGGCTTTTATGTCTCAGTTCACAATGTCTGGCTGCCCCAGTTCTTGTCAATGCCTGATTAGCAAGAGTGAAGAACAGATCATGATTGAGACACATGCACCTTACTTTTGTATATATGATCTAATAGTACTCTTCATTATTTCTGCTCTGATGAACTGACCAGAACATGGTCACAAGACCTTACCAAGACTCAGGATTTTCTATTATTTGAAAAGGGAAGAATCGATGTTAAGGATGACTTGTAGTCTTTGTTTGAATCCAAAAAAGTGAAAGGAATGAAATAACAAAAATAAAAGAATATTTTAGTGATATATAAAACAAGGAGACTGTGGAGATTATCAACAAAACAAAAAGATGGATGCTAAAAATAGATAAACTTAACAAGAGTGATCAAAAGAGAAAAATATACAAAATATTAGAAAAGAGACACACACCTAAAAATCAGTGTAGTGTTTTTCAAATCCTAATGGAATTCTATTAGCAGTATTATACAAATACATTAAAAATTTTTAAATAAAATTGAATATTTTCTTTTTGTTTGTTTGAGACAGAGTCTCACTCTGTTGCCAGGCAACAGTGTCATGATCAAGACTCAATGCAGTCTTGAACTGCTAGACTCAAGTGATTGTCCCATTTCAATTTCCTGAGTAGCTAGGACAACAGGCACATGCCACCACGTGCGGCTAATTTTTAAAGACTTTTTGTAGAGACAGGGATCTCCCTATGTTGCCTGGGCTGGTCTTGAAATCCTGGGCTCAAGCCATCTTCCCGCTTCAGCCTCAGAAAGTGCTGGGGTTACAGGTGTGAGCTACCATGCCCACTGAATGTTTTCTACTATATATTTAACTGATCTTAACCAAAGAAGAACATCCAAAAAACTAAATACACCAATAGCAATTAAAGGCATTGAATTAACAAATGATTTTTCTGAAAGACACTAGTCTAAGTTTAGACACTTCTATAAATTCATTTGCCAATCATTAAAAAAAATTTCAGAATACAAGAACTTCTTAGAATAGCATTGATAATAAAATTTTCCAGCACAACTCAATCAACGTATCTCATGCAATTTTATTTGAGTAGAGATGCAAAATTCTAACTAAAATACAAACAACTTGAATTAAATAGTGTGTAAATATCACATAGTTGCCAAAGAAAGAATATGCCAGGAATGTCAGGATGGTTCAACGTTAGAAAGTGTGTGACATAATATAAGCAATAATTGCTATCTTGAGCAAATCTAGTGAGCATCTTTATAAATGAAGATATGACAAAATTCTTACACATAGATTTTTATTAATGTTGTATATCTTAAATGTCACTGAAAACATTGTGCTTAATAGCTAATTTTTTTTTTTTTTTTTTTTTTTTGAGATGGTGTCTCTGTCACTCAGGCTAGAGTGCAGTGTCGTGATCTCGGCTCATGGGTTCAAGCGATTCTCCTACCTAAGCCTCCTGAGTTGCTAGGACTACAGGCGTGCTCGACTAAGCCCACGTAACTTTTGTATTTTTAGTAGAGATGGGGTTTCACCGTGTTGGCCAGGCTGGTCTCAAACTCCTGACCTCAAGTGATCCACCCACCTCGGCTTCCCAAAATGCTGGGATTACAGGCGTGAGCCACCGCGCCCAGCCCTTAAAGGCTAAACTTTATTATCTTTTCTATAAAGGATTTACACATCTTTTATTAGCTTTGTTACCTTATCATGTTTATTGCTTATTCTGTATGGAATTTTATATTTCTTTGCATTCTCTAATTGTTTTATGGGGTGTGTGTGTGTACATATATAAACACGACATTTTTATGCAGTTTTTATTTATTTATTTTTATTTAGTTTTTTTTTCTTTCTTTTTTTTTAGAAATGGAGTCTTGCTATTAGATTGGTACAAAAGTAATGGCAAAACCACAATTACTTTTGCACCAACCTAATATGTTGGTCCAGGCTGGAGAGCAATGGTGATTTACAGGCACAATCATAGCACACTTATAGCCTTGAATTCCTGACCTTAGATGATGCTCCCACCTAAGCCTCCTGGGTAGCTAGGACCACAGGTGCATGCCACCATGACAAGCTTACAGGTAAGCCTACTAGATTTTTATAGAGACAAACAAAGAGATATTTAGTTCATTTTATAATTATTATGCCTTTTATTTATTTTCCTTCTCTTATTGCATCAATTGGGTTTTTGAGAACAAGGGTTCTCACTATCCTCACTTCTACTCGACAATGTACAATGTAGCAATTCACAGAAAGCACACTTTGAATGACCAATGATCACATAAAAGAATACTCTATTTCACTAATAATCAGGGTAATTCAAATTAAAGCCATAAAGAGATGCATTTACTTCCCATCAAATTGATGATAGTTGAAAAATCTAACAATTCCAAGTGATGACAAAGGTGTAGAAAATCACAAATTGCTGACAGAGATATAAATTTGTACAGTCACTATTCTCAAAGTGTGGTCCCTGGACCATCAGAACCTGAGCACTTGTTAGAAATGCACATTCTCAGACTCCATCCTAGACCTACTAAATCAGAAACTCTGGGCACAGAGTCAGCAATCTGTGATTCCAAAGAATACTTAAGTGTGATAACTCTGACTTAAAGGAACACACTGATAAGCTATTTGACATTATCTGGCAAAGATAAAGTTATAACAGTTTTACTTCTAAATATAAACCCTAGAGAAACTCATATGCATCTATTAACAGAAACATGAAACAAAAAATTCATGGCAGTATTATTTGTAGTAATATAAAGTTAGAAATTTGCAGCCGGGTGCGGTGGCTCACACCTGTAATTCCAGCCAGATCACCTGAGGTCTGGAGTTTGAGACCAGCCTGACCAACATGGTGAAACTCTATCTTTACTAAAAATACAAAAATTAGCCAGGTGTGGTGGCAGGTGCCTATAATCCCAGCTATTTGGGAGGCTGAGGCAGGAGAATCGCTTGAACCTGGGAGGCGGATGTTGCAGTGAGTTGAGATCTGACCATTACACTCCAGCCTGGGCGACAAGATCGAGACTTAATCTCAAAAAATTAATAAATAAATAATAAAGAAATAAAATCAGGAATTTGTTGTAAATACCCTTCAATAGGAGAATTGAAGAATATTTCTGGTAAAACATATCTCATTCTTCACCCCACAAAATCATTTGTTATTCCAAAAACCGACTTTGAAACATTTTAATTTATTTAGGAACCCAAATAAAACTATGAAAGAACTTTGAAATCACTCAAATTAATAATCTGAGACATATTTAGTGAGAGAAATATATCCATGGAGAACCAGCAATAATTTTGTAAGTGATATCCTGAGGAAAGTCAATTATCTTTAAACATTCTCAGCATGAATATAACTAGAAAGTTTTACTTAAAAGGACAAGGACATCCTAAACCTATTTTATTCTTTGAAACTTAGTTTTAAAAAATTAAGAGTTTTATGTCTGTGGTAGTCAATAGAAGGGCAGTATCTATCTGGCTTAATTCATAGGGATATTAACCATCCTTAGAAAACTGTTTGGGGCAAATGATGACTCACTTTGTGTAGTTATTGGACAGGTCTGAACAGATTTCAGACTATCCATTATTAACATTCACTAATAGAGGCCAAACTATTCCCACCTTCACATCTTCTGATCTTAAGCAACGTGTATCCTGCCATCAGTCACAGTCGGAGGTAGACAGAGCAGGATGAACATCATCTGTTCTCCCTGCCATTTTCATCCATCACTGCCTTGGGGAATCCCATGGAGCCTAAGAAGGAGTTGTAAGTGGTGTAGAAAATGAACCCAGAATGAGAACTTAGGAAATATGTGTGCTTGCCCCAACTATATTATAAAAATAATAGAATTTTAGAATGCTAGCGTTAAAGGGACCTCATAGATCATGTTGTCCCATGCCATCATTTTAAAGATGAGATTCAGAGTGAGAAAGTGACTTGCCCAACACCATTCTCACACCATCAATTATTTATTAAGAAATAGATGGAATAGAGTGACAGGTGTACTCAAATACAAATCCTAGACTCAGAATCTTGGACACTCCACAGAGCAGTGTGACTGTGTCTGGGGCCAATTAACAACCTCTTTCAGTTCACTCAGCTTTCAGCTCATTAAATGGGGATACTGTGTGTCCCTCCCTGCCCTTGTGATTATAGTGCGAGCAGAAAAAACATATAGGAATTTGTCCACTTTTCCCTGCTTTGCTTTTGGTCATACCTTCTGTCACTTTGTCTTTTATCCCTCTGTTTCATTAATTTCATGTCTTAGATAACTCTTATCATTGTCACATTTTTAGAAGATCATAGGGAGTATTAAATCTAATTATAGATGTCACCCTGTCCTATAAAATGTTAGACAAACATAAGAGGTAATGGGGAGTTTGTTTACCCACTGTTTGATGAACTGTTGCTTTCCCCACTAAGCCATTGTACCAAAATTGTGTGTGCATATGTGTGTTTGTGTGTTTGTGTGTGTGCATGTGTGTGTGTATTGAAGGCAGACAAATCAGAGGCAGGAAAGGCATGTCTAAGATACATGAAGCACCCAGGCAAAGGCAATTTGAAAAACAACCTAACAAGAAGACAACAGGGAGGCTAGAGATGGAAGACAAACTTCCAATTCTGTAATTAGAACAAAAGTCACTTCTGACTAAACTGTTCTTAGATTAAAAAAAAAAAAAAATAGTACATAGATATGGATGTTCCAGGCTACCTCTTTTACCCAACCCCAACTCCATTTAAAATCTTCATATATGATCCAGGAACAATTCACAGGCATCCTTCCTATGTCTTGATAGAATATTGTGGTTCTTGGAAACATAGCTGATGCAAGCCCTTACACATGCTATGTACACAAATCACTTATCATTCATAGAAGTGGGCTTCCAGTGAGCCTCTTTTATGGCTTCGCCACAGGTCTGCACTTCTCAGACTGGGATAGCACCTTTGGTGCTGAACTGGAATGTCAAAGCCACAGAATAAGTATTCATGAAGTTTTAATTTCATTTGAAAATTTAGGAAAGGGATATATTAAGTTATTTAACAATTTAAATTATTTGCATATAAAATGGACACATTCTAGTATAGAATGCAAAACCTATCTACTTTTAGGAAATGTAACTCCTGATCACAACATTGCTGACTGACACAAAAATGTTGATCGGGGGGTGGGAGTTCCTTTCAAAAGCCCCCATGTTGGCCTGAGTCATGATAATAACTGTCAGCTCAGCACCAGCGAGGAACAGACTCCATCCAAAAGTGAGATGACATCCCTAGCATGATTGTTGTTGCCACAATGATTTTTTATCAAAATTAGTCACATCTACTGAAATTTGCTGAGTCATGAGAAAGGTACACAGAATTCTCTTTAATCATGGTGCTCTTAATTTCCCTTTCCATTTTACATTGAAATGTTTTACAAGAGTTCTGGGCTTATTTTGCTTACACAGTACACATGCCCACACATACACACACACAACTGCAGAGAGAAACATTTCGATTTATTATTAAATATGTAAACCTCATGTAAGAAAACACTTCATGTATTTTTCTCATTTTCGTATTTTAAAACTTTTAGGCCCTAGCTTATTTTACCTTGCTTTTTTACAATCATAATAACCTTTAAGATGAAAATTTCTGAATTCAGGTTAATGCTCACAACTTCTGGGAAAAGTGCATATCTAGACATAGTCCAGTAAGTTTTTGATCAGTCCCATACAGTATGTATGTATGTATTTATTTATTTTGGAGAGGGAATCTTGCTCTGTTGCTCAGGCTGGAGTGCAATGGTGTGATCTTGGCTCAGTGCAACCTCCTCCTCCCAGATTTAAGCGATTCTCCTGCCTCAGCCTTCTGAGTAGCTGGAATTACAGGTGCCCGCCACCACACCCGGGTCATTTTTTTTTGTATTTTTAGTGGAGACGGGGTTTCACCATGTTGGCCTGGCTGGTCTCGAACTCCTGACCTCAGGCAATCCACCTGCCTTAGCCTCTGAAAGTGCTGGGATTACAGGTGTGAATCACCGCTCCAGACCCCATACAATATTTTAAAAACAATTTTTAGGCTGGGTGCAGTGACTCACACCTGTAATCCCAGTACTTTGGGAGGCTGAGTCAGGTGGATCATTTGAGGTCAGGAGTTCAATACCAGCCTAGGCAACACAGTGAAACCCCATCTCTACAAAAAAATACAAAAATTAGATGGGGATGGTGGCACACAACTGTAATCCCAGCTACTCTGGAGGCTGAGGCAAAAGAATCGCTTGAACCCGGGAGATGGAAGTTGCAGTGAGCCGAAATGGCATCACTACACTGCAGCCTGGGCAACAGAGTGAGAACTTATCTTAAAAAATAAATAAATAAAATAAAAATTTAAAAATGTATATTTCTGTATCCTTACATCTTGATAAATTCTAAATGTTTTTATTCTTCCCTTCTCACTTCCTGAAAACTTTCCCACATCTCTATTCCCATTGCACTTTTAATTCATTTTATGAGGTTTGAGTATTAATATATCCAAGTAGACACATGTTACTGTCCCTCTCAAAAAGAAGGGCAAGTGTTATATGCTAATAGAGCGAGTATCCATTGCCAAAGTAATTGCAGTACTGTCTACTCAAAAATTTCACCCATACCTTGTCTGTTCCTTCTGAATAGTAGTTAAGGCTTTTTACTCAGTAAATGATCACAATCCACATAATATGAATTTAAGAACAGATGCTATTGGAAAACACTGTGCTTCAAATCTGGACAAATATAACATTAATTAATTAATCCATTCAATAGACATTTGATCAGATATCATTGTATACAGGACACAGTGTTTAGTGATGAAAGACAGTTCCTGCTCATAGAGTTTCCCATCCTTTGCAGGAGATAGATGAATGATGTCCATGAACTTCATAGCATCAGAACAGAGGCAAGTACAAGGTTCCTGCAGGAAAAGGCACATGATACCGGGCTATAGATCAGTCCCCCAGGAAGCAGACTCTGAGCTGGATATTCACCTGCAGAATATTTATATGGAATTCCCTCAGGATAAACACAAAAGGGATGTAGAGGGTCAATGATTCCACAGAGGGAGAGGTTAAATTTTGAAGCCGTCAGAACTCAGGACTCACCTGATGTTCCATTCCAGGAAGCTTTGCAGCCAGAGGCACCCTCCAGAGTTGCCCACCTTGGGGGCAAGGGTACAGGGCCTTAATTTCCTCACCTCACTAAATACCAGGCATTGAATGAGAGTTGTCCTCTGGAGGGAGTGTGGCCCTGAGTAAAGGAGATATGCTTTCTTGGGCTGAAGTCAAATCCCATGGAGGAACTCAACTGAGAAATGTCGCCACCAATAGCAGCTCTGAAGCAATGGATGCCTTAGTCCTGAAAGGGGACCTGGGCTGTCCACCATGGGATCCACTACACCCTGTACCTGTCAGCTACTCTCCATACAGGTACTTACCCTGTGCCATCTCACCCAAACTAGTGGTAAGAATGACAGAAGTCACCATGGGTCTATTATGCAAACACATGCAGCCTGAGAGAGAAGTGCCATTTCCATAGCTATTTCCACCTATGGTCTTCAAGGGTTGATGTGTGCATTAAATTCAGAAACAAGGAAACACAGGAAAAAGCTTTTTCACAGACCACCAAATAAGCTTATTTTCCAAAATTACCATTTCCTTTTACTTCCTTTCTGCCTCTGCTCCCCCACTCAAATTATTTCCATTTCATAGTACCATGATTTATACTTAATGATTGAGATATTTGGGTGATAAAAGTCTTTCCTCTCTTTATGTATGTATTAACCTATGTAATATAATGGTCATAAAATTGATCCTGATAGAATTTATAATACAGTTTTCTTAGAGATAAAAATTTCTCAGCCAAACAGTCTTATTTTTTTGGTTTTTTAGAAAAAGCTTTTTCACCAGTTTTCTTCCAGGAAAAAGAAAGGAAGAACATGTATATTAAAATGCCTAAAAAATATTTCTTTTGTGTAGAATCTTAGAGTTTCTAAGTTAAAATAAGTTGAGAATATGTTCTTTTTTAAAATTTGTAAGGTTCAAAAACATAAAATTTAAAGAAGCATGAAAGTTTACTTGGGTGTGTATTCAGTTATAACTCAACTACCTGCTGCTAAATGCTGGTATAAATGCTTTCTTCATATAACTCTTTTCACTTTTATTTAACCTCACCTTCAACTCCAAGATTAATCCTTTCCCTTTTCCTTACCTACCTTAGAGGACTGGAGCAGCAAGAGAAGGGATAAAATTGGTGATACATGACAAAGCTAACGCAAATGATAAAATAATAAGAAAAATAAGAGCAGAGATAAAAAATGATAATGTACCATTAACTAAGAAGCAGAGAAAATTAACTTGTGTGCAGCTAAAGTTCAGAAGGAGAAAGGAAGCGGGAGTGGGTAAAAAGAAAAAAAAGAATGAGCCCTATGATAATAACACAAAGAAAGGAAAGTTACTACATTTGTTTGGATTTGGTGTTACAGTGTCAAGCAGGTACAGAAATTAGTCATTTAGAAAGGCAACAGAAAAGAATAAATTTGGGAGGAAAAGCACACGAATATTCAAAAAGGTATTGAAAGTAATTTATTGCATGGGGTCTTGTCTTACTTTTATGTAATTCTCTTAATTTTCACTCAGAATTGTCGGTTTTTTTTATTTTTAAATAATATTTGTGAACTGAAAACCATTGTGTTTTGTTTCTAATTTCTAGAGAGAAATAATTAATATTACTACCAGAATTCTCTTATTTATTGTTCTTTGAGGCCCAAGCAGAGGCAATACCCTTTAAGGGCCTGCAACAGTTAGGAATTGCTGTGAAAGAAAAAAAGCAAGAACAAACATTAAAAAACTTAGGGTCTGTGATGTTGAGTTTCTAGCATGTCAACTGAGCTGAGATTGAACTGTGTCTCTTCCTGCTGAAGAGGTGGACGGGAGGTGAAGCCTGGTTCTTTCTGTGTTCTGAAGCTCGTGCAGAGCCTGTGGTGCTGTAACAGCACACCCATGTCATTGCTTATCTCCTGGCCTACCCTTGGTGGTACAGCAGCAGGACGGCAGCTCCTGTAGCTCATAGTCTATCTCTTCCTCCAGCTCACACTCTATTTCCTCCCCCAGCTTTCCTGATTCTGGGCCAGATAAGCGTTCAACATACCCCGGTCATCTAAGTTGGAGGCTTACAGAAGTAAGCAACCAAGGCAAGTTCCAGTTGGTCCTCACAGCTCACCTTCACAGGATCCAGTTTATCTTTGCTTTTTTCATTTTAATTCTGTCTTCTCTCCCCAAGTGTGTGCTCTGTGGACGTTAGTCTCCAGCACCAGCTGCAGAAACCAAAACATCACACAGAATGTATAATCAACTTTCACAACTCATTAAGGTCAGATTGCTAAAATATTCCTTCCTTCTTCCCTTCCCTCCCCTCCCTTCCCCTCCCCTCCCCTCCCCTCCCCTCCCCTCCCCTCCCCTCCCCTCCCCTCCCCTTCCCTTCCCTCCCCTTCCCTCCCCTTCCCTTCCCTTCCCTTTTTCCTTTCTTCCTCCCAATCTATCTTCTATTTACTAAAGTTTCTGCTGGTCTAACTGAATCCTAACTGATAAAGAATTTGGAAGTGGGAAGTTGTTACAGAGGAAAGCTGATAACAAGAAGCTGTGAGAAAGATATATGTAGATAAACTAGGTAGGAAGAAAGTGTGCATTTATTTGCTTTCAAAGTGATTACTCACGAAAGAGCAAGGAGGATCTTTATAATCAATTGGGTAAGATGACTCATCCTGGCCAGGCACGGTGGCTCATGCCTGTAATCTCAGCACTTTGAGAGGCCAAGGTGGGAGGATCAACTGAGGTTGGGAGTTCATGACCAGCCTGACCAACATAGAGAAACCGCATCTCTACTAAAAATATAAAATGAGCCAGGTCTGGTGGTACATGCCTGTAGTCCCAGCTACTCGGGAGGCTGAGGCAGGAGAATCGCTTGAACCCAGGAGGCGGAGGTTGTGGTGAGCCAAGATTGCACCATTGCACTCCAGCCTGGGCAACAAGAGCAAAACTCTGTCTCAAAAAAAAAAAAAAAAAAAAAAAAGGAAAAGGAAAAGAAAAAAGACTCATCCTATGAATATCAGTCAGCCTATTTGCCTACTTACCTCATTCATTCCTTGGGCTCATGACAAAAATGGCAGCGGCAGTGGGGATAGAGGTTATGCATGGGCTCAGCAGCACAGAATTTCATTCACCAAGGCCAATCTGGCTGCATTCATTAAGTGTCCAATATGCCAATAGCAAATACCAACACAAAATAACTGTTCAGTGGCATTCTTTGGGTGGATTAACCAGCCACCTGGTGATGAGTTGATTATGTGGGACTACTTCCATCATGGAAAGGGCAGCATTTTATTCTCATTGACATAGACACTCTGGATATGAATTTTCCCTGTCTGCACATACTGCTTCTTCTAAAACCAACATCTCTGGACTTATGAAATACTTTTTTTGCTGTGATGTTATTTTATATAGCATTGGTTCTGATCAATGAACTCATTTAAAAGCCAATGAAGTCTGACAATGTACCATGCTCACATAAATTACTGGTCTCACCATGTGACTCATCACTGTGAAGCAGCTGGCCTTATAGAATGTCGGCATTGGGGTGGCTTGTTTCTTTTTTTCTTCTTTCTTTTCTTTTCTCTTCTCCCCTCTCTCCCTCCCTCCTCCCTCCCTCCCTCCCTCCCTCCCTCCCTCCCTCCCTTCTTTCTTTCTTTCTTTCTTTCTTTCTTTCTTTCTTTCTTTCTTTCTTTCTTTCTTTCTTTCTTTCTTTCTTTCCTTCCTTCCTTCCTTCCTTCCTTCCTTCCTTCCTTCCTTCCTTCCTTCCTTCCTTCCTTCCTTCCTTCCTTCCTTCCTTCCTTCCTTCCTTCCTTCCTTCCTTCCTTTGACATAGTCTTACTCTGTCGCCCAGACTGGAGTGCAGTGGTGCAATCTTGGCTCACTGCAACCTCCGCCACCTGGGTTCAAGCCATTCTACTGCCTCAGCCTCCCGAATAGCTGGGACTATAGGGGCATGCCACCATGCCTGGCTAATTTTTTGTATTTTTAGTAGAGACAGGGTTTCACCGTGTTAGCCAGGATGGTCTCAATCTCCTAACCTCATGACCCACCCACCTCGGCCTCCCAGAGTGCTGGGATTACAGATGTGAGCCACTGCACCCGGCCGGGATGGTTTCGGTCTCAGTAACAGTGCAAGCTGGGATAGCAATATTTAGAAAGCCAGGAAATGCTATGTAGGGTATGTTACATGTTCTAAATCTTTGACCAATGTATAGTGCTATTTCTACCATAGACGAGATGGTTATGGCAATTGGGTCTTCTCACTATAATTCCCCTAGTGATAGATTAACAAACTTTTTGATTTCTTTTCCTGCAACCTTTGGCTCTGCTGGTCTAGAAAACAGTTCTCAAGTGAAGAATGCTTTTACTAAGACAAAACAATGGTTCATTTAAATAATGAAACTGGAAGTTGAATCTGTCCTCTGGATACTAGGCTCTTTGTACTAGTAATTAATAAGCAAAGAGGAGGGTTACTTGTACTGGATGAGATAATTGATCCTGATTATCAAGGTGAAATTGGATTGCTACCTCACCATGAGGGTAAGCAGAACTGTAAAATACAAATGGTTTCCCTGGGGGGTGACTTTTACAATTCCCCTGCCCTATGATTAAAGCTAATGGAAAACTAAACAACGCAATATGGTCACCTAGATTGCTAATGGTGCAGACTCTTCAGAAGGGTTTGGATCACTTCACCACATAAGGTACCACAGCCAAATAAAATGCTTGTTTTAGGCAATGTGAATAAAAAAATGAGTAGTAGAAGAAAGAACGTGGTAAAACATACAAGATATGACTATGGGATCAATTTCATTTTATTATTTATTTATTTTTAATTTTTATTGATTGATCGGAACAAGAGTCTCACTCTCTTGCCCAGGCTGGAGTGCAGTGGCACAATGTTAGCTTACTGCAACCTTTGCTTCCTGGGTTCAAGCAATTCTCCTGCCTCAGCCTCCCGAGCAGTTGGGATTACAGGTGCCTGCCAGCATGCCCGGCTAATTTTGTTTTATTTTGTATTTATTTTTTATTTTTAGTAGAGATGGGGTTTCACCATGTTGACCAGGCTGGTCTTGAACTCCTGACCTCAGGCAATCTGCCCACCTTGGCCTCCCAAAGTGCTGGGATGACAGGCATGAGTTACCGTGCCTGGCCTTATTCAGAAGCAATTACCAATTTCAGAAACATGAGCAGTGTCTATGAAATTGGGTCGGGCTTGATTTTCCTTGGATGGGCTTGTTCATGCATCTATGGTCAGTTGGAACCTGAGACTCTGCTCCATGTGGTCATTCATCCTCTAGATGGCTAGTTCACCTCGTTCTCTTGGCAGTACCAAGATTCCAGGTTGAGTAAGAGAGGGGCTGGAAAAATGCAGTGCTACATTATGACTTCAGTCAGCACAAATTCAGAGCAGGTAGGGGATTACCCAGTTTCAAGACAAATGATGTGGATATAGGGATGCCTTTCATCATGTCTGTTAATGCCAATAGTCTACCACCAAACCCTCATGCTTTATAGAGTACCCTAGGATACTGACAAAAGGGTAGCCCTAGCAGAAATTCTGAATGGTTTTAAGCCTTAATTCTTAAACCCCACACTTCATCTACTTAGAACCTGCATCATTTTTCTTCCACTTTATTATTAGGGAGTCAATTTTTTCAGTGTCACCTGTGCATTTCAAATTTTCATGCACATTGTACACTTTATGATATCTGATACTTGGCTGCATTTTCCTGATGATTCCTGACGATGACAAGAGGAAGTTTAGAAAGTTTGGGGATACCCTATAATCTACATTAGTCTCCTCAAAGGCATTCTCCCATGCAATAAACATATTATCTAAATAAATTTTGTGAGGATTCTAAGCAAATTTAGCTTCAAAGACAAATCCTATTTTTTTCCCCATTTATCCAATTTGAATCATGTGAACTTGCCAACTTTCAATTTTTTCTCACCTACAAAAATGGCAATTTCATATAGTTCAACCCATCGATTACGAAAAAGTTTTGCTTTTTCCCTTTCAGCACAGTGTCCTGAAGATATCTTCCAGCATTTACCACCACCTAAGGCCTCCTGTCTTTACATATTTCTTTCAGAGGCAGGTCCCCTCCTGCCAGGCTTACTTAGTGGGCCACCTCTGACATTAGAAGGTTGAAACATTTCTATTAAATGAAGGCTCAAAAGTAGGCAAGAGAAAGCTAGCAAGCAAAGAAAGCACTAAAGTCTCATTCTTTCTCCTGTGAAAATGTCAGTGCCTCCTGGAGGTCCACATTAATTATATTTTTTTATTGGTGTTTGAACTATACTGAGATGATAATAGTCTGATATTTAAGGCAATTTAACATGAAAATCTTCCTATTGAGTAGTTTCTCTGTGTTGGTTAGCACCTTATGAACATCTTCCTTAATTTTTAAAATAGCATTTATAATTATGGTTTGCCTAGCATTTCGGAAGTGGAATAGGTGAATAGGGATATGTGTGGAGGTATTATAAATTCCAGGAATGAGGTGGGCATAGTAGGAATGTGAAGTGTTACTTTTTCTTTTTACCTCTCTCTCTCTCAGTTAAGAGAGGTTGAGATCTGGGATGTTATACTTGTATTAACGTGTAAAAACCAGTATATATTCTTAGTTCATCAGTATAAAAATAGTCATTGAATCATAATGTGTTCGAGCTGTGGAAGAATCTTAATGGTCTACCAGGTTGACTACCCAGGTTTACTGGAGTCTCCTTTCAACATCTTTCTGAGATGTGTACTCATTTAGCTGCTCTCTGATTCTTCCCATGGGTGTTCCACAACTCGAAGCAGTCCATTCTATTTGGGGCATATCTGATAATTAGTAGAATTCCTAAGTGAACCAAAATCTACTTCTCTGAAACTTTCATCCATTAATCTCATTTTTTTTAATTAGAAGGCTACTCAGAAAAATATTCAATTTCAGTTGCCTAACACAGAGTTAGGAATTGTGTTTTTTTTGTAAGTGCCATCAGTTACAAAGCACTATAGGCAAATATGTGCTACTGATATTTCATATTTTAAAGTCAAGTATTCAAAATCAGCTATTAGGTCAAGGGACTGAATAATTTGTTCAAAAATGACCTAAACTTCTCCCTATAATTAAATAATTACAGAAGCTTATCTAGATGTTAGTTATTCCTACTCAGTTGAAAGTAGATTTCTAGATTTCTTTTTCTAGAAGTGTAAGTTATGTTTTACTTTTTCAAAGACAAATCAAGGGGTGAATATGATTTTTACAATTAGGTCAATGAGTTTAAACATTAATCTAACCTTTGCATATTTTATATGATTTATCTTACAAAAATATTATTTACATACAACTATTTATGACTTTTTATTAATAGAACTAGGTATACCTGTAACTAGATAATTCTTTAGACACTTCATTCTTTGTTATGACTAGCTTATTTACTTAGCAACCCATAGTTCTGTATTAGATAATATGCTAATCAATAAAAGATTTGGATAAGGTAAGAATACATTGATTATATATATATATATATATGTATATAATATTCTTTCTGGGATACATCTGAATATCAGTAGCTCTCATTCTGGGAGATCATTTCTTAATGTTTTATCTCATTTTCCATTATTTGTCCTCATAATCACATTCTAATGGTATTAGCCGCAGACTGCAGATCCAGTAATGGAGTGGCCTTCATCAGCAGAAGCTCACAAAACCAGTGACTAGCTGCTGAGATCTGTTTGAGCCCATACCACTCTTCCTTCAGTCTTACTAGAAGTCAAAATGATCTGTATGACCTTGATCTTTCTGAGGTCATTCTGACAAAGTTCCTGTATTACTGGTGTGCTCTCAGTGTTCTTGAAGCCCTTGAAGACAAAGTGTTGCATTAACTTAGTTTATTCACAAGTGAAAGCCAGTGTTCCCATTTGTGGTCTTTGGAAATAAGCCTCACTCCTTTGTGATGGGCCTGAAGGCTGTCTAGAGCACTGACCTTGGCATCATGGTAGCATGGGCTGGTCTGTTGGTGGAATGCTTGGAAGTCCCAGATACTTCCAGACCACTTCAGGATGCTCAGTGTCCTCATGCCCCACCCCACCCCACCCCACCCCACAGCCTGCTCTGCATCTCAAATATACTCTCTTCACCCTCCTCTTGAGAAAAATACCTTGTGTCAATAAACACTTCTGGTGAATTGCTGTGGTTCCTATTAGTTCTTACTCAATCTGCTGCACTAATTCCCCTGATCTTATGCATTTCCAGAGCGATCTTTCAATGTCATTGCAGTGATCTTTAAAATAATCCAATCAGGCCACTTTCTGCCAAGGGAAAGGCTTTTCCCCTTTTCCATCCCCTAGAATTGGCTGTCTACAACTTACCAGACAAAATTCTTTATTTAGCACCACAAAGTCTTCAGTAGTCTGACTTTAGCTCACCTTCTCAAGATTATCTTCTCTACAAAATCCTTTGATGTATCCTACACACCATCCACACTAAACTTGTCAAATCTCCTTTATTAGGTATTGTACTACTTTCCAAGGGCTGCTGTAACAATGCAGTATAAACCGGGCTGATTAAAACAACAGAAATCCAGAATCAGAATCGCTGGGCTGAAATCAGGGTGTCAGAAGGGCCACATTCTCTCTGGATGTGGGAATCTGTCCTTTTCCTCTTAAAGCCTCTGGTAGCTGCCAGCATTCTTTGGCTCATCACCTTATCACTCCTGTCTCTGCCTCAGTGGTCACAGTGCCTTTCATTTTGTCTGTATCAAATCTTCCTCTGCTTCCCTCTTATAAAGACA
Source organism: Chlorocebus sabaeus (assembly GCF_047675955.1). NCBI lineage: Eukaryota > Metazoa > Chordata > Mammalia > Primates > Cercopithecidae > Chlorocebus > Chlorocebus sabaeus. The sequence continues at coordinate 30,738,325 of NC_132921.1, read as the reverse complement.
TTTATGATTCCATTTATGGCCTACCTGAATACTCTGCCCATCTCAAATTCCCTAACTTAATCACATCTGCAAAATCTTTGCCCTAGAAGAAAACACACATTCTGGAAATTAGGATGTGAACACATCTCTGGGGGCCATATTTAGCCTACCCACACTTACGTATTGCTGACTAGCCTGTTATCCCTAACATTAGCAGTTTAAAACAACAATCTATGTTATCCTGTGGGCCATGAATCTGAGTGTGTCTTAGTTGGGTCCTCTAGCTTGGAGTCTCTCCCATGGCCACAGTCCCAATAAGACTTGAGTAGGAAAAGACTTGCTTCTTGGTTCACTCCTGTGCTTTTTTCAGTGTTCAGTTCTGCGTGGTTGTTGGACTGAGGTCCCAGATCCTTACAAGCTGTTGGCTGGAAGTCTCTCGCAGCTGACTGCCACACAGATTGCTTCATTGAGCATCTCACATAATCGTGACTTGTTCATCAGCAAGTGAAGGGGCAAGAGAGAGTGCCAGCAGGACAGAAGTCACATCCATCACTTTTGCTTGCTCTATGTGTGAGAAGAAAGTCACTAGCTCCACCACACACTCAAGGACAGGGGATTACACAGAGACATCAAAATTGAAAAGCAAGCTCATTGGCTCCATGTCAGGACCTTCCTACAATAGCTCCCCCAATATGTCATGCCCTTTTATGACTGCATGCCCATGCATAAGTTTTCTACTCATGTTGTTTCAAAGCTACCTGCTTGGAAAACTCTTCCATATGCTTAAGCCATGATTTCAGTTGCCCTTTCTACAGTGAACTCTTTGTTCCAACAATATTTGAAATTCCAAAGCATTTTTTTTTTTTTCTTTTGAGACGGAGTCTCTGCTCTGTCACCCAGGCTGGAGTGCAGTGGCGTGATTTCAGCTCACTGCAACCCCGCCTCCCCGGTTCAAGCAATTCTCCTGCCTCAGCCTCCTGAGTAGCTGGTATTACAGGTGCCCACCACCATGCCCAGATAAGTTTTGTATTTTTAGTAGAGACGGGGTTTCACCGTGTTGGTCAGGCTGGTCTTGAAACCCTGACCTCGTGATCCACCCGCCTTGGCCTCCCAAAGTGCTGGGATTACAAGCGTAAGCCACCGCACCCGGCCCCAAAACATATTTTATACCTTCGTGTCACCTGTAGGTGTTCACACATTTGACTCTCCCATTAAACTAGGGTTATTTGGGGCCAGGAGTTCTGTCTTTTTCCTTCTGTGTTCTCAGTGCCTCTTGGACACAGCACTCTGCATACAGGAAATACTCAATAAGTGTTGTTCTGAATATTAGTTCTTTTCATAATTGCATAATTTGGTGCTCCTGTGATTGAAATGTGGTCATTGTACTTCATGTATTCACAGTTTGCTTTAAAGAATTTGACTTCATCTATTGTGCTCTAGCTGCATTGCTTCAACTTCACTGTATGAATAAATCCCCTGGGGATTCATTTAAAATGTAAATTCTTATCCTCTAGGGCTGGGATGGAGCTCAAGATTAAAAATTTCTAGCATGTTCCAAGCTGGTGCCCATACTGTTTTTCCAGGGACCTCACTGAGAATAGTAAAACATAGAAAATAATGTAAAGGAAGGTATAGGAAGGGATATTTGAGATAACAATGAGAGGATTTTCTAATAGTAAGATATACATGAAAGGAGGATGGGGGTGTATGGGGGTGTGAGTTAATTAATTAATGAGCTCTTTTTTTCTGGGCTAACTCATACATAGGCTGGGAGTCCAATTGTTAGGGATAATATAGACGGACTCAGGGGACACTTAGAATAAATTGGGATTTTTCCCATCAAAAAGTGGGCAAAGGATATGAACAGACACTTCTCAAAAGAAGACATTCATACAGCCAACAGACACATGAAAAAATGCTCATCATCACTAGCCATCAGAGAAATGCAAATCAAAACCACAATGAAATACCATCTCACACCAGTTAGAATGGCAATCATTAAAAAATCAGGAAACAACAGGTGCTGGAGAGGATGTGGAGAAATAGGAACAATTTTACACTGTTGGTGACTGTAAACTAGTTCAACCATTGTGGAAAACAGTGTGGCAATTCCTCAGGGATCTAGAACTAGAAATACCATTTGACCCATCCATCCCATTACTGGGTATATAACCAAAGGATAATAAATCATACTGCTATAAAGACACATGCACATGTATGTTTATTGCAGCACTATTCACAATAGCAAAGACTTGGAATCAACCAAAATGTCTCTCAGTGACGGACTGGATTAAGAAAATGTGGCACATGTACACCATGGAATACTATGCAGCCATAAAAAAAGGACGAGTTCGTGTCCTTTGTAGGGACATGGATGCAGCTGGAAACCATCATTCTCAGCAAACTATTGCAAGAATAGAAAACCAAACACTGCATGTTCTCACTCATAGGTGGGAACTGAACAATGAGATCACTTGGACACAGGAAGGGGAACATCACACATGAGGGCCTATTGTGGGGGAGGAGGAGGGATAGCATTAGGAGATATACTCGTGTAAATGATGAGTTAATGGGTGTAGCACACCAACATGGCACATGTATACACATGTAACAAACCTGCACGTTGTGCACATGTACCCTAGAACTTAAAGTATCATAATAATAAAAAAAGAGAAAAAACAAAAGAATAAATTGGGGTTTTCTCAACATGATCTATAGGGTGCTATGGTTTTATTAGAGTCCTTAGAACATCCATGAGCACCAAGGAAAACGTAAAATTTTAACTTCAGTTTTAAATATTTTATCCCTCAAAACACCTTCAATTTCATATATTTTACCTATTGAAGTTCTGTGTAAGATTTAATTTTTTAAACAAATCTGGTTGCTTAAAATACACACTCACAATACACACCCAAAAGTACAAATATGGCACTAGAAGAGTTTCTCTGATTCTGTGAGCCCTGATCAGAGAACCATGGTCAAGTGGTAAAAAAAAAAGATTCCTCAATGAACAGCTTTTCAGTTTAACCTATGGAAGTTATTTTCAGTCTTCAAATTCTTGATTAAGTGCAGGGAAAACTCACGTTCCATTGTGTCCATTTGCAAAATGGCTCAATACCCTTCTGAGTAAGCAAACTGACTCACAGAATCCCTGGACCATAGGACTATATCTTTATGTGTTTAGTTCGCAGGAGAAGTCGTCGGGGCTTCCTTCATCCCAACACCTATTGGTTCTTATATTATAGACAACTTTAACACCCAACCTGACACAGTGTCAGAAGGGCCACACTCTCTCTGGATGTGAGAATTTGTTCTTTGCCTCTTCAAGCCTCTGGTAAAGGAAAGGAACTGTAAGGTTTGAGTCCACAGATGTGGTTAAGGCTTAGCTCTACCAGAAATAACTCCAGTAGTTTTGAGCATGTCCCTTGCCCTCTCTGGGCCTCAGTTTCCTCATGAGAGAATTGTTCTAGATCAAAAGTTGGCAAATGTTTTTGTTAAAGGGCTAGGTAGTAAACATTTTAGTTTTTATGGACCATACAATCTCTACCACAAGTATTCAAGCCTGCCGTAGCCACTATGTAACCAAAACCCATGTGGCTGCATTCCAATCAAAGTTTCTTTACAAAAACAGGTGGTTGGCTAGATTTAGTCTGTGGGTTATACTTTCTAAACTCTGTTCTACATGATCACTGGGCATCTGCCCAGCTCAGAAACTGTGATTTAAAATTAGATAGACTGTGGTAATTTTTCACTAAGTTATTAATAGGTTATACTGGCTTGAACTACATTTGCTTTTGAATAGGGAACAGAATCTTAACTCAGGGGCCATGATTCTACAGAAGATTTCGAGACATCAGGGTCAGGCAGTAGCAGAGATATTTTTTGATCCAAGGGTCTTTGGAGGGCCCTGACATTAGGCCACAGTGGAAGTTACTTGCCCTGTCTATAGGTAAGGCCAATCTGGTTACACAGAGGGAGTCATTAGCATTTCCCTGATGAAGCCTTTCTGGGACTGCTCACTTGCCAGGACAGCTGAGAAACCACAATAGGAACAATGAATCCTGTTATTGGGAACTGTAAATAATGAACCGACTGCAGTAGTTCTGCTCCATAGGGCCCCATATTGACTGCTATTCAATTGTAAATATCCCCTGTCTGCTGTTGTACTGGCGGACAGAGAGTCTGTGCTGTATATTATGCTAAACATTCCCTGGAATCCAACTGCAGGAAGAGAAGACAATGCAGGCAGCAAAACCGTCCCATTAACTTACTGTACATCTGTTTCTGTCTCCTCATAATTCAAGGTGTTAAGACAGCCCACAACTTCCCTTTGAGATACATGAATATTTTTATAGGTATGGAATTCATATATGTGTGTACAAATGTATTGCTATTTGATTCCTTCAGTGGCACCTTCCTAGAGATGAAAGAGATTGACTTATGTCATTTATTTTTCCCTACAGTGTTTTTTCTTTTTCACTTGGTATTGTTTTGCTTTAACTGATACAAAGCCTTTCCCATGAGAAGCTATTAAATATCTGGGGAGATATTTCAGGGAGCCTTAAATTAATACCCGTTTTGCATCTGGTGCCTGGAGCTCTCACCAAGACCCTGGCTTGGGTTCTTGATCAAGTATAGGATTAATTATTTTCCTAGATGTGACTTTTTATGCGCTAGTTTGCTAACTTGATTCCTGACACACTTCTGCATTTTTGAACTTTGAGATTCTGAACTCTGAAGTGTGGTACTCTGGATCCTGTCTGTTTCTGCCCTCATCCCTGAACTTAATTTTCAGGCACTTAGGATGTTTATTAAACTTTGAGAATTTTTCTTGCTGGCCATCGGATAGAGCAGGAAAGTTGTTCAAAAAAGTAAATTTACAGAGCTTCAAAGTTTAAAGGCTCCTTGAAGTCATTAAGGATAATCCATTTTAATTTATAATGAAGGCTGTGGGTCCCAGAGACATTGCTCAATTGGCCAGAGCCATCCAGATGCCAACCAGATGTTAGTTTCCCTCCTGCTCCCAACCATCTTCCTCCCTGGGCAGTCCCCTCTGCTTCGAGTACATTTGGAGTAACAGTTTGTTTCCTTACATCCTGTCCTGACTCGGTTCCACCTTTAGGTTATGAAATGGGAGGCTTTCCAAAATGCTGGGGTCCTTGGGGACTTTGTTAACATCATGCTCCCAACTCTTTAAAGTGCTATCAATTCAAGGAAGTGTTTGTGGCACTCTTTTAAATGTCCAGGTAAGGTATCAGTGACAACGTTCATGCTATTAAAAAGTTTTTAGTCCTTCTGTCCATGAATAATTTTTTATTGTCTTTTTTGTTAATAAGCCTCAGTGTGAAGACATATTGCTCAGGCATCTCTTATTTTAATTACCGAAAGTCCTTTTGAATCACCCCCTTTTAGGGCTTCTTCCAAATGCTCTTAATTCACATTCATTCATGCAGAGCAATTGAGCTCTCATTTTGTTTTACCATACACTGAAGAGCATGAATTTTTGTCCCAATAGTAGCCTATCAAACCATTTTGATAAAGCAGGCAATTCAATATGGAATTAGACAAGTCTCTTACTATGTGAGGGAACTTATGAGTCTAAGTATAGCATTATTTTCTCTCTCATTCTCTCATACCCAGAAAGCAGCCAGAGAATTTAGACTCAAATTTCAAACTTCCTTCATTTTTAACTCAATGTTTTGACTTGCTTGCTTGCTTTCACACTTTCCTTCCCTCCCTCCCTCCCTTCCTTCCTTCCACCTTTCTTTCTTCCTCCTTTCCTCCCTTCCTCCTTTCCTCCTCTCTTTCTGTCTTTCTCTCCTTCCTTCCTTCCTTCCTTCCTTCCTTCCTTCCTTCCTTCCTTCCTTCCTTCCTTCCTTCCTTCCTTCCTTCCTTCCTTCCTTCCTTCCTTCCCTCCCTTCCTTCCTTCCCTTCCTTTCTCTCTCTCTCTCTTTCTCACTTTCTTTCTTCTTTCCTTCCCTCCCTCCTTCCCTTCCTCCCTCCCAGGCTGGTCTAAAAGGCCCCAATCTATCCTCCTGCCTCAGCCACACAAAGTGCTGGGATTATAGGCATGAACCACGGCACCCAGCCTTGAATATTTTTAATAAATATAAACATTGGCTTTGGGGGACAGAAGGAAAAGAATCTTTATTTCAGTTCTCTATAGTGCACGTATAGACTGTGTTAAATAATATATACTGAAGCATTCTTATGTTTTCTTCTCCTTAAGTGCTTCTCCAACTTATTCTGACCAAAAATCAAGTTAGACAGAGGGCTCATGAATCAGCTTAACCCATTTTCACCAGCGGTTGCAGCAAAAATGACTTCTCCTCAGGAGCTGTATTGTAGAGGTTATATTTAGTTGGATGCCAACCCCAGCTCTGCAAGTAACTTAGTTGCATGACTTTGGTTAAATCATTTTGCCTATTTGGATTGGAATTCAGTTTCTTGAAGGAATACTTTGGTTGCAAGAAACAACAACAACAACAAAACAAAACAAAAACAAAAACCAGAGCAACAGGAGTTTTATCAAATAAAGGTTATTCTCTCCTGTAGCAGGTTATCTGATCCTCAGCATCCTCAACTGTTATTTCAGCGGCTCAATAGTGTGAGGGCCAGCAACTCTGCAGTTCTTCTGGTCTCACCTTATTGTTTCAATACTCAAGCTATAGCTCCAGGCATTAGGTCTGCATTTAGGGAAGGGAGAGAAGGTTAGGGAAGCAGCTCTCTGCCTCTATCTCTTTCATCAGCGAAAGGAAAAGCCATCTCAGAAGCTCCCAGCAGACTTTCTCACTCATTTGACAGAATCACATCAATACCCCAATTGCAAGAGAGGCTGAGAAATTACATACTTAGCTGTTCTCATCTCTGTGGTAGAGGCAGGCAGAAGAAAGGCATTGTGATTAGGTTGAGTTAGTCAACCTACAGTGTCTAGCTTACCTTCCTCATATATAAAAGGCAGAGGCTGTGCTAGGTGATCTCGTAGAGCTTTCCCAGCTCCAAATGCATGTTAATATCTGAATAGGGAGAAAACCTCAGTATGGAGTATCACTTTCATGTGTATGGCAATTCCTGGTTTCTATTCAAATCCTCTCCCCAGAAATACCTTCACTAATATTCTATGTACAGGTTGGAGAAAAGCCGATGCATTTCTCATATGTGTAGCACAATGTCATTCCAAGAAAAAAAACAGAAGGGGCCAGTATTCATAACATAATGCTGTTTTGACAGATCCAGGAAAAGAAAAACAAATATCAATTCACATGAAAATACTCCTAAGAGAGGTAACCCACACATTGATATTATATAATGTTTTTTGATTAAATTTGTATTGAAGATTTCAGGTTTTAGAAAAAACTATAAAATCAAGATAAAAAGTATCTATTTTTAAAATTCCCTTTCAGTCCTCAGTCACATATAATTTTGCATGACTACAATCTTACATGCAGACCATTCTGTGCCCTGAGTTTTCCACTTACCATTATCAGATTATTATTTTACAGAAAGTCGAGTCAGAGGAAATAGAAGGAGCAGGAATGATCGAAGAAAATCATCATAAAAGAGTGAACAGGGGGGGCAGGTGAATCCTGAAGTCTTAATGAGAAGCTTGATCCCTTCCTCAATGTGTCTCAGTTTGTGTGATTACAAAAACGGGGACAAAAGAAAGCAAAATGAGCTATAGCTACATAGACTAGTAGGGTCCTCTTTAGGAATCCAAAATAGAGACTTGTGGTCCAATTACCTCTTGGATCTTCTTAAGCATTTGACGTAGGAAATAACTTCAACTCATTGAGCTCACTTCCATTTGGAGTCAGCAATTGCTTTTGTGAGAAATTGGTTTCATTGTATTCCTCCAGAAGGGTATGTTTGTTTATTGTAGACTTTAAGCACATCTCAAGGACATGTGACTGTATAATTTAAGCACATCCCAAGAGCTCTCTGACAATCAGTGTGTCTTCCAACACCAGCATCACACTCAAAAAGGCCTATGGGAACCAAGCAGAGAGCATGAATGTATGATTTTCTCAGTAAAAGACTAGAGAGTTGCAGAGTCAGTGTCAGCTGGAATAATATGGTTTGGATTTGTGTCCTTGCCCAAATCTCACGTCGAATTGAGATCCCCAGTGTTGGAGGTGGGGCCTGGTGGGAGGTGATTGGATCATGGGGATGGTTTCTAATGGTTCAGCAACATCCCCCTAATGCTGTCTTGTGATAGAATTCTCACAAGATCTGGCTGTTTAAAAGTGTGTGGCACCTCCCTCAACTCTTGCTTTCTCCTGCTCCTGCTATGTGAGATATGCTTGCTTCCCCTTTGCCTTCTGTCATGACTGTAAGTTCCCTGAGGCCTCCCCAGAAGCAGACGTCTATACAACCCACAGAACTGTGAGGTGATTAAACCTCTTTTCCTTAAAAATTACCCCAGTCTCAGATATGTCTTTATAGCAGTGTGAGAATGGACTAACAAAGAGAGAGTATCTAGGCCTTCTCAAATCTTTACTTCTTTAATATTGTATGGATTTCTGCATCTTTGGGGCTCTCCTCAGTTTCACAAGAATTGACAACTTCAATTTTGAGTGTGTGACTTTATAAGCCATTGTGGTTTGCCCGGTTGGTCATATATTACGCTGACAATTCTGATATTTTCTGTTTCCAGACATAGAACTGTGGAAAGTTAAGAAGTGGTAAGTTAAATATTTCAGGGATCAGTAATGCAATTTACTAAAGATATTTGAGTTTTCTTCCTTTTAAGCATATGATAATATTTTACTTTTTGGCTTCTTTGTGGTTGGTTGGTTGGGACAATGTTATTAGTTTTTTTTTCTTTTCAAATGAGTTATGAGCCTATGTAATGAGCCTGTTACGAACCTATGTTATTTTCGTGCTAAAGCATTTAGCTGTGGATTGTATATGTGAGATTTTTAGAGCTCTCTTTTCTTCTGACACAAACAACCATCAATGTTCAAGGTGATTGTTGCTCCATTAGTCTGTGTTCAAGAGTAACCACAAAGAACAGAACCCTTAAGGAAACTAATTAATAACATGCATGAGAAATATACTTTCACTACTAAGCCATCCAGTTTTGGGGAATATTTTTTACCATACCCAAACTTAGTCTATCTTAACTGATTAAGGCCTTCTTCTGAGATCTTTTTTCCTCAAGCCACAAAGAAAAAGTAAAATCGTGATTATTATATGAGAAGTTTAAATATAGCATAGAAATTCAGATTTACTCAAGAGAAAGGGAATTGAACTCGATTCTGCCTTCTCCCACTGGTAAGTTATGTTACCTGTGGCTTATTACTTAGTGTCCAAGCGTATCATCAGTTTACAGAAGAAAGGCTAATAAGGGATAATGACACATCTTTCCTTTTATTTACCTGGTTCTCAAGAAAATTAGTTAGTTCTCTGTCATCTTCAGAAGGTGACCAATTACCTTGATATTTAATTGATTTCAATTCTTACCCTTATTAAAAAGCTCAAATTGTCCCATGTAGAAGTCACTTCATATCAGCTCCTGAAACTGTGTGCATTACCCTACTAGTCTCTTATATGTCCCATGCTCTCTGATGTCAAGATATTCTAGGCACAAGCAAGAAATCAGCTGTTTCTCCGTGAATTCTTAGCCTTCCTATTGAGGAATGAATTTTAACACCAGAATCCAGATTTGCTTTTTATACTGGCTTGGTCACATTTTTCTAAATTTTCAGTGGACAGAACTAGGTAAAAAATATGCATATATGATATATTGTGAGTTCATATGGGCATTTCCAATTCAAATTCAGAGCTAAAAGATTTTTACTTCTATGTTACTATTGGGAAATAATTCTCCATGGATCTCTCATGTTTCTGAAAATTGTGAATGCAGAGGTATTGACTGTCTTTGTTCTATACTATTTTTTTGAAGGATAGTTGTAGAGTAAACAGACTTGAAAAATAAAGATAATATCTCCCTCTGGACAAAGGGTAGGTTTGTTTACTCTTTGGTATAATAAACATATCTCTATCCAGGACAAGGGAAACTGTATTAGTCAGGGTTCTGCAGAGAAAAATAGAATATATATAAAGGGATTTACTTTAAGGAATTGGCTCACGTGATTGAGGGAATTGACAGGTCTAAAACCCATAGGGCAAGCCAGCAGTATGCTTGAAACTCAACAGGAGTTGATGTTGCAATCTTGAAGCAGAATTTCTCCTCCAGTTTTTATCTTAAGTTCTTTCATTGATTGAGTGGGGCCCATATACAATATAAAGCATAATCTCCTTTCCTGAAGGCCAGCTGATGACAGATGTTAATCATAGCTATAAAATACCTTCACAGCTCACTTAGATTAGTGTTTGATTAAATCATCTGGTACTATATAGCCTAGTCAAGATGACACAGAAAACTAACCATTACAAGCAAGTTTGTTTGTAGCCTATTATAAAAGATTCAGTTTCCCTAAACTCCAGGTTACTTAACTGTGATGCATACTCACAATTTAGGCTTCTCTGTGTCACCCTTGTTGGTTTAGGGGGACAAAGATGATCAATACAAACATAATGCTCATTGCTGTTTGCTGTGCATATGTAAAGTGTTAAATCCTTTTGTCTCTGACCCAGTAGTCTGTGTGTTCTGTCAGCATCCATGAAATTGCAGTAGGATCCTAGTATAGTAAATTTCCAGTAGGGTAAAATTGCAGAACTTTCACAGTTCTTGACAGTTTTATCTATTTTTTTTCCTTCCATCCTGAGAATTTTATTTCTCAAATATAATAGATACATGAATTAGAATGTCCCCAAGTTAATGATTTGCTTTATCCCAACTTGCACACTCAGAATAACAATACCAATGATACTACCCCTAATTGTAATCATGGAAAATAGTCACTTTTTAAGTATATCCTCATCCTCCTTTTGCATTTCTTATATTTCATTCTCTTCTTGTTTTCTTACAATTTTACTATATCTACTATGAAAGAAAATGAAATAACTAAGGTGAAGATTTCTAAGGTGGAGTCAGGAGATGGGGAGAAGTTGGCACTTATACCTGCTAATGGCCAGACTGCAGTGTGTCCCTATAGCCTTGGATAAACAGATGAAGTCAGTATCCATAGGCCTTCAACATTTCTCAACTGAAATACCCTCATTAACTAACCAATGAGAATGGCTGTGCAACGTAAGATCCTCATCTAGCCAATCAACTGCCTCCAAAAACAGCTTTTTATGGAAATCCCCTCTACAAAATATCTCTTCTGTGCTTGCCTTTTCAGACACTATTCAGGACTTCCCTGATTCAGTGTACCCAACATACAATTGTTTGCTTCCCAAATAAATGCTATTTCCTTTGACCTCCATGTCATTGTTTTTTTTTCAGTTAGCACTACATTTTCAGATCATATGGTAATTATATTATTTCTTTAAACCTTGTTTAGCCTTAATATTAGGAGTAGCTATACATGCAATACTCACCACCAGTTTTTATATTGGTATTTCTAGGAATGTAGGGTGTCTGAAGTTTGTTCTCTGATGGATTCCTAGGAAGATCTTCTGGGGAAAATAGGACAATGTTACATGAATTCCTGCATGCTAGTAACAGTCCTTTTATACTTGAATGGCAGTTTTTCTTATTACAGAATTCCTGTCTCAGATTTTCCTTCCTTGTATATCTAAAATACGATGTTCAACATTCTTCTGGCATAAAGCACCTGTGAAAATATCTGATGATAATCAAATATTGTTTATCTTATAGGTCACAAAACCTTTTTGTCTAGATGACAAAAAGATTTTTCTTTTTAAAGTTCAGGAATTTTATTAGGATATACCTTAGTTGGTAGTCTTAAGTATGTGGTGTGGTCTTTCAATGTTTTAAGTATCTTCTTACCTAATGGACAAGGACTTCATGTCTAAAACACCAAAAGCAATGGCAACAAAAGCCAAAATTGACAAATGGGATCTAATTAAACTAAAGAGCTTTTGCACAGCAAAAGAAACTACCATCAGAGTGAACAGACAACCTACAGAATGGGAGAAAATTGTTGCAATCTACTCATCTGACAAAGGGCTAATATCCAGAACCTACAAAGAACTCAAACAAATTTACAAGAAAAAAACAACCCCATCAAAAAGTGGGTAAAGGATATGAACAGACGCTTCTCAAAAGAAGACATTTATGCAGTCAACAGACACATGAAAAATGCTCATCACCACTTGCCATCAGAGAAATGCAAATCACACCAGTTAGAATGGTGATCATTAAAAAGTCAGGAAACAACAGGTGCTGGAGAGAATGTGGAGAAATAGGAATACTTTTACACTGTTTGTGGGGCGACTGTAAACTAGTCCAACCATTGTGGAAGACAGTGTAGTGATTCCTCAAGGATCTAGAACTAGAAATACCATTTGACCCAGCCATCCCATTACTGGGTATATAACCAAAGGATAATAAATCATACTGCTATAAAGACACATGCACATGTATGTTTACTGTGGCACTATTCACAATAGCAAAGACCTGGAACCAACCAAATGTCCATCAATGACAGACTGGATTAAAAAAATGTGGCACATATACACCACGGAATACTATGCAGCCATAAAAAAGGGTGAGATCCTGTCCTTTGTAGGGACATGGATGCAGCTGGAAACCATCATTTTCAGCAAACTATCACAACAACAGAAAACAAACACCACATGTTCTCACTCATAGATTGGAACTGAACAATGAGGACACTTGGACATAGGAAGGGGAACATCACACACTGGGGCCTGTTGTGCGGTGGGGGGAGCGGGGAGAGATAGCATTAGGAGATATACCTAATGTAAATGATGGGTTAATGTGTGCAGCACACCAACAGGGCACATGTATACATATGTACCAAACCTGCACATTGTGCACATGTACCCTGGAACATAAAGTATAATTAAAAAAAAAGAAAAAGAAAAAAATTGTTCTTGAACTATGGTTATTAATGTTGGTTAGCTTTTAGTTTTTGTTTTCTTCAGAAAACCCTATTATTTATAGGTTGGTTCTTTTTGCTTATCTTTAATAATTGTCCATTTCCCTCAAATTCTTATTTCTTTATTTCCTCTTGATTTGTAAAATTTTCTTTCCTTTCATATTCTATGCCTCTAGGCATTATTTGTTGTTATTATTTTCTTTAGTGTTCCTTTTATTTTAGTCTTTCTTTCCATAATTTTTAAATCATGATTCTGTACTTTATTTTGAATATTCTAATTCTGATGTGTGTTCTTTATGCTTTCTTTCATTTTTTTATTACCCTAGCTAATTCTCATTTTTTTTTCTTTTACAGCTTTGACTCACCTCCCCTCTGTGAGCATGTGTTTATGACATTGTTTTCTTGTCTTCAGGGATATTATTCTGTTCAATTTTCTGTCTCTCTTGTCTTCATAGAAACTTTGTAAAAAATTTGACCTCAAGACTTTTCTGATGTTCATCTTATTAACAGATTTTAGTTTTTCTAAAATTTAAGAAGTTCAATCAAATCAGATAGCTTTTCTTCACAGAGCTTCTTCTATTGCTTTTGTGTAAAGTTTAAAGCTGTGATTCTGAGATTTTCTGGTTCTGTTCTTTGCCTCCCCCTGCCCCTACACTTTTACTTGGACAGTCTCCTGCCTCTCTATGCATTGGCCCAATCCTACTCAATCTTGGTTCCTCTCACAGCAGTTATTTCTGAGTGCGTTGCAAGTTGGTTCCTTGAGCCCATTATGCTCCAGCCTCTGTTCTTTCCGTGGACCCATCTCATAGTCACTGCTATTGGAGTCCTTACATATACCTGCCACACTTTTGAGTGAGGACTGCTTCCTATTGGGGATTCTTTTATTCTCAGGTTCATCACATAACCTGTTGGTTTCCTTGTTTCCTTCCACATAGATGCCAGTAGCATACAAAGCTTGTCCTATCAGCATTTTGTCCCCATATTGGCTTCATGCCCATACGGTGTCACCCAGCTTTGTTGAAAATGTTGGACATAGGGTTTTAGTTTTGCTATTTAGTTTGTCTGTTTTTATGTGGAGATTTAGGAAGACCAAAGACTGCACACCACAACTGTCATCTTTTCAGATTTCCCCATCTATTTATTTTTCATTCAAACAGCTTTTTATTTATCAACTACCATTATATAAATGTCACAGATATAAAAGTGAATATGATGCTGTACCTTCTCTTAAGGAACTAGTGCAAGATTGAAAAAAAGCTTTGAATTCTGTAGCATTTTTTCTATAGTTTTAAAATTTAATTTCTTTTTGAGGTGTAATATACATTTTGAAAAGTGCACATTTTGTAAGTGTACAGCTCAATGAATCCTCAAAAATCAAACAAACCCATGTAACCAATACCCACGTGAAGTAAGAGAATATTGTCAGTACTCTGTCTGCTTCCCTTTGCCCCTTCCTTTTCTCATCCCCCCATATGAGTGATTACTCAAAGCATAAATTAGCTTTGCTTGTTTTTTTTCTTTATATGTATGTAACCATACAATATGTACTTTGTGTCTTTCTTTACTCAACATAATATTTGTTTTTGTCATCATTATTGCTGTGTATAGCGATAGATTATTCTCATGCCCATACATTGTTCTCTTTGTGAATATATCACAATTATCCATTTTACTGATTATTAGCATTTTCATATTCCAGCTTGGTGCTACTATGAATAGTGCTGCTATGAACATTCCAGTATACACATCTTTGTTGAGGATATTCCAATCTAAAGGTGGAACTGCTGAGTCAAAGTTAATGCATACATTTGGCTTCAATAGATGCTTTCAAATCCTTTTCAAACAGCTTGTACTGCCAGTTGTATTTTCATTCGGTGCTATGGAAGCAACATCAGTGATCTGAGTAGGGAAAAGCAATGACCAAAACTGTCTTTGGGTAAAATTGTTCTGGGAATTTTTAAGAGTAGATTGGGAGAGAAAGACATCAGAAATAAAGAGACTAGTCTGATTTCTAAAGAAGAGAATTAGGGATTAGAATAGATAAATGGATTAAAGGGAAAGGTATGCATATGAGTCATTGTGTGATGGTATATTCTGCTAACCCCATATGAAAGAGAAAAAAGAATGACAGTTTGCATAAAAGTTTGATTGCGGTGAGGATGGTGAGTTCAGATAGCTCCTATAAATACAGAGAGACCTCAGCCACTATTGAGATCTGAGAGTTGCAGCTCTATCTCTCTGCTTTATTTCCCATTTCTGCAAGTCCTGAGCTGGTCCCATAGGCTTCCTGGAGCCAGGTACATTGACAAATAAAGGATAACTTTTTTTTATACTTAACTCATAATGCAATGATGCTAATAATACAGGGTCCCAATAATATAAAACACCCATTGAGAAGAATCTGCAATTACTGCTTTCAACTTCACACTACTGTATCATTTTTACTTTATGTCTCACACAAAAGTTCTTTAAAGAAGCTAATCGAGATTGACAGTTCCTGGGATGCAGCTCTTCCCTCTGAGGCAAACAAGCGAACACCCACTTCTTTATGCCTAGGCAGTGCTACATCCACCCGTATCCCTGCACTAAAAGACAACAGCTATAAATTGCAATGGCCTAGTTGCAGGGCTTTTCCCCAGCCCACCCTCCTTTGTGACTAGGAAGGAAAGTATCCCCTGATGGCCTGAAGAAGGGCATATGACACCAGCAAACACTCTACATTATACAGAAGTCTCAATTGGGGGCTGAGCCTTCCTATTTTCTACAGTTTTCTTCAATCTTCTAGTACTGATGAAATTTGCATGTGAACAGACTCTTTGCCTCTTTTGGGCCCATCTGTTCCTGCTGTTAATTTTTCACCTGGAGTCCTAATTATAACTGACTCCAGACAGAAATGCCTGTGATGTCACCATCAGGAGACTGGTGCTTCAGATGGGAAATAAGGTGCTGGAGCAGATGGACATTGTCTGAGCAAAAGATCCTGATGTTTTGTAAATATTCACTGCATAAGAATGAGAATGAAAGGAAATATTGAAAATGGAAGCAAGGAAAATAATTCCTAACTACACTGCTCCTTTTCTTCCCTCTTTTATATCTTTCCACATGATGCCAGTAGTACAGTTATAAGAGAGATTTGCCGGTATTAGAACCATACATTTATTAACCCTGGCTTACCTAGGGTCCGGTATAATGCAGTGGACACCCACTTGGCTTACAAGTTAACAGAGGAGTCTATCAATCCCATGGCATTGGCATCCTAGGAGTAGCTAATGGAATATCTTGAAGACAGCTAATAGGAGGAAACTTACAAACTTCATATAGTTCAAATCTCTCTCCACATTGTAAGCATGTCCATCATTCTTCTAGAGTCAGCCCTACTCTTATCGCATGATAAGTAATGGGATCATTGTCACAAGAGGCTGAATGGGAACATCTTCTCTTCTTCTAGTGGGTTTATATGACATGGAGTTTCAGCCAATCACCTCTCTAGAAAATTACCAGAAATATGCAGCTCCTGAAAATATGTGTGCTAAGAATAGATGAAATTCTTCATCAAAGATAAAATGCATACCTAACAAATACAGAAAAAGGAAAAGAGTTTAGGATTAGATCCAAAATTTATAACAAATATTGGAGGGAGATTAAGAATTCTAAACTAGTCACCAAATGGTAAAATCCCCAACTACTACTACTTAAGTCTTCCCTCTATATCTTCTTTTTTTTTTTTCTATTTTTTTCCCAACAAAATCTTGCTTGTATGACTACTTTGTTGACTCGATCAACTCACAAACCAATTACCTGACAGAGTGGGTCTGTCCGGGCCAGGAAAGGCTAATTCAGGGCATCAAGTTAGTTTAAGCGGCCTTGTTTTAGCCTTATTAAGGATCGCATTTCCATTTCCAAGGGTAAAATTCTAAGCCGGGTTTTGTTTTCTTTTGTTTTTGGCTAAATGAGTGAGACTTGACACAGACACCCTGCCCCTCAACAACTGGGCTGTGCACAAGCCGGCATTACTGCCACCTCCTGCTCTCCAGAGATCCAGTGAGTGGAAACAACAAAGATCCTGTGTTTTTCTCTCCACTCCAGGCAGGGTTTGATGTTTACTCTGATGGCAGGAAAGGCAAGCAAACATATTCAAACAACCTACAAGTTCTCAAGAAATCTGGTCGAGTTTCTTGACCATCAGAGGAGAAATGGCCAATAATGGAATGGATCTCAACAGGTGAAAGTAAAGCAGCACTCACCAGATGAGCAACCTTTGCCTTTGATTCTCCAGAAGGGTGGCCCTCAGGTCTTCCATCTTATGGGGTCAGCTGGGCACAGGTCTGCTTCTTATTAAAGATGGTCAAAACCAGGGTAAGATTGCCTCTCAAGGGAAGAGTGAATGGTCATATTAGGGCTTTGTTCTATCTTCCTGGACAGAGTATCCTTTTGAGACATAGGCATAAAAGCCAGGCACATTTCAAATATTGCATTGGAGTCTAAATTCAAATTGTCATGATGTTATCAAGTTACATTGGGCAGTTTTATATTTAAGAACTACTGACTTCAACTACTAATAGGAAAAAATGGCATTTTCTTGTAAAATGGCATTTGCTTCGGGGGCACCTAGACCCCAAGCAGCAGCTTATCTCAGGGATCTCTTACCAAGAAAGTTCTCAAAATAATGTGGATCTACATGGAAAGGTTCAGAGGCCAGACAGACATCAATAAACACAGGGAAGGAATCTTGAATGTAGGAGCACAGAAGGAAGACCACCTTTGGATAAGGGATGACGCAGCTTGTTTTTCATGGTGCATGGTGGCTAATGTCTTGCTTTCATAAGAGCTCTCAACTGACAAAGAGAAAAAAAAACCCTACATATGTGGCCCAGGATTATATTTACACAAAATAGGAAGAAGACAGAAAATGAAATCCAGGTAAGTTAATTTCAACATCAAGTTTTTTAAACCAAACCAGAGAGTAAAAACTTTACAAAGTTCCAGTAAACAGATATGTACCAATGAGATTCATTTTCCACTGCCAATCTTGAGAGAATTGGATTTTCTTGCCAGTATATTTCCTTATATATGACCACACCAATGATAGATTATTTTTTTCACATGATATCTCTCCTCTCTTGGGCTTATGCCCCCTTTGAGGTATTAGAATGAAATAGTTTACATTTCAGGTTGAGAGTCAGAAAGAGAAGACTAGTTTAGTTGAACTTAGACTGGCCTGAGACTTTATTTTTGCCAGAACTGCTTCTCAGAAAATTGGTACATTGGTTTCACTGTCTTGATTTGGAAGCCTTGACTTAGAGGAAACATTCCGATTTGTTTCATCTAAATTAGAGCAGGGGTTGGCCAGCCTCAGTCCACTGGCCAAATCAGCTGATTGCCTGTTTTTAAGTAAAGTTTTATTGGAATACAGTCTTGCTTGTTTTTTTTTTTTATTACTATTATCTATGTTTGTTTTCATGCTACAATGGTAAAGTTCAGTAGTTGACCCATAGATCTTATTCTCTATATTTGTCCCTTTACAAAAAAGGTTTGCCAACCTAGAGGAGACTTCTTCAATACTTCATTAGAGAGTTGGTAAATTTTTCCATAAAGTCTCACCAATGATCTAAAAAATGTCTAGCCATCTTTGAGTTTTCCTCTGTGACATAGCAGAAAAGATAAGTGTTTTGGGGGTTAGAAGATCTGATTTCAAATGTCAGTTTCATCACTTACTGTTTTTATGATTATGACAAGTTTTAGGACTTCTCTCAGCTTCTCCTATATAACAGGTCTCAAAATGGTTGTTTCAAAACTCATTGTGAAGACCAAGGTCCTGACAAATTCTGGGCACTGAATATGTATTATTTCATCAGCCTTCCCACGTCACTATCCTTCTGCTGTCACCATTTTCTTTCCTGGCCCACCTGAGGTGAAATTTTGGTAGACATTTGTTGCAGATTGTGTTATGTAATTCTTTACTGAGGGAGCTGGAATAAATTCATTTGAAAGGGAATGTGCTCACCTTTGGTCTGGGGAGATCCCAGGGATTTAGGCAGACTGCTAATGCCTTTTACAAAGGATTCGCCTAGTCATCATGTGCTAGATGTAGTCATAATTTCATTTACAAAAGAACAAATCAATCTTGTTCCTCTCCATCCAGGGAAGGAAGGAAGGGGAAAGGGAAGGGGAAGAGGAAGGGGAAGGGGAATGGGAAGGGATGGGAAGGGAAGGGAAGGGATGGAGGGAGGAAGGAAGTAGAAAAGATAGAAAGAAAGAGACAAGGAAGGAAGAGAAAGAAATAGAAAGAAGGAAAGAAGAGAGGGAGAAAGAAGAGAGTGGAAACCTCTGCATTAATCTGCTGATTGGAAAGAAGTATCAACACTGTTTTGACCAAATTTGTCACCTCTTTTGGTGGGCCTTTAAGTAGAAATCAGAGCAATGAATATCTCTTAGATATCTGCATAATAATCCCAACCTAATGAATTTATTTCAGTAATTTTATATTTTGTAAATAACAGGATATTCTAGAAAGAGCCACAAAACTGTTCACTTTATCCTGTATGATGGCCCTGAAGCATGTGCTGCAAGTGCTTCCATTTTCTTTTTGCAGAGGAGAAGGAGGAGCCAAAGCCTTATATGAATACGTGAGGGAGCTGGTAAATTCATATAAGGGTGAAAGCTTGGGGAATAACGCCATCCTTATGTGGTTAGTCCTGACACACTATAGGACCTAAGACAACTTGCTTGTTCTCACTGAGTTTTGTCCTTTATTTTCTATTAGATTATCTCATTGACACTTTATACCACTTTCAGACATTTCTATACTCCTATAGAGTAAATTATTTTTTTGGCTGGGTGCAGTGGTTCACGCCGGTAATCCCAGCACTTTGGGAGGCCGAGACGGGCAGATCACGAGGTCAGGAGATCGAGCCCATCCTGGCTAACATGATGAAACCCCGTCTCTACTAAAAATGCAAAAAATTAGCCGGGCGTGGTGGCGGGCACCTGTAGTCCCAGCTACTCTGGAGGCTGAGGCAGGAGAATGGTATGAACCCAGGAGGCGGAGGTTGCAGTGAGCTGAGATCGCACCACTGCACTCCAGCCTGGGCTACAGAGTGAGACTCTGTTTCAAAAAATAAATAAATAAACAAATAGATAAAAATAAATAAATAAATCATTTTGTTGTTGTTGTTGTTGTTTTGACAAAGTCTTGCTGTGTTGCCCAGCCTGAAGAACAGTTGTGCACTCTTGGCTCACTGTAACCTCTGCCTCCCAGATTTAAGTGGGATAAATCAATTTTTAAAATGTGAAATGTGTAGTCAGTTCACAATTGATGAGAGGGTCTAATTTATTTTGTGTTAAAGTTGATTGTTAGGAATTCAAAATTTATTTTTCCACCATAAAATACTGTAAAGCATGGATAGGTTATTTATTTATTTTTATTATTATACTTTAAGTTCTAGGGTACATGTGGATAACGTGCAGGCTTGTTACATATGTACACTTGTGCCATGTTGGCGTGCTGCACCCATCAATTCATCAGCACCCATCAACTCGTCATTTACATCAGGTATAACTCCCAATGCAATCCCTCCCCCCTCCCCACTCCCCGTGATAGGCCCCGGTGTGTGATGTTCCCCTTCCCAAGTCCAAGTGATCTCATTGTTCAGTTCCCACCTATGAGTGAGAACATGCGGTGTTTGGTTTTCTGCTCTTGTGATAGTTTGCTAAGAATGATGGTTTCCAGCTGCATCCATGTCCCTACAAAGGACACAAACTCATCCTTTTTTATGGCTGCATAGTATTCCATGGTGTACATGTGCTACATTTTCTTAATCCAGTCTGTCACTGATGGACATTTGGGTTGATTCCAAGTCTTTGCTATTGTGAATAGTGCCACAATAAACATATGTGTGCATGTGTCTTTATAGCAGTATGATTTATTATCCTTTGGGTATATACCCAGTAATGGGATGGCTGGGTCATATGGTACTTCTAGTTCTAGATCCTTGAGGAATCGCCACACTGTTTTCCATAATGGTTGAACTAGTTTACAATCCCACCAACAGTGTAAAAGTGTTCCTATTTCTCCACATCCTCTCCAGCACCTGTTGTTTCCTGACTTTTGAATGATTGCCATTCTAACTGGTGTGAGATGGTATCTCATTGTGGTTTTGATTTGCATTTCTCTGATGGCCAGTGATGATGAGCATTTTTTCATGTGTCTGTTGGCTGTATGAATGTCTTCTTTTGAGAAATGTCTGTTCATATCCTTTGCCCACTTTTCGATGGGGTTGTTTGTTTTTTTCTTGTAAATTTGTTTGAGTTCTTTGTAGGTTCTGGATATTAGCCCTTTGTCAGATGAGTAGATTGCAAAAATTTTCTCCCATTCTATAGGTTGCCTGTTCACTCTGATGGTAGTTTCTTTTGCTGTGCAGAAGCTCTTTAGTTTAATTAGATCCCATTTGTCAATTTTGGTTTTTGTTGCCATTGGTTTTGGTGTTTTAGACATGAAGTTCTTGCCCATGCCTATGTCCTGCATGGTATTACCTAGGTTTTCTTCTAGGGTTTTTATGGTGTTAGGTCTAACATTTAAGTCTCTAATCCATATTGAATTAATTTTCATATAAGGAGTAAGGACAGGATCCAGTTTCAGCTTTCTACTTATGGCTAGCCAATTTTCCCAGCACCATTTATTAAATAGGGAATCCTTTCCCCATTTGGGCTAGGGAAATCAGGCAAGAGAAAGAAATAAAGGGTATTCAGTTAGGAAAAGAAGAAGTCAAATTGTCCCTGTTTGCAGATGACATGATTGTATATTTAGAAAACCCCATTGTCTCAGCCCAAAATCTCCTTAAGCTGATAAGAAACTTCAGCAAAGTCTCAGGATACAAAATTAATGTGCAAAAATCACAAGCATTCTTATACACCAGTAACAGACAAACAGAGAGCCAAATCAGGAATGAACTTCCATTTACAATTGCTTCAAAGAGAATGAAATACCTAGGAATCCAACTTACTAGGGATGTAAAGGACCTCTTCAAGGAGAACTACAAGCCACTGCTCAGTGAAATAAAAGAGGACACAAACAAATGGAATAACATACCATGCTCATGGATAGGAAGAATCAATATCGTGAAAATGGCCATACTGCCCAAGGTAATTTATAGATTCAGTGCCATCCCCATCAAGCTACCAATGAGTTTCTTCACAGAATTGGAAAAAACTGCTTTAAAGTTCATATGGAACCAAGAAAGAGCCCGCATCTCCAAGACAATCCTAAGTCAAAAGAACAAAGCTGGAGGCATCACGCTACCTGATTTCAAACTATACTACAAGGCTACAGTAACCAAAACCGCATGGTACTGGTACCAAAACAGAGATATAGACCAATGGAACAGAACAGAGTCTTCAGAAATAATACCACACGTCTACAGCCATCTGATCTTTGACAAACCTCAGAAAAACATGGATAGGTTATTAACTTAAATCACCATCTTTTATTTCTCTAGGGAATACACATGAACATTAACATTTATTTAAAACTCTGTTTTCTCATGTATAAGGCTCTCTTTTGCTCTCGGACACATCTAAGTTGCCCAGTTTCCATACTGTGAGTACTCAGCATAATTCCTGGCCCTTGTAACAGGTGAGCAGAGGGAGCAAGGGCAATGGAGGCCACACAGCAGTTGTGGTGGAAGTGGGGAGAGGAAGAGAGAAGGAGTCCTTGGCAACCACTGCTCAGGTGGGAGGGCTCAGATCCCATGTCTCATGCATCTTTTTCTCTGTGGGTGTTGGAAAAGAGATTCTGAGCATCCCAAATAAGAGTAGGAGGCAATCTCTGTTGAGGTGAGGCTATGGGAGGGGAAGTGTCTGTCTGAAAGGAAGGTTGGTGAATTGTTCACTGAGCATCACAAGTCTTCTAATGATGTCTAAGTTCTGTGTCCTATTAATTGTTTTATCTTCAGCTCCTAACACAATGCCAAGAAAATAGTAAGCCTTTAATAAATGTTAAATTGTCTTGTGAGATTACCCTTGGAAGGTAAAAACAAGTCACTGTGGATAGGGTCTGGCTAAAATAATCCCACCCAAATTTATATTTTACTTTCTCGAGGGCTGGAATCTTACAAATATTTACAGACCTTTACATACTGTGGTACATGAATAGCAGGAGTTGGAAGCATTGATGGAACAGAGCTGCGTTAGAACAGTTCACTGACAATAGACTAGAATAGAAACTGTGCTGCCCCAAATACTCTACTTATTAAAAACCACCATCCAAAAAGTAGTGGAGCCGAGAAGAGCACACATTCTAGAATCCAAACAAACTGGACTTGAATTATGGCCCTGTGTGACGTGGCTAAGTTACTGTTTTCTCCAAGCCTCCATTTATTTATGTGTAAAAATGGAAATACTTTTAGAAAGAGATTTAGTGCCACATTGGGTTGTGGTGAAGATTAAATGAGATAGAGGATGTAAAGTGCCTAATGCACAGTGAGAACTGAATAAACGCTTATTTCTTATATTTCTCACTTTCGGAAAATGTTACCTGAAGGCAAAATGAAAGCATTTCCTCCAGACCCTGCGACTAGGAGACACCTGAGCGGGGAATCCATTTCAGAGCTCTTCTACCATGTCTGAATGCCTCTGAAAGCTGATCAGAGTTATTACAGCTAATCAGGACAAGGGAGAGAGAGGCAGGGGAAGTGACAATCATGTGTTCCCCTGTGGGTCTGCGGCACCCACTGCGACTTCCACAGCCATTGTGTTTGTGCTCCAGGCTGTTCTATTATTAGTTTCTGCTGCTGTTTCTGCTCCAGCTGTGTGTCCATCAGGGTCCATTGCAGAATACCAATCTGTCCTCACATGGTACAAAAGCAGTGCAGCAGTCTGTTACAAAATATTCCCAGAACCTGAGGCTCCAGAGAGCCTTGACCCTCAGCAGTCTCACTGCTTGGAAGACATTGTTCTGGAAGCTTCTAAGGTCTTCCTTATTATCTGCCTCTTATCAGTTGTACTTGAAGCTTGTCGTCCTGAACTAACTAGCCTCACAGCCAAACCTTTGACAAAACATTCTGACTTTTGATGATATTATCTGTTTCCTCAGCAGAGAGAAGTCAGAGCCAGGTATCTTTGACTTTGAGAGATTATGGTTTCATTCATCCTGGAAATACATACAAGGGTTATCTTTTATCCCCTGTCTTCAAGCCATGGTCGTGAAGTCAATATGTCATTACCTCGCCTGTCACCTGTGGCACAGTCTTTTTATCAACTATGTAGTGTACGATGTCATGATATGAAACTGCCCTGTGCTTACTTCTGATTTCTCTTCCCACATCTGCATTTCCTTTTTGCTAATCCACATCTCATGCAGTTTTGTGTCTATGTTACCATCTTCACCCCCCAACTTCCTTCTGTGGGAAATAGTTTGTGAACACCTGTTTGTGGCGTGTAGAGAGACTTGATGCTTTCAGGCTTCTTGCTATTCTAGAATATTTCATGTTCATACCATATAATCCTGGCCTGGATGGGGTGTGCACCCTTGTGGTTCTTAAATCACCAATGTGCTTGTGAGTTTCTCCTCCTCCTTCCTATCCTATAGTCACCTGAGAGAATTAGACAAAACACAGCTAATTAACAAATATTAACTGACGATGTTCTGGTTGCTGGGAGTCAGCTGAACTGTGAGGAAATGAGAATAGAAGGAAAAGATAAGGATGACAATCCTGTCATCTCTATCAGACTAGAGCAAGATGGAGGAGAAAATATTCAAAGCAAATATGGGTACTGTTATATGCCAGGAACAGTCCTAAACCCCCTGTACATGTGAACAGCTAATTCTTGCACTAACCGTAGAAGTCGGCAGATGAATGAGAGCACTGTAGCATTTTTTCACAAAGAGGACATACTTTGGAGACCAATGCCTGGAATTCTAATACTGGCTCCTCTCCTAACTGTGAGGCCCTGAGAAATTTACTTAACCCCTCTGTGTCTAAGACTCCTCATTTACAAAATGAAACAAATTATACCTACTTTGTATGTTTTCCTAAGAATTAAATGAGTTCATAAATATAAACTATGTAAAACAGATCCTAAGACATAATAAGCATTCATTAAGTATTAGCTATTAAAGTAGCTATGCATTAATAACTGTATTCTCACTCGCACAGCCTGGCCATGGCTATGGTATATTTCCTCAAGGACACGGCAGCCGGACTATAGACCATCATAGTCCTATATCTATGTGTGCCTGGAGGTCACTGCCAGTTGCTTTCCTAGTGACTTCAAAAGAGCAGGTGACACTCCCACTTCTTGCCTTCATGCCTCAGTAACACTAATAGCATCTCACACTCTGTTCACCAGCAAAGGTTTAGCACTTGTTTCAAGACCATTTTGGCCTTTTGCGTATTATTACTTTAAAGTCTTAAATCCCATCTGCTACTAGAAGCAAATTGAGAGCTAATTAAATGTAATTTTTCTGGAAAAAATCCCGTTTGGTCTTTTCAGAGTGGGACAGATTGTATTTTATAAACCCTTGCTGATAATTTCCCACTCCCCATTTATAGCTTTCACTAATTTATTAGCATAAGAAAAATATCCATGAAAGATCTCCTGAACAGATAAACACACTGTGAAATAAAGTACATTTTCCTACTAGGAACATTATCTATCCTAGTGCTCACTGGGCAACAAACTTTAGAGGTAGTAAAAGAATGAGCCCATCTCTGAATTTCTTGGCTCCTTGAATCATTAATAATTAAGTCAGTCATTACTTAATACATAATTGTATTATATCTTGTTCTTAATTGTAAGTTCATTGAAATTACAGACCAAGCCATATATAGTTTCTCTTACCATGCCTGTAAGCACTGGGGTAATGCTTTATCTGAAAAGCACATTATTTCCTCTTTAACCCCCATCTTATAAAACAATTAATTAGAATTGTTCTGAAGACCCATATGTTTGAACTGGCTCTACTAGGATGGCTAAGTGCCACCTCTTCATTCTTATTATACGTGTTTCAGTTATATCAGCCTCCTCTCACTATCTTGAAAGCACTGGGAGTCCTTCTACCACAGGTCCTTGGAATGTACTATTCCCTCTGTTTCAATATTCTTACTTTATGCTTGCTCCTCTCATTTTCTTCATCTCTCCACTTAGCGCCTATGCATCCCTCTGATCCTTCCTTGACCCATTTGACCATGGCCTTTCACCCTCCTCATCTCCACCTCATCTAAGTCACAGTTCTTTGATATATACAATCACAGAATTGTCTTCAGTTCGTTGAAGGTACTTCTCGGTGTTTGTAATTAAACTTTTATTAATGCAATTATTTAATTAATGACATTCTCCTGAGTAAGGAAGAAACTCCATAAGAAGAGAAACTCTTTTTGCTCACCATTGCATCCTTGGCATTGGCACACAGGAGGGCTGCAATGTTGAATTAATTCTGAGTTAATTCTCAACAAACATTAGTTTTTTAGTGATTAAGGGTTTTTTTATTATTAGATTTGCGAACTCAATAAAGTCTTCTAGAATAAGAACTGACTGTATAGTTTTACAATGGGGTATAAGTAGTTTCAGGCTGAAATGTTCTACATATGGATATGTCTGCTATGCAGTAGAGAGGCAAATAAAGAATAAGGGTCAGGTTGGAGGTTTCTCCCTGGTAGGTTATTCTGGTCCAGTGTACACATGAGCAGAAATATCAGGACTACTTGGTCTGGATAACAAACTAGTACTAGTATTGTGGAATACCCAGGGGTTGATCAGAAAAGAAATCCAGATGGTAGGAAAAATATCTGGAATCTTGTTTAATGAACTCATTTACTTATTGTCAAAGTATTATGAGCTAGTCATCATACTAAGGACTGGAGATCAATAGACAAATGAATCCCTTCCTTAGAATCCACAGGGTGAGAAGGTACAGTAGGAAGGTGAATTTTTGTGTCTTTTCAAAATTCATATGTTGAAATCCTAACCACCAAGATGGTATTTGGAGGTTGGGGTTTTTGAGAAATCATTTGGCCTTAAGGGTAGAACCCTCATGAATGAGTTCAGTGGCCTTAGAAAAGGGATGCCAGGGAACTATTTTGCTCTCTTTCCACCAAGAGAGGATGCAGCAAGAAGTTCATAGTCTGCAGGTGGAAGCAGGCTTTCACCAGAACCCACCATGCTGGCATCCTCATCTCAGACTTTCAGCCTCTAGAATTGCAAGAAATAAGTTTCTATTATTTATAAGCTACCCAGTCTATGATACTTTGTTATAGCAGCCCAAACTGACTAACACAGGGGGGAGGAGAGAAAATAATTAATTAGAATGCATTGTAGAAAATTGTGTGATGGAAATGCTATAGGAAAACAAAGTTTCATAGCCTGTAAGCTTTATAGAAGGCTTCTTTACGGAGATGACTCTGAGCTGATCCATGAGGCATCAGCAGGATTTAGGATCCAGGTGGTGGGCAGAGAGGAAGGACATTCCAAGTAATGAGCTGGGATGTGAGGTGCCCTGTATATTTGAGGAACTGGAAACCTCTTCTGGATGACAAAACTGCAGAGGGCAAAAAGCAAGTGGGAGAGGGCAGAGAGTATTAATAAGCAATAAGGCTTCAGTGAAGGACATGAACTTGATTGGGTAGGATTTAAGAAGTCATTGGGGGATGATCAATAGGTCTATTTGTGAGCTAAGCTATGCTTAAAAAGTGGCTTTGTCATTAGAGTAGGTAATGGATAAACAAGGAGCTGAACTGACTTCACAAAGATTGTTTAAAAGGCATAAATTATGAAAGTGACACATGGTCATGGTAGGACCTAGGAAAGTGCATTTTAATTTCAGGAGAGGAGATGGACTTTAGGTGTATTGAAGATGTAAAGTCAGTATTGTTTGGCCATGCTAAATGTAGGAGGTAAAGAAAGAGGAGGGTTCTGAATTGGGCAATTTGGTAGATAGTAGTACCATTTACAAAGAGAACAAGCAGAAGAAGAAAAGCAGATTTTGTTGTTGGGAAATAGATAAATTTATTTTAAATATGCTGAGGATTAATGAGGCTGTTTGCTGGCCCCGCACACCCATTTCCTCCCAAATAAATGTCATGTTTTAGCTAGGCATGTCTCTGCTTGCTTGCAGCTGGATGTGACCATATAATTAGGTTCTGGCCGGTGGGATGCAAGCACAGCTGTTGAGTGCTCCTCCAGCAGGTGTTCTTCTCCCTGTTTCTCATTTCTTAAATCTCATGGCTGGGAACTTAGACAGGTTGGATAGACCTCTAATAACCATCTTAGAACATGAGGTAGAAGCTGCATATTGAGGATGGTGAAGCAATGAGAAAGTATCTTGGACCCCTTTTCAGCCTTGGCATGCCCATGTGAAAAGAAAATAAATATTTATTTTATTTAAGCCTCTGAGAGCAAATTCAGTCATTTACAGCTGAACTTAATCCTGACTAATACTTTGGGTTTGAGATGCCCAAATCTGGACTTGAAGATGTCCAGAAGGCAGGTAGACATAGAAATCTGGAGCTCATGACAAAGGTCTGTGTTATTAATGAAAGTTTATACTCATCATCTTATACCATCAGAGAGGTGAGGCCTTTCAAGGAGAGTGTGTAGTGTGAGAAGAGTGCTAAGGATGGAACCCTGGGGACCACAATAATTAAATCAATGAAAATAGGAAGAAGAACCTGTAAAGACAATTGAAAAAGAAATACCAAAGAGTTGGTGGGAAAACTAATTTAGAGTTAAGACAGTGATCTAGTTTGACTATGCCCCCACCAAAATCTCATCTTGAATTGTAGCTCCCACAATTCCCATGTGTTGTGGGAGGGACTCAGTGGGAGGTAATTGAATCAAGGAAGTGGGTCTTTCCTGTAGTGTTCTGGTGACAGTGAATAAGTCTCATGAGATCTGATGATTTTATAAGGAGGAATTTCCCTGCACAAGCTCTCTCTCTCTCTCTCTCTCTCTCCTGCAGGTATGTAAGATGTGCCTTTTGCCTTCCGCCATAATTGTGAAACTTCCCTAGCCACATAGAACTGTGAGTCCGTTAAACCTCTTTTTCTTTATAAATTACCCAGCCTCAGGTATATCTTTATCAGCAGCATGAAAGCAGACAAATACAGAGAGGAATAACCAAGTTCCAAATGCTGCCGAGAAACTGGTGAAATAAACCAAGCACTTAAAAGTCCCAAGCAGTATAACATACTATTTGTATGTTACACTGTATTTGTATGTTATACTGTATACTGTATACTACAGTATATTACAATATAACGTACAATATACTCTGTTGCTTAATTTGTGTAATAGGGATTAAAATATCTTCCTTGTATGGCTGTTGTAAGATTTAAAGGAGAAAATGTGTGTAAGGTGCTTCGTATTGCACTTGGGACATAGTATGCCTTAGTAAATGATGTGTATTATTGTTCTAGAAGCCAAAATACTGTCATGTGAGGCTCTAAAACTTTTTGACATTAATAAGTTTATATCCCAAAAGGAAGTATCTTCAGTGATCTCTAGAACTTTTCTCTGCACAATGCAATCAATCCTCATGTATCCTTTTTTCTGTACCTGCAGGGTAAAGCTAATGTGTTTAACTCATCTGTGCTAATGATTTAATTTGTTTTCCCTCCCAAGTAACCTTTGCATTGTAACAGGGAGACTCTCAGTGCCTTAATAAAAATAAGTGACTAATGTAAGCATTGCAGGCACCTGACAGGGCCAGAACCAGATGCATCTGGGCAGGGGCCCCTCTCTCAGGTACTTTTACATCACTCCATACAGAAAGCCACTTAACCTGCCTATGGGTAAGGTTGACCTTGTTCTATGGAAGAATAAATCTGTGCAAATCTATACCAGCTCCTGTTGTTTTCATGCTTTACTCCCTGCCTTTCAGGTGGAGACACACAGTAGGCTCTATGCAAATGTTTGTAAAATGCATAGATTGAAGGTGAAGGAGTGGGGAGGGGCGATTGAGAGGCTCATTTCAAGAAGTCAAGAAAATGTCTGAGAAATGGCCATTCAAGTTCAAAGATGGAGCATGTAGCTAATTCAACACAATTTCCTTTCATTTTCTTTCATTTTGTCATTGTCCTACTGCATTTTAATTGACATTTGCTTTTTCTTAGTCTCTGACAAAGAACACAATGACTCCAACTAATCTCATCAGTTCAGAGTAAAAAATAAGACAGCTTATCAATTAATATTGTGAATTAATATAGTGCCTGCTAGTGTGCTGATAGAATACCTGACCATGAAGTTAAAAATACTGTACAGTAGTATAAAATGAATTCTAGATATGTAACTTTAAAAAGGCCCTCAGATATCATCTAATTAGAAGGCATTTCTATATTTTAAAAACTCTCAGAGAATCTGAAAATTTGACTTAACCAGAAAAATGCACAGATGTACAAAATTCTACATATGGTTTTCAGGTGGTCATGGAATTGTATTAACAAACCTCTGAGAGGACCACAGAGTCTCGTTTAATAACATTTCATCAAACCCAACCTCTTTATTTTATGGAAAAAGAACTGGGACCTAGAGAAGTTAAAGTCAGAAATCCAAAGTCACATACGACATGGAAGTCCTGGACTAGAATCCATGGCTCAAGACTTCCCTTCTATTAGCTCAAGTTCTTGGTAAATCCTAGTGAAGCTCACCATCTTATTAAACTAAGAGCAGTTTCTATTTAGTAAAATTCTGTGAGAGAAGATAACATACCATAGCTCCTAATCACTCAGGTAGGGATTGTAGAAAACAAACAATTCAGTTTCTGTTGTTTTCAAACTATTCTCCCCGTCTTTGAAGAGCACTGAATTTCTTCACCACAAAGCATGCATTAAAATTTAATTTTGTCATCATTCTGCCCTCAAACAGGGTTCCAGTTTACCTTCCAATCACCATTAGACGAGGTTATTCATTTTTCCAAAAGCGGAGAACAAGACTGCAGAAGACAACTTGATGTCCCATTTTAGGATCCAATAACCCTCACATTTGGAAATTTGATTACTACACTTTCAGAGGTATGTTTTACATTCAGACAGACTCGGACAACCCAACATGCTATGCAGTTTGAACTTAGTACGTTCTTCTCAAGCTTGTCTTGCATGCTTTAAACTTAGAAAAAGATTTTATTTTTACTGTTTCCCAAATTATATTGACTGGGAAAAGTTACATGTCATTTTATAGAGTTCTTAAAAGATGTTATTACCTTTTACTCAGTCATTTATTTTGTATTCACTGTATTTGCAACATTGGAAAAATGTGGCACCCTGGAAAAATGTTTTGCAAATGTATCATGATTTGTGCGATACAAGTTTTGCTCTTCAATTCTGTGTAGTTGTTTTTGATGTGCTTAAACTAGTTCATTTCTATTGAATAGATGTTTTTCTTCCCTATGACAATTGTAGATATAGTTTTTTTCTTGAATATTGCCCTGAGGATATTGAATATCTTGAATATTGCCCTGAGAATATTGCCCTGAGGTTTTGCACTTAGGAAATACGTATTGTGTGAGCCTACTATGTGCATAGCCCCATGCTGCACCAAGAACAAATCCTTGTTTCTACACCTACTGCAACAATGAATGTACATCATTCAAGTGCACATTGACTTTCAAAATACTACAACCATAAATATACAAAAATCTGTGATAGTATATTTCAACTCAATAATGACTTCTAGGAAGCTAAAAAATATAAATCTGTCTCACCATGGCAGTAGATAACCTGTTTTCCCCCTGTTGACCCATGATTATCTCAAGAAGCTAAAGAGAGACCCACGGACCCCTCTTTCCACCACACTCTCTCTCTCTCTCTCTCTCTCTCTCTCTCTGTCTCTCTCTTTCTCTGTGTGTTAGCAGCACACAGTGGCTGCTAACTTGTCAACTCCATGGCATAGGAAACAACGTCACCCTGGAGAGCAGATTGTTTAAAGGAAAGCAAGATGAGACACTGGGAATCATGCAAAGATCCCCTCTCAGCCATGAGTCTGACTGATCAGTGGCTACGGAGGGCACCATATTGGGAGTGGAGGCTAAACACCAATATTCTACTGTAGGCTATGGGGAGCACGAATGGTGAGGAAAATGCACAAGAAGGTCTGTTTGTGTTGTGCTGATGATGTACCAGGCATAAATAGATTCAGAGTTTGTATGGTCTGAAGCTTATATGATTACAGAGTCTATTTAAGGAAAAGAATACAAAACTGTTAATACAAGATTAAGTACAAAAGTAAATGTTTATTTAGACGAGAAAAGAAATTACAACAAATTATAACCATATAAAAGCAAGTGCCACAAATATAAAAATCCAGAAAAATAACATAGTAACTTATTTTTCATGAATTTATTTAACTTTCAGCCCGTGTAGGGAAAACTCTTTCTAACCACATTTTTCCTCTAGTCTCACACCATGACAATCAACACAGAACACTTCTGTGACCAAATATATGGGGTTTTCCCCCACATAGCAAGCAGCAGATACCAGCTGGTTGTCCTCTAATTCAGTTCTGACACTCTCTACCCAGAGGTAGTTTCAAATCCCACAGGTTGAGGGATTAGTCCCCTCCTATACACACACCAGCTCCAAGTTCAGGCCTCCAGAGCTTCTGATTGACCAGCTACAAGTTGGGGTTCCTATGATCCCCTCTTTGGGTTTGATTAATTTCCTGGAGTGGCTTATGGAACTCAGGGAAACACTTACCTTTACCAGTTTATTGTAAAGGTTATTGCAAAGGATACAGATGAAAAGCTGCATAGGGTGAGGTACCGGGGAAGGGGGTGGAGTTTCCATGCCCTCCCAGGGCCTGCCACCTTCCAGCAAATTCCAGGTGTTCAGCTATCAGGAAGCTCCCTGAACCTTGTCTTCTTGGGTTTTTATGGAAGCTACATGATGTCAGCATTCCTTTTCCCAGGGTACAGTGTGGGTCCCTCTCATGGAAGGGTCTAAAGGCCCACAATCAGAAAGACAGAAGAACATTAAAGTGAAAGGAGAGCAGAAGAAGCTCAGAGGCCTGCCCCTGAGGCCTAGCACACCCAACATTCTAACAAAAGACTGAGGGCTATGGAAGTTATAAGCCAGGAACCATGGAGGAAAACTAGTATGTATATCACAGCACCACATAGCCATACCTTTATAGCCCTTTTTAAACTTATTTTTGTTGGCAGCATACTTTCCTTTTTTATATATATATATACTTTAAGTTCTAGGGTATATTTGCACAACATGCAGGTTTGTTACATATGTATACATGTGCCATGTTGGTGTGCTGCATCCATTAACTTGTCATTTACATTAGGTATATCTCCTAATGCTATCTCTCCCCACCACCCCCTCCCCACAATAGGACCCAGTGTGTGATGATCCCCTTCCTGTGTCCAAGTGATCTCATTGTTCAATTTCCACCTACGAGTGAGAACATGTGGTATTTGGTTTTCTGTTCTTGCGATAGTTTGCTGAGAATGATGGTTTCCAGCTGCATCCATGTCCCTACAAAGGACAAGAACTCATCCTTTTTTATGGCTGCATAGTATTCCATGGTGTACATGTGCCACATTTTCTTAATCCAGTCTGTCACTGATAGACATTTTAGTTGATTCCAAGTCTTTGCTATTGAGAATAGTGCCGCAATAAACATACATGTGCATGTGTCTTTATAGCAGCATGACTTATAATCGTTTGGGTATATACCCAGTAATGGGATGGCTGGGTCAAATGGTATTTCTAGTTCTAGATCCTTGAGGAATCGCCACACTGTTTTCCACAATGATTGAACTAGTTTACAATCCCACCAACAGTGTAAAAGTGCTCCTATTTCTCCACATCCTCTCCAGCACCTGTTGTTTCCTGATTTTTTTAATGATTGCCATTCTAACTGGTGTGAGATGGTATCCCATTGTGGTTTTGATTTGCATTTTTCTGATGGCAAGTGATGATGAGCATTTTTTCATGTGTCTGTTGGCTATATGAATGTCTTCTTTTGAGAAGTGTCTGTTCATATCCTTTGCCCACTTTTTGATGGGGTTGTTTGTTTTTTTCTTGTAAATTTGATTGAGTTCTTTATAGGTTCTGGATATTAGCCCTTTGTCAGATGGGTAGATTGCAAAAATTTTCTTCCATTCTGTAAGTTGCCTGTTCATTCTGATGGTAGTTTCTTTTGCTGTACAGAAGCTCTTTAGTTTAATTAGATCCCATTTGTCAATTTTGGCTTTTGTTGCCATTGCTTTTCGTGTTTTAGACATGAAGTCCTTGCCCATGCCTATGTCCTGAATGGTATTGCCTAGGTTTTCTTCAAGGGTTTTTATGGTTTTAGGTCTAACATTTAAGTCTCTAATCCATCTTGAATTAATTTTCGTATAAAGTGTAAGGACAGGATCCAGTTTCAACTTTCTACTTATGGCTAGCCAATTTTCCCAGCACCATTTATTAAATAGGGAATCCTTTCCCCATTTCTTGTTTTTGTCAGTTTTGTCAAAGATCAGATGGCTGTAGATGTGTGGTATTATTTCTGAGGGCTCTGTTCTGTGTCATTGGTCTATATCTCTGTATTGGTACCAGTGCCATGCTGTTTTGGTTACTGTAGCCTTGTAGTATAGTTTGAAGTCAGGTAGCGTGATGCTTCCAGCTTTGTTCTTTTGGCTTAGGATTGTCTTGGTAATGCGGGGTCTCTTTTGGTGCCATATGAACTTTAAAGCAGTTTTTTTCCAATTCTGTGAAGAAAGTCATTGGTAGCTTAATGGGGATGGCATTGAATCTATAAATTACCTTGGGCAGTATGGCCATTTTCACAATATTTATTCTTCCTATCCATGAGCATGGCATGTTCTTCTATTTGTTTGTGTCCTCTTTTATTTCACTGAGCAGTGGTTTGTCGTTCTCCTTGAAGAGTTCCTTTACATCTCTTGTAAGCTGGATTCCTAGATATTTTATTCTCTTTGCAGCTATTGTGAATGGGAGTTCATTCATTATTTGGCTCTCTGTTTGTCTGTTACTGGTGTATAAGAATGCTTGTGATTTTTGCACATTGATTTTGCATCCTGAGACTTTGCTGAAGTTTCTTATCAGCTTAAGGAGATTTTGGGCTGAGACAATGGGGTTTTCCAAATATACAATCATGTCATCTGCAAACAGGGACAATTTGACTTCTTCTTTTCCTAACTGAATACCCTGTATTTCTTTCTCTTACCTGATTGCCCTGTCCAGAACTTCCAACACTATGTTGAATAGGAGTGGTGAGAGAGGGCATCCCTGTCTTGTGCCAGTATTCAAAGGGAATGCTTCTAGTTTTTGGCCATTCAGTATGATATTGGCTGTGGGTTTGTCATAAATAGCTCTTATTATTTTGAGATATGTTCCATCAATACCGAAATTATTGAGAGTTATTAGCATGAAGGGCTGTTGAATTTTATCAAAGGCCTTTTCTGCATCTATTGAGATAATCATGTGGTTTTTGTCTTTGGTTCTGTTTATATGCTGGATTACGTTTATTGATTTGCATATGTTGAACCAGCCTTGCATCCCAGGGATGAAGCCCACTTGATCATGGTGGATAAGCTTTTGGATGTGCTGCTGGATTCAGTTTGCCAGTATTTTATTGAGGATTTTTGCATTGATGTTCATCAGGGATATTGGTCTAAAATTCTCTTTTTTTGTTGTATCTCTGTCAGGCTTTGGTATCATGATGATGTTGGCCTCGTAAAATGAGTTAGGGAGGATTCCCTCTTTTTCTATTCATTGGAATAGTTTCAGAAGGAATGGTACCAGCTCCTCCTTATACCTCTGGTAGAATTCGGCTGTGAATCCATCTGGTCCTGGACTTTTTTTGGTTGGTAGGCTATTAATTATTGCCTTGATTTCAGAGCCTGCTATTGGTCTATTCAAGGATTCAACTTCTTCCTGGTTTAGTCTTGGGAAAGTGTAAGTGTCCAGGAAATTATCTATTTCTTCTAGGTTTTCTAGTTTATTTGCATAGAGGTGTTTATAGCATTCTCTGATGGTAGTTTGTATTTCTGTGGGATTGGTGGTGATATCCCCTTTATCATTTTTTATTGTGTCTATTTGATTCTTCTCTCTTTGCTTCTTTATTAGTCTTGCTAGTGGTCTCTCAATTTCGTTGATCTTTTCAAAAAACCAGCTCTTGGATTCATTGATTTTTTGGAGGGCTTTTGTATCTGTATCTCCCTCAGTTCTGCTCTGATCTTAGTTATTTCTTGCCTTCTGCTATCTTTTGAATGTGTTTGCTCTTGCGTCTGTAATTGTTCTTTTAATTGTGACATTAGGGTGTCCATTTTACATCTTTCCTGCTTTCTCTTGTGGGCATTTAGTGCTATAAATTTCCCTCTACACACTACTTTAAATGTGTCCCAGAGATTCTGATATGTTGTATCTTTGTTCTCATTGGTTTCAAAGAATATCTTTATTTCTGCCTTCATTTCGTTATGTACCCAGTAGTCATTCAGGAGCAGGTTGTTCAGTTTCCATGTAGTTGAGTGGTTTTGATTGAGTTTCTTAGTCCTGAGTTCTAGTTTGATTGCACTGTGGTCTGAGAGACAGTTTGTTATAATTTCTGTTCTGTTACATTTGTTGAGGAGTGCTTTACTTCCAACTATGTGGTCAATTTTAGAATAAGTGTGATGTGGTGCTGAGAAAAATGTATATTTTTTTGATTTGGGGTGGAGAGTTCTGTAGATGTCTATTAGATCCACTTGCTGCAGAGTTGAGTTCAATTCCTGGATATCCTTGTTAACTTTCTGTCTCGTTGATCTGTTTAATGTTGACAGTTGGGTGTTGAAATCTCCCATTATTATTGTATGGGAGTCTAAGCTCTTTGTAAGTCTCTAAGGACTCACTTTATGAATCTGGGTGCTCCTGTATTGGGTACATATATATTTAGGATAGTTAGCTCTTCCTGAGGAATTGATCCCTTTACCATTCTGTAATGGCCTTCTTTGTCTCTTTTGATCTTTGATGGTTTAAAGTCTGTTTTATGAGAGACTAGTATTGCAACCCCTGCTTTCTTTTGTTTTCTGTTTACTTGGTAGATCTTCCTCCATCCCTTTATTTTGAGCCTATGCGTGTCTCTGCATGTGAGATGGGTCTCCTGAATACAGCAAACTGATGGGTCTTGACTCTGTATCCAATTTGCCAGTCTGTGTCTTTTAATTGGACCATTTAGTCCATTTATATTTAAGGTTAATATTGTTATGTGTGAACTTGATCCTGTCATTATGATATTGGCTGGTTATTTTGCTCTCTAGTTGATGCAGTTTCTTCCTAGCATCAATGGACTTTACATTCTGACATGTTTTTTTTCAATGGCTGGTACCTGTTGTTCCTTTCCATGTTTAGTGCTTCCTTCAGGATCTCTTGTAGGGCAAGCCTGGTGGTGACAAAATCTCTAAGCATTTGCTTATCTGTAAAGGATTTTATTTCTCCTTCACTTATGAAACTTAGTTTGGCTGGATATGAAATTCTGGGTTGAAAATTATTTTCTTTAAGAACGTTGAATATTGGCCCCCACTCTCTTCTGGCTTGGAGAGTTTCTGCTGAGAGATCTGCTGTTAGTCTGATGGGCTTCCCTTTGTGTGTAACCCGACGTTTCTCTCTGGCTGCCCTTAAGATTTTTTCCTTCATTTCAACTTTGGTGAATCTGACAATTATGTGTCTTGGAGTTGCTCTTCTCGAGGAGTGTCTTTGTGGCGGTCTCTGTATTTCCTGAATTTGAATGTTGGCCTGCCTTACTAAGTTGGGGAAGTTCTCCTGGATAATATACTGCAGAGTGTTTTCCAACTTGGTTCCATCTTCCCCGTCACTTTCAGGCACACCAATCAGATGTAGATTTGGTCTTTTCACATAATCCCATATTTCTTGGAGGTTTTGTTCATTTCTTTTTACTCTTTTCTCTACACTTCTCTTCTCGCTTCATTTCATTCATTTGATCTTCAATCACTGATACTCTTTCTTCCAGTTGATCGACTCAGTTACTGAAGCTTGTGCATTTGTCACATAGTTCTTGTGTTATGGTTTTCATCTCTATCAGTTCTTTTAAGGTCTTCTCTGCATTGATTAGTCTAGTTATCTCTTCATCCATTCTTTTTTCAAGGTTTTTAGTTTCTTTGCACTGGTTACATAGTTCCTCCTTTAGCTCTGAGAAGTTTGATCGACTGAAGCCTTCTTCTCTCAACTTGTCAAAGTCATTCTCCATCCAGCTTTGTTCTGTTGCTGGTGATGAGCTGCGTTCCTTTCGAGTGGGAGATGCACTCTGATTTTTTGAATTTCCAGCTTTTCAGAGATGCACTCTGATTTTTTGAATTTCTGCTTTTTCCCATCTTTTTGGTTTTATCTGCCTTTGGTCTTTGATGATGGTGACGTACTGATGGGGTTTTGGTGTGGGTGTCCTTTCTGTTTGTTAGTTTTCCTTCTAACAGTCAGGACCCTCAGCTGTAGGTCTGTTGGAGTTTGCTTGAGGTCCACTCCAGACCCTGTTTGCCTAGGTATCAGCAGCGGAGGCTGCAGAAGATAGAACATTGCTGAACAGTGAGTGTTGCTGTCTGATTCTTGCTCTGGAAGGTTCATCTCAGGGTTGTACCCCACCATGTGAGGTGTAAGGTGTCAGTCTGCACCTAGTGGGGGATGTTTCCCAGTTAGGCTACTCAGGGGTCAGGGACCCACTTGAGCAGGCAGTCTGTCTGTTCTCAGATCTCAACCTCTGTGCTGGGAGATCCAATGCTCTCTTCAAAGCTGTCAGTCAGGGGCATTTACCTCTGCCGAGGTTTCTGCTGCTTTTTGTTCAGCTGTGCCCTGTCCCCAGAGGAGGAGTCTGCAGATGCAGGCAGGCTTCTTTGAGCTGTGGTGGGATCCACCGAATTTGAGCTTCCTGGTGGCTTTGTTTACCTACTTAAGCCTCAGCAATGGTGGGCGCCCCTCCCCCCAGCCTCATTGCCACCTTGCAGTTAGATCTCAGACTGCTGTGCTAGCAATGAGTCTCCATGGACGTGGGACCCTCCGGGCCAGGTATGGGATATAATCTCCTGGTGTGCCATTTGCTAAGACCCTTTGTAAAGCACAGTATTAGGGTGGGAGTTACCTGATTTTCCAGGTGTTGTGTGTCTCAATTTCCTTTGGCTAGGAAAAGGAATTCCCTTCCCCCTTGTGCTTCCCATGTGAGGCAATGCCTCGCCCTGCTTCAGCTCTCGCTGGTTGGGCTGCACCTGAGGACCAGTGCCAACTGTCTGACATGCCCCAGTGAGACGAACCCGGTACCTCAGTTGAAAATGCAGAAATCACCCATCTTCTGTGTCCCTCATGCTGGGAGCTGGAGGCTGGAGCTGTTCCTATTCAGCCATCTTGGGTGCACCCTTGGCAGCATACTTTTCCATCACCTCTGCCTTTGAATGATTTTTCAGTATCAATTTCCATACATCGTTCAGTAGAATTTCACAAAGGAAACATAATTCAGTATTTCCTCAGTAATTTTTTCCTTACAATTTGTTTCTCATTAATAGTTTAGATTTTTTCCTCTCATTTTCATGACTTGTTATGAATTTAGGATTGTTGCCAAACTTGGGAAAGCCTCTGTCACATTTCCTTTATAAATAAACTGTTATAGATAGACTTAGTGTTTGTAGTGCTACTATCGGTTTGTACAGCCTCAGGAATCCTAACAAATTCCATTCACACCAATTCCCATCAAAAAAAAAAGAAAAAAGAAAAAAGAAAAAGTCAGAAAGTCAGAAGTGTTTATAGTTATGTGTTCTTTCCATTTTCCAGTGTATTTCTAATAGAAGAGAACTTCTGTTTTGACTAGGTATCCATGGGAATTAAATCTTCCCATCACAATTTTATACAGCTGATGATTAGAAGAACTTTCCAGAAAAGATTTTGGTCTCATAAATTTTAGGCTTTGTTTCTCCTTTATTCTGGTACTAGAAGCTGTAAGACGCCAGGACCTCTGAGCCTGCACCTTGCTGTTATGACCCCAGCTGAAGTGGCATTGTGGAAGTTAGAAATGTTCCTGGAAGGCATTCCCAGACGTGACAGATAGCAAATGCTTAATTATACATGGAAATGACCCTGAACCATATTAATAGACTTAATATACTTGAACCAAGTATATCCCCAACTTCTCTTAGATGTTCCAAAAAAATTGGAACCTCTGTCACAAGTGAAGTCCAATGTAAAGAAGACAGGTTGGAGTAAAAAGGGACAGTGATCTTATTTGAGGTGCGATTAAAACATCTGACTTTTGCAAAATTTTAAAAGATATTACTGGGGCCCCTGCTCTGGCCCTGGAAAAGCCCAAGACTCAAGCCTCATCAGCTTCATAATTAAACTAGTTTTGATGTCAGAGGTTGTAATGTTTCAAATCTTTTAGAATTCCAGCGTCCTAGGGCTCAGACCTTCATCATTTAAAAAATTTTTTTTTCATTCTATTTATTCCCTCCTTTGATGATCTCCACCAAAATTTCTGGCTTTAAATGTATTTAAGATACACATATTAAGATGATGTCCAAATTCTTCTCACATTCTTTCTCCATTCTCTGGAGCTTGAGAATTAGATATCTAAGTGCTGGTTCAATCTCTCCTCTTGGAGTCTAAGAGACCTCTCTAACTCGACATCACCACAACTGAACTCCAGATCATTCTCCTGAAATCTTCTCTTCTCACAAGATTCTCAGCTAGTGACAACTTTATCTTTTCCATTGTTCATACCAAAAATGTTAGAGTCCTCCTGCCTATCAGGAAATCTTGTGGCTTTAATTTCAAAATAAATATGAAACTGGATCATAGTTTACCCACACCGCTGCTACCACCTTGATTATAGACATCATCCCCTCTCACTGACATGTCAACTAAAGTCTCCTAAAATGTCTGACTGCTCCCACCTTTGGTGCTTTGTGGTGGTTTTCAACACAGTAGCTTTCACACTGCAAATCAGGTCTTGTCACTCCTCCGTTCAAATCCGTTTCACTGTAGAAATCTGGGAGGGCACGGAAACTCCTACCCCTTCCCTGGTACCTTACCCTATGCAGCCTAGAAGGTGCTAGTGACCTGACCTCAAACTGTCTGTCTGATGTCCTGTCACACCCTCTCCCCTTCCCAGAGCTGCAGCCACACTGGCTTCCAGGATGCTTGTCCAACACACCAGGTAGGACCTCAGGGCCCTTACCCCAGGATTTACTGGGCTTACGCCATTTCCTCTTTCAACTAATTCCTCACATCTCACCTTCTCAACAAGGAGGGCCAGGCTACCTACTAAATGCTACGCTATGCCATCCACCCGCTCAGCATTTGCCATTACTTTTACCCTTCTTTACTTTACTGCACTCCTATGGCACTAGTCACTTGCTCATATACTATGTGTTTACTATGAATCATTTGATTGTTCACTGTCTTATCCCTGTCCTAGGATGCAAACAACGCAAGGACATGGATCTTTGTGTTTTTCTTTCTTTCTTTTTTTTTTTTCTTATTTAACATTTTATTTTCAGGAGCTACCAGATTCTTTTTTTTTAAAATTTATTATTATTATTATTATACTTTAAGTTCTAGGGTATATGTGCATGACTTGCAGGTTTGTTACATATGTATACTTGTGCCATGTTGGTGTGCTGCACCCATCAACTCGTCAGCACCCATCAACTCGTCATTTACATCAGGTATAACTCCCAATGCAATCCGTCCCCCCCCCCCATGATAGGCCCCAGTGTGTGATGTTCCCCTTCCTGAGTCCAAGTGATCTCATTGTTCAGTTCCCACCTATGAGTGAGAACATGCGGTGTTTGGTTTTCTGTTCTTGTGATAGTTTGCTAAGAATGATGGCTTCCAGCTGCATCCATGTCCCTACAAAGGACACAAACTCATTCTTTTTTATGGCTGCATAGTATTCCAGGGTGTATATGTGCCACATTTTCTTAATCCAGTCTGTCACTGATGGACATTTGGGTTAATTCCAAGTCTTTGCTATTGTGAATAGTGCCGCAATAAACATACATGTGCATGTGTCTTTATAGCAGCATGATTTATAATCCTTTGGGTATATACCCAGTAATGGGATGGCTGGGTCATATGGTACTTCTAGTTCTAGATCCTTGAGGAATCGCCACACTGTTTTCCATAATGGTTGAACTAGTTTACAATCCCACCAACAGTGTAAAAGTGTTCCTATTTCTCCACATCCTCTCCAGCACCTGTTGTTTCCTGACTTTTTAATGATTGCTATTCTAACTGGTGTGAGATGGTATCTCATTGTGGTTTTGATTTGCATTTCTCTGATGGCTGGTGATGATGAGCATTTTTTTCATGTGTCTGTTGGCTGTATGAATGTCTTCTTTTGAGAAATGTCTGTTCATATCCTTTGCCCACTTTTTGATAGGGTTGTTTGTTTTTTTCTTGTAAATTTGTTTTGAGTTCTTTGTAGGTTCTGGATATTAGCCCTTTTTCAGATGAGTAGATTGCAAAAATGTTCTCCCATTCTGTAGGTTGCCTGTTCACTCTGATGGTAGTTTCTTTTGCTGTGCAGAAGCTCTTTAGTTTAATGAGATCCCATTTGTCAATTTTGGTTTTGTTGCCATTGCTTTTCGTTTTAGACATGAAGTCCTTGCCCATGCCTATGTCCTGAATGGTACTACCTAGGTTTCCTTCTAGGATTTTTATGGTATTAGGTCTAACATTTAAGTCTCTAATCCATCTTGAATTAATTTTCATATAAGGAGTAAGGAAAGGATCCAGTTTCAGCTTTCTACTTATGGCTAGCCAATTTTCCCAGCACCATTTATTAAATAGGGAATCCTTTCCCCATTTCTTGTTTCTCTCAGGTTTGTCAAAGATCAGATGGCTGTAGATGTGTGGTATTATTTCTGAGGACTCTGTTCTGTTCCATTGGTCTATATCTCGGTTTTGGTACCAGTACCATGCTGTTTTGGTTACTGTAGCCTTGTAGTATAGTTTGAAGTCGGGTAGCGTGATGCCTCCAGCTTTGTTCTTTTGAGTTAGGATTGTCTTGGAGATGCGGGCTCTTTTTTGGTTTCATATGAACTTTAAAGCAGTTTTTTCCAATTCTGTGAAGAAACTCATTGGTAGCTTGATGGGGATGGCATTGAATCCATAAATAACCTTGGGCAGTATGGCCATTTTCATGATATTGATTCTTCCTATCCATGAGCATAGTATGTTCTTCCATTTGTTTGTGTCTTCTTTTATTTCACTGAGCAGTGGTTTGTAGTTCTCCTTGAAGAGGTCCTTTACATCTCTTGTAAGTTGGATTCCTAGATATTTTATTCTCTTTGAAGCGATTGTGAATGGAAGTTCATTCATGATTTGGCTCTCTGTTTGTCTGTTACTGGTGTATAAGAATGCTTGTGATTTTTGCACATTAATATTGTATCCTGAGTTTTTCGATAGTGTGCCCCATGAGACTAGAAATTTATCTAATTCTGAAACACA
The DNA here is from genome assembly GCF_047675955.1 of Chlorocebus sabaeus. NCBI lineage: Eukaryota > Metazoa > Chordata > Mammalia > Primates > Cercopithecidae > Chlorocebus > Chlorocebus sabaeus. Next base: position 30,694,989 of record NC_132921.1, on the reverse strand, counting down.
CAATGAAATAACCTGAAATAAAGAAAAGTGAAGTAGCATGAGAAGATCACAAAAGTAGTAGAGGTGGCATTTAAACCTAGATAGCCTCCAGAGCCTGTACCCATAGCCTATGTGCAATATCGTCTCCTACTGTCTGGAGGGGAAAGGCAGCCAAGAGAGTGGAGAAGGCATATGGCCCTGGAGGCTGAATTGCCAGCTTCCCTGCATGCTCACTCTAGATTGCTAATCTCTGAATTAAAGCCCAGTCAAACAGATACATGCTTTGATATTAAATTTGGTTTTAAATAAGTTACTTTACATATATGGAATATGCTTATATTTTATAATCATTTTCCCAAGGAAATAATGATATTCTTCTCCTTTGTGGGGTAATTTTATATACAGTTGTCACTCCTTATCCATGGTTTTGCTTTCTGGGGTTTCAGTTACCAGCAGTCAACTGCTACCAACTGTCCACAAATATTAAATGGAAAATTCCAGAAATAACAGCGCGTATGTCTTAAATTATGTGTTGTTCTGAGTAGCATGATAAAAATCTCTCAGTGTCCTACTCTGTACTTCCAGGGACATGAATCATCCCTTTGTCTAGTGTGTCCATGTTACCTACACTACCCAACCTTTACTGTATAGGAAAAAACATGGCATATATAGGATTCGGTAGTATCTATAGTTTCAAGCATCCACTGGGGGGGTTGGAACATACCCCTGAGGATAAAGGGGAGACTCTGTATTCCATTGACCCCTTTGCATGGCTTAACTACCTTTACCACAATAAATATGATGCACTGAGCTATCATTCTGTACTATCGAGAGACATGAAAATCACAACCATATTCCCAAACACAGTATTAGAATAACATATGGTTTCGAAGGTCAAGGTGGTTTGTATAATGAAAGAGTTACCTGAACTCAGGTGGGGAATGCTACTGCTGAGGGAGATATTTTCTATCATCTGGGCATTGGAAACTATTAAATATTTGTATAATGTGGCTCTTATATGTTATTTAAGAAGTAAATTAAAATGTATAAAGATTATGACTATTCTTTGCCATGCCTTCATAATTTCTGAGCTTGGAGGCAGGCAACTACATATTAACGGGGGAGAATTTTGCAGACGTGCAGTGAGGCTGAGATGAGCCATTTCTTGAGTCTATAGCTTAGACAACCTACCTATCATTACACATGTGCATGCACACACACACACACACACACACACACACGCAAGAGTATGTTTCTGACTCTTTCTAAAACCTTATATCTAATCTTCCTGCCTTCAGCTTTCCTTTACCCTCTCACTCTAACACATTGCCCTACTATTATCTTTCAAGAGTCTGTACCGGAGCATGCCAATTCTCTACTTAAAATTGTCCATAGCACCCCTTTACCTACTATGGATTATCTTTCTCTATGGAGCAACCAAATTCAATCTGGGCAGACTTGATCTTTGCTCTGTCCCCCGCTGTTACATTCTATTCCCTAATCACAGTGCATTCCTCAAACCCTCCATGCTTGGCCACACTTTTGTGTTATGGGTTCCTGCTGAAACTCCCTTTCTTGTCTGCACTGTCTAGCCCAGTTACACCCAACTTTTACACTGAACCAGCTTCGGTGTTACTATTTCTGGGAAGAGTCTCTGGCCAAATCTCAGCCCCCACCAATTCCTGAAAACCTGCAAACACACACATCCATTGGAAATAATAGTTTTCTGTACTTTCACAGGACTTTGTTTATACAGGTGGTAAAATGTTTATTACACATGAACAATTAAGAGATTTGTGAATATATCTCCCTAGTGAATGCTAAAATCTTTGAGTGCAGACTTCAGAATCTTTTCATTTTTCATGTGTTGTACCAGCCAACTTCCTGACCCACAGAGGCCATTTGATTCACTTAATTATATTGAATTGCATCGAATGGAACTGGGTCACTGTGATGTGCCAGGTGTGATGTGCTTGCCATGCTACTGCTCAGGTTAAAGGAGAGGCGAGCACTCAGTCATACTGACCTGATGGCATTTTGAGTCCTGAATTCAGATCTATATGTTACCACTTTCCAAAGGACAATAAGAAGATAATAAGGTTAGGAAAGTTTTAAATTCCTAGGGACAAAAAAGACAGCATCACTCTGAAAAAGAGAAGACATGTTAGATGGTTGAAGAAGTTGGATGCAATGCTGAGATGGGAAAAGGCAGAGAGAAGATAGGGGTTATTACAAATGTGTATAATATAGAAAACTAATTAAATTGCATATCTAAAGATTTGTGGAAGCAACTCTCATGTGGAAGCATGAGAAAGCAGTATCCAAGTAATTTGTATCTTACTGTAAAAAATAAATTTTAACATAACAGTTGCCTACGAAATAACAGGATTTCTCACAAAACTCTGAGTGCCCCATCTCTTCATATCGTCAACCTGAACTTGATAAAGCACCAGTCTGGAGCTGCAGAAAAAGTTATCATGCAAAGTGAATTGGATGACACTAAAATCCTCAAATAAAGAGTAATATACAAAAAAAATGGTAAGAGTAGGGATTTTAGTACCTTTAAAGTTGTTTTGTTCTGTATTGTTGTTTTGTTGCTTTTAAAGTAGAGCAGGAAGTCTGCAGAGTTCTGGAGTTTAGAGAACTCTATTGCAGAGGCTTGCATTTTGGTAATTTCTCTATGTTCTGCCATGATTTGGAAAGTCTCCAAATGTCTCCAAGAACTGGAAAATCCCCTTTGCTATTTGTGGAGGTGAGTTAGCAGGTCTCTGTTTGTCTAGATTCCTCATAATAAAGATCAAAATCTGAAAGTTGGTCTGGACACAGAAAATATGAATGGAAAGTTCTCTAGGGTCCTTTTGTTCATTCACTTGGTTAGTTCGAGAAACATTTATGGAGCCCAGTTTTTGTCAAGCACTGGCTGAACGCTGGGGTACCAGAGTGTGTGCTGCAGACCCTGGCACCTTCCTGCCTGAGTGTAATGGCCAGGGAGCAATTGTGCCAAAGCGAGGTGTTTGCCAACCATAGCCATTCTGGGACTGCACGGCTAGTTCTCATGCTACAAGAAGAAAGGGTTGTGTTTCATTCATTTTTATATCACCTATATTGCTTTTAACCAACTGTCATTAGAATGATAATGGCACTTTTTACACATGGAGGTGTTTAATAAATAGCTGATGAAAGAGGAAAGGAGAGACGGAGAAAGCAAGGTCTCTTGGTTATTACCTAAACCTCTAATCTGAATTATATAAAAAATATATATAATCACCATCTTCCCTACATGTTATATTCAAAAGTTTGTTACTGCAAACTCTGAGAACACTGAAACCAAAACCAGTAGTAAGAAAAAAGAAAGTAGGCCGGGCGCGGTGGCTCAAGCCTGTAATCCCAGCACTTTGGGAGGCCGAGACGGGCGGATCACGAGGTCAGGAGATCGAGACCATCCTGGCTAACACGGTGAAACCCCATCTCTACTAAAAAGTGCAAAACACTAGCCGGGCGAGGTGGCGGGCGCCTGTAGTCCCAGCTACCTACTTGGGAGGCTGAGGCAGGAGAATGGCGTAAACCCGGGAGGCGGGGCTTGCAGTGAGTTGAGATCCGGCCACTACACCCCAGCCTGGGCGACAGAGCGAGACTCCGTCTCAAAAAAAAAAAAAAAAGAAAAAAAAGAAAAAAGAAAGTAAATAACAACAAAACAAAATAACTCCAAATCCCTGGCAAACTGCCTGAGCATGATTAGGCCATTAGAGCAGAGTACTCCCTGATGACGTAACCCCTCAACCTGTCTCCTCTACATAGACCTTTTCCTTAAATGACTTCGAAAGCACAGTCTCTTGGGTTTTGCATACCTAGAAGGCTTTAGGGATTAGATGAAGGGAAGCAGAGTACATTTAACAGGACCATAATTATCTCTCTTTCCTTTATTCCCCCCTTCCCCCCATTCCTGTGGGGCTCTGGAAATGTCATTGTCCTTATTTAATACAATGCAGTGAGTGTGGGATGAAGTCCCACCTGTGCCACGAAAATCCCTCAGCAGCTTGCAGCATTGGAGGATAGAGGATGGGAGGAAAGACTAAAAGACTTCTATGGTATTGACTGATATAACAACTGCAACAACAAAACCCATGAGACCTTCCAACAAGCGCAGAAGGAGCAGCAAGGTGGGACTGATTCAGAAGGATTAGAGAAAGGCAGGAGACGTGGTGCTTTGCTCTTCTCATTACAACATGAATCACCCCATACTTGGCAGGGAAAGCTCACCCCTCAGACTTATGCATCCACTGTAGATGAGAAACTAGCATTTTCTTTCTTTACCCTTATGTTTGTTTTTCTGTTAGCTAACAATAGGGGTAGAAAAGAAGATTATTGAGATTAGATGATTTTTTTCCTCACATATTTATTATCCTGTTCTGTCCCAATCATCTCAATATTCAAAAAGTAGACTTAGAGGAAGGCTAGCATAAAGAAAAGAACAGTCAAGCTTCTGAGGGCTGTTGAATTTTTAATCCTCTAACATTTTTCTCCCCCTTCTGTATTTGTTGTCTATTTTCAAAGCCCTAAAGCAAAGGGATTGTCTAAACCCCATTCTTTGGCAGCCATTCAAAAAGCTTCATCTTGTAACATGACTAGGGGAAAACCAGGAGTGAATTTTTAGACAAAAACTTAGGAGTCAGTAATAATATTTTAAAAAACCTCAATGTTTAGCACTGAGGTGAGAAATTTAAGTGATAAAACTGATGGCTCAGTGATTAGAGCATCAACAGCTCTGGGCCGGCGAATCCTGGCGCTCTTTATTCCTGTGGTCCTGTTCCAGTCCCCTTGACAGGAGATTGCTAATAATCTGGGCTTGGGATATACACCTGTGTCCCTCCATGGTCGTGGTTCTCTTCTTTTGATCTGTTTCCTTCCTCAGCCTCAGAGTCTTCACCTGTGCTTTAATGTGACAGGATTTGCTGCTTTCCCTCAACTCGCTTAAGGCTCTTGTCCTCTGTAGGGGAGACGGCTTTAAGAAGGGGTCTGTCTTTCCGGCAAAGACTACCTTGTGACATGACTGCTCCAGCAGGAAGCCTCCTCTCTTCTCATCTGCTGCTCCCAATCTTTCTCCTGAGCACCAGAAATTACCTTGAGAAGAAGCCTGAAAAATAAGTGCAAATTCGTCATGAGTCAATTGCTATTAGGGCTCTACATTCTCACACTAGCCTACTTTTAACCTTCAGCAACGTGTTTAAAATTGTGACCTATTGCTTCTTGCCAGGGTGCATGGTGTCCAGAAGCATCTACTCCAGGTACGAATGTGTTTGCATCCTACATCTTCATGGAGGCTGCTGCCTTGTCTTACATTTTGGGTTAGTTGGTTGCTCTGCAATCTCAGCTCTCTGATGGAATCAAGACAATTGGCAATTTACAGATGGTCTGGTGTTTTGTTTTGTTTTTGGTTGTTAGTAAATGGGTCCATCAATCTTTTTTGCTTTCTACATTGTAAGTGGAAGACAGAAGTCAACTGATGTGTTTATTGAACTCAGTTTCAAGAGTTACATTTTAAAGGCATGCTTTCAAAATGCAGTTCATCCAGAGAAGAGAGATTAAGATTGTCCTGGAAGCCATGATAAAGATACTGGAAACATCTAAATTGAAGAAGAGCAGTCTAAGGGGAGAACTCTCTTCAAATATTTTCAGGGCAGTTCTTCTTAAGATAAATAATGTACAGTATAGTTTAGAGCGCTTAACCATTAAAGAGGGTTTGCTATGGTTTGAAAGTGTCCCCAAAGCTCATGTTTTGAAAACTTAATCCGCATTGCAATGATGTTGAGATATAGAAACTTTAAGAGGTGATTACACTATGAGGACTCTGCCTTCATAAATAGATGAATGTCCTTATTGAGGGAGCAAGTTAGTTGTCACGGGCACAGGTTCTTGATAAAAGGATGAGTTAGGCCCCCTTCCTTTCTCTTTATCTCTGGCACTGTCTCGCCCTTCCACCTTCTGCTATGAGATGACACAGCAAGAAGCTGCTCACCAGGTGTGGGCCCTTGATTTTGGACTGCTCCACTGCAAGACCCATGAGACAAATAAATTTCTATTCATTATAAATTACCCAGTTTGTGTTATTTTGTTATGGCCACACAAAACAGATTAAGATAAGGTTCCTTTTGGACAAGGTCCAATAGGAATGTTGTAAATTATGGACAGTTAGTGTTAGAGATAGTTTCTGGTCAGACTGGAATCTTTATCATGAGGCACAGAAGTATACACTGAAATTGAAAATAAAGTAATAATGAGTTACCTCAGCAAAAGTAATATAGACGTGTTGCCAAATAGTAACTTTAGTGATATTTTTAGGGTTCTAATTAAGAGATCCAAAAAGGCTAAAATCATTTCGTTCTGAGGACAGGAAAAGGAAGCATGCATGTTAGCTGAAGTAGGCCATGTGTGAATGTACACATAATGCTTTATGTATATGTGTGAATGCATGCATAATGTGAGGTGAAGTACAGGTGGGGCATATGGTTTTACACAGAAAAAATAAAAAAGCATCCTTTATTCTGCAGTGCCTGTGTAAATCAGTGACTCCCAGTAAATAAGCTGGGGAGAAGGAGGCTATTTGGAGACAGGCCTCCAGGTGGAGAACTTCAGATGGTGGCAGAGCAGGGGTGAAGAGCACATCTTAGTGCTCTTAGTGACTTTTCTTAGTGACTATGTTGTGTACCAACTCAAGGTTTCCCTGAAAAGAATGAAGTGATTCGCTGACATCTCTGTGTTTTCTATATGGAAATCATAGAGCCAGAAGCATAAATAGCATCAGGGATATCATACCTACTCTTTGCCTCAGATGTAATCTATGTTGCAAAATGAATTAATGAAAAAGACATTACTTAAAATATCATAAAGAAGACACTTTGAGCCAAATCAATCTACACACAAAGGAACCTATGGCACAGGTGTGAAGTGAGCAACCCTTAGCACTAGGCCGTCTCATTTCCTATGGTTGCACCCTCTGTTTCCTTTTCTACATGTTCTCCCTTTTTCCTTTCTCTCCTCCATTATCTTCTTCTTCTTGATAAAGGGCCAACCCTAAGGTCTTATGTGGCTCCTGGCAATTCAACATCTATCACTTGGGAGTAATGTCGGGCTTACAAACAAATATTGATTTGGCAGATGTATTAGAGCTAAGAGAGGGTAAGTGACAGATCTTCTAGTGCAAAAGATCGTACCTTTTCAAAGCATAAGATTGATTCTGCTTGAAACAATGGATTTTAAAGTCTCTTGTGTTACATACTGTTTCAAGGCATAAAAATCAGCTGGGGTTAGCTAATGTGTACATTTTCCAGGCCTCTTGCTTCTCTTCCTGCTACTCTTATTTCCTGCATTTTGAGTAGTTCTCTGTTCTTCACATTTCCCCTAGGAGGGTCACCATAAAGTCCGCAAAATTGAAGCAGGGGAATGAAAATGAAAATTGATCTAGTTTGCTACTTTTAGATCCTCTGGTAAGAATTTGACAGGAAAAGAATTCGAAGCTACTGATCAAAATCAGGTTACTGCAGTATAAGTAACACCAGTAGATTTTGTTTCTTACTTCCAAAACTTTCTTGAAAATGAATTGATCTTTATGACTACATTTTTTAGAAATAATATTTTTAAATTATTTTAAATCAACCTAGGTTTGAATTATAATTAATTTTTTATCATTAATTCACTTAAAATATTTGTTGATTACCTAACATATGCCAAATACTACATTAAATTCTGGGACACATAGGAAAACAGTAAAATTCAATCTATGTTCTCATTTGGGCTCACTGTGAGAGGTAGTGTGGAAATATTTTGCAGTGAGGCAAGATCGCACCACTGCACTCGAGCCTGGGCAACAGAGAGAGACTCCGCCTCAAACAAAAACAAACAAACAAACAAGAAAAGAGCTTAAGATATGATTCCTGCCTTCAAGAGGAAGTAGACTAGGAGAAGAGAGAGCCTATATTGCAAAGAGAAAATAAGGAAGCTCTGGCCAAGAGCTGGAAATTATGTAACATCTTAGAAGTCCAGGAGATTAAGAAGGAGACTGAGTAAAACCTTACATGATAAAAGAATATAGACAAGAGCAGAGGCAGAGTAAAGGTTATTCTAGTGGATATGACAGCATATCTCTAATAAGTGCTGTGAACACACACACAATCAGAGGAAACTAAACTAGTACTGAGTATCTCTGCTGTGATCAACACAAATTCAAAAGATACAGGACATACATACCTAAGTGATATGAGGCATAGTCATTTTCATGAAGGGCTTACCACTGTCAGCATTCCAAGAATAATATACATGAAACAATTAGAAAATAATTACATAATAGCAAGGGATTCGCTGCTACAGCTTGGCCAGTTCTAATGTGCTATATGAATTACTGAGAGAGGGAGGTCAAGAAGACTGGAGAAATTATAGAGGACTTCATAGAAGAGGTGAGACTTTAACAGGCACAGAAAGTTTGGATGAAGCATGGAGTGAAAGCATTTTGCATAAAGTCAAGAGCAGCAAACATATACCAATGAAGACCAGTGTAAAATGACTGGGGCATTAGGCTGAGGACAGGCTATGGATGGCTTTGTGTGCCAGAAAGATCTGATGACACTGGGAAGATAGAACCTTTGAAAAGTGTTTATTGGTGTAATTAACTGGATGGAAGGAAGATTTTAGAATAACTTCCTCCCGTAAGTAGGACCACTGAAGAACCAGATAGACTTAAGGGGTTGAATCATCAAGGCCCCTGAGCTATAGGAATTACAAGGTTAGAATGATAGCAGAGGAGAAATACTTGTGGTCTAAAGGTGAGCAGTTGAAGTTTTGTGTGCCATGGAAATCATCCTATTCAGGGTCATTTCTGTCACTAACCATTTGAGTCACTTATTGCCTGATTGAGCTAAGATATATTCTCCCCACTTATCTTGCAAATTCCAGCTAGCAGACTCCTTTGCTGACTAGTTTCCATGCGTTTTAGTCAACGTGAGCAATAGGTAGAGAACTGGCAAGAGGGAAAGGGAAAAGGGGAGAAATCAAGTTGTGTCTCATTCTTAGCTCTACAGCAGAGGAAGGGAATTGCACGCCCTCTCTATATCTATATCACAAAATATCAAGGAATTGTTTTTTTCTACCAGTATCACTGTCTTCTTTGGTTTCTTTTGGTTACTAGCTCCTGTAGGAAACCCAAACTGTGATTCGACATCTCCTCAGGTGGCTCTGGCTTCTTCTGGGTTCTGGAAACATTTCTCTCCTTTGGGTGATAGCAACCTCTTGTTGTGGCCACTGCCTGGATTAATTAATAAGCTGTTTGCTTTCTCAGCTGTTTTTCACACCAGTGTGATCAAGTCCATATACGAATTTCCTGTTGTTTAAAATACAGAGAGGTATCCTTATTTTCTGCAGTCTGATTGATATCCTGTGTCACCATGGTTAAATAATTTAAAAATATTTCTGGCTCTGGTTTTTATATCATTAAAACTGAAGGCATTAACTAGTTGATTTGCAGTGCTTTTATAAATAACTGAGAAACTCAGAATATAAGATGTCTATAAACTCAGAATATAAGATATGTCTAACACTATCTCATATGAGTTTATCATTTTATGATTTATTCATATAAAACCTTCTCATATGGTATGTGATGCTGTTTTGAAAATTTGCAAAATTCAAGTTTTGAAAGAATCATCCAGTGCTTAAAGAACCTAAATTGTTGTGATTGACCCAACATAACTCAGTCCTTTTAAGGATCCAGACTGATAATCTGCTTGGAGATGCGTGGAGAGTAAAGGAAGGGATAGAAGGGAGATTTCTCATGAGAAAGCCCAAAAGAGATCACAAGATATGGAAATGCATTTAGCCCCAGAGACTGAGCATTGAGAGCAAAGAGGTCAACAAGTACAAAAAAAGAGAGGCGTCCTTTTACTTAGCACTTGCTAACACCCGCAGTGTCACATCCTTTATTTGAATTTCCATCTCTTTGGTGACTAAGACCACCCCATTACCTTGTAAGTATCTACTTCAATCCAAGACAGGCAATTTAGAATTTTTGTAATTTTCTAAGGATTAGCAGTGGAGTAGGCCTTGTTTGTTCCCAATTGAATGCTCAATTTTAGGGCCATAATTGGAAAGATTTCCAGTAATTTGTGGTAGTTGCATTTAGTAAAAGGGATGGAGGTGATTTTCGTTCCTTTATTCTTTTGTCAGGCCTTTATAACGCACATTTGGCAGGAGTATGAGATAATCTCTGGCAGTATGCATCTTGAATAAGTTTGTTGTCTTTTTAATGTGATACAACTGCAGAGGAGGTTGAAAGTAGCCTGTCCTGCTACTTATTTATCCTCTTGGAATGATCAGTCATTACTGCTATTTATACTATAAGAGACATTTTACTGTCAATGATGAATCAGTAAAAGTTAAATTTTGCTCAAAATGAACCAGTACATGTATTTTTAAAGTCTGTGATTGAGTTAGGAAATAGTTGATGATTGGATCTGCTAAATCACCAAAAAAAAAATGATGTCTTAAATGATTATTTTTTCCAAATATTGGGGTGTGCATGGTACAGATACTTGCAAAACCACAGCTTTTGCTTTCCATGGTTAAGATTAGAGACAGACATTTTGCTCCCACATAAAAACCGCACAAAGTGGTATACAATGTACTGTGAGTAAAAGGCATGGTTTAATGTGAAGCCCAAGATAGAATCTGTGTTTACTGAAACACATGACTACTTTGTCTTTCTAATGTTTCAAATTGCATGCTCAGGGTGGCAAACAACCTGATATAAATAGCTAACCAGTGATAAAAAGTGACCAATAAATACAACTGTTGAAGATTTATTTCATTACTTTTTTCCAAACATGATTTTTAATGTTTCTGTTCACTTTCCAATCCTTTCAAGCATATTTTCACAAATTCTAGAATTTCACCAGGGTAAAATGCCTTATACCCACTGTGCTAGGGGAATAGGAAGGTCTCTCTTAGTTTTTAAATTTGATGACAATATCTGAATCAAATACATATAAAATTTTCAACTTCTGTTCAGGATGCAAAAGAGTGCAAGAGAGCATTGTTACCATCCTAACAATGAGAAAAAGCTGAATAATCTAAATCATGACTTTTTTAAAAAAAGCCATCATTGTGGAAATTGCAAAGCAGAAATTCCAAAGAGTAATATGCCCCTATAAAGATAAACGAGATACAAGTCTTTTCTTTTTTCACCAGTGGCAGGGCAAATAAAGGAGATAGTTTTTATAAAATTATTTAAGTAGAAATTAACTAACATTTTTGTGAACTTTAAATGCTGAGAGTAGGCTAGTGTATCAATTTAGAAATAACTCTGAGTTACAGACACACAAGAAATTTGCTTTCATTTGTAAGTTCTTATCTAGATTCTCCACCAGGTGCTCATGAGACAGATTTGGAGCAGACAAGGAAACTGGAGATAAGGTGCAGGTGGCACACGTGTACAGTCATTGATTGACTACAGCTGGGGAACAAACACAAAATACTCCTGCTTCCCTGAACACATCTCTCATAGAGAAAAATGCCTTCACCAATGAAGGAGGGAGATCAGACCCTACAACTCTGTACTAAGGAAAAGATCTACTGCTTTTGCATAAAGGATAAAGGTACAGCCTCTGGAAGAAGAAAAGGAAAATCTCTCCAAGCCAAGTCCTGCATTCTTACAAAATAGAGGCCTCTATACAGAGAGAGATGGAAAATATTTCTTAGCTCCAGAGGTGCCAGAGAGACCAAGAAATACTGAGCAGAGCTTGGTGGATATGGGTGGAGGGAGGGGGTCAGGAAATAGTAACACTGGGAAGTTTCCACTCCCTGAAGCCCAGGCAGAGAATCTTTGCCTAAAACTTAGGCTTAACATGAGAACTGCCCCCTATGCTCACAATGAACCTAGGCCTCAGTAGCTATCAACAGAAGTATAAAAGTAGGAAAGAGAAAGAGCATACAGAGAGACCTTCTTTAATGACACATGTATTCAGAGACAGCTGAAACCAAGAGTGGAGGAGGAATGCTTATATACAATCTTCTGACACCCAAGACCTCCCATTAAGAAGTTGTTCACTGTAAGAGGAATTTGAAAACTGTGGTGATCTGAAAGTAAGGATAGTAGCAATAAAACCTAAATTTAGCTCAACTACTGGCTTAATTGACTCAACCCCCAAAACTCATTAGCTAGTTAAGCCAGAGAGAAGATGTGTTCATTTTCAGAAAAGAAAAAAAAAAAAGTTTACCTTAGTTTTTACTTTTCTGCTGCTCATGATGATAAGCAATCAATCAGGATTGTGACGCACATATAAAACAAAGGAAAAAAGGAGTAACACAAGATGAGACAATAAATAATATCAGACTCACAGGTGACTTAGATGGTAGAACTGATATAAACTTTAGAATTGCTTTGATTACTAAGTGAAATATCATTTAGTGGGAAAATTGGATGACATATTTACACAAATAAGGAATATCAGAAAAGAAATGAAAGCTAAAAGAAATAGTAAAATGGGAGTTTTAGAATAATTTTGATATTGAACATAACAAAAATTTAACAGACTTAGCACACTGAATAGATCATAAAAACAGATAATTTGAATACTGGGCTACATAGATTATCCAAAATGTGACAAAGAGAAAAAAAGACAAAAAATTAAAACAAGAACAAAGCATCTGAGAGCTTTGGAACAATATCAAATAATTGGACATACATGTAATTGGAGTTTGAAAAGGAAAAGACAGAACTAAAGGGGCAGAAGAAACATTTAAATATATAATGACTAAGATTTTCCAAAATTAATTAAAGATGGAACACCAGTCTTAGAAACTTAGAGAAAACACAAGTCAGATGTGTGTACATGTCCACACATACACACACATACACACAGTCCTAGAGTTATTATATTCAAACTGATAAAACCAAACTTAAAGAAAGATCTTGAAGGTGGCCAGAGGGAAAAAGTAAAACAATGAGAAACAATGTAAGAATTACAACAGATTTTTCATCTGAAACTATGGTAGCCAGAAGCTAATGGAGTAAAATCTTTAAAGTGCTAAAAGAAAAAAAATAAATCTATCAACTTAGAATTCTATAACCATTGAAAATATTTTTCAATAGTTAACTCAAGTGAAAGAGACTTTCTCAGACCAATAAAACCTAAGAGATTTTATTTCCAACATTTTGCACTAAAATAAGTGATAAAAGAGAATGTACTTCAGAAAGAGACTATAATATCACACGGAAATTTGAATCTACACAAATAGCACAGAAAATGGTAGAAATGAGAATTTTTATTTTTAATCTTTTCAAAAGTTAACTTTTTTAAAGCAGAAATGTGTAACAATGTGTTATGTGGTTAATATGTTTAATATGTATGAATTCAATAGCACAAAATATGAAAGTATACTGTTATAATATTTTCATATATCTGAAGTTGTATGGTATTAATTGAAGATAGACTGTGATTAGTTTAAAATGTATAATGTAAACCTAAGAACAAGTACAAAATTATGCTTCCAAAAGTAAAATTGTAAATAAATCAAAAGAAGGCAGGGAAAGAGGGAAAGGGAGACATACAGGACAATGAAAAAGCAACTAGCAAGAGCAAAGATTTAGATCCAAACGTATCAACCATTGATTTAACTGCAAATGGTCAATCCCCACCAAAAAGGCAAAGATTGTTGGATTAGGCAGAAATATAAGACCCCATTCTATTTCACAGACAAAAATTTTTTTGATGTAAAGACATAACTTGGTCCACATAAACGGATAGAAATAAGACATGCTTTGTAAACACTAAACAAAAAAAGTGGAAGTATCTATTAATGTTACACAAAGTAGCCTTAGAATAAGGACTATTATTAAAAATGAAGAGGAATAATATAAATAATAAATCCTATGGATAAATAACTAATATAAAATTATATCACAAAGACATCATTGTCATAAATATGTATGGACCCATCAAAAATGCTTCAAATACTTCAAAACACATAAGAAAAAAGCAACTAAAAAAATTGAGAAAGATATAAATATAGTTGGGAATTTCAATTACACAGTGACTGATAGAACAAATCGACAGAAAATCATTAAGAACATAAAAAATCTGAACAATATTATGGAACAATTTTGATAGTTGGTGTTTAAAAGACACTTCACACAACAATTGCAGAATGTACATTCTTTTCAAATGCACAGGAAACATTCACCAAAATAGGCTATTTTCTGAGTCATAATTCAAATCTCACCAACTAAAATGTAAATTTACATAAATGGTGTTTTTTTAAAAAAACAAAACCACACGGAAGATGTCAACGAAGTTAAAGTAGAAATAAGTAACAGAAAGATACTTGTAAAGTCTCCACATATTTGAAAATTAAGCATTACACTTCTACCTAGCCCATGGATCAAAATAGAAATAAAATGTTGAATTGACTATATATAAAATACAGCATATGAAAATTTGTGGAATATGGTTTAAGCAATGCTTAGAGGAAAATTTTTATGTGTATTTAGAAATCTAGGAAAGTCTAAAATTGATAATGGGTAATATCCTAAGAAACTAGAAAAAAAGTAAGGTAAATTCAAGGAAAGCAGAGAGAAAGAAAGAATAAAGATACTACCAGAAATCAATGAACTTTTAAACATAATAAAAAGTTTAACCACAATGCAGTTCTTTAAAAAGAATTGATGAAATTGATGAACCTTTAGCCAAACTGATCATGAAAAAAAGAGATACAATGTTACCAATATATGTAATAAAAGCAGAAACATTACACATTCTACAGATTAGTAACTACATATTAAAGGGATTTTGTGGAAATATTTATGTCAATGAATAAAATAAATATCATAACATAGATGAAAGTCAAATTACTTGAAAGGCACAAATTACCAAAGCTCAATCAAAGAGAAATACGTGGCCGAGAACAGTGGTTCACGCCTGTAATCCCAGCACTTTGCGAGGCCGAGGCGTGTGAATTACCTGAGGTCAGGAGTTCGAGACTAACCTGGCTAACATGGTGAAACCCCATTTCTACTAAAAATACAAAAATTTAGCTGGGCATGGTGGCGTGTGCCTGTAACTCCAGCTCCTCGGAAAGCTGAGGCAGGAGAATCACTTGAACCCTGGAGGCGAAGGTTGCAGTGAACTGAGATTGTGCCATTGCACTCCAGCTTGGGAAAAAAGAGTTAAACTCCTTCTAAAAAAGGAAAAAATTTGGTAACCTGAATCACTCTGGATCTATTATAAAAATATTGTTAAAACTCATCCACAAAAACAGATAAACATGCAAAAAAAAAAAAAAAAAAAGGCCAGGCACAGATGGCTTCATAGGCAAATTCTAACAAACTTTTCAGAGAAAAGTCACACCATTTCTATACAAATTCTTCTGGAAGAGAAGGAAACATTCCTGAACTCTATATTGATGCTAGCATTATCCTGTTGTCAAACAGTAAAAAATGTTTCAAGAAAGGAAGTCTATAGACCAACATCCTTCATGAGCCTAGTTGCAAAGATCCTTTAAAAAATATTACCAATAAAATCCAGCAATATATAAAAAGATAATACAACTTGAACACATGGTGTTTATATACAAGGAATGCAAAATAGGTTCAAATTTTGAAAATCTATCAATGAACTTCACCTGTATCAACAAAATAAACAAGAAAAAAGTGATCATCTTAATAGATACATTTTAAACATTGACAAAATTCAATAACACTTTACAACAATAGCTCTCAGCAACATACAAATAGAAAAGAACTTCTTCATTCTCTAAAAGGATATCTTAAATGCCATATATGGCTAACATTCTATTATACAATAAAAGACTGAATGTTTTCCTTTTAAGATTGGGAACTAGGCAATGGTTCCTGCTATCTACACTTATATTCAACATTTGCTATAGGTTCTAGCTAGTGTGATAAGGCACCACCACCACCAACAACAGAAAGTCATGTGGAATAGCCAGAACCCTCATATATTGTGGTACAATTACAAAATAGCCACTTTAGAAAATGTTTCTGTAGTTTAGTATGAATTTAATAAAGGCCAGGCATGGTGTCTCCTACCTGTAATCCCAACAATTTGGGAGGCTGAGGCAGGAGGATCGCTTGAGCCCAGGAGTTTGAGGCCAGCAGGGCAACATAAGAAGACCCCATATCTACCAAAAACTAAGAAATTAAAAATTAGCTCGGCATGATGGCCTGTGGTTGGAGTCACAAGCCATCACAACTACTACAGAGTCACTACTACAGAGGGTGAGGCAAGAGGATCGCTTGAGCCCAGAAGTTCAAGGCTGCAGGGAGCTATGACTGCATCACTGTACTTCAACTGGGCAAGAGAGTGAGACTCCATCTCCTAAAAAAGAAACAAAAAGAATTTAATTATTTATTCAAAATCCAGCATTCCTACTCCTAGGTATTAATTTAATAAAAATAAAAAGTTATATGCATGTAAAGTCTATGCGTGAATATCCATAGCAGCTTTATCTATCAATACATATTATATATTTATTTACATTGTATATAATATAATTTATATTATTTATATAATATATATTATATTTTGTTATGTATAATGTAAATAAATATGTATTATGTATCAATAGATAATGTTGTATATTTATAGATATGTATAAAGCTGTAATATATCTTTAATATTTAACCTCATGGGTTAATCTCAACTGTAGCCTGCTGACTGATAAAAGCCAGAAACAAAAGATGCTGATTATAGAATTCTTTTTCCATGACAGTCCTACAAAGACAGTTTCATAAGGATGAATCAGTTGTTGCCAAGGTCTGGGGATAGGGTAAGAGGATTGTCTACAAAGAAGTAGGAAGAAATTTTTTGGAAGATGAAAAATTCTACATCTTGATTTTGGTGGCTATCTCAATGCTGAATAAATGTGTGAAAACTCATTCTACTCTACACCTAAAATGGAAGATTTTATAGTATTAAATTATTCTTCAATAAACCTGACTTTAAGAATATATATTATGGATCATTTTAATGAAAATGGCCATCCAAGGTAAAATATGGCTACAGTTAAAGTATGCATAAATCATTTCATATGTACTCTGGGTAAAATGCAATAACTATCTATCTGTTGAATTTGATTTGATAACCTGGCTGGGGGTTTGTGGGGGCAGGACAATAGCATTCTAGAGGCTCTGCCCAGGTACATTATCCATGCTGAAGGATGCTTTGGTTATTTATTAGAGCATTAAATGATTGAAAGGTAAAATGTTATTCTGAGGCTTTGTGACTATGGTGGTAAATCGAACATGTGTGCTTACCTTTGTTCTCTTCAAAACTCTAGTACCATGGTATTGAGTCATGAATTTTGTTTATTCTTTTCATTTTATTTATTTATTTAAAAAATCAAAAAGGAGAAACCCACCAAGACCAAGAAAATTATACTGGACAATAACAACATACTGTAATAACCAGAAGGCAGATGACAAATTGTAACAGAGAACAGACATAAGGGAGCAGAAAACTAAGTGAATGGGGCAGAAACCCTAGAAGATGAATGCAGAAAGATTTAGGTGGCACAGGTACCTCTGATAGTGGTAAAGAAGAAGAAAAGCAAAACAGGAGGATGGGTGGAAAATCTGCATGAGAAGTAGTTTAGTTTTCAAATCTCCTCTCTGATGCCCCACAGATGGGCACATGATTTTATCCAACATAGCAGAAGATTGAACATTTATTCCTTAGATAGAGTGAACCAGAGGACTGCTGAATATAAGACTGGGATAACATCCTGAAAATAGTGCATGCATACTCATCTTCCAGAATGCAAGCAGCCAGGATTATTTCCTTTCAGAAGGGGCAGTGCTCACTTTGTTCAAGAGCAACATTGGTTGTTTGAATTGACACAAAGGTGACAGCTTTAAGAAGGTACACAGAAAAGAAGGCAACAATGTAGCAGAACAGCACTCTAGGGTGGTCTCATAACTTTTAGGCATGGCTTCAAAATTTCCTAGCCATTGCAGTCTTGGGAAATGCCTCCTCACAAAAAGACAAACTTGGGTAAGGCAAGGCCATCTCATCACAGGAAAACCATCAGTTCTTAGGTCCCTTCAGTTATTACATCTTATTAAGCAGTAGCTCCTTCAGGGCTACATGAGCAGTGCTCAGCTTCTGGTTCATCTGTAACTCATCATTCATTACCAGTTGTTACTCATTATATTCCCAACAATAAGGCACTTGTGCTTGGTTTGATAAATAGTTGTCTCAGCTGAATTCTCACCTATCCTGGGTAGAGTACATTGATAAATCCTTTAAGCTAGTGTAACAAAATTTAAGCTCAAATCCTCAGTCATCCCTGAAGCTAGAAGAAGGGTCACAATATTGTGAGACTGTTCTCCAAGGGTCAGGCTTCTATATGTTTCGTCAGTAGAGATATAGACTACCCCTCAGTCCAGATTATTGTTTCAAGGATACTTAATAGTCTTCGAAGCTGGTTATAGCGTCTCTCTCTTAAGCAAAAGGTAAACATTCTTTTTTTTTTTTTTTTTTTTTTTTTTTTTTTTTTTTTTTTAAGATGGAGTTTTGCTCTTGTTGCCCAGGCTGGAGTGCAATGGTGCAATCCCTGTTCACTGCAACCTCTGCTTCCCGATTTCAAGTGATTTTCCTGCCTCAGCCTCCAGAGTATCTGGGATTACAGGCATGCACCATCATGCCTAGCTAATTTTGTATTTTTAGTAGAGATGGGATTTCACCATGTTGGTCAGGCTGGTCTCAAACTCCTGACCTCAGGTGATCTGCCCACCTTGTGCCTGTAATTCTAGGCATTCTTTTTATCCAGTATAATAAACATAACATCTGCTTCTAGAGCAAAGGGTAGGCAAGCTTACCACATGCTATACAAGATTCTGGAATTCCCTAAACTCAGAGCCCCTCTCCTATGACTCAACTCATAGTGTATTCAAGCATCCATTTGATATAACCTCAATGACACTCAAAACTTCACTCTGTTTGGTGCTTAAACCTCAGAAACCATGCACCATAATCCTTTTGTTGTTATCTAGTGGTAATAGTACAAGATCATTAAGCCAAATATTCATTCTGCTACTATTCTGAAATACTCATTCTGGCACTTTTCTCCTCTGATTCTTCCTGCCACTCCTGGCATCATTCATTTGAGTTTTTGGACCCATATTTAACTTTAAACAGATTCCTCCACTCTTCAAATCCTTGTCTTAACATACCTATCTTTTTCTCAAAGACCCTACTTCCCCTTTAGTATTCTGCAAAGATGAAGCTTCATGTTCTTACGTCATATGTACTTTGAGTTTGGGGGATGGTCTTAGAATTTTGTAGCTACTTTCAGACTATAACTTTTCTAGAGCCATGCAATAATTTATTCCTCCCTTGTAACGTATGCTCCCCATATACAGCATTGATTATCTGACTACCCATTTGTCATTTGAAAGCCCCTTAGTTTAAAGCATTGAGAATTTTGGTTTGGGACCAGTTTTTCCTTTCATCCTCATCCCTGTTAGCATCAATGGCAGCACTAATACTCACATCACTCATGTAAACCCATCCAATAGCCTGACTGTACTCATTTGAGAATCTCCATCTATGCTATAGGTTAGTAGCCACTTCCACGGTCCAGTCTCATCCTGAACCTATCTCTGGAAAAATGCAACACACATGGAATCATCTAAAAACATAACTACAATGTCTGGTGACAACATACTCCTGGATTTTTCGTCTTTTTTATTTTTATTTTTATTTTTTTTTTGAGACGGAGTCTCGCTCTGTCGCCTAGGATGGAGTGCAGTGGCCGGATCTCGGCTCACTGCAAGCTCCGCCTCCCGGGTTCACGCCATTCTCCTGCCTCAGCCTCCGGAGTAGCTGGGACTACAGGCGCCCGCCACCTCGCCCAGCTAGTTTTTTGTATTTTTTAGTAGAGATGGAGTTTCACCGTGTTAGCCAGGATGGTCTCGATCTCCTGACCTCGTGATCCACCCGTCTCGGCCTCCCAAAGTACTGGGATTACAGGCTTGAGCCACCGTGCCCGGCCGATTTTTCGTCTTTTATTTCTACTTCAATGTACACAGACTTTGTTGAGACCTCCCGTCCGTCCTATCCTCTATTTTCTTTCAGTTTCATTGTTCTCTCACGGTGTTACTTTGTTCCTCTTCCAGTATATCCTCATGGTGCTTCAAATTATTGTTTGGATAGCATCTTCAGTGTCCTCTGGGCTACTAGACACAAGAGACTTTTTCCGCCTTTTACCTTATAACATGCTACTATTATAGTCATGGTAGTGTTTCACCATTTTTACCTGTTTCTTTGTCTTCTATAGGAAGCAAGCATCATGAGGCTTAGGGTTCTGTCTAATTTGGCTGTGCACACATAGCCTCAGCACCTGGAACAGTTAAAAGTCCATATTAATGACTCAAGAAATACTTAATAATCAAAGCAATGAAGCAGATTATAGAATGAAAGACCTTGGTTTAACCCAATAATTACTAGTTTGCAGACAGAGGTGCCAGAAGGAGGTTGATATGACTCAAAGAGCTATTCCTTCAGGATATAGATGATCCTCACAGAGAACACAGAGAATTATAAACAGAAAGTGATCAGCTCTTAATTCAATATATCAATCACAGGCATGTGAATTTTTTTTTTTTTTTTTTTTTTTTTTTTTTTTTTTTTGTCCTTGGCTTGCTCCTTGGGAAAATTGAAGCAGTTAATTGAAGGTAAGTGGCATGATGAATTTCACCTGTCAGTTACAGATTAGACACTTCAGTTTAGTTGTAAATTTATAGGATAAAGTTTTTAGCCATACCACTGAACATGAAAATGTTTTTGTCCCCACTACCATAATATTCCAAATTTGGAAAAAATAAACAAAACGTGCTTTTTTTTTTTTTTTTTTTTTTTCTCAAATAGCATGTAAACCCTTTTTAAATTTTGACCTCGAATGCATATTCTTTACCAGTGGGTCAAGAACTAGAGAGGTGGGAGAAAGAGAGCTAGAAGTGAAATCAGAAGTTTTATCTCTTTCACTTTGTGTTGCTTTGGGCAAGTCTCTTTACCTCTCTCAATGTCAGTTGCCGAATTTATAAATAAATACAAACCTTAACATGGTTTATAAATATCAGAAGATAACATGAGGCAAGAAATTTATAAACTGTAAACAAGTCATACAAAGATCAATTACATTTGTGAATTTAGCATTCAGTTAGCATTTCATTAGGGGGAAAAACAATGTATCACTGTAATATATTTGAATTACTGTGACATTACAGGAGACTCAGAAATGTTGACCTCTGTTGTCACAATAGACACAAATAGACATCTGTTAATTCAGATTTGCATTCCAAAAGATATATTCAAAGAAATAACAGCTTGTTTTCTCCCCTGAAATTTGTAAATTCCCCTCTATTTCATATTCTTCAAACCTTGCTATTATTATTTGATTGTGTTGAACATTTCTATTTACTTTCTTTCCTTTTTTATTCCAATGAATGTATAAATATTTTCTGGAAATCTAAACATTGCAACAAAAGTACAAATATATTGTTAACACCTTCTTACTCCTTGTCCCTATATGTATATGACTAAAACTTTAAAAAGTTACACTTTTTTTTTTGTCTTTTTTTTTTCTTCCTTTTTGTGAAGAACGGGGTCTCGCTATATTGTCTAGGCAGGTCTCGAACTGCTGGGCTTAAGCTATCCTCCCGCCTCTGCCTCCCTGAGAGCTGGGATTACAGCCACCGCGCTGTAGAGGTGAGCGACCACAACCGGACTAAAAAGTTAAAAGACAATTTAAATATTTAAATTCTACAGTTGATATGATTGATTTTAAAGAAAAATTATAAGTTGTGGATGGTTGAAGTAGTGTGAAGTTATGCTGAATCAAGAAAGATGAGTAAGAACCAGTTGGGATATAGGCACTGAGTATTAGTCTTAGTTTTGTTTTGTTTTTTTGTAAAAGTTGGATCATATGATTGCTTTTTTCTTTCAACTCATATTATTACTATGAATATCTTGTCTGAGAGAAAAGAGAAAATAAAATATTCCTGTGAGTGAAACAAAAGAAAAAAGTCAAAGATGAGGTGGTGAGATTATACTTTCCATTATGGAGAAGATCTGGCTAAACTGAGGTGTTCTGTACAGGCACTGTGTGCTATATATTTTGTATAACATGGTAGTTGACTATACCAATCCATTTTCCCCTTCTTCTTCATTAACAGAATTCTTGTTTTGCTGATGGTAGCCATGTACCCAGTTAAAACACTCCTCTCCTTATTAGACACTGTTTAGGCCAGAAGTGGCAAATGTCCTGGTGTGGCTAATAAAATATGAGTGGAAGTTACTAGGTTAGGCTTCCCAGGAAATGTTTAAAAAGATGGAGTCAGCAGATACGCACCTTCATCATTCCCTCTCTGTGATGTTTTGCTCTCCCCTCAATTTGGCGAAAGCGGTAAATCAGGACTGAGGTGAGACAACCATCTTGGCATCATGAGGACAGAAGTCGACAAGAACAGTCATGCAAAACCCAGAAGGTACATGAGCAAGGTAACATCCTGAATTATCTTACCAGCCCACACTGCCTGTCTCCATATGAGAGAAGAAGAAAAAAAAAAAAAAAAAAAGCTTCTATGTTTCAAGCCACTGTATTAGGGTTTTCTATTGATTGCAGTTAACCATAATACTAACCAGAACACATATTTTACATCATTTAATAGTAGTAAAACATATGCTTTAAAGAGATTTCAAAGAACTTTTTAAATTATACTTTAAGTTCTGGGAGACACGTGTAGAATGTGCAGGTTTGTTACATAGGTATACACGTGCCATGGTGGTTTGCTGCACCCATCAACCCATCATCTACATTAATTACTTCTCCTAATGTTATCCCTCCCCTAGACCTCCACCCTCCAACAGGCCCCGGTGTGTGATGTTCCCCTGCCTGTGTCCATGTGTTCCCATTGTTCATCTCCCATTTATGAGTGAGAACATGTGGTGTTTGGTTTCCTGTTCCTGTGTTAGTTTGCTGAGCAGATGGTTTCCAGCTTCATCCGTGTCCCCTGCAAAGGACATGAACTTATCCTTTTAAAACTGAAGTTCAGGGATGTTAAGTAGTTAATTAAGATTACATAGCTGGTAATGTAATAGAGTGGACCTTGAACTTCCAAGTAGAACTCATTGCCGTTCATAGTACAGTAGACAGGTGAAGAGATAAAGATGGATGTTTAGGAAACACAGACAAGAAAGCCTCTTCCTTTTTCTCAATGTTGCTTTATAGATTCACAGCAACAGAGAAACTAGAGAATAACATTTTTTTTCTCTTGATTCCCTTCCTTGCCTGAAAAGACTGGCAGAAAAAATCCTTCCCAGTTCTTATGGCCAAGAAAAAGGGAAGACTTGAACTCATCTGGCCTGGAAAACAGATATGAAAAGGTAAATACTCTTCTTCTTCCCTTCTCTTCTTCTTCTCCAGAAATTGGAGTGGATTGCAAAGACAAGCTGGCCTCAAATAGACAAAACAAAAAAAGTATACGAGGTGCCTATGCAGAAATGAGTAAGGTTGAGGTTTGTGGCTTTGCCATCAAGTCCTGAGAAAACGGGACTTAAAATTATACATAGCAATTCACCAGCAGTCTAAGACTTAGCACTTTAGCAAGTGATTCCATACCACAGAATGGGGATAAATAAGATATTACCTGCGTATGTGTGATAAACTTGAGTACCTACAATTGATGAATTTCATATGTGAGCATCCTTGTGATCCCTGGTACACACCCTCTTGTGTATCTAGGTATCCGGGGATCGGAATAAACAAAGAACTACATTAGCTTTTGGTTGTGCAATCAATCAGTTGAAGATGTGGAAAAACATCCAGGGACATTTGAAATCAAGGCTCCTTTCTTCCTCCTTTGGTTGCTTCTATGATTCTAATGTTTAATAAGAATTGAAGACTCCCTAAGGAAACAAACAGGAAGGTATTAACCTTCCTGTTAATGTACACATGTACACATCTGTAACATGTGTCCAGATGATATTTTGCTATGCCAAACCCAGTTTTTTTTTTTTTCTTCCTTTCATTTCCGTTTATTTAAGCAGGTATTATTGACCCAGGGTGGGGATATAGCAGGAGGGAAAGTAGGGAGACTTTTAGGTTTTATTTTGAAAAGGCTAAGACTGAAGGTTTTAACATTTCTGAATGTGGACAAAATATTTTGACAAGAAGTGAGAGCAGAAAGATTTCCATGACAGTAGGTCCACTCCTTTGGGCTGTGGGGAGAGTAGAGTGATGGAAACAGAAAGGCCTGTGAGTCCTAGAGTGATAGAACAATACATCTTGATTACTGAGCAGAGTCAGGGGAAAATCCCTATTTCCTGCACAATTCACCAAGGTAGAGAAACTTTGAAAAGGTCCCAGCAGAGAACTGGGACAAGCATTCCAATTGCATTAGAATTGCAATATTGGCCGGGTGTGGTGGCTCACGCCTGTAATCCCAGCACTTTGGGAGGCCGAGACGGGCAGATCACGAGGTCAGGAAATCGAGACCATCCTGGCTAACAAGGTGAAACCCCGTCTCTACTAAACAATACAAAAAAACTAGCTGGGCGTGGTGGCGGGCGCCTGTAGTCCCTGCTACTCGGGAGGCTGAGGCAGGAAAATGGCATAAACCTGGGAGGCGGAGCTTGCAATGAGCTGAGATCCGGCCACTGCGCTCCAGCCTGGGCGACAGAGCGAGACTCCGTCTCAAAAAAAAAAAAAAAAAAAAAAAAAGGAATTGCAGTATCAGGCTGGGGCTCAAGCCTGTAATCCCAGCACTTTGGGAGGCCGAGGCGGCCGGATCACGAGGTCAGGAGATCAAGACCATCCTGGCTAACACGGTGAAACCCCATCTCTACTAAAAATACAAAAAATTAGCCGGGCGTGGTGATGGGCGCCTGTAGTCCCAGCTACTCGGGAGGCTGAGGCAGGAGAATGGCGTGAACCCGGGAGGCGGAGCTTGCAGTGAGCCGAGATCGCGCCACTGTACTCCAGCCTGGGCGACAGAGCGAGACTACATCTCAAAAAAAAAAAAAAAGAATAAGAATAAGAATTGCAATATCAGTATTCTCTACGACAAGTTACACTAACTGGAATGCTCTAGTCTCGGTAGCTATATCTATGAACTAATGACAAGGAAACTGATTGACTTCACTGTCCTTACAGGAAATACTATGTATAGTTTCTAAAGATACAGGACAAACTGGGAAGCGAGGAAAACTCTACGAAAGATAGGAATTGTTTCTAGACATCTTGGTAGGATGGAGATTGAAAATAGAAAATTTAAGTAGACATAGAGAAAAACGGAGTTATATACTTGAACCATTTGAGATGTAAACCCTGTTTTTATATTCCTATGGTTTCAGATGCCTAAGATAGTCTGAGATAATTTTTAACATTCAGTTATTATTATGGAAGGATGTGTACAAAAGGCTACTGATTGTACCACTGTTAGTAAAAGCCAAAAACTAAAAATAACCCAAATGTTTACCAAGATGTGACTGATTGAATCAACTGTGGCATGTTCACTCAATGGAATACTGTGCACCATAAAAAACACATACACTACTGTGAATTGATCTTCAGAATATATTATTGAATGGAAAAGCAAAGGGAAGAAAAGTATAGTGTGCTATCACTTACCCACTTACCGCCCCCAACCCACACACCTGTATACTTATATTTGTTTATATTTTGAAAAAATTGATAAACCAAAATCACTTCTTAAGAAGGAGGAAAGAGGTTAAAGTGAATATAAATAAAATCAGGGTTCTCTGAATATGCTTGCTTTTTGTTGGTTCAACTTTTAAAATTATTTAAATATTTTATGTGACTTAAAAGCACAATTAATAAAGTTTAAAAATATAAAGTAAAATAAAATAAACAAACCTATTTTTGTATCTAGTTGGTGCCAAACTGCGAAAAGAAACCAATCAAGGGATTTAAACATTTTGTAATTTGACTGTATTTCTAGTGTGATATTTCCTGAGGACATATGAGACCTGGAAAAAATATCAAAGGCTTTTAAGTAATCATATTTTTTATGATGGTGATATTTGTTGATATTTTCTATTGAAGGCTAGTGTCTAGGTATTGTGGGTAAAAACAAATGTGTGTTTGTGCTAATATAGGTAGTTTCCAGAATTTAAGTACCATAATAATACTTAATAAAATACATTGTATGCCCCATCAGGATGATAAAGCACCAACTCATATTTTTTCGAAAACTGGTTAAAAAAAAAAAAAAAAAAAAAAAAAGGAAATCCTATATTTAACCTATCTTTCTTTTACAAACTCTGCGTGAAGGTAATCAAATTCCTGATAAGCATTCTAGAAGTATTCTAGTCAATAAGCAAAGAAAGAATGATGGAATTGCAATATCAGCATTCTACAACCTCCCACTGAAAAAAATAGATCTAGAGAATGATCATCCACAGCTGCTGGTAGCACAAGGAGGTAACTAAATATTGTATAACTCCAGATGGAAATATACAACAGTAACCTCTAAAAATTGCCAGCCAGCCAAAAAAGTCAATCCTGAATCAGAATAAGCCCCTAATTACTAACAATTTATAGAAAATACAGAGAACAAAAAATATGTTAAATGACACCAAGATATTGCAATCAGTAAAGCCTAAATTCTGAGAAACTTAACAGGTTAAATGACCTGGTTTTTGGAAGAATAAATTAAAAGCAAAAAAAAAAAAAAAAAAAAAAAAAAATTGAAGAGGAGACCTATGGAGTGAAAGAAACTGAAGGAACAAATCCAAGAAATAAAATGTACAGGACTTATTTGGATGCTAATTAGTAAAACTGTAAGAAACAGGTAATGAGACTATTGGAAGAAATTTTATAGTGCACAGTTGATTAATCCAAGTAAGAAATTATTGCCATCTTTTTAGGTGGAGTAATGGCATTGAAGTAATGTTTAGAAATGCAGGAGTCCTTATATGACTGAGCTATATATTAAAATATTTATAACAAAATGGTGTAATATCATGGGCTGGATTCTAAATAATCTGATGTGGAAGGCCTGGGTAAAAAGTAGTACAGACACAAGATTTATTATTTATCCACTGATATTACTGAAGGTAGATCATCAGATTCACTGTTAATTTATTCTCTTCCCTCTATTTTTTTCAGGTATAATTTTACATGATTTAATGTTTGTAAGTTTAATCATTGCCATATTATACATTGTCACTCCTTCATTTGATACTTTTTTTTTTTTTTTTAACCTACATTCTGGTCTCTTTCTATTCACCCAAACACATACAATACACACAGGCCAATACACCAAATACATCACTGATGTAGAAGAGTAGCTGGTAATGAATTTGATACCTTTAAAAGTGAAAATAAATTGTCTGGCAATCATAGCATTTACTTAATTCATTTATATTAAACTGTTACTTACACATTTTTTAAGTATAAGCTCCTAATATTATAGGTTTTATACAATAAACAAAACCAAATTGCTAAATGCAAACACAATTAAAAATTCATGAGCATTAAAATTAATATATTTAACATAAATGTTTTTGAGGAGGCTAAACCAATTACTTCTCAAAACATTAGTATAGGTAATACTAACTACAAAAACCTGGGTTTTGCTTTCCAATTGCCTAGGCTACTGCATACTCACAAAATGTGTTCATCTATAAACAAGTAAAACAATGTTTCATTTGTTTATTTAAATAAATAAAAGTTTACAGATGAACACATTTTGTGAATACATAGTAACCTAGGCAATTGGAGATCAAAACATCTGTAAAACTTTTATTTGTTCAGCACACTGTGAAATAACTTGGCCCTCACTTGGCTTAAGAGCATACTTTACATATCAAATGTGTTTCTGTGTTCTTCTCCTTAGTTTGTAATTATTAAAGGGTTTTTGCCTGGTGCCAACCTGATGGTAAGGCTAAATGCAAATTAAAGCAATGGAATTATATGTTTTTTTTTGTTTTGTTTTGTTTTGTTTTGTTTTTTTTTTTTGAGACGGAGTCTTGCTCTGTCGCCCAGGCTGGAGTGCAGTGGCCAGATCTCGGCTCACTGCAAGCTCCGCCTCTCGGGTTCACGCCGTTCTCCTGCCTCAGCCTCCCGAGTAGCTGGGACTATAGGCACCCGCCACCTCGCCCGGCTAGTTTTTTGTAATATTTAGTAGAGACGGGGTTTCACCGTGTTAGTCAGGATGGTCTCGATCTCCTGACCTCGTGATCCACCCGTCTCCGCCTCCCAAAGTGCTGGGATTACAGGCTTGAGCCACCGCGCCCGGCCGGAATTATATGTTAATATTTGTTTAAGTGAATACACAAATGGTCGAGAATATGCTTACATCCACACACATTAAAATGAAAACAGAAATTAAGAAATACATTAATATGAATTGTATGAACCCTTAAGGAGCTGCTTTACAGAATGCAGAACATAGAGATTGCAGATTGAGAATCAGTTGTGTGGGACCTGTAACTGGCAGTACTAACAATACCACCATGGAAGCAGGAAAAGAAAGAGGGAAAAGAGGTTTCACAAGAACACCATTTTTATTTCAAATATGCTGCTTTAATGTAGTCTCCACAGAACATCCACGTTTGACTTTTCCACGAAAAGTAAATGGTAACCATGGGTGAAATTAATGGGGGAATGCATGAATGAATCTCCTAAGGACTTGTAGAACTTTATGAGTGAGGAAGGTTGACAGGCATAGAGCAAAGTGATCATATAGACCCAAAATCCTGGTAAAATTTTTAATAGCTATCTCTTTTTATCTCGAAGTGTTCTACTTTCGACAATAAATAATATGATCAACTTTTAAAATAAACATTCACACACAAATAATAAATTATTTTGAATTCCTGTTTTCAAAGCTATATGTGACATACATAGAGCCATACAGCCATCCCCTTGTTGCTAAATGCCAGTTCTGCCAAAGTCCAGCAGCTTGCTGCACAGAAAGCCAATCACTGTGACAAGTACTACCAGCTAAGAAAGGCTTTAATGCAAGTGACATCAGAAGGGAGACAGAGAGATAAGTCTCAAATCCATCTACCAACTGACTAAAATTAGGTATTTGTATAGTAGGGAAGGAAGGAAACTACATGCAAGAAAACAGGGATTAGGAAGGGGTAAGAAAGAAGAGTTGGTCAATAGGAAGCAGGTAGTTGGTTAGGCAATCATGATGGGTGAGGGGTTTGGTTTCTCAATTTTTGGATGCAATGATCTAGTAAGTTTCAGTTCTTTGATACTATCTGGGAGGCCTGATGGTCGGTTTCCTGAGAAAGGAACTCAGATAAGACAAATGTAAGTTTCTCAAGCTTTAAGACTGGGATGGTTGATTTCAACATTTATTGAAAAACCATAAACTCCAGTTCTATGGGAAAATTGATGTGGTTTCCCATAGAAAAGTTGACAGCTAGAGTTAATCATTCTCCCATAGAAAAGCTGACTGCTAGAGTTCATCAGTTAAGCTCTAAGGAATGTCCTTAACTGATGAACTTTAGCTGTCAGACTTTTTCAGAGCCCAGCTCATGTTTTGAAAAGCCAATGACAGAACAAGGTGGTGGTGGCTGAAGCTGTAGTCTCCTCAGAGTCGTCCCTGGGCCATAACCACTGGTTACTCGTGATTCAAGTTGGTGGTTCAAGAGCATAGTCATTTTACCCAGCCTGGGACTCCTCTGACAGAACTCATTTTCTCTGGCTGAATTTGTCAGGTGTCCATCATACTCTGACCTTTCCCCCTTTTCTAGTTCTCTCCCCTACCTAGGAAACTTTTTTGCACGCCTAACTCTGTCTTAGGGGATGTTTCCCAGACAACGCAACCCCACAACCTGTAACACTTTCTTTTAAAAGTTACATTCATATATAAGCTGGAAATTTAGCAATATCAAACTATTTTAAATTTTCCCAGTTTACATCAAAAGCCAAGTTATAAAATGTGGCTTTCTTTAATGTTTCAATGGAATACGTTCCATGGGCATCTAGCCATGCACCAGCATGAAGGCACACAATAAAGGGAGCACATTCTCAAAGAGAAAAGGCCAATTAGAACTTGAAAACTCTCTGCTGAGAGAAACCTACCCTTGAAATCCATGTTGCTCCTGGGCAGACATGGACATGATCTTTGTCTCTTTTTCCTCTCTGCTTTGCTGCAAGAGAGAAAGGAAAGCAAGGTCTTGAGCAGGGAATTTATAAGGGTAAATATAACCTTTGGTTTGATGCACAGTAAGCTGACAGTTAAAGGTGTATCATACTAGATAAATGTCAAATGCCAAATAAAAGCCTTGATAATAAGCTGTCCAGAGGCTAAAATCCAGAACCCTTAAGCACGAGAGAAGGATTAGTCTTTTAACACAATTTTTAACCCTAACTGAAACTGTCCAAGGTGACTCAGAATGCTGTGATATTCTCAAACTCGGGGGTTGGAGGGTGGCAAGTGTGAAAAAAAGAGAGGGAAAACTGGAGTCACCCAAGATAGAAAAAGTATCTAGTTGTACCAAGATTTTTATATTTATTTAGGTCTTCCTTTAAAATATAGTAAAGTGGGGCCAGTGACAGTGACTCATGCCTATAATTCCAACACTTTGGGAGGCTGAGGCAAGAGGATTTCTTCAGGTCAAGAGTTTGAGAAATCCCGGCAACATAGTGAGATACTGTTTCTACAAAAAATTTAAAAATTAGCCAGGTGACAAGGAGCACGCTTGTGGTCCCCAGCTACCTGGAAGGCTGAGGCAGGAGAATCACTTTAGGGAGTTTGAGGCTGCAGTGAGCCATGATGGCATCACTTCACTCCAACCTGAGTGACAGAGCAAGACCCTGTCTCTATGAAAAAAAGCCAGAAATCCAATACATTTTCCTACGGACTGAACTTTGTCCCCCAGTAATACAAATGTTGAAATCTTAACACCCAGTTCCTCAGACTTTAAAATGAGATCATTAAGGTGGGCTCTAACCCGTATGACTGATAGTTTTATAGAATTACAGAATTTTAGGCTACAATAAACATTGTTCATCAGTGAATTGCTTATTATAGCAAAAACGATTGAAAACTGTTGATAAAATGTAAACATCGATCAATATAGGAATAATTAAATAAATGATGGTAGATCCTTGCAACAACATAATAAATGACAAAGCATATCTACATTCATGGGCTACATATATTCAATTTATAGTGTCCACAATAAATAAGATTTTAAAAACCCATATAAGTCTACATTGCTAGTTCCAAGTTTGCTTTGTTGAATCTCCTTTTTCTGTTGTTTAGTAGGTACCTTAATAGGTTCTGGAGTGGATTCCAAAACTCCCTGACCTATTTTTATTATACAAATCTCAGTCTAAAGCACATTAAAAACTCCAATCTCATGTCAGATTCAAAGAATCTCTCTTCTCTTTCAATGGCCAGACTGAAGGCTCTAGTGACCTGCAGTGGGGAGAGAATAGTGTTGGTTTCATTACTCCTCCCTTCTTCCCTCACCTTGAAGCCAAGAGTGGCCAGGGATCTGCTCTGGGAATCCTCTTCCTTTACTTTAGTTCTCTAGCTCCTTTGCAGTGTTTGGACATGGGGCTAGGGAGGTCTCTACAGGAGATTGTCTGGAGGCAGAAAGTCCAATGGAGAATATTTATTTCTAGCAAGAATAAATCATTTGTTATATTGGTGAAACTGAGGCAGAGGAGGGTGGAGTAGCATTCATGTGTTTATGCCACAAGTAAAAATGGCACTCTGTTCTCTCTTCTACCCTGTGGTTTGTTCGCCTGATCACCTTTCACAGCACCTGACTTTGAAGATGCTTTAATAGTCTTAATGCTCATGATTAAAATTTATGAAGAAAAGTTCAACTGTGGATATAAATATTTCCCACATATCAGCAACGGATAATTTTCTCCAAATGCTTATTTTGATTTCTGCTGGGTACAGTCCTCAGCTTATTCTTTTCATTGTTAGAATTAAATCTCTAAAGTAAAAACATTTTCTCTACTTGCAAATGCTAGTAAGGGACTGCCAGTCAGTCTGAAAAAAAATCTACTTATATTTCAGGGTCACATAATCTTGCAAGAAGAAAGGCTCTGTGGGTTTTGTTCATCCCAAAGGAGAAGGAAAACGTGTGTTTAGTTTGCTCAGGGGGTCTTTGGATTACTAATCTACCATGCTGTGCATTTGAGTAGGTGGACTTTGAGAGGGTAGGAACTCATTGAGAACTGACTAGAGTTTAAGAGCTCAACTCCTGCTGAATTAATCTTCGTATTGTGAGTTGTTTTCATTCTATTGGATTTGCTAGTGTCAGACTATGCAGCCCATTATTCAGACTAAACATCAACCAAATTTTTGTCTTGCCTCCTGAAGTCACCCACAGACATGACTTTGTGGGCAACTCCGCTGCTAAAAGGATTGAATTATTAAAGGCAGTGTCTCGTGGATTTCAACTTGTCCCAGAAGTGATGTGCTCACAGAGTTATCCTAACATAGGAAAGGCTTGCCCCACAATCCTATGACATATCCTAATGCCTCTCAAGAACTTAGAGGGAAAAAAAAACCACGGGTTAGGTTGCATTGACTCACTCCTATGTGGCTTTGCTGGGCCTATAGAATGAATGCAAAAGAAAGGACTTTCAGAAATCAGAGTTTCTTCTGCATCTATGAAAGAGCCCTATGGTCAAGAATAATGAAAGTTTAATATATAATAGAGCTGAAAACCTGGGCAGCCACTCCAGAGAATTACATAGACCCCTTATAAATCTGGAGACCTGAAATAATCAAGGGTTTCCTTTTGCCCCAGGAACATTCTTCCATTGTTTTCTTTCCTCACTGCCATCATCAGTAAGTTTAGGAAGCTCCCACTCTTCTGGTGAGTATTCTGGTCAGTCATCATTTTATCTATTTTTCAGGTGTGAGACTTTGAAAAATAGCATATGATCTATACTGCTACAGCTAAAGCAAGTCAACAAATCAAACAAAGCATGTTTCTTGCTTGTCTTGATGGGTGTGCTTGTATGGGGAGACCCTAGATAAAGAGTACTAGGGGAGAGGATAGAAAAAGAGGCTGGCTTCTTATTATAAATATTTTATGCCTTAGTTCAGAGGTTCTGGACACTGGTTACACATTCGCATCACCCAAAAAGTCTGATTAAATCATCTCCAGTGGAGTTTAAGCTTTGGTATTTTAAAATTATTTTCCAGGCCATTCTTATATGCAACCAGAATTGAGAATGATTGGCAGCTGGAACAATCGAGTATAAGCTTGGAGTTGAGTGTGTGTGTATTTTAAAAATCACACATTAATTAATAATGGAACCTGCATAAATTTAACACATGTGTAGTAAACTGACCAAAATAAAACAGTCCCTTTGTGTATAATTAGATGGTGTTATTCTATTCACTCTTCTACAAAATACATGCTTGCTGAATTGTGAGCTCCTTGTTTTTATTATTCTCAATTTGAGTTATTCTTGGAAGCAGGATCTAGATCATTTAAAAGCACAGATCCTATCCTTAAATTTCTCAGAGTTAGACTCCCCCGTAAAACGTCTAAATATTTCAAAAGCTTTTCCCTGAAGGAGGTTTCAAGTTGAGTTTCTAAAGAAGTGAGAAACATAGATGGAATTGTAGGTTGAGGAAATTACATGTAAGTGGAGCACTGGATATAGGAGAGTCAGGAGAAGAGAAAGTGGGGAGGAAAGGCAGAGCTAACATGCCACCCAGCTCTGTGAAGGAGTCTCAGCTCTTGGGAGGACACACACAAGACCGAATGGTCTTTTTACTTTTAGAATGGATTTGAGATCATCAGTTTTAGCCGTCCACCTGTCCATCATTTTGGGCACTCCTGTGTCTCTACTCTACATAATGACTGTTTGGTTTGTTTAAATTTAGGCTTTAAGAAAATTCAGCCATATTTCTACAAAATTATTTCATGAAAGAAACATGAAATTCTTGCTGTTCCTTTAAATGAAATTATTAAAAAGACACCTTGTGTTTATCGCAACACATTAGGAAGGCATATAAATATACAAAGAAGAAATTTAGTTATCTTGAACTCTACCACCCAAGATAATCATCATTAGTATTTTGTGTACTTTTTGGCCATGAGAAAGGCAAAAATCTTGCATTTTCCTTTTTCATTTACCATTTTTCTGATGGTAGCACAGAGTTGGGGCACATGACTAACATCTATGTATTGAATAAATGCAGCGAAGTTTTCTTCAATGACATCAGACCATTGACACCCACCAGGTAGCTTTCATCTCCATTTAGCTTTTGTTTTCTTGCAGTATAGGCTTTGTATGTCTTCATTAGTAGTTTGGGCCATGAAGCTTTTCTTACTTTCTTAGATCAAAGAGGAAAAAGCAAATTTGCTCAGTTTTGCTCAAGCTCAAAAAAATGGAAAGAGATTTTAAATTAGATAAAAGAAAGATGCTAAATCCATCACACCAATGAGATTTGAATCTCCAGAGCAGCCAACGTGTGTGTGTGTGTGTGTGTGTGTGTGTAAAATTGTGGTGGTGGTGATAGCTAATAAAGTGTATTGTTAACCATAATCTCTAACTTTACAAGGCAATTATCATCAGTTTGGCATGATTTTCTTCCTCTTAACAACCTGGAATTTCTGGACTTATTTAAGAATTGAAATTTATACTGAAAATATGAATGGATGTATTGATCTTTTGCCTGTGTTGCATTGACAGTTTGAGAAACAGGGCAAACATTCTATAAATTTAGATGCCTTCTGTTAATTTGAATGGCTGTAGGCAACGTTCTCAACTCTTTCCCCCATTTTATGTCCTTCTCCAGTCTATCCTAACAAATCTGCAATAATTCATGCTCCCTGTTAGATTGCAAGAACACTCAACACATTAATGGACCCTTCTTTTTCAGGGAAAAAAAGTCAAACTTCTCAGGGACTGTCTCTGCCCCTAGTCCATGCCTTCTGACTTAGGCACTGTTTATCAACCTACACACCATTGACATTTTGGTTGGAAACTTCTTTGCTGTGCAGGGCTGAGCAATGGATTTCAGGAGGTTTAGTGCCATCTCTGGCCTCTACCCACTAGATGCCAACAGCACTTGTCAAGTTGTGACAGCCAAAAATGTCTTCTGATGTTGCCAAATATCCCCAGGGAAGCAAAAATTGCCCCCAGTTGAAAATGACTAACCTGATATTAGCATACACTGATTTTCTGTACTAATCCTCTCAGGTAACATATTTGCATTTGAGCTGATGATTGATTATTTGATTTCAAATCCTTAACATTAGGCTAGTGGTTCTTAGCATGGGAACTTTTGGAACCACAATCTGCATTTTAGAATCATAGACCTTCTAAAAACTATTAGGGTCCAGGCCCATGTCCAGGAATTAGCTCTGGAATTGGGCCCAAGGAACATTTTTTTAACTCCCTGGAGAATTGTAAAGTGCAACAAGGGTGAACATGCTTCTTGAGTGTATTACCAAGGATGTAGAGTTAAGCTAATGTTGCTCACATCACATCGTGGAAATTATCAGCCATTTTGAAAGCATCCTTAAGCAACTTTACTGATCTGACTAGGCCTTCTCTGGTGCTTTTATAAAGAGAGTATTATGCCATTTAATAGTCAACTTTGAGGTGTATTTTTAAAATTTTCTTTATTTTCTGGCAACTAGCAAATGTCACATGGAATATGATTGGCTTACATTTTATTAGAGTACATAATAGGTTCTTCTAAGTAATGCTATTCTTACTTGATAAGAAAAACACTTTTAATACTTCAAACTAAAAACTTACAAAAATTTAATTATTAATTAAGAAACATATTTTTAAATAAAATAAAATTTAAATTACACTGGTGTACATGTGGTATATGTGTGTGTGCCTATTGTTTCATAAATAGTAGCCATTAGTGATAAACAAATGTATACATCAAGCTACAGATGATATTTTCCCCTATGTAGTGCTCCTAAGAGGATTGCACTTTGGAAAAGAAGACTAACCAAGGCCAGTGTATCTCTTTATGAACTCAAAAAACTACCATCTTGTTATACTGTGTTACCTAATTAATATAGTGTATGTTCTGGGATTTTTGTCTGCCCAGCATATTTTTTCTTTTTTTCTCCTGGAAATGATATGTAATTTCCTATGAAACACATATTCCATTCTCCATGTTGCTGTGGATTGTCAAAAACAGTGCTCTTTCCTCTCCTGCAGTAACAGGCATGGGTGTGGAACACAAGCTGAACTAATTGTAATATGGAGTCACCTACAAGGAGATGTGTGATGAACCTACTAATCATAAAATGGAGCCAATTATAAGCCTCCCCTGGAATTTTCTGCAGTGGAAGATAAAATGTAGTTCTCAATTTCTCTTGGAACTTGAACCAAAAATGCCTAAGTCTACAACTGTCAGCAACCACCTTTGCTGGTACATGGAGGGTGCCCACGTGCATTAGACAGAATGGGACCAGCAGACATGGGATGTAAGAGTTAGTCATGGCATTTTCAAAGAAATATTTCAGAAAAGAAACTGCCTCAAGAAATGTGATTCAATGAAGGGAAAGTGCTTCATCATAAACTTGCAGATTCCATGTATATAGGTAGTATACCTGAATTTTAATCACAAGAAATGCCTATAGTCATTTTGGTTTCTGTTTTGTGGTTACAGTCTGTATGAAAGAAAAGTAGTTCAGACCAAAGCTTCCTGAAATAAAATGAAGTTTTATTTTCGTTGTGAACAGGGAAGTAGGTGATAGCAATCTATCTTTTCCTGTGATTTTGAATATGCTGTTATGGTGTGTCTACTTAAGTCAAAGAGGATCAGGCATTATGGATGTCACACTAACAAAGAAGGGGTAGAGTCCCACTTTGTGTCATACCAGATTTAAAATAATTAGAATCATACTGTCATAGGACATTAGCAGTTTAAGGAAACTTGGAGAGCCTCTTGTGTTTTGAATCTCAACCTCATGTGGGGTTGAGGAGGACACATGTCACTGTGCAGAGATCAACTAAAGTAAATGGCATAGTGAATGATATGGTTTGGCTGTGTCGCCACCCAAATCTCATCTTGAGTTGCAGTTCACAATCTCATCTTGAATCTCATCTTTAATTGTTATCCCCATGTGTTGTGGGAGGGACCTGGTGGAGGTAATTGAATCATAGGGGCGGTTTCCCCATGCTATTCTTGTGGTAGTGAGTAAGTTCTTATGAGATCTGACGGTTTTATAAGGGGCTTCCCCCTTCACTCAGTTCTCATTCTTCTCTCTCCTGCAGCCATGTGAAGAAGGACATATTTGCTTCCCTTGCTGCCATGATTGTAAGTTTCCTGAGGCCTCCCAGGCATGCAGAACTGTGAGTTACTGAAACCTCTCTCCTTTATAAATTACCCAGTCTCAGATATATCTTCATAGCAGTGTGAGAATGAAATAATACAGTGAAGTTTGCAATGACTTGATTAGTTTGTTTTTAATAGACTAGAGTAGATTCCGAGTTAAAAGTTCAACATTATCATAACTGGTTGTCAGTTGATCCCACATTCCTTACAAAGTGAGCACTTACCTGTTTACAAAGCAAATAGAAATATCTATCCCATTACAGAAGCCCAGAAGAAAAATAAAATTCTCTTTGTAGACGGGGGAGCACAAATAACTACATTCCAGGCCAGTGTCGTCACAACAATATATTTTGAGAGCTTAAGATGATTGGGTGATGAGCTCCTGGCTTGAGACACAAACTAGCCCCACTTAGATGCTCTCCTGCTTCAGATGGTTCTTCCAGAGCATCACTGTTCCTGACAATAAAATGTATTTAAAGGGAAACTTGTAGCTTTCTTTGCAATAGACCAGCTTTCTTCCCATTCCTGCATTTAGATCTTATATAATCTCAATAATAGAAATCACATTTTTTGGTATATACCACATAATTCTGAATGAAAGTTTTCACACAGTAAACACTAATTATTTTGCTTGTTAACTTGAAAAAAGAAAATTACATCTAAACTATGTTAGCAATTAGAAAAAAAAGATCAACGAAAAGAAGAATTTATAAATGTATCCAAACTTAACTCATTTGTCTTAAGTGATAAGGCAGAATGAAGATTCTCAATATTCTTGTTTAAAATCTTCTGAGTCACAACAAGCAGTTGTGTGTAAATAAAATGAATGCTTCTCAACCATCAGTTGTGGGTAAATAAAATGAGTGCTCCTTACTAGGAAGGGGAAAGCTTAGAGTGGGCAGTCAAGCTTATCAAAACGCATGGAAATGTGGTAAAAATGGTAAAATGGGACTTATAGGTATAAAGTTTTTGCATTAATAGCTCTTTCAAATGTCACTAAACCAAATTATTTGTGTAAATATGATAACGCCCTTTCATAAATGGGCACCTCATTAAGACCAGCACGGCACCTTCTTAGCTGAGCTAAAACCACTTACCGTCTACTTTATAAGTTGATTCAAATGATTTTCAACCTTTCAGGGAAATTGTTTTGCATCAGAAAAATAAAAAGCCTGAAAACATGTCAATGAATCATTAGCAGTAGCATTTTCTTTTCAAAATATCAGACATATTTTCTATAAAAAAATTTCCACAGCCAATTTATATACGTGTATATAAAATAAAGCAATTGTATCTCATACATTTTACTTTATGTAGCTGGGGTATGTTCCTGAATCAGTGCTGTTTTAGTCAAATAGAATTAAATATCTTTTTCAAGGTTCGAAGACATCATGCCATCCAAATAGAGTAATCCTCTCTTTCCCAACCAAAACAAACTGTATTGTAGGAATTCCACTAATGTTACACCCTTCTTTTTTGAGTCAGTGGGATAGGCCATCTGAAACTCAACTGAAAGCTTGGTGGATTTTCCTGTGGGAAAAGAGTAAAACATCATTGCATTGAACCTCTTCCAAACACATAGGAACTGTCACGCTATAGTAATGTGCTATAAAGGTCAGAAGAGAGCAATCACAAAATGAAACACAGAAGGATGGGGAAAAAATTGGTCTGGAAAGAGTCTTTCTTTTGCGTAAGTGTGTTGCTTTTGGAGTGCAGCAAAGACTAAAATCAAGACATTTTCTTTCACTCTGTATGTGGCTGGGTACGCTGTGGGGCCAGCACACAGTTTAAAAAAGAGAACTGACAAATGACAGCTATAGTGCCCACACCTGAATTGATTGATCGATTGATTGATTGATTGAGAAGGAGTCTTACTCTGTCAGGCTGGAGTGCCGTGGCATGATCTTGGCTCACTGCAGCCTCCACCTCCTGAGTTCAAGCGATTCTCCTGCCTCAGCCTCCAGAGTACCTGGGATTACAGATGGACACCACCATGCCTGGCTAATTTTTGCCTTTTTATTAGAGATGGGGTTTCACCATGTTGACCAGACTGCTCTTGAACTCCTGACCTCAAGTAATCCTTCCACCTCGGCCTCCCAGAGTGCTGGGATTACAGGTGTGGGTCACCATGCCTGGCCCACACCTGACTTTTAGATTTCAGTACATGAATAGCCATCAGTCATCCATACTGGATACTGTTTGGTAATTGTTCATTACTTTTATTTAAAGCGTATCTGGACTCCCCACTATACTAGAGAAGCTTATGGATGAAATCCCAAATTATGTAATCAAGTAGATGTTTTTTAATTGTTTCATTTTATTTCATAAAAGCCAGGAGTTTGCAAATGCTAGGTGCACACAGCCTGTCTTGACCCACTCAACAGAGTCCATGGACTCTTTCAGATTCCAGGGCATGAGCTCCAAAGACAGCATCCAGCCTGGGTCTACCACTTGTCTCTGCCATGTCCTGGCACAGGAGTTCACAAAATGAGGATTAGTATTGTAACTGTATCAGGACTGGAGTACACATTAAAGTGTATTATTTATATAAATCACTAAGCACTGTTCCTGATACATATTGAGCGCTCAAAAAATAATTCCTGTAAATATGAGGATATTACAAAGGCACCTTCACTACTCACATTGCTGTTCACTCCCTGAAAGTTCTCTGCATCCATTCCTGTCCACTTTGAGACTCATTAAAACTGGTGTTACATTCGCCATTTGTAAGGGAAACGAAAAGACAGCAGGCTTTAGAGATAATGTGGAAACGCCTGAAAATATGTGAAGGTTAGTCTAATAATCAAGGAATTTTTAAAGATTTTCCACTTTCTTTTCCCAGAAAATTCTGTAATCACAATATCTATATTTATAATTTAGTAATAGCTCCTGTATTGAATTACTGATGATATAACATTTTGACTTGTCATTTAAACTGAACACTTAAGACATACGTGACATAGTGTAACTAGAAATTAATAGGACTGAAACTGAACTTGGACATCCCAGTGCTGATTATCTTCCCTAAAATGATTGGGTTGGAAGTGCAGCAGAGACCCTCTAAAACTGCCACCAGTAACTCATGTCTCCTCTCTCCATACTGCAGAGCTGTTGCTTGTAACTGCTCAGGCAAGAACTATTAGGTTGGTGCAGACGTAATTGCAGCTTTTGCCATTAAAAGTAATGACACTGACCTAATATGTTTCTCAGACTTTTTCACTTCTGAGTAGCAAGTTTCTCCAAATGGAGTGTGAGTGCAAGGAATGTGTATCAAATTCAGAACGAGGCTGAGAAGCAGCAAGTGGGTTATATACAGAGGACTGTGAGGTTCCAAGGATACCAGGGCTACAGGATGGAAGAAACTGTGTTCATGAATCACCCATGTGGAGAAGCCACCGGTTGACCAGAAATGCCTGCAGTGGTGTGTTGTGTAGCAATTAATAAACTTATTTTGTGTTGAGCCACTGAGATTTTGGAGTTTTGTTATGCCAGCTTATGCTTTTATAACTAATATAAAAAGTAATTCAGTTATTCCAATAATTTACTGTTTCAAATATTTTGAAACTCTTCTGGATTTACTATCTCGGCTCTTCAAAGTCTCAGTGTAGAAAGTTTAAATGTAGAAGTTCTCAATGTATTATTAAAAATCAGTCTCATTAGGTAACCACACAGGTAATTCCAGAAAATGAAACCCTTAATAAAGTACAACATGGCTTCATTGTATCATGCTAGAAAATCTTATCATGTTGAACCACACTACTGCTCAGAAGACCTGATTTCTGATTCCAGTTATGCTTCTTAACCTCTCTGAGCCTTGCTACCCTTGTGAAATGGAGATAAAAAATGTCTGCATTGATTACTCACCAGAATTGTTGTAAGATTCATATGAGGCAATGAATGAACAGTATTTACAAATTGGATAAGGCTATAGAACATAGAATAGCATTTAAAAGTCTTTGTAGTTAGATGAAATTGGCCCAATATCCAAGAGACTCTGTGAGTGGAACCCTGAAAGCAATGTACTTTGAGGTGCTAGTGACCTAGCACTGTGTCTGGCATGTGGTCACAGCTCATTGAACAGTAGCTACAATGACTATCATTTTGGCCTCTTATGGTTAGGACATCAAAAGGAGTTACTAATTCAGATTATATTCAGACTGATCTAGATGTCTACTCAGATAGACAAGCAGTTAGAGGAATCTTAGCCATTGACTACAATGCAACTGCAGAAGGAAGCAGTGTGGGCAAACACAGGGAGAAATGATAAATTCTCCAGGAAGCTTATACAGTGTAGACTTGAAATAACCAAGAAGTTTTACTTAACTTTTCAAAAACTAATAACAGGGTGCTATTGTGAGCTTAGGATTTTTGTTCCTGAATTTATGAAAGAAATATTAAGCATGAATCTTGAATTTCCTTTATTTCCCTTTATGAAAACTAGTAGTAATTTACGATTCAGTTGTATATAGACAACAGAACATGGCATTGCATTTGTAAATTAGCCAATTAATTAGATCTTTGTAAACCACTGAGAATAATAACTTTGATCTCACAACATTTGTTTCTGGCAAATATAAATATGTCCCTTGCACATAATGCAAATTTACTAATTGACTGATTATTTGGGGGTCCTGTCTTCAATGACCAAATTATAAGTACTATTAATGTTTTTAGATCAAGGAACAGAATATTTGGGAAGACAATTTATAAAAATTGTAGCAGGAAGAAATGTAGGAGGCACAAGTCAGTGGTTCTCAGACCAGCAATGTGAGCATCACTGGGGAACTTAATTAGAAATGCAAAACTTCAGACCTTCCTCCAGACCGGGTCTATGTATTTAACCAGAACGCTG
This sequence comes from Chlorocebus sabaeus, assembly GCF_047675955.1. Taxonomy (NCBI): domain Eukaryota; kingdom Metazoa; phylum Chordata; class Mammalia; order Primates; family Cercopithecidae; genus Chlorocebus; species Chlorocebus sabaeus. The sequence continues at coordinate 30,652,816 of NC_132921.1, read as the reverse complement.
AGTGATTCTCATTCAAGCTAAAGTTAGAGAATTGCAGGCATGTGGATGGAGATGAATATAACTGGAGAAGAGACAGCTGGGAGTAGAGTGGTATAGGATGAGGTGGTAGAAATAGATACAGATTTGAGGGGTGTGGGGCTTGAAGGTATTTAAAGCCAAATCAATATCCTAAGAGCAATGGGAAAACAGAATGGTTTAAGCACTAGGAATTTGAGTGTCACAGGATGAAATTTGCATTTTAAAAAGATCATTCTAGTTATAGTATGAAGAGTGAATTAAAGGAGTCTAATGTAAATATTATAATGTCAGGAGTATAACAGAGTTGCACATTTATTTATACTGCAACTTGGAAGTGCAATGAAACCAGAGCTCCTTTATTTTACTTAAAATTGATCTGGTGGTCTTTGTGAAAATTCACCCACTTCGTAACAGGGAGAAGAAAAATGTCAGCTAGTGATCATTTAACTACATTTTAACATTTTTGTTTGTTTGTTTTTGAGACGGAATCTCACTCTGTTGCCCAGGCTAGAGTGCAGTGGTACATTCTCGGCTCACTGCAACCTCTGCCTCCCGGGTTCAAGCAATTCTCCCTGCCTCCACTTCAGCCTCCTGAGTAGCTGGGATTACAGGTACCCATGACCATGTCCAGCTAATTTTTGTACTTTTAGTAGAGACATGGTTTCACCATGTTTGTCAGGCTGTTCTGGAACTCCTAACCTCAGGTGATCCACCCACCTCAGCCACCCAAAGTGCTGGGATTACAGACGTGAGGCATTGCCCTGGCCTTACATTTTAATATTTGCCAGTTATTAACCTTACAGTGTTTTAGAATTTACATCTTTAGAATGGGGAAAAGTTTATTTTTCTTCCTCACTGAAGTATTTTAATGATCCTATTAGATGAGAGATATATATAGAGATATATATATAGATATAGATCAAAATGCTATTGTTATTTTATATTATATATAATATATATCTATATATAGATATAGATATAGATCAAAATGCTATTGTTATTTTATATTATATATATAATATATAGATATATAGATATATATAGATCAAAATGCTATTGTTATTTTATATTATTATCTCGTAAAAGAATGCAAACCATTAATATTAATTCCTCTAATGTACATGTAACAGTAAATGCATTTTGTTATGCCCATATTAATGTTATTCTCTATTTTAGGGTAAAAAAATATAAGTTTTGATCTTACTTTAACTTACTTTTTAATCAAAGTTTTTAATTTTTATTTCCAAAAAGAAGAAGATGACAAATTGTGGGCATAGTATAGAAATATTTTTACAAAAGTCTTGGGTTTTTTTTTTTTTTTTTTTTTTTTTTTTTTGTTAATACCAGGCTACACTTTGAATGGTGAGTAAAATATCCATATGGCAATGTTAGCAAACATCCCTACTTGTTGCAATGCACGATGGTATAATTTCCTAGTTACATTCAAATTCTTCTTTGTAAAAATAACTGTATTTAAAATTCTAAAACTACCTTTCAGTGAGCTACTTCACATAATCAGATGAATAATGTGGAATATGGAATTGTATAATATTTATGTATCCTGCATGTTATCAGCAAACGAAGACAGCTGGAAGGCAAAAATTTAAAGAATTTCTGATATGACTGAATTGGTCTCTGGAGCAGAAATGGCTTTCTGTAAAATTGTTAAAAGGGAAAAGTTTACATCTGGCTCCTCTCTTCAAATTTCTATTTTGCTGCTTCCTTCCCTGTGATTCTCCTCAGAACTGTCCCTCCCTTGAATATGTAGGGACCCATGCAAATACTTTCTCAGGCCCCCTATCCATATTAACAATTTGATTTTTCAAAGGTTATGCATATTCAAGATGACCTTGGAGCATCTTTTAGTGACAGCAAGCAAAGAATTCCTCAAAAAAGAAAAAAAAAGGTGATGGGAGTATGTCAAAAGGATACAGGAGCTAACTGAAACAGCTCCCAATGGACAAAATGAGAACAATTTGAGAAACAAAGTAAAGCGGTATTGGATCATAACTAAAAGTTTAAAATAAATATTCATGATTCCAGGCCAATATAAATAAATGGAAATAAATAAATGTGGGAGAATAAAGAAATTCCAATTGCAGAAGAATTCCTAATAGTTTATGTAGATACTCCACCCTTTAAAGGAGTGGAGCATGAGTCCCCACTCCTTAAGTGTGTGCTGGGTATGGCGAGTTTCTTCCAGAGCATGGTATGCTATTGGGAGAAAAGACGAACTTTGCAGTGGAGGAATCTGACAAACAGTATCTCAACCGGGTGATCAAGATCAACATCAACAGCTTTAAGTCATATTGATAGTAGGAATCTTTGATACGATCAGATGAGAATGACGGTTTACCTGTGTTCTTCTTCTCAAAAGTCCATATCCCCAGTCTAATCATGACAAAAATGTTACACAAAGACAAACTTAGGGACATTCTACAAAATTCTTAACCAGTACTCCTCAAAATTGTCAAGACTATAAAAACATAAGGAAAGTCTGAGAAATTGGCACAGTCAAGAGGGGGGTGTAAGGAGACACGATGACTAAATATTACACAGTATTTTGGATGAATCCTAGAACAGAAAATTCACTTTTGGTGAAAACTTAGAAAATCTTTATTTTATTTATTTATTTATTTATTTATTTACTTATTTTTGAGACAGAGTGTTGCTCTGTTGCCCAGACTGGAATGCAGTGGCACAATCTTGGCTCACTACAATCTCTGCTTCCCAGGTTCAAATGATTCTCCTGCTTCAACCTCCCAACTAGCTGGGACTACAGGCACGTGCCACCAAACCTGGCTTATTTTTGTATTTTTAGTAGAGGCAGGGCTTCACCATGTTGGCCAGGTTTGTCTCAAATTCCTAGCCTCTTGTGATTCACCCACCTCAGTCTCCAAAGTTCTGGGGTTACAGGCTGTGAGGCACCACACCTAGCCAGGAAATCTTAAGGAAATATGGCTTTAGTAAACAATTATGTATATATGCAAATCAATAAATGTAATCCAGCATACAAACAGAATCAAAGACAAAAACCACATGATTATCTCAATAGATGCAGAAAAAGCCTTTGACAAAATTCAACAGTCCTTCATGCTAAAAATCTCTCAATAAACTCGGTATTGATGGAACATATCTCAAAATAATAAGGGCTATTTATAACGAACCCACAGCCAATATCATACTGAATGGGCAAAAACTGGAAGCATTCCCCTTGAAAACAGGAACAAGACAGGGATGCCCTCTCTCACCACTCCTATTCAATATAGTGTTGGAAGTTCTGGCCAGGGCAATCAGGCAAGAGAAGGAAATAAAGGATATTCAATTAGGAAAAGGGGAAGTCAAATTGTTCCTGTTTGCAGATAACATGATTGTATATTTAGAAAACTCCATTGTCTCAGCCCAAAATCTCCTTAAGCTAATAAGCAACTTAAGCAAAGTCTCAGGATACAAAATCAGTGTGCAAAAATCACAAGCATTCGTATACACCGATAACAGACAAACAGAGAGCCAAATCATGAGTGAATTCCCATTCACAATTGCTTCAAGGGAATAAAATACCTAGGAATCCAACTTACAAGGGATGTGAAGGACCTCTTCAAGGAGAACTACAAACCACTGCTCAATGAAATAAAAGAGGACACAAACAAATGGAAGAACATTCCATGCTCATGGGTAGGAAGAATCAATATCGTGAAAATGGCCATACTGCCCAAGGTAATTTATAGATTCAACACCATCCCTATTAAGCTACCAATGACTTTCTTCACACAATTGGAAAAAAACTACTTTAAAGTTCATATGGAACCAAAACAGAGCCTGCATTGCCAAGACAGTCCTAAGCCAAAAGAACAAAGCTGGAAGCATCATGCTACCTGATTTCAAACTATACTACAAGTCTACAGTAACCAAAACAGCATGGTACTGGTACTAAAACAGAGATATAGACCAATGGAACAGAACAGAGCCCTCAGAAAGAATACCACACATCTACAACCATCTGATCTTTGACAAACCTGACAAAAACAAGAAATGGGAAAAGGATTCCCTATTTAATAAATGGTGCTGGGAAAACTGGCTAGCCATAAGTAGAAAGCTGAAACTGGATCACTTCCTTACATCTTATACAAAAATGAATTCAAGATGGGGGCAGAGACTTAAATGTTAGCCCTAAAACCATGAAAACCCTAGAAGAAAACCTAGGCAATGCCATTCAGGACATAGGCATGGGCAAGTACTTGATGTCTAAAACACCAAAAGCAATGGCAACAAAAACCAAAGTTGACAAATAGGATCTAATTAAACTAAAGAGCTCTGCACAGCAAAAGAAACTACCATCCGAGTGAACAGGCAACCTACAGAATGGGAGAAAATTGTTGCAATCTACTCATCTGACAAAAGGCTAATAGCCAGAACCTACAAAGAACTCAAACAAATTTACAAGAAAAAAACCCCATCAAAAAGTGGGCAAAGGATATGAACAGACACTTCTCAAAAGAAGACATTTATGCAGCCAACAGACACATGAAAAAATGCTCATCATCACTGGCCATCAGATAAATGCAAATCAAAACCACAATGAGATACCATCTCACACCAGTTAGAATGGCGATCATTAAAAGTCGGAAAACAACAGGTGCTGGAGAGGATGTGGAGAAATAGGAACACTTTTGCACTGTTGGGACTGTAAACTAGTTCAACCACTGTGGAAGACAGTGTAGTGATTCCTCAAGGATCTAGAACTAGAAATACCTTTGATCCAGCCATCCCATTACTGGGTATATACCCAAAGGATAATAAATCATGCTGCTATAAAGACACATGCACACGTATGTTTTATGTGACACTATTCACAATAGCAAAGACTCGGAATCAACCCAAATGTCCATCAGTGACAGACTGGATTAAAAAAATGTGGCACATATACACCATGGAATACTATGCAGCCATAAAAAAGGATGAGTTAGTGTCCTTTGTAGGGACATGGATGCAGCTGGAAACTATCATTCTCAGCAAACTATCACAAGAACAGAAAACCAAACACTGCATGTTCTCACTCATAGGTGGGAATTGAACAACAAGAACACTTGGACACAGGAAGGGGAACGTCACACACTGGGGCCTATTGTGGGGGGATAGGGGAGGGATAGCATTAGGAGATATACCTAAAGTAAATGACATGTTAATGGGTGCAGCACACCAACATGGCACATGTATACCTATGTAACAAACCTACACGTTGTGCACATCTACCCTGGAATATAAAGTATAAAAAAATTATGTATCAATATTGGCTCATTAATTGTAACAAATATACTAAAAATATAAGATGTTGATAATATGAAAAGTGGGTGTGAGGTGTAGGGGAACTTTCTATACTATCTTTACAGTTTTCCTGTAACCCTCAGACTGTTCTAAACAGCACAGTTTACAAGTATTATTACAACATTCAAGAGCCTATATAAGGGAAGGATTCTTGATGATGACTTAAAACTGACATTGGCAAACCTTTTATTTTGAGGGTTTGATGGTAAATAATTTAGTCTTTGTGAGCAACATAAAGGCATGTCTTCATTACAAATTGTTTATTTAGTTAGTTACAACCCTTTAGGAATGTAAAAAATATTCCTAGCTATAGGGCCACACACAAACAAGCAGAGGCAGATGTATTAATAGCAAAAAGGCTATAGTTGCAGATCTCCCAAATAACATGTAGAGAAGAGATATTTACAGATTACTTTATTATCCCTCCAGTGAACATGTAGATTTTCTTAGTGTCCAACCACACTTTCTTCTTGTTCGGGTCCAAGAACTACTATTTTTTGTTAATCTTTTTTTTTCTTGTTTTCGAAGACTGCTTATTTGCATCGGAGTTTATTTTTTTTGATTCACTAATATTCAACTAAACAATTTTCCTTATTTGTTTAAGTTCAGCCATTGAAGTACAGCCTTCTCTCACCTCTGCACTTAAATTCTTACTCTTGCCTCTTCTGGAAAGACCTCCCTTACATTTCTTTATTCAATGCATTCTTCAAGGCCAGACACTCCCCAAAATTTTTGTTTTCTTTTGCTTTCTAGCTTTACTGAGGTATGCTTGACAATTAAAAATTATATATATTTAATATATACAATATGATGTCTCAATATACCTACACATTTTGAAATGATTTTCATAATCAAACTAATTAATGAGTCACATCAAATTAGCTTTTGTGTGTGTAAGGAGAATACTTGAGATCTACGTTCTTTTCAAATTTTAGTATATAATACATTACTATTAATATAGTCACCATATGGTACCTTAGGTCTCCAGAATATATTCATCTTATAATGAAAGTTTTGTACCTTTAACCAACATCTATTTTTCCTCCCCACCAGCCCCTGGTAACTGCCATCTTATTGTCTTTTTACAGGAATTTGACTTTTTTAGACTCCACGTGTAAATGATATCATGCAGTATTTGTCTTTCTGTGTTTGGGTTATTTTACTTAGCCAAATGTTTTGCAGGTTAATCCCTGTTGTTGTAAATGGCAGAATTTCCTTCTTTTTAAAGGTTGAATAATATTCTATTGTGTGTATGTATATGTAGCACATTTTCTTTATGCATTTATCCATCCAGTGACACTTAGGTTGTTTAACATTTTGGCTACTGTGAATAGTGTTGCAATGAACCTGGGTGTGCTTTCTTCAGGATAGATACAAAGGAGAATTGGTGGATCATGTGATAGTTCTATTTTTCATTTCTGGAGGAACCTTCATATGGTTTTCCACGATAGCTGTTCCAGTTTACATTCCCATCAATGGTGTATAAGTCTTCACTTTTTATGACATCCTCACCAATACTTATTATCCTCTAGCTTTTTTTGCGATAGCTATTGTAACAGATGTGAGATGTTATCTCATTGTAGTTATAATTTGCATTTCCCTGATTATTAATGATGCTGAGCACCTTTTCATATACCTGCTGGCCATGTGTATGTCTTCTTGGAAGAAGTGTCTATTCAGATTCTCAGCCCATTTTTAATTGGGTTATTTGCTTATTTCTGTTTTGCTATTGAGTTTTCTGAGTTCCTAATATATATTTTGAATATTAACCTCTTTTTGGATATATGGTTTGTAAATATTTTTCCTAATCCATAGGTTGCCTTTTCTTTTTGTTGTTTCCTTTGTTAAAGGTCCAATTTCATTCTTATTCATGTGGCTATCCAGCTGTCCCAACAACATTTATTGCAGAGACATCTTTTCTCCATTGCATATTTTTAACACCTTTGTCAAAGACTAGTTGGTCATATATACGCAGTTTTATTTCTGAAATCCCTATTCTGTTTCATTGGACTATGTGTCTCTTCTTCTTGCCAGAGCTATACTATTTTGATTACTATAGCTTTGTAATATAAATTGAAATCAGGAAATCTCAAACTTTATTCTTCTGTCTTAAGATTGCTTTAGCTATTTAGGGTCTTTTGTGGTCCCATATGAATTTTAAAATAGATTTTCTCTGTTATTGAAAAATACCATTGGAATTTTGATAGAGATTATATTTAATCTGCAATCACTTTGGGAAGTATGAATATTTTAACAGTATTAGTTCTTCCAATCCATGAACATGAGACATATTTCCATGTCTTTGTATCTTCTTCAATATATTTCATCAGTGTTTTACAGTTTTGGTGTACAGATCTCTCACTTCCTTGCTTAAATTTATTTCCGATATTTTTATTTTTTTAATATTATTGTAAATGTTATTGTTTTCTTAATTTCTTTTTCAGATAGTCTGTTGTTAGTGTATAGAAGTAGAACTGGTTTTTATGTTGATTTTGGATTCTGCATATTTACTGAATTTGTTTATTCTAGTAAGTTTTTGTTTTTGTAGCATCTTTAAGGTTTTCTAAATCTATGTAAAGTCATATCTTCTGCAAATAGAGACAATTTAATTTATTTATTAGTTTGATGCATTTTTTCCTTGTCTAATTGCTCTGGATGAGACTTGCAGTATAATATCAAATAGAATTGGCAAGAGTGGCAAACAAATCAGCAAGAAGAAAACAAACAGTCCCATCAAAAAGTGGGCTAAGGACATAAATAGATAATTCTTAAAAGAAGATATACAAATGGCCAAGAAATACATGACAAAATGCTCAACATCACTAATGATCAGGGAAATGCCAATCAAACCCACGATGTGATACCGCCTCACTCCTGCAAGCATAGTCATAATCAAAACATCAAAAACAGGAGATGTTGGCATAGATGCAGTGATCAGGGAACACTTCTACATCTGGTGGAAATGTAAACTAGTACAACCACTATGGAAAACAGTGTGGAGATTCCTCAAATAACTAAAAGTACAACTTCCATTTGATCCAGGAATTCCACTACTGGGCATCTACCTAGAGGAAAAGAAGTCATTATATAAAAAAGATACTTGCACAGGCATGTTTATTGCAGCACAATTCACAATTGCAAAATCATGGAACCAACCCAAATGCTCATCAATCAATGAGTGGATAAAGAAACTGTGATATATATACATATATATATACACACACACACATATATATATACCCACATACATATACACACACATACACACACACAAAATGAAATACTATTCAGCCATTAAAAAGAATGAATTAATGGCATTAGTAGTGACCTGGATGAAATTGGAGACTATTATTCTAAGTGAAGTAACTCAAGAATGGAAAACCAAACATTGTATGTTCTCACTGATATGTGGAAGCTAAGCTGTGAGGGCACAAAAGCATAAAAAATCATACAGTCGGTTTTGGGGACTTGGGAGCAAGGATGGTAGTGGGGTGAGAGACAAAAGACTACAAATAGGGCTCCGCGTATACTGCTCAGGTGATGGGTGCACCAAAATCTCACAAATCAACACTAAAGAACTTACTCATGTAACCAAACACCACCTGTTCCCCAATAACCTATGGAAAATTTAAAAAAAAGAAGTGGAAAGAGTGGGCATTTTGGTCTTGTTTTTGATCTTAGAGGAAAAGCTTCCAGCTCTTCATGTTGAGTAGGAAGCTGGCTCTAGGTTTGTCATATGTAATTTTATATTGTTGAGGTATATGATTTATTGAATGTTTGTATTATGAAAGCATGTTGAATTTTATCAAATGCTTTTTCTGCATCTATTGAAATGAATATATGATTTTTATCTTCAGTTAGTGTGACATAACATAGTTATTGATTTGCATATATAGAACCATTCCTGCGTCCCAGGAATATATTCCACTTGATCATCGTGTATGTCCTTTTAACATGCTATTGAATGTGTTTGCTAGTATTTTATTAAGAAGTGTTACATCTTCATCAGGTATACTATCATACTACCCTAAAATTTTCTTTTATTTTTGTACTCTCCTTGTCTGGCCTTGGTATCAGTGTCATGCTGGTCTCATAGAATGAGTTTGAAAGTGTTCCCTCTTCTTCAAATTGTTGGAATATTTTGAAAAATATTGGCTTTCTTCTTTTAAAAATATTTTGTAGAAATAACCTGTGAAGTCATTTGGTCCTAGGCTTTCTTGGTTAGGTGATTCAATACCTTTACTAGTTATAAGTTTATTCAGATTTTTTATTTCTTTGTAATTCAGTCTTCGTAGGTTGTATGATGCCAGGAATTTATCCATTTCTTCTAGGTTATCCAATTTGTTGGCATGTAATTGCTCATTAGTTTCTTATGTTTTTGAGGGTTTTAAAAAATTTATTTCTGTGGTGATACATTATATTGCAATGTATCCTTTTTCATTTCTGATTTATTTATTTGGGCCTTGAGTTGCTTAATTTTATGTATCAACTTGACTAGATTAAAAGATCCCCAGATAGCTGTTATAATATTTCTGTGTGTATATGTGAGCGTGTCTGGAAAGGATTAGCATTTAAGTCAGTAGACTTGAGTAAAGAAAACACACCCTTGACAATGTGGGTGGGCATTTTACAATCTGTTGAAAGCCCAAATAGAACAAAAAAGGCAGATTAAGGACATACTTGCTCTCTCTCTTCTGGATGTGTGACATTCATCCTCTCCTGCTCCTAAACATCACAGCTCCTTGTTCTCAGGCCTTTGGACTCTAACGAAGGTGACCGTATTGGCACCCCTGGCTCTCAGGCCTTCAGACTCAGAGTGAATTACACCATTGGCTTTCGTGGTTCTCCAGCTTGCAGATGGTGTGTCATGCCACTTCTCTTTAGGCTCCATAATCATGTGAGCCAATTCCCATAATAAATCCCCCCTTGTATATCTACTTTTTCTGTTTCTACAATAATCTTAATGCATGTCTTTTGTCATTTTCTTCTTAGTCTAGCTAAAAGGTTTGCCAGTTTTGTTAATCTTTCTTTTAAACCCAGTTCTTAGTTTCACTGATCTATTATTTTTCTAGTCCCTATGATATTTGTTTCTGCTTCAATCTTTGTAATTCCCTTTCTTCTGCTAACTTTGGGCTTGGTTTATTCTTCTTTTCTAGTTCTGTGAGGAGTAAAGTTAGATTGTTTATTTCCATGTATTTCTTTGTTGTTAATGTGGGTGTTTATTACTATAAAATTCTCTCTTGAAACTGCTTTTCTTCATCTCTTAAATGTTGGTAAGATGTGTTTCTATTTTTGTTTGTCTAGAGACTTTAAAATTTCTTCTTTATTTGTTGTTCAGGAGTATATTTTAAATTTCCACGTATTTGTGAATTTTCCAACTTTCCTCCTCTTATTGATTTCTAGTTTCACACTATTATGCTGAGACAAGACACTTGATATGATCTCAGTTTTCTGGGATTTGTTTAGACTTGTTTTGTGCCCTAAAATATCATCTATTCTGGAGAATGTGTTGCTTAAGAAGAATATTCTTCAGATGCTAGATGGAATGTTCTGGATATATCTGTTAAGTACATTTAATCTAAAGTGTAGTTCAAATCCAATGGTTCCTTATTGTTTCCTGAATGGATGATCTATGCATCGTTCCTGGTTAGTTTCAAGTGTTTCACCATGAGATAAAGTTAGCAATGCTGTTATTACTCACAATGCCATAGCTCCTTAGAACTTGTTTTATTGAAACAATATACATGTTCTTATTTTGCAGTTCCCTGCTACCATTCACTGCTGCATCATCCACTGAGCAACCCATAAATACTGACTTCCAATAATTCCCTCAAAGATTTCTTGGCTTTCTTAATGATGAGCTCAAATGAAAGTCTTACATAGAGTATGCAGGAAATGTGAACAATAATTACTTTTCTGAACATGCTAATTTTACTGTTCAGAATTTTTTTTTTTTTTTTTTTTTTTTTTGAGACGGAGTCTCGCTCTGTCGCCCAGGCTGGAGTGCAGTGGCCGGATCTCAGCTCACTGCAAGCTCCGCCTCCCGGGTTCACGCCATTCTCCTGCCTCAGCCTCCCGAGTAGCTGGCACTACAGACGCCCGCCACCTCGCCCGGCTAGTTTTCTGTATTTTTAGTAGAGATGGGGTTTCACTGGGTTAGCCAGGATGGTCTCGATCTCCTGATCTCGTCATCCGCCCTTCTCGGTCTCCCAAAGTGCTGGGATTACAGGCTTGAGCCACCGCGCCCAGCCCTGTTCAGAATTTTTTAGTGGAAAGGTTGAACAACCTATCTTCCAATCATGTCTTCCTTTGGACATTTTAGGTCATTGTCACTACATCTCTAGAATATAATACTTCAGCATTGACTGTACCTCTGCCTTCCATATACTTCCATCCGTGGAAGGAAAGGCAATGGCCTTTTGTGCAGAGTGAGAAAGGCATTTCCATTTGCACAAGGAAGACACATTCCTTCCTACAGCAGAGTGTAATAATCAAGAATGCACAATGTCACCACACTGAGATAGGACATGAATTAAAAGTGCCAGGTGGTTGTGAAGCCACATTCTGAAAATCCCTCAGAAGAGATAAACATGACTGTTTCGTGGAGTCTTCCTCAATCACAGCATAAAGCTTACAGAGGACATGGAAGACTTCCCTGGAAGATATGTTTTTCAACTTTTATACCAAAAGACTTAAAATTGCCAATAGGAGAGGTAGCACTGCCACCAAAAGAACACTGCCACCACTCCTATCCACCATTTTCATGTCCTTCAAGTCCTAAGGTCAGAGGCAGTCCTAGTGCTGCAATACAGAAGGCCAAGAACAGGCCCACGGGCCCACACAAGGATCTGTGGTAGATGGTAGCCCTGAACTTGTGCAGGGTCCAGAGTGAGTGAGAGTCATTCCAAATCAATGTGTTAGCACCATTCTGGCAGCTCAGTCTCACACAGTCACCCAAAAGAAATACTGTGTCATCCAGGTGGAATGATTTTCTCACTGTCCTAAAACTGCACCTCAATCACAGGGCCCTGGGCTTACTGCATAAGCACAAATCTTGGAGCATCTGATTGACCCAATGCACAGCAAATTTACAGCTTCAGGGAGATTCCAGATGAGAAAAACCTGAGCTGGAGAACGTATTTTAGTTGTCACTGCTGGCTTCAGCTAGTCCCAAGTCCCAAGAGGGAGAGAGAGAATTTTATCAAAGACTCTCCAAAATGTAGGGCCCTCTGAGGTGGGGGACCCAGGGTAGAAACCTCTGCTTATTTGGTCTGAGAATGGTACTGCCTCTCTTAAACCCTACTTTTCAATTCAAGGGATATATAATGCCCCTATGCTAACCCTAGATTCCAGTCTCTCTCTAGTGATCCCCTTAGAATCATACAAAAGAACATTGCACACTTTCATTGAAACCCATTCTTTTGCAATGGTCATAGGCATTGGGGGATACAGAAATGTAAAACATTTCCAGATTTTTTTTTAAGTGTATATATCCCGCATCCTATTCCTTCAGGCCCCTGCTGTCTAATAACTATTTGGCAGAACTAACTGAGACTACGTATTAATCCTGATAATATCTTAATTCCAGATAATGCAATTTTATTTAACAAGGTCATTTTAAATGTGTTAACACAAACTCCCACCCCATCTGACTGTGCTTGTTGAAACTTGTAGATCCATAATTAACTGGCCACAGAGCATCGCTGATCTCCAACCATTTATTGAGGATTATCATTTTAAATTCACTCTTCTGAATACATTTTAAAACTCAACTAAGAAAAGCAATATTTATTTTGGATTTGTTTGTGGGAAAAAGTGGGGAGAGTATGGTACATCTAGTCTTCTGGATACTTTAACATCCAACCCTGAATTATACTAGACAATTAAGAAATCATGTACTTGAAGTAAATGTTTTGCACCCTTCTTTTCTCAATCTCCCAAATCCTCTCCTTTGAGTTGCTTTTATTGACTTATATTTTAATGTCTCACCATAAATGTAACTTTAAGGCAAGGGAGCCAAGTTAAATTTGACACCAAGTTATCTTGAAAGGCTTTAGTTAAGGATGTTGTTGATCAAAATACACACTTGTATTAGAACTTAGAACAATGGGGATAAAATCAAACTGTGTGTAGAGAAGAGCTCTAATTTTTCTGAATAACTGATTGGCTTTTATAAACAGAATATGGAGACCAATATGTGTATGTTTTCTTATTCACCACTAGAAAACTCATAGCCAGGTTTGCGACTCATCTCCAAAGAGACTGGTGTATCCTAAACTGACTTGAGATTCTCTTTCCATCCTTATTTTCCTATTTCATTTTGCTTTTATTTAATCTTCCTGTAATGTTGGTATACTTGTAAGTCACATAACATGTGTCTCAGACCAAGGTTGGCTATAAATAATTCAGAAGTCGTGACCAATGTGCTTAGAAAGATTTTATGTTGTTGTGGAGAGAGTGTGGGCTTTGGGCTTTGGGATTACACATGTTAAATCAACTATTAGTTCTTCTTCTTCTTTTTTTTTTTTTTTTTTTTTTTGAGATGGAGTCTCACTCTGTCACCCAGGCTGGAGTACAGTGGCGTGATCTTGGCTCAAAGTATGCTCCGCCTCCCGGGTTCATGGCATCATTCTCTCACCTCAGCCTCCGTGGTAGCTGGGACTACAGGTGCCCACCACCACGCCCGGGTAATTTTGTGTATTTTTAGTAGAGACGGAGTTTCACTGTGTTAGCCAGGATGGTCTTGATCTCCTGACCTCATGATCTGCCCGCCTCAGCCTCCCAAAGTGCTGAGATTACAGGCGTGAGCCACCAAGTCCGGCCTAGATCTTCTTAGGAGTTCGGCGACCTCCTGCAGGTTTCTTACCTTGATATGGAATCTTCAGAAGCATCATAACTGCTGATTAATCCCATTTTCTTTGTTTCTAATGCTATCTTTTTTGTAACTTTTGTATGCATACAATATTTTCTAACACACCTGTCTATCCTTTCACTGGTAAGATAGTCTTGGACAACTTGCACTTGCAGATGAATATCAACAAGAGAAAAGATCAGGAGATCCAAATGAAATATATATATATATATATATATATATATATATATATATATATATACATACACACACACACACACACACATATATATGTTTTTGTTTTTTTTAAATTAAATTAAATTTTTTTTTTTTTTTTGAGATGGAGTCTTGCTCTTATTGCCCATGTTGGAGTGCAATGGCGCAGTATCGGCTCACTGCAACCTCCGCCTCCCGGGTTCAAGCGATTCTCCTGCCTCAGCCTCCCAAGTAGCTAGGATTACAGGCATGTGCCACCAAGCCTGGCTAATGTTGTAATTTTAGTAGAGATGGGGTTTCTCCATGTTGGTCAGACTGGTCTCGAACTCCTGACCTCAGGTGATCCACCCGCCTCGGCCTCCCAAAGTGCTGGGATTACAAGCATGAGCCACCGCGCCCGGCTGAGAGCTATATTTTCTAAGAAAACTAGGAATGAGCTTCGAAATTTTAAATTTGTATTGTGGTAAAGTATACATCTCTAAACTTTTAATTCCCTATTCCACATCAGCATTCATAACCTGCTCTGCTGCTTAATTTATAGTACTGATTTCACTGGTTTCCATCAGAACATAAGGCAAAGCACTTAATATTTTGGCTGTCATCAACATTTTTCTCTATTAATACAAACAGGAGCACTCCTTATCAATGTACTATAAATCAAAGAGATAGCTTCTGTCCTTACAAACAAACAAAGAAAACCTATCAGAGTTTAATAAGCCTCTTCTATCTAATGAATGAATTTACAGTTTCAAAGAATAGTAAACCTGTCAGAGGGAATTAAATGATATGTTGCAACAGGAATAACTTCTGTGTCTGGCATTTGTGTTAGTCTGTTAGTAAGAGGAAAATAGAACATGTGGACCTTGATAATATACCTGTCTTTGATATTATTGTTAAGCTTCACTCTTCTGGTGATTAAAGTGGCAGGTAGTAAAATGTATCATGCAAACGTAAATGTGATATTTTTCTTCTATTTTAAGTTTCTCATGGAAAATGATTTTGTGATTGGTCTTTGAACAGCACTTTATTTATAATCCTATTTGCAACTTGGAGGGATTTCACCTCAGAAGGCGAGTGAACACACTGCTCCGGCTTTTGTGATTCTGAAAATGTCACTGCTGTCATTTGTCAAATATGCCTGAAATCTGTCGTTTCAATAAGTGACATCTCCCACTCCTTTTGGATGAAACTTTTCACTCCCTTTTTTTTTCTTTCAGAAGAATAATTCTAAATAGAAAGCAGATATTTGAATCCTGATTTTACAACAGAAATGAGAAATTAATTTCTTACGTGAAACTAAATAGTATTTATTTCAGTACAATACATTTGGGAAGCTTTAGACTTATTTAATTTTAATTTTGCCTTGGGATGGAATGGCTTTTTTTGCATTCATAAAATGGATTATGTTTCTTTATATTTGGCAGAAAATCTCATAGAGCAGGAGTTGTCTTCTCAAGCATGTATATTTTTACCTGCTCCTCCATGGCTGATTCCTTCCTTTTCTTTTCATAAGCCTCATGAAAGGTTTTCCTTTTCTTTCTGCTTACTTGCTAAACTCCACAGGATCGCACTTTTCTTTCCTGGGGCTGAGGATTTGCAAACCCTGCAGTCATGTCTTCAGATACACAACTGACTGACCTGTCTGTCCTTTGGCTTCTGGCTTAACTCTCTGGTTCCAGGTTATACCACCTGAGAGATGTGGACAGCATCTCCTCACATTATGAGAGATGTTGTGAGGATTAATTGATGTTTGCAGTACACATCAAAGCCCAGGGCTGCAAGATGCTTTATAAATTCGAAATACCCCTATGTTAACAGCAGGCTCTGTTACAAAAATCCTGCTAAACATAAGCCTTCCACTCTCTGGAGCTCCATGACCTTTCTATCTAGCCTACTTAGTCCGTAGCATCTCCCAGAGGGGTATTCTCTGCCTCTCCAGCCTGGATTTGCCTCTAACTTAATAAATGCAGCAACCCTGAAAAGCAAGTATAGAAAAAAAAAGAAGGGATTTATTTATTTAAGTAATGCTTGTTCACCTGGAACATAATAGCAGCTGGATTCCTGCTGAATCAAGAATCTATTTGTTCCAGCAGGTCACCCAATGTTGTTTATCAATTTTCATTCTCACTAACAGAATTAAGCTCCCAAACCATTTCAAATCAGTTTTTTCCCCTTCATTTTGGAGGTTTTCAATTGAAGGGATACATTTAGCATGGTCATAGCCTATTACTTACCAGAGGAATGGTGGCTTCTCCTTTGTCTGCGCCAAAGCTGAGCTTTCTAAGAGAGCATCTCCTACCCAAGATATCAACTATATCTTAGTGCAAATACCAGCTATTCCAAATGTACTTTTGGAAATGGCAGGTTTTAAATCAGGTATTTGCAGTTTCTGATATTAGAGTTATATGAATTATTTTGTATTGTTGTTAAATTTTTTTAAAGATGTCCTTGTTATGAACTATTTTAGTCTGGTGATTAAACCTAGATTTCAGATATAAAATCTTAATTATTATTTGAAAAGTGTCTGTTCCTCAAATAAAGCCATTTGTTTTTACATTATTTCGCCAATAATGAATGTAGGTTCAACTTAACTTAAGCTTCATTTTTTGATTTATTCTTCATAGGGCCACTAGCTCAGATAACTTATAATGTCATAACTAGCCTTGATTAACAGATGTGCTTTCCAAACCAGAGATGGATAGTCTGGAGTTAACTTAGACTTAAAGGAAAAAATAAAAGGTAGCCAGGTTTTCAATACTGAAGAATATTCTGTAAAAAAGTATGCAAGGGTTTGAATAAAACTGTGCTTACAAAAGCCGTGTAAGAGAGACAGTAGCTGTGTGAATATTGGTGAAAATTCAGATAGAGTCGAACTCTGGAGATTAGACAGGTATTTAGCAGAGATGTGGGCCTGTAGACAGTACTGGGGATGCCCAGAAGCAAAAGTATCTGGTCCTATAATGACTATAACTACCATCTCTCTGTTCTACTATATATAGAAAGCACCATGGTAAACACTATTGACATGTATTAACACATATCACATGTGATCAGTACCACATTTCTATGAAATGGGTGAAATTATTATCCTCATTACCCTGACAAAAAAAAAAAAAAAAAAAACAAAGCACAGAAAAGATATGTAATAATTTCAGGTTCACATATTAGTAAGTGGAGAGGAGAGGAGCCAACGCCAAGTAGTCCAATTCTACAGCATTTCAAGCTCTTGAAGAAGCACAGGGTAGGGTGATTAATAGCATGTGCTGTGGAGTCACACAAAGTCTGTGTGACCTTGGGCAGGTTACTCAGCCTTTCTTTATCCACTTTTCTCATCTGTAAAATGGGATGATAATAGCACTCACTTCATAAGGTTATTGAGAGGATTAAATGAGATAACACCTATGAAACCTAAGAAGAGTTCTAAATCCATTGTAAGTGAGCAGCAAATGCTAGTTATTGCTAAATTGCAAGGAAAACAACAATACAGAAAAATCAAATACCAGTGGACCAAAATAATTGAGCAGGAATATAAATCACTGAGGCATATGGAATAAGAAAAATAGGAGAGGACATCAGGAGCTATATTTTGTTGTTATTAATGTGTGTTTTGTACTCGTAAAACCTGCCTACTTGAGTTCTTCCTGCTGGAGGTCATGCTGGAGTTCTGATAGTTTTACAGAGTTCAAAACAGTAGAGTTTACACATTTATTAATTTTTCCTCCTGATGCCATACTAAAATGAGATTAAATTTCCAGAAGAGCTTAAATCCACAATAGTCATGAAAATAGAAGGGTGATAATCTGTGAATGAGAAATTTTATACAATTTCTGGAAGATTAAAAAGTATGTGAAGTAATGATAATAGAATAAATAGAGGGGTTGGAGCCACAAGAAGAGATGTACTGTCCAAAATGGTAGTCACTCGTCACACGGGCCATTGAACTCCTGAAATGTGGCTGGTACAAATTGAGATGTGCTTTAAGTATTTTAAAAAATACACATGAGATTTTAAATGTTTAGTATTAAAACGTAAAATATCTCAATAGTTTTTATACTGATTGCACATTGAAATTATTGTTCAAATATTTTGGCAGAATAAAATATTATTAAAATCTATCTCACCTTATAAAACTTTTAAAATGCAGTTTCTAGAAAAAATTAAAATTATCCAAAAGGCTCTCGTTTGTAGTATTTTCATTAGAGAATTATTCTCTTGTTTACATATGCAAAAAGGCTATTGAAGATCTCTCAAGAGATTCTTGTGTGTGAGATACATGATCTAAAAGAGGAGGAAGGTGAGAAGGAGTTCATAATTGGGGATATACTTAAAGTTTATCAAAGGAGAAGCTGGCCATTTTTCTCCATTTTCTATGCCTGAGATTAGGTTATCCAGAGCTAGCTTTGGATCCTGGGTGAATGGGGAAGCAGATATTCCTCCTCTAAAAAGTGATGTTAGGGTGCAGAAGGCCAATTGATTAGAATACAGGGCACCAAGATAAAGTTCTCTTTAACCTGGCATTTAGAGTTTTCCCAATATCACAGCTACTTCACAACGATTGACCCCAATCAAAGTTGTCAATTGACTGGCCCTGCTGATGCACAGAGAGCCCTATTAGCTTTCCTATGCAATTGTTTAGTATAGAAATGAACAATCAAGGGTCACCAGATTTTTAGGAAATTTGCATAATGAAAGAGAATGATCAAGGCAGAGTAAAGTAACACTAGAGGAAGCAGACACATTGAAGATCAAAAGAAAGTAAATTGAAACAAAGCAATTCTAAGTAGTCTCTTCAGGATGATTGAAGAATATATCACAGTCAAAAAGCAAGAAGATGCCTTTGTTAAAAGGCACAATTTGATGATGTACTATAGTTACATAAGATGTAACCAAAGGTAGAAACTAGGCAGGGGGTACACAGGTACCCCCTGTGCTGTCTTTGCCACTTCCTGTAACTCTATTGTGGTTTCAAAATAGTTAGAAGAAAAAAATCAGTTGGAAAAAAATGAGAAGCTCCTGGAAATTGAAAATAAGCATATTTCAAAAAATAAGTATATAAACCTTAGAAGATAAGAGTTGAGGAAATCTCTCAGGTCATAAAATTGAATAAAAAAGGAGAAGTATAAATGTTTTTCATGGAGGAGGAGAATATTATTTTTTCAAACATTAAAATTATGTGTTTAGTCTCAATAGGGATAAGCATTGTTTTTTGATTTTCAAGTTTTGGAGTTTACCTATAAAAAAATCACAAATTGGAAAGTATAATTTTCAGCCACAAGGGAGATAAAGTCATAGGGGCCACAATGATGACTTTGACTTCTCTTTACTTTTCTTCATGGAGTTTTACCAGCAGCTAGAGCTCTTATTTGGTTCTCTTATATTTCCTCTCTCTTTCTAGCTCTTGGTCTCTAGGTCTCTCCCTCCTTAGGTCCTCCTTGCATCCAAGTATCAGCATGACCTGTAATTTTAGCCCTCTCTGAGAAGGCCTAGGGTTATTAGACTTGACCAGCTCTCTGTTGGGGCTTTGGGAGGTTGGGTGGCAGCATGGTCGATGGCCTGAATGTATTTATTCTGGTTGTCTTTCTGGTTCAATTTTTTTTATTTGATTGCATTATAAATATTTGCATCAAATCATACAAGACAAACTTGGGTAAGCAAATGGCCCAAGGACTCCTGACCAATCCACAACAGTTCTGCAATGATATTTGTGATACAAGCAAATAATCAGGACTTGCTGTGCCTTTCTGTATCTTTGTTTACTGGAAATTTGGGTTTTTTTGTTTGTTTGTTTTGTTTGTTTGTTTGTTTTGGCCAGAGTGGCTAGGTCATGATTAGATATGGATATTTCTTGGTCCCTGACTCAATAAAATAATAAAAAATTTTGAAAATATTCCAGTTTCCCTCAGCCCACTCTTATTTCTATCACCAGAGTAACCAATATCTGTAATTCCTGAATTAATGCTTCTAGGCCTACTATTGTGTATTGCCTCACCAACCCAGAGCTCTTTTTCTAACTCTATAAAACCCTACATAATTGGAAAAAAATATTTATGCATCAGTACTCACTTTTTATTCCATAGGTATAATATGAAGGTGATGCCAAGGAGGTCTAGATTTGGGGTAATCTAATGGACATGATGGTGATTTGCAGGTTATTTTATGATATTGTCAGAAGAACCTTCCTATCTGTCAGAGTCTGGGTTAGGGTTTTCAGACACGACCTTCCCGAGAAACGCAGCTTTCCTCTCAAGTCCTAATTCTAACCTGGTGGCTTTAAAAAGCCCAAGTAATATAACAGGAAAATGCATATATTCTTCTTTTTCATGAAATGCGGATGATTATGTAGTCTAATTGCCTCATTTCACAGACTAAAAAGCTGAGGCCTAAAGAGAGTAGGTGCTTTGTATTGGTTCCTGAGAGCAGAATAGTAACTAGTATCTCAACCACATTCCTCTATACTCAATAACATATATAATTTCTTTTTTCACAGTGGCAATACATTTTGAATAAAAAAACAATAACTTAAGCATTCATCCATTCCTCAAAAATTGGAAAAGAGACTCTTTATTTCCAAAAACTGAATAAGGAAACCTCTAATCTTTTCCTTCTTTGTGTCACCAGATTAACCTGCCCAATATTCATTTCAATGGGAAAGTCTTCTTCGTTGACTTCTCTTTTCTCTATAGACAAGAGATCTTGCCAGAGCCCACACTGTTTTCCCAAACTTCTTCTTTGTCTTCAACATGAATCTTCCAAGAAACATTCTAAAATATTACAATTCAAGAGGATGCCCCAAAGATTTTTAAAAATCATGTATCACCAGACAATTCTGATACAAGAGGGTAGAGTATACTTTGAGCAATTTTGCAATAGACTCTGAACTCTATCAAAGGCTAAATCTACTAAGTCTTATTCACATAAGCACATAGGAATAAGCACATTTTTTACAAGTAAAAATCAGTCATGTGACCAGGTAGGTGTTTTGACAATGGGACAGGATATTTTTTAATCTGGAATGTATATTTTCATACATATAATAGGCTCTCAATTAAAATTTATGAATTAAAAATTAGGGCTAGGCTTTATCAACCAAATGGGGAGTAGCTTCTTTGTCCAGTCTCTGGTCCTGGGTAAATGAAGTCCAGATTTGGTGGGATTTGAAATACTGCCCCACTCTTAATTCTGAAACTCCTGATTCTGGTTTCTTTTCATCTATCAGGAAAGCACTCAGTTCTGAACGTTTGCAACTACATTAACATTTTTCCTTTCTCTGGGAGATACAGAGTGGGAGAATGGATGTTATGTCTGTTTTTCTTTTCACATATTTAAGACAGAGTTTTCATTCAGAACCCCAAAGGGTATGGAAAGGGGAGAGACATTGGAGCTAAAAAGACTAGGATGTAAATTTCACTCCTTCCACATAGTGTGAACTTGGGAATTCCATATTCCTCTGTTAAAGTAATTCTATTCATCTTTGCAGTTGGCATAAGATGTAAGGAGATAAGATATTTTCTGGTACTCACAGAATGACATTTGCTCAAATAGATTAGTTTCATTCTCTTCTCTTCCTCCTATTTCTCCATCATGTTGCTAAGTGTCCTCCATGAACTGTGAGTTATACTGACATTGTATGACAGATTAGATTTGTTTAACCAATGCAGATTATTTCTTCAATCATTGTTCATCTCTATAGTATTTGGCCTTATGGAAAATGGAGTAAAAGTCCTAGTGAGCGGATATGGAAAGAAGGAAATATCTTTTGGAGGTAGAGATAATAGGTCTAAATGTTGGGGTTTGATATGTGACTTAGAGAAAAAGAAGAACCAAGAATTACACCATGATTTTTGGATTAAGCAAGAAAGTAGGTATTGGAGCCACTTGGTGAGGTGAGAGAACAGAAAGAGAAACAAAATGGAATCAAGGGTTATATTTTAGACATGCCAATTTTGAGATGCCCATTGCACAACAAAGTAAAGATTCCAAGTGGTGGTTAAATACATGCATTTTAAGTTCAAGGGGAGGGAACAGGGATAAACATATAAATTTGGCAATTGCAGACATAAAAACTATCTACAAAGCCACTGGATGGAATAAGATTGCACTGGAATAAATAAAAATATAGAAAAAAAGAAACCCTTTTATTCCAGTAGCAAACCCTGGTTATTCCAACATTTGACAGTAAAGTAATGGAAGAGGAATCAGCATAGAAGCGGATAAGGCAGATCGAGAGAGGTAGAAGGAAAACAAAGAGGGCGTCAGGAATTCCCAATAATAAAATATTTCAAGAAGGAAAGAATGACCAAATATGTTGAGAGGATGTTGCATGTAGCAGCACAGAGCACAAGGATAACTGACAAAAACAATTTCCATTTAATTGTGGAAACAAAAAGACCACTGGGGTAAGTTGAAGAGAAAACGAGAATGTCATTGGTTACAGGATCTTTTGTCGGTGATGAGACCTCACAACATAAACACCAATTTGAGAAGAAAAGATAGCCTTTTTCTAGGTTTAATAATCTTTCTCAAACTTTGCTTCCCGTAAACGTTGAAAAGGTTGTGTCACAGGTTATGAATGTCTGTGCCTTATATTTTCTTAAGACATTATCAAATAAATACAATCATCTGTTTTACCTTCTGCCTGATATCCGTGTTTCACAATTCCAGCTTGATCTATAGAATACAAAGACTTGGCCAGCGTTTCTCACATTCTGGTCAAAAGCCTTGAACTATGACGTTCCCTCTGGTGCTGGGAAAAATCTGACCTCGCTATTGCCACTACAGAAAGAAACTGAGAAGATGTGAAGTGAAAACCAATGCTGAACGACAAGTTAGGAAGAAGAGAGCCCAATTATATTTGAGCCTTCAGATCAGAGTCTTATTTCCGCAGAAAGAGAAAAGGAGATTGAATTTACACAAATCAACAAACCTTGAGTGGTCAAGAAATTGTCTCCTAACCTCAATGGTTGTCATCTCTGTTTTTACATGTCTTTGTCTCTGATGCATGATTGGATTTTGTTTTATTACTATGAAAGAAGAGATATGGAAAAGATACATTTGTCAGGCTATGATGGTTATTTATTTGTGTATTGAATTTTTCTTTTCAAGGAAATGAATAATTTATGGTTAAGACAGAATATAGAGCCTCTTGGATGTTTCTAATTCAAATGTTTAATATATTTCATATGCCCAAAACACAAAAGAAACGTATACCAAATAAGACCGAGAAAAATGTTCATACCTTTTGTATGTTCAGTCTTTCCTTATTCTTGATTGGCTTGATATTTAGGAGAATCTCTTTCTACCTTTAGCATCAGTCACTTAGGACATTTCTCATTGCTGCAAACATGTGTGACTGTCCTATCTTTAGCCGTCTGCTCATGTTGTCTTTATGGTGTAGCTTCTCCTTATCTCTTCTTCCTTTAAAATGTATTGAGACTTTATGGTTTTGCACATAATTTTTGAAAATATTCCAAATATGCCTGAAAATGATATATAATCTCCAGCTGTTGGGTACAATTTGAGGATATGTAAATGCACTATATATATATATAGTGTGTGTGTATGTATGTATATACACATACATAAATGTGTTGCTCAAATCTTCTATAGTCTAACTTTGTTTACTTTATGGATTCTTGAGAGAGGGTTATTAAAGTCTTCCACTAAAATGTTGGCTTTGACAATTTCTTCTCATAGTTATATCAATTTTTAATATATATGTTTTATTACATGTATGGAAATTTTAAATTTTATACCTTATTTAGTTGAATGGAAGCTCTTATGAATATCCTGAGACCTTTTTTATTAGTAGTAATTTGTTTTGCTGGCAGGACAAATGTGATAGATGTTAATATAGCTGCACTAGACATTTTGGGTGACATTTGCCTGGTATACATATTTTTAAAAATCTTGTTAGATGTCCCCTGTCCTTATGTTATAAATGACTTCAGTAATCTAACCTACCTGGAGAGATTAAACTTTTACCTTGTGGTTACTAATATATTTGGATTTATTTCTATGATCTAGAATACTCCTAAATACTCCTAAAGATGGGGGTATTTCCCCTATTTTTCTTGTTTCTGAATGTATAACTTATTTGTTATTTTTCTCCTTTCTTGTTTTATTCACACCACACTAGTCTATGCAACAGATGCATCCCAAAAGCTCCGTAGGTTAACACAAAAGAAGTTTTTTGTTTGTTTTGCTTTTTAAATCACTCATGACAAGCCCCCAAAACAGATGCTCCTGGTTGGTAGACTTTCTTCCAAGTGGTGATTTGGGGATTCTGCCTCCTTATATCTTTGATTCAGGGTTATCAGAGAAAGAAAAAAAGACAAAGAGAATTGGGCATTGGAATAATTTATGAATCTGATCAGAAAGTAGTCCATCACTTCCACATTGCATTGACCAAAGTAAAGCCCAGTGGCTACACTAAGTGTGAAAGAGCCTAGAAAATGTAATTTACTTGTGTGTCTAGAAGTAATAATAAATACGCTTGGTGAATATATAGCCAGTCTCAACCACACACGTCTGTCTCTCTTTTTTTTGTTGTTGTTGTTAATTCCACCCCCTCTCCTTATTCTAAATTTTCTTCTCTACTCATTGGAAAATCATATACTCTATTTCACTCTTTTACTTGTTATCCTAGTTTTTAACATACAAATGTAGCTTCCCAACTCTTTAGGTGAACCAATACATCCTCCCAAACAATACAATGACTTTAGAAGTCTTCAAACCCACTTACTTTTCATACCAATCACTGCTCAGTCAGGAAAAAGGAACCACCTGGTAATTTGAACAGAAAAAGTTTAATATAAGGAATAATTCACAGGAGACTGGAGTAAAGGGAATTAAATTGTAAGTATCAAGGAAGACTGTAAAGGATAAAGGAATTAGAGACATGTAGAACAGCCACTATCCCCAGGACTGGAAATAGAGCACCCAAGGAAATGTCCCCTCCCTCCCTGACTGAAACCTTATAGGAGACAGTGTGGGGTAAGAGAAGTCACTGAGGTGCCTCACTAGCAGGACTTGGGGAAATCTGCCCTCTGGAGTGCTATTCAGAGGGAGTTACCACATCTCAGAGCTCCTTGCAAGTCACTCAGAGGGCTAAAGGGTATGCTGTGCCTAGGCAGGGCTACACTTCAGAACTCGCTACAAAGTCACCCCAGGGAGAGCTTCTGAAGGCAACTCATAGGTTGCTGCCTGGTGGTAGCATGCTATAGTGAGGTTATGGTGGTGCTGAGAGAAACAGGACACCACCAACCATCTCATGCAGAAGGAACCAGGATCTAGAGAAGCTACCTTTGTAGGAGCCAAGTGCTGAAGAAACTGCTCTGTTGATGCTGAATGCAGGGGAAAACTGCAACCTGTAGAAACATAGCAAGTAAGGCAAACCAGAAAAAGGAAAAGTCCCTTTTGTGTGTGTGTGTCCCTCCTGGCCTTTCTATTGACATGGCTTAACAGCATACCAGCTGGCAAAGCTCTTGTTCATTATCTTAGGACACACCAGAGTAAATTTGAATCAGAGAAGCAATACATCGATGACTGACACAAACTCATTCCAACTCGTATGTTATTTTTGCCCATTATTTTAATTCTCTTTAAGTCCACAAATTGAACAATTATGTTATGGTTGTATAGGTCCTTTTTTTAGTTTTCTGAATGTTTTGGTATTTCCTTAACCTGTATTTTTAGCTTTTCAGATCTTCTTGTGATAATTTTTCTTCTTCGTGAAACATGTTATTTAAAATCTGTGAGGCTCTGCATCAATATACTGTTTTTATTTATCTAAAAAACTACTTCACCTTTATTCTTCAAATACTTATTTTTGTGTTCTCCCTTTTCTTCTGAGATTCTAATTACACATATATTACCCATATATTAAACCATAGATATTGTCAAACTGGGAGTTGTTTGCAAGAGAGGTTTTTAATATTTCCCCCACCCTCAGTATCAGATTTTCCCTTTATGTACCTGATGTTAAGATCTCTCTGCCTTCTCTTGCCTCTTTCCCAGCAGTGAATTGCTGCGGCTTGTTATTCAACACTTGTTAAATTTGTGGTAGTAGTGGGTGGGGAAAGGTGAACTTTGCTATTCTGATTCAGTCTTAGTGACTGTTTCAGCATGTATCTAGGTCTGGATGATGGGGACCCTCTTGGTGATCTTGCCTCATACTTAACTGTAACTCATCTCTAATGTTCTAGGACCAGGGAAAAATCCTTTCCATATCCCAAGCGTAGAAGGTTTTCTGTTGCCCTGTCTGCAGTGGATCTTCACCTGCACCCTAAGAGAGAAAGTGTCTGTTGCCCTTTTCCAGTATCTTAAGGTATTTATTCCATGGAAAAAATAGAAAATGAGGATCTGGGTGGGGTTCCATGCCTTCCTCTCCCTTCCCACCACCACTCTGGCTACTCTTTCACTTCCCCAGGCTTGTACCATGAGCAAGGTTTTTCAGGGTGCCCCTAATCTTTCTGTTGAGTACTCAGTAAAGTCTGTGATCAGCCTATGAATATGTAAATTCCTTCCTGTCTCTGTAGCATCCAGGAATTCTGTATTCTCATGCTGGCCCACGCTTGGCATTTACCAATTTATTTAAAATTTTTAACTGCACTCTTCTTACCAGGCTGAATAATATTCCAAGGCATCCAAATCAAGTAAGCAAGTCCTTGTGAAACAACCATTTCTCCTTGGAGGTACCTCTCTTTCCTTAGATGTTTGGTTAGCTGATTGTCCTGCAACATCTACTTTCTGGTATCTTTGAGCAAAGTTGTGACTGCCATTGTCAGGTGAGTTTTATTATTAATGTACAAATGGGAACGACATTCTTTTCCAGAATTCGACATAGTAAGTGGAAGACGGAAGTTCCAACTTCAGTCTTAAAAGATAGTTTTCTTGTGCATAGAATTTCAAACTGAAATTTTTTTATTTTAGTTATTTAAAGATATTATTCTATTGCTTATAGTTTCTAAGGTTATTGCTGAGAGGCTTGCTGTTAGTATAATTCTTATTATTTAAGGTGATCTTTCTTTTCCCTTTGATTGGTCCTTACAGTCTGATTTATGTCCCCCAAATTATGTTGCAATCCTAAGTCCCAAGATGAAGGTAGGACCTTTAAGAGGTAGTCTAGATCATGAGGGTGAAGCTTTATGGAATTAGTAACAAGGACTGACGGAGCTCCTTTGCCTTTTTCCACAATGTGAGGACATGACAAGAAGGAACTTTTTATGAACCAGGAAGCAGGCCCTCACCAGACACCAAATCTGGACCATGGTCTTGGATTTCCCACCCTCAATAACTGTGAAAAGTAAACGTTTGTTGTCTATAGGCCACTCATTTTATAGTGTTTTGGTTATAACCACCTGAATGGACTAAGATACCTCATAACCTTTTGCATTCTATAATTTTATTATCTGTCTACTTATGAATTAAATTTCATTTATCCTATGTGAGATATGTTGGGATTCCAGAATAATGTGTATTTGAAAAATTCCCATCCGTTATCTTTTTAAAATAAATATTATATGTTGCCTATTGTCTTTGCCTTGTAACTTATCTTTTATAATTTTTTTTGTTTGTTTTCATGTGTTTTCAGGGATTTTCATGTGTCTGTGGGGATTTCAGTAGATTTAACTTTTAGTTAAGTATTTTCTCTTTTGTTGCATCAGTTGCTTGGTTGTTTAACCTATCCTACTAACTTGATACATACAGACAGATAGAATTATAGATATATAGGTGGTACTTGTACAGCCTGGGTTGAAATTTCATTCCTCTTTGGTATAAGTTTGCATGTGTCAGCCAATCCAGTCACCTGGGGGCTCTACCAACCCAGAATAAACTTAAACTAAATTTCCAGCTTCTAGTTTTAGGGGCCATTCAGAAAATGTGAATTCTAGCTCCAAGCTTACTTGAAGGTAGGTTTGTAGCTGAGAATCCTTTTCCTGTTTCTTCTACTTTACTCAAAATCAAATAAAAACACAAACATCCCAGTATTCCCTGAGGTATAGCTTTTTTTCTGATTTTCATGGTGAGTGTGTTTTTCTGTAGGAAACCTACTTTATGCCAGTTATTTTTTAAGGCAATCTTGCACCTTACTCAGCTCCAGGCTTGCGTGCCCTTCACTTTTCATTACTCAAGGCCTCCTCAAGCATTATGGCACTAGGTCATCATTGATTACACAATAATGTCCACTTCAGCTTCAATGTCTTTTGTGTACTGATGCTTCCCTTGTTTTATGCTGTCATGGTATTCCCTCACTTTATCCCTAGTTCATCCATGTATCAAACAAATTTTTAAAAAATATTTATTTGGTGCTGAACTGAGAATGATTTCTCTAAACCTCTAGTTCCCTAAGACTAGTAAAAGAAGCCTTCTCCTTGCTGACTCAAAACATTTTATTTATTGTTTCAGGGCCAGTTCAAATGCTACCTCTTTTATGAATTTCACTCTGTCACCTCTGGTCAGAATTAGTTTTTCCTCAATCTGCCAAATGGTATATTTCTCCTAATTGTATCATTTGTAGTTTTTTGCCTTATAGTAAAATCTGTGGTTGATATGTCAATATCCCCCTCTAAACAGACTGATCTTAAAGTCAGGAAGCTGTGTTTCATCATCTTTCTTTTGACCAAGGGAATACCACACAATAAGTGGTTGATAAGTCTCAAATAAGTAAATGAATTAGTGATGAAAATTGATATAAAAACTTTTATAGATTTGGTATTAGCAGGTGAAACTCAAGGGATATTGAGCATCTAGTATACATGATGCATGTCGCCATGTGATAAGTAAATTGAAATGATAGTACAAACCCCCTAATAATAGAAATTACCCTTTTATTCTCCAAGATGATGTATGTGGAGTGGGGACATATAGGATGTCCTTGTATAAGAAGAGGGTATAGAAAATATGGCTGTGATCAGTGAAGCATGCATAATGGATTATAGAAGAAACAAGGATTCTGGGGGATCATCTCTTCATTATTGAGATTTATATAATCACACATATGATAATGTGTGCCAGGCATACCATTTCACCACACATTATTGACATAAGACTGGACTAGAAGATTTAAAGGTCATTCTTGTGTGTGCATATATGTGGGTTTGTGATTTCATAGGCCAATAAGTACTGTTACATTACTCTTATCTCGGGAGGCTGAGGTAGGAGAATGGCGTGAACCCGGGAGGCGGAGCTTGCAGTGAGCCGAGATTGCGCCACTGCACTCCAGCCTGGGCGACAGAGCGAGACTCCGTCTCAAAAAAAAAAAAAAAACAGAAAAAAATTCATAATAGAGAAAAGATAATTTTTGACTTATAACAGCTATATAGGAAATATATTTAATACATAGTGCATTATTAACAATGTGTATTAACATTGATCACATAGAGGCTAAACAGTACACTTACATATTATGAGGGTAGTGGGTAGTGAATCCAGGCATAGGCAGCGAAAATGTCCTCAATTATATTTTGCCTTTTACACACATTTCAATAATTTATTTCTAGAATTTCAAATATGTTATTGTTTGTTATCTTCTTATTCACTACTGAACAAACACTTGACTGGCATAAGCCCAGTGATTTTCTTGTTGATTTACCACTTTTGGCACTCAGAGTAATTTCCGTCTATGTCTCAACTATATTAGGTTTATGAGACTTAAACTTCTTATATCAGCATTTTCATCTTCCATTTGTTTTTATAAAATAATGAAGACAGAAGGCAATAAAATATTCAAAACATACAGCATTGCTATACAAATATCCTGCCAAAAGTGTACTTCTGTTTGGCAGTCAGAAACTCTATGTGTTACCTGAACATTTCAGCTTATCAGCTATGTATGAAAGTACAAATTTACCATTTAAAACTTAGTTTGAGCTGTTGATGTTATAATGCACAATTGAATAGATGGTATGAACACAGGATGAATAAAAGTCAAGGGCAATCTCTAGCTAAAACAATGTGCCTTAAGTCGTTTCTTTGACTTGTGCATGAAGCAAAGACTGAGCATCATATTTCTGGAACTACTAGTTTCTCTTTAGGAATATATCACATCTAAAGATTCTGTGGGCGTCTAGGGAGGAAAGTACTCAAAACTGCATGTCATGATTGACAAAATAATAATATTAGTTATAATAATGTATCAATAACATTGATACATGTGTTCATTTTATTATTTTTGTATATTTTACTATACTTATTTATTTATTATTTGTATAAATTTTTAGGGGAGTATATTGGAAATTTCCCATTTAAAAACATTGCAGCATTGCAAAATAGTAAGATTCTCCTCTTTACTTACAAAAGAAGTTTCTTCCCATTCTGTCTCAAGGATTTCTACCTAGGTAATGATTTCAGTTCATATATGTGTCCTTCTAAGCTTTTCTTTTCTTCCTGTGATCCCTTAGGTTTTCCAACTCTCAGGCTTTCACTGACTGAACCCAAGTCAACATGACATTTTTGCATGGTAATTTTCTAGCTTTATTTCTAATTACCAAGTATTGAGGAATTTTTGTTGTCAATAAGCAATAGTAAAATTTTAAAAAAAATTACAAGTAGGCTTATTTGTGGATGTGAGGAGACTCCTGGTTCCTTGATTTTCTAACAAATAAGTGACTACTGGACACCAGCAGTCAGAGAAACAGATGACCCTGGTCAGGTTTACTCTTTGCCCTTTTTGCCTTGGCCTTAGATTTTGCCCTGGCTTTTTTGCCCTGGCCTTATAACATGGTGAGGACTCTGTGACATAGCATGTATTTGTATGTATGGATACTTTTATTTTTAGCCACTGCTCTACATAAATTATGTAGAGGAAATATGTGATCACCTGAAGAGATCCTTGGACTATAAATAAAAGTAGTTGGGTTGTGGTTCCTGTTCTGTCATTAAACTGGTATGAGATTTGGGCAAGTTAAATTCTATCTTTGAATCTTAGTTTCTCATCAGTAAAATAAGTATATAAGACTAAATCAGTGGTTTTTGATCTAGGAAGCATATTAGAATCCAGAGAGCTTAAAAATGTGAACACCTCTACAATTATC
This sequence comes from Chlorocebus sabaeus, assembly GCF_047675955.1. Taxonomy (NCBI): domain Eukaryota; kingdom Metazoa; phylum Chordata; class Mammalia; order Primates; family Cercopithecidae; genus Chlorocebus; species Chlorocebus sabaeus. Next base: position 30,621,373 of record NC_132921.1, on the reverse strand, counting down.
TCCATCCGATTCTTAATTTAAAAATTGGAAACATCTGAGGTTTACTCCACTAGATATTCTGATTTCATTTGAGTATGGTGGGTGTGGTCACCAATACTTTGGAAAAGCTCCCTTGATGATTCTAATATGCAGTCAATGCTGAGAACTGCTGTCAATGCTGAGAACTGCTGGACAATATGATCCCTAAGTCTTGTTCAGAAAGACAATGTAAAATAAATGTTTAAGAGAATAAACACTGGAATCACACTGAGGTAGGTTTGAATCCTAGCTCTCCCACCTCCAGGTTACCTAAGCGTGGGCAAGTTTTAACTTCTTGAAGTCTCAGTTTCCTCATCTGTACAGTAAAGTTAATACTTTACTCAATGCGTTGTTGTGAAGATTGAATACAATAATGGATATAAAGAAAATAGATCAGGACTTTGTCGATGGTAGGCATTCAATAAATGATGATGCCAAAGAGGATTCTTACTATGATGAAGCTAATACAAAAATAAAATAATCCCTGAGTGTGGTTTTGGTCCAAGATTAGAAAGTAAAATAACAGAACAAAATAAAGAACCCAAAACAGCTGTCTGCATATCTTAAAACCCAGTCTGTCCCATGTGTGCTTTCTGAATCACCAGCAACTATGCAGTAAATGGTGCTAGACCAAATGATTACCAAAAAGGAAAGAATAACAATAACAACAATGAAATTAAGTTCCTATCTTCCGTGTTCATAAAAGTAGGTTTCAGAGATTAAAGACATTAATATGACAAAGCAACACTCAAAAAAAAAAAAAAAAAACTTGAAAAAATAGGAACATATTGTTATGGCATTAGGACAGCAAGGAATCTATAAACATAGATAAATTATAAAGGACAAATTATAAGGGAAGGAATAAAAATACTGACTGCTGACTGCTGTAAAAGTCAACACTTCTATATTCCAAAAATACTACATAGCTAAAAGATAAGATGTTTACAATAGATAGCAACAAAGATATAATAATCAGAATAAAAATCTACAAATCAAGAAAACAAAATAAATAATTTTAAAAATGGGCAAAGTTTAGGGATTCTTGGCCCATAAAAGTAGAAATAAGCAAATAGAAAGAGGTACAACCTTGCTATTTATTAGGGGATTGCAAATTAAAACAGAATGAGGTACAAATTCACATTCATTATATAGACAAATTTTAAAAATATACCAATTCTGGATATGATTATGTCTACCTGTAGTCCCAGCTACCTGGGAGGCTAAGGTGTGAGGATCCCTTGAATCCAGAGTTTGAGAGTGCAGCGAGATAGGACGGCACCTCTGCACTCCTGCCTGGACAACAGAGCAAGACCTAGTCTCTTCAAACAAATGAACAAACAGACAAACAAAAAAACAGAAACTAACAATTCTATAAACTGCAAATTGGAGATTCAAATTGCTACGACAACTTTATGAGAAACCCTAGCTTTTGTCTATAAGGGGACAAGATCAAGAATGATCCCAACAGTTTCTGAATAGACAAAACTGGTACTAACTTCAATGTCATCAACAGGAGTACTGATAAATGAATTGTGAGAACAATGCACAATAATGCTAATCAAGAATAAAAATTAATGGATGTGGTGAATTTTACAAATAATATTTTTAACAGAAAACATCATTCAGAAAGATATACATAGTATGTTACCAAAAATGCTTTAAATAGTCCATTAATAACATATAAATTGTGGTCAAAAGAATACACACCAACTTCAGCTTAGTGGATAGCTGGAGAGAGAGGGAAAAAGGGATAGGTGAAGGTACACAGAAAGAATTTCAATTTCATTTTCTAATTTTTTTGAAGGCTCCAAGGACATGTAAAATATAAAGATGTGCTAATCTGGGATTGTGATCACAGGATTTTCAACTCTGTGTATATGTGTATTTTTGTGTGTGTATGTGTGTGTGTGTGTGTGTGTGTGTGTTTGTTCTTTCGCCTTGCTGTCTTCATCTGCTATTGCTCAAAATCTTTGTATTGCTATTTTTTTTAAATGTGATTGTTGTTTGCTCACAGTGCCATAGACCCTGTGCTAAAACCTTTGCGTGTACTTTCTCATTTAGTCATCATGAGGGACTATCATTATCCCTTTAGACAAATGAAGAAAACAAAGCTCAGGGAAGTGATCACAGTGCTGTGACTGGTAGGTTGGCAGTAGGGCCCCAGAGCTCACATTATTAATCACCACATGTTGGAAAAGCTTGGAACTACCTGAATGTGCAACCCAAATGTTTATCCTGTGAGCTCCCCTTCCTTTCTCAGTGGTGAGAAAAATGGAATAAATACTGTGAATGAGATGCACGTGAGGTTCTCATAGGAAGACTTAGACTTTATCCTCAAGAGTAGAGAGAACAGTGAAGCACAAAGGGCTTGAGACTTTCCAGGCAAGCTCCTGTCCTATTTTCCTTTACTCTTTATATCCCATGAATCCTACAAATATCCTATACTCTCTTTTCCAATTCCTCGCCTTCTTTCTCTCCATAAGAAGGTTTTCTTCACATATAATAAAGGTTATGTTACAAGTGTTTGCAGAAGAGCAAGGAAACCGCTGTAGACCAAATCATGAAATTCTGTGTCTCATCTCAATGAGGTTGCACCATTAACAGTTCAATCCATTAATCTGAGAAATATCATTTCTCCAGAAATGAAGATAAAATATAAGCAACTAAGTACCAAGAAAACTCACTTTCTATCCCTGGTATAAGAAGTGCAGGTCATGTATATGAGAAATATGATTAATTTTACTTTCTATTTCCAGTGACCACATTGTTCGTTTCAGTTCTAAGTCAACAGATATTTGACTTTTGGATTTCAGGAACTCAGTAGTAATTGGCATTTTGGTCTGGTAAGTTAGGAAATGTTTAACTACTTTGAATGATAGACATTTAAACTACCCAAACTGACATGTTCTAAAGAATAATCTCAACTGGGCACGGTGGCTCACGCCTGTAATCCCAATGCTTCAGGAGGCCGAGGCAGGTGGATCACGAGGTCAGGCGTTCGAGACCAGCCTGGCCAATATGGTGAAACCCCGTCTCTACTAAAAATACAAAATTTAGCTGGGTGTGGTAGCACACGCCTGTAGTCCCAGCTGCTCGGGAGTCTGAGGCAGGAGAATCACTTGAACCCGGGAGGCAGAGGTTGCAGTGAGCTGAGATCACATCATTACACTCCAACCTGGGGGACAGAGTGAGATTCCATCTTAAACAAACAAACAAACAAACAAACAAAAAATCTCAACTCCCTCCTTAGATTATACAAGTACCAGGTGTGAGATTAAAGAAAAGAAAGAGAAAAGGTTGGAACTTGAGTTTCTTCTTCATTAACTGAGGCCCAAGGGACATTTTATGTCTTTTTCTTGGAAACTGAAGCTTCTGCTCAGGCTCATGGTTCCTTAAGCCTCAGTTTACAGTGGGGCCTTCCACAGTGGTGCCTTCCTGGCTGCTCTTCACCCTCCTATCCACTGTTCACCTGGGGATGGGCAGACACTTACATGAACCATGGGCTTGGAAACAGAAACCTGGCTCAGAGAATACCTGATTTCTTTCTTTCTTTTTTTTTTTACCTTTTATTTTCAGTTTGGTGTACAAATACAGGTTTGTAACATAGATAGATTTGTGTCGTGGGGATTTGTTGTGCGGATTATTTTATCACCCAGGTATTAAGCCTGCTACCCATTAGTTATTTTTCCTGATTTCAAAACATACCCAGTTCAACCTTTCCTGTCTCTGTGTTTCAGAGCCAGCCTGTCCAGAAGACACAGGGACATTAGTTTTGCCAGCCTGTCCAGAAGACACACAGAGGCTAGTTTAGGAGGACCTACTTGTGTTAGAGAGGCCTGCCATTTTTCCAGGATTGTCTGTGACGATATGTGAAGTCTGTCTAATTCAGTATGGGACTTTTAGCAACCAGAAACTATACTCTACAACCAGCTTTATCAGTAGTAAAGGCTGATATTTTCATCTCCATTTGTTTGTTTCTATTTTTTTAAATTTTCCAATTGGCTTGAAACTCAAGAGGAGAAGAAAGGGAGTAATTTATTGACCTCCCCCACCGCTTTTTGACATGCAATATAATGTGAGAGACAAATATGAAGGGACAAAAAGAAAAAGAGCGACAGTGAAAAATCTGCAGTACAGTCCTTCACTCAGCTCTGGAAGGAAGCCAAAAAGGAAAAGTTAAGGAAAAAAAAAATCTATGTTATTTTAAAACAGCTTATTGAAGGAAATAATAGTAACAGGAAAAATCAATAAAGTGCACAATGCAGAATAAAAAGCAATGAAGTCTGGGGTAAAGGCAAACACTATTGTATTCAACAGAAGGAATCATGGGACTAATAACAATTATGTACTTTTTAGTACATGAACAAATAAAACGTTTCCAATTGAAGCCACTGATCTCAATACCTTGGAGTGCTTGAGAATCATAAAAAGCATTCAGAATCTTTTTAAAAAGTCAATTCAATGCTTACAGTATATTTTCAATATCAGTAAAGTGATATTTGCTGGAAAGTCACCCCAGAATTATAATGTCAATTATGTCTTAGAAAGCATGTAAGCAGTGTCCTCTCAGGAGCATTTCTGAAAGAATAATTTTTCTTTTTTAATTACTGGAGAGTCAGATCAGGACATTGGATGGAGCTCTATTTACTCCCCACCTAATCCTAGGGCCAAAAAGGGAAGAATGTTATTGAACTTCTTCAACAATATCAACATGGTAGGAAAATACAAAGCAACTCTATGTGTACAGAATAAATCTTAGCTTATTCCTCCTGCATCTAACCTGTAGTCCCCAAAGACCAGGATCTGGGAAGGCCAGTGAGAAGAAACCTTATTTGTTTATTTATTTTTTGAGACAGAGTTTAGCTCTTGTTGCCGAGGCTGGAGTGCCATGGCACAATCTCGGCTCACACAACCTCCACCTCCCAGGTTCAAGCGATTCTCCTGCCTCAGCCTCCTGAGTAGCTGGGATTACAGGCGTGGGCCACCACACCTAGCTAATTTTTTTTAGTGAGACGCGATTTCTCCATGTTGGTCAGGCTAGTCTCGAACTCCTGACTTCAGGTGATTCACCCACCTCGGTCTCCCAAAGTGCTGGGATTTAGGCGTGAGCCACCGCACCGGGCTGAGCCCTTATATGTTTATGTTGCTTTTTGCTGACCAATTCTGCCTACACCTACTTACTTCTTTTTTAAACTCCTTGTGAAAACTGTACATCTCCTGGGAACATGGCCCCCCACTATACATTTTTCTCTCCAATCTGTTTATCCTTATCACTTAATTGGTCTGAATCCCCTGATTGGGATTAGGTCTCGCTTCCTATTTGTTTGTGTGGCAGCAGTTTGTTTGCAGTGTCTTTACTCAGACAAGACAAACCTTTAATGCAAGCAGGAACTTGTCCTGCCTTGGTTTTCTAGGTTGGATTGTACCTCACTCCATCTGACCCTTACAAAAATGCATTGTAATAAAGGGGTTCGAAAATCTGTCATTTGCCAATGTGTAGGAATCAAGGTCCAGAGGGAAAAACTGGTTTATGAAATGGTTGCCATTTTGTGAATATTATAAAAGACCGTAGTATTTTATTGAAGGCAACAGCGCCTGGTAGCAGCAGAACATCAGGAAGGAGCGAGGAGATACCAAGAGGAGGGGAGAGTGCCCTCAGAATTTTCTCTGCTTCATGTTTCCTGTGCCTAAAAGGATCCTTTTATTTATTTTTTTTATCCCTGATGGATTCTTACTCATTCTCCAAGGCTCAGCTTTAACATCATCTCCTCTGTGGAGTTATTTTGTATGGACTCTTCCTCCTCTGCATTTCTTCTTTTTTCCCACCTCAGAAGAGGTCATGCCTTCATCCTCTAGCCTACAGTAGTCACATGCACACCTCCCCCTGCTGGGAGCCTTGGAAGCAGAGATCATGCTTTATTTCTCTCTACTTTCCAAGATTATTGGGAATCCAGTAGATAGGCAATCCAGGCAGGAATGAACAAACTGATGAATGAGTAAGTGAATGAAAAACACTAGCAACATTTTGCCTTGGGTCATCTGTGCACACACTGTCATCTAATTAAATGGTGCAGCAGGTAATTCTTGCTAAATGATTTGCAGAAACTAGCCTTGGCAACTTTCTTCTTTTCCATCAAAACCTTGGAAATCACTTTATTCCTCTCTCTCACTTTCATCTCCTATTGTTGATTCCATGCCTGAAATATTTCTCACCTCATTCCATTTCCCCTATACCAAGGTTTTCCATGCTCCCTCCTCATCCCTCTTCTTAGCATTCTACTTGGCAGCATGGTTGTACCTGTTCATGATTCATTTCAGTTCCTTCTACCACCACCCTTCAAACAGCAGTTTTATACCAAAAGTAAAATGGATGTGTTTACAGAGATAACTTTAGAATGTACTTGTTAACTGTTAGAGGCACATGATATATCACTATACGTTAAAATTATCTGAGATGTTAGGGATGTTAATAAAATAAATTGGAAAGAGATGTGCATGCAGGGCCCTTATCGTTCAAGATAACATCAGAAGCTCAAAAGCAGACTCCCCTGTGTAACTGAGGGGAACGTTTTACAAGATTAAAATGTTCCAAGCACTGTCGGCTCTGACAATGGCATTAAACAATTTTTCACAAGGGGTGGAAATAAAACGAGATCTAATAAGAAAGATCCTTATGTGGCTGCATGATGAGAAGATGAAAGACGCAAGTTTTGCAGGAAGGATGGCCCTGACACGCAGGGGTGCCAGGCGATTCACAAAATCCTGCATGGGTGTAAGTTTCTGCCTGACACTTTAATAACAAAAATATCTCTTTTTAACTGGTGTTAGCTTATTTTTCCCTCTGGCCTTTGTGTTTCTATTTCTTACTGAAAGCAAATAACCCATTATCAACTCCTGATAATATGTGGTGGTTTTAACTTCAGCTCCTGAAGATGAGTCTTGGGAACTGGTGAATAAGACATTTTTCTTCACGTTCTGTTGTGAAAACATTCCTGGTATTTCTCTTATTTCCTGTGCCTTAGAGAACTCAGTAGGGTGCTGAATTTCAGTAGAGATACAAATGTACTTGCAAACTTGGCATTGATTCATCCTGATCTTTCCTGCAAGGGAAAAATAGAGATTGTTTTTGCTGTACAGACTTCCCTAGAAGAGTTTGACTTCTAACACCTCTGATGGGTAGTCTAATTGGATTTAGAAGATTGTATGAATCTCTTTTGGAAACAATGAAAGGCACACAGAGGCCTAAGGGCAGTCACCATTTATTTATTTATAACATAGTTTATTTCAAAAAAATGTTAAGCCAATGTCTGCTCCTGAGTCTACATCAATACTTTTGACACATAATAAAACAATATAAGTCACAAATTTAAGACATTCTCACTAAGTTTTCCTATTGATAAATTCAATGGTCTCATGCCTTCTTTCAAATTAAACAACCTAGTTTAGTCTCTTCTGTTTTCATGTATGATAATCTGCCTTGAGAATGCACCTGGTCCTTTAAATATCAATTTATATTTTTCCTGAAATAGAGGACACCTAATAATTATCTGGAATGAAATAGTGGATTGAATGGAAACTCTGCTCTCCACACCTTTGATAATTATACCATGGACTCCTCATAAAGAAACCTCCAAATGTCAAAGCATAGAAGAAAGAATGAGAACTTTCTTCAGTCCCTCATCTGTAATAAAGGAATATTATGGAATGCACAGAGAGAACGTCTGAATATAGCATTGGAAAGTGAAGAATTTGAATAGTATAGAGTAGATGACAGATGAGAATCTTTTTAAATTAACTGAATTAGCCAAACTTAGTACAGTATTAATAGCACTTTATGAGAAATAGTTAAATATAGCAAAAATTGTGGTATTCCAATGAACTTTTCTAAAAGACATACAAATGGAAAGCCTGAGTGTGAATATGCATGCATGATAACTTGGAGAAAATGCCGAAGTTTGAGTTTTCCAATTCTTGAGGTTGTTCTATTAACAATATTCATCAAAATATTGGTTTCATTCAAAGGAATTCAGACTGTGGCTTCAGAAGGAAACACTTCACCAGATATATATGCAACCAGTGGAAAGAAGAAAATATATTACTTCTCTTTCAATAACACAACATCTCTATTTTACCCTTCTACCTGGAGGGTACAGATAGAGTCCAGAGGAAAATTATCTATTTCTGAATTTTTAGGAATGGTATTATCTAATTGTGAGCTACCTGGAGCTGGTGCTAGGGAGCACAGCGCCCACCTGCGGGTATGCATGATTCGCCACTGCTCTGTGTGGGTGAATTTAATCAACACCTTTTACCTTCTCCCCAGAGACACCATCCCACTAAAATGCATGGGGTTGGGGAGGGGATGGTGGAGAAGGGTGGGAGAAGGGGTTTTGGATGTACACAAATCATTTGGAAAGGCAAACTATCTCTGTTTTGGCAAATAAAATTTTATGGACAGCTATGCCCATTTGTTTACATATTGTCTGTGGCTGCTTTCACACAACAGAGTTGCATAGTTTTGACAGACAGTAGATTACAGAAAAAAAACAAAGACATTCAATATGTGTCCCTTTACAGATAAAGTTTGCCAACCTCTGCTTTAGACTCATAGATTTACCTACAAGCCCATCTGGAGATTTTCAGAGATCCATTCAGCTTACCCTCCAGAATATCAGTGATGTTTCCTTTACATTTGTGATTGTACTTTCCTGCGTTTTCTAAAACTGAAGGGAATATTTATTATTTTCAGTGTTATCAGAAGACACTAGAGTCTACATTTGTTAACTTATTTATATAAACGGGTGAAAAATCAGAGAGGACCACAAGAAACTTGTATTTTAAATAGCTTCCAATCACTGAGCCGTAGAGAGTGATACCATGATCCAGGCCAAAGAGTGAGTACTACCCCGTAACAACCTCACCCCCAAACCAGGAGGTTTGAATCCAGGAGCCATAGCCCCAGAGGCATTCTACTGCTGCCACTGCTGATAAACCCAGGTGTCACACCAAGAAGGATCACTTCCCAGACAGACAACAAAGACTTTGGTGGTACCTACTTGCAGAGGTTGGCAAAAGATACCACATGGGCCAGGTGTTCACAGCCTATCTCCTCCTCCATAAACAATGCAGGATGTTTTATGCTCACAGCAGAGTAATGACACTAAGAGACTGAATGATTAAATGCCAGACTGCCAGCCAGAGTACATTTGTTTTCTGCTTGAAAAAGCCACTTTCATTTTGTATGACAGCTTTCTTAACTGCAACATAGCTCAGAAAATGACAGAGAGCGAATGAGAATAAGTGATTGTAAACTGGCAAACAACTATTTGCTACTATTTGAACTACCATTAAACTGTTCACTCAATTTCTACTCAGAAGCCATCAGTCAGCTGTGGAACCGAATGTAAGCATTATTTATTTGGTGGCATTACAATGTCATCTAATCTTGGAGAAAATCATTTAGACAAAAATCAGAGTATCCAAAAATTGCCTTGACATTCAGTGGCAAAATACAATGCTTAACCATAGCTTCTTGCATTTCTGTATTCTTTATCTCATTATTATTACTGAGATACTTGAATTCTATTCTCATTCCAATATCATGCCTTCAATAGTATCATTTTTCTCACTAGCTGCCCACACAGGCCAGGAATTGTTAACACAGAGCAAAGCTAAAGTTTTGTAAAATGTTCATGGGCTACTCCTGGCTCCTATTTAGTATCATTCATTTCCTTTGGGAATATGCCCTTTCCTTTGGGAATATTCATTTCCTTTGGGAATATGCCCTTTATGTTTCCTAAGACAGCCTTGTTCGCCATTGAAGAACTAGAAAATGCAAAAATAGCGAGGTCAGCTACTAGGTTCTCTGCCTATTTTATTTAAACCACTTAATCTTAATGAGGTAGGTAGTCTGCCCCTGTTATAGACAAAAAAGTTGAGGCTTATGTAAGTTAAGGGATTTGCCAAAAAGTTGGAGTTAGGCATCAAGTCTGACTGACTCTAAGTTCATCTTACCAAGTTGCTTCTAAAAGGAGGCTAGAGGTATTGCCTGTTCCATCAAAAGTAAAGAAATTTAAATACTCCAAAGGATTCAATATTTATTGTGTATATAGATATGAATTTGAGGTAATGAAATAAATCATTTTTAGGAAAATGTCAGAGTTAGAGTTCCATATGAGAGTTAATTCTTCATATGTGAATACTGGAAGATTATGTCCTTAGTCTAATGATATTGACCACATTGAAATAATGTTTTAGAACATTTTCTAAGACTCCCTTCATACATGGAGTCACAGGATTTTTGCTTTTGTTTTTGTCATTTGTTTGCACATTTGTCTGCTTGTTTTTAAAGTTAGCTATTTTTTTTTTCTTAGCCTTTTATTCTCTCAAAGTGAATTGGTGTTTGATAACAGCTGAATTAATTTGGAGTCAAGTTTAGTGTTAGTGAATAGATCAAATTATTTAATATCACTTTGTGACTAAAAAGGGTTGATCATATGGTGAATGGATATAAGTTAGTGCACCTCATAAAATGAAACATTTGAGTATTTATAACACTGTCATAATGGATTCCCAAGGGTGTTAATTAGACAAAAAATAAACTTTCTGCAGGATATTTTAGCCATATGTATCAGGAATTTTACATTTTATACATGTTTTAGCACAACATTTCCATTTATAGAAACTTATGTTAAAGAAATAAACAAAGATGTATGCTAAAATTTTTTTAGGATATTCATCAGTACATTATTTGAAAAGGTAAAAATAAAAATCAATATATCTAACATGAGAAATTAGTCAATTATTATACAACTATATAATAAAATATTATGCCTTCATTTAAAACAATGTTATAATATGTAATGGTTCAATACATATACATAATATATTAAAATATTTTTAAAATTGAGTACAATATACTTCTATTTTTTATATCCACATTCTTTATGCATAAATACTATAATATGTGAAGAGAAGTATGTATACCAAAAGGAAAAAATGATGTGTATGTGCATTTTCTCTCCAAATTTTCTATAGCATGTGTGTTAATTTTATAATGCAAATATTTTAAAACCTATTTTAAAAAATTGATTTGGTCTATAGACATACTTTATAAATTTTACAGTGGTAGATTAACCACTTGCTTTAAATAATAGAAATTCATCCTAGCGACTTTCAAAAATATAACCTTCATAGACTGGAAGAAAATATTTGCAAAAGATACTTTTGATTAAAGACTATTACTCAACACACAAGAAGAACCCTTAAAACTCTACACTAAGAAAATAAACAACCTGTTGGAAAAAATGGTCAAAAGATCTGAATAGACACCTCACCAGAGAAGATATACAGATGGCAAATAAGCATATAGAAAGATGTTCAACATCTCGTATCATTAGGGAATTGCAAATTAAAACAATGACAAAAATCTAAAACACTAACAACACCAAATGCTGGTGAAGATATGGAGCAACAGGAACTCTCATTGATAGCTGGTGGCAATGTAGAATGATACAGCATTTGCAAGACATTTTGGAAGCATTTAGAATGCAGTTTAGCAGTTTGTTACAAAACTGAACTTTGTCCTACTATTCAATACAGCAATTGCTCTCCTTGATATTTACATAAGTGAATTGAAAACTATGTCCACACTAAAACCTACACATGAATGTTTATACTGTGCTGGCTTTATTCATAATTGTCAAAAGTTGGAAGCAAACAAGATGTCCTTCAGTAAGTTAATAAATAAACAAATTGTGATACATCCAGACAATGAAATATTATTCAGTACTAAAAAGAAATGAGCTATTAAGCCATGAAAGGCCATGAAAAAAACTGACATGCATGTTACTAAATGAAAGAAGTCAATCTTGAAAGGCTATATACTATTAAATTTATAATTCCAGCTGTATGACACTCTAAAAAAGTCAAAATTTTGGAGATAGTAGAAAAGACCACTGGTTGCCAGGTGTTAAAAGAGCAGAAGGGATGAATAGGCAGAGCACAGAGAACTTTTAGGCCAGTGAAAATGTTCTGTATGACATTGTAATGGGACTAAATGAACTATGTTAGCAGTGGAAGTTATCAGAGTCATATGGCATCAAAATATGTTACCGGCTGCGAATCCGTATGGGTCTGTGGCAACCTCAATTCTTGCCACTTCAAAAGAAAGAATTTAAGGGGATTAAGGTAGAGAAGAGACCGAGGCAAGTTTTAGAGCAGGAGCGAAAGTTTATTAAAAAGCATTTGAGCAGGAACAGAAGGAAGGAAAGTACACTTGGAAGAGGGCCAAGCAGGTGACTTGAAAGACAAGTGTGTGGTTTGACCTTTTGACTTGGGGTTTTATGTGTTGGCATAATTCCAGGGTTTTACATCCCTTCTCCCCTCATTCTTCCCTGGAGTGCGCTGTCTGTAAGCATAGTGGGCTGCCAGCACTTTGGAGTGGCTGCATGCAGTGTGTTTACTGGAGTTGTACACACACTCATTTGAGGTGTTCTTCCCTTATCAGCTGAATGTCCCCAGAAGGTCATATACCAGTTAAACTCTGCCATTTTGCCTCTTAGTGTGCATGTGTGAGCCCACTCACCCCACTCCTGAGATAGCTTATCGGAAAGCTTCAGGTGTTTCTGTTTACAGCAACAGAAACTGTGGTCACAGCAGCAGCTGTGACCAATTATTATTTTAGAGAAACAACTACCAACTGCCTGACCATCACCTGATGGTTACCTGACATTCCTGGTATGTGTGGGGTGGGAGGGTGGAGGAGCCCTCTTCTGCTCTGCTCATGTCTGACAGTTACCTCCTGTAACAATTATACATTTATCAGGCCCATAGATTATACAATACTAGTAGTAAAACCCTTATTAAACCCTTATGTAAACTACAGTGTTTGGTTGATGATGTGTCAATGTAGGTTAATCACTTATAACAAATGTACCACTGTGGTTTGGGATGTCGATAGTGAGGGCAGCTATATATGTGTGGGAACAGGAAGCATATGGGAACACTCTGTGCTTTTGCTTAATTTTACTGTAAATCTAAATCTGTTCTTAAAAAATCCAACTTCATTAATTTTTTAAACGTAAACCCTAAACAGTTTATTTGCAGAAAGGTATAATCACAAATGTAAAGAAAACCTTGCTGATATTCTGGAGGGTTAGCTGAATGGATCTCTGAAAATCTCCAGACGGGCTTGTAGGTAAATCTATGAATTTAAAGCAGAGGTTGGCAAACTTTTTCTGTAAAGGGACACCCTTTGAATATCTTTTTTTTTTTTTCTTTTTCTGCAATCTACTGTCTGTCATAACTATGCAACTCTGTTTTGTGAAAGCAGCCATAGACAATATGTAAACAAATGGGCATAGCTGTCCATAAAACTTTATTTTCCAAAACAGAGGTAGTTTGCAGATAACTGGTTGAAAGCCAGGGATAGGAATGCAGTATGGAAAGCATGAGTTGAGTGTGTACCAAAGCTTTGAAAGGGGTGAGAGGAGTTCTGCTCACTGTGAGGCTGATTGGGAGCTGGAAGAAAAGATGGAGTCCTCGGGTCTCAAAAAAAGTTCGGTTAGGTTCTAGGAAATTTCAAAGAAGTCTTAGTTCTCTCGAATAATACCAACAGATGTTCGATTTGTTTTCCAGGAACTGGAAATGAAATCCTTCAAAGAAAAATCAGAGAGTTGGGAAATGGTAAAAGGTAACTTAACCCTGTTCTTTAACTTTCTCAGAGGGCAACATGGAATAATAACAACAAAGAAAATACTGAATCACTAATTTCCCAGAATTCAGCTACCTCAAAATAGATTCTCCTATCAGCCTAATCATTGCCTAAATCAAAGCATTACTTTTTACCAAGGAGTTAGAGGAAATGAACCAGAGTCTTGCAGAAGTAGAACATACTTAAAATGAAAAGTGAGATGTATTATATGGCAGAATTACATAAGATTTGCTGTTATTGGATGGAAGTTGACCTAATACTAGCTCTCCAGTTTGTATAATACTTTCTCAACTCTTTATAATTCTTTAAAAATGATTTGATAAAAATCCCATTCAGAGTATTATTACATTAGATGAGACATTAGTTTTCTTGTTAAACCTCAGAAATGTGCAACTAAATGCCTTTAGGTATTTAGAACACTCTTAATTGTATGTTTGAGATTTATTTTTTCAGTTTTATTACACAACAAAAGTGTAAATTTAAAAAGATAAACTAGAACTATAAATATAGAAAACATACAACTCATACATGCTACATTCTCTACATGAGTAAATATCCTAATTAAAAGTCAGATTCAATCACTATATATAATTCCAAAGATGCCTACTGAAGCCAGAACTGGAATGACAATTAGAGATAAAGATTTGTCTAAATGTTCTGTCTTTAAATATTTTTATATTATTGTGTATAATTGCCCTCTCATATTAATAAGAATCAAAGTAGAATTCAACTCTTACCGGTAAGCCTGGTCAAATGTCCCCAGTCAAGGTCATCTTCATGTCAGTACAAGCATGGATAAGATTCATTTTGTCCTTGCCCTGGCATAGAGTTTTCAATGAGTTCATGTTTCTTCAGGATCAGTGGGCTACAGTCGTGTAGTTATGACTCTAACTCTGCTTGCCTAGCTAGCTAACTACTCTCATTTCTAGAATCAAAAGAGAAAGATGTCTATGTATGAGAATAGAGTTGCCCTTCCGGATTTCAAGAATATGACAAACATGGGTTATTTAGTTAGTATTTTGAAAAGGTTGTCAATAGTGTACCTCATAATTAATGTAAATCTATGGTATATTAGTCCATTTTCACACTGCTGATAAATACACACCTGAGATAGGGAAGAAAAAGAGGTTTAATTGGACTTACAGTTCCACATGGTTGAGGAGGCCTCAGAATCATGGTGGGAGATGAAAGGCACTTCTGATATGGCAGTGGCAAGATAAAATGAGAGAGATGCAAAAGCGGAAACCCCTGATAAACCCATCAGATCTCATGAGACTTATTCACTACCATGAGAGCAGTGTAAGGGAAATCGTCCCCATGATTCAAATTATCTCCCACCGGGTCCCTCCCACAACACGTGGGAATTATGGGAGTACAATTCCGGATGAGATTTGGGTAGGGACACAGAGCCAAACTATATCATATGGCTCATATGGTCTCCCTATGGGACGTTATACAACTCTCTCATTACTCAATATTTACCAAGCATATACTATGTGTCAGGCATTGTACTAGACATAATGTGATGAGCAAGACATGGTTTCCATTTTATGTGAGGCCTTTAAGACCCCCTGTGGAAACAGTAGTTCTGACCATTAGATATTCAGTGTCGCTCTGCATAGCAAGAAGCAAGGGAGAAAATAATCCATTACTATACACATTTAATTCTGAGAATCTGAGCTGTGGCATGATTTGGGTGCATTTCTGTAAGTAGGTGGGATGCAACTGTTGAAAGAAGAATTTTAACTTCACAAAAATATTTCCATTCTACTATCTGCTTGATAATTTTTTAAAAAATAAAACAGGTACAATCAGAAAGGAGCCCACATTTTAAAATAAAATGTATAACTCCATTAATATATGTGTGCTTGTGTATGTGTGTATATGTATATGTGTAAATCTATGTATATGTGTGTATATACACATTAGTCCACATAAACATACATAAAAATATATATTTAGGGAATGATTAATGCTTTATATAATGGAAGAGATTAAAATATATGAATATATAAATAAAATGTATAAACAGAAAAATGAAAGAGTGGTCACAAAAATATTAATGATAATCTCAAAATTGTGGGATAGTATGTGACATTTTCTTTTGTACTTTTTTATGTCGTTAGGATGTTTTACTATAAGCATGTGTTTTTATATATATGTATATAAAATTAAACCTAAGTAATACTGTTTATTGAGAAAAAAAGACCTGTGCAGCAATACTAACTACCTGACTCTCACCATAAAATATAAACTCAAATTAACTGTCACTGAGATTTTTTTCAAGTATTCAGTGAAGAGAAACAGCATAATCGTTTGAAAAACATGCAGTTTGTTCACTTCCAATGTCTTGTTTTAGCTCTGGACTCAACCAGACCATTCCAGAGCTGTGTACATTGGTTACCTTGCCTTATTTTTATCTTTCCCAGCTCCCACCTCTGGCATTTTGACCTTATGTTAAATGAAGCAAACAAAGAAAATTACTGAAAAACGAACACATCAAAGATTTGCAGCATAAAGGCGCATAAAGGAACCTTCTGTTACACAAAATAAGGAAAAAAGCATTCTTTCTCTTAGAATTTGGTATGCTTTATGAAGTATGTGAATTTTGACACTTGTGACATGTCCTATTTTGCTTTGGCTGAAAGGAATCTTTTAACACAGACATTTGTAATCTAAATCCAATTACAATATATCAGTATTTTTCAACCTTTCCCCACCCCCCCATTATTGCCTCCCTAGGGAGCCTTTTAAGGCATACTTTTTCTAGCCAATCATGGCTCCCCATGAAATTTTAATACTACAGATATGCTATATATCTGTTTATGTATTGTATGTATATCTGTGCTCTATACATAAAGAGTTAGATTTTTTGCACCCCTTCAAGCATTAATGCCTCATCAAAAATACAAGCTATATAGTAATCGATGACTTACAGCCACTTATGTAGACATTTCTCTGTGTTAAGTTGCCATTCTATTTAAATTTCTCTGGTTCTCTATATGTATATCCATATACAGAAATGCACACAGAGATGTATAATCAAATATATTTACTGAATGCATTCTTGTAAAGAACTTCAAATTCACATAACCTGATATATCATTACATGTAAAATAAGGACATTAGCAAGATGGCAGAGTAGGAGATGTCAGCCTTCAATACCCCCCAAAAAAACAATCACACAGCTATCCATGAACGAAAAATAGCCTTGGGAGGACTCAATAGTTCTTACAAAGACACAAATAACATACATTCAAGGAAGAGCACCCTCTTCAATAGATGGTGCTGGAAAAATTGGGTATCCATATGCAGAATAATGAAACTGTACCACTCTCTCTCACCATATTACATAATTAACTTACGATGAATTAAAGACTTAAACCCAAAACTATAAAACTATTAGAATAAAACATAAGAAAAACACTTCAGGACATTAGTCTACCCAAAGATCTTATGGCTAAGACCTCAAAAGCGCAGACAAAAAACCCAAAATAGACAAATGGGACTATGTTAAACTAAAAAGTTTCTGCACAGCAAATGAAACAATCAGCAACCTGTTGAATGGGAGAAAGTATCTGAAAGCTGTTCATCAGACAAAGAACTCATATCTAGAATATACAAGAAACTCAAACAACTTGAGTAAAAAAAACAAATAGTCTGCCAGACATAATGTCTCATGCCTATAATCCCAGCACTTTGGGAGGCCGAGGCAGGATGATTGCTTGAGCCCAGGAGTTCAAAGTAAGCCTGGGCAATGTAGTGAGATCCTGTCTCTACAAACAAATAGAAAAACTAGCCCATTGTGGTGCATGGCCTACAGTCCCAGATATTCAGGAGACTGAGGTGGAAGGGTCACTTGAGCCCAGCAGTTTGAGGATAGAGTAAGCTATGATGCTGCCACTGTACTCCAGCCATTTTAAGATACAGAGTGATATCCTGTATCTTTAATAGTATTAATAATAATCATGACAAAACAATTCCACTAAAAAGCGGGCAAAGAACATGAATAGACATTTCTCCAAAGAAAACATACAAATGGCCAAAAGGTATGTGAATGAATACTCAACATCACTAATCATCAGAGAAATGCAAATCAAAGCCACAATGAGATATCATCATACCTCAGTTAGAATGGCAAGGAAGTAGAGAAAAGGAAACTCTTATACATTGTTGGTGGGAATATTGCTTTACTAGAGCCACCATGAAAAACAGTATGGAGATTTCTTTAAAAACTAAAAATAGAACTATCATATCCAGCAATCCCACTATCGGGTATTCACTCAGCTTCCTGAGTAGCTGGGACCATCATGTGCCAAGGTGGGAGGATCACTTGAGGCCAGGAGTTTGAGAACAACCAGGGTCAACATAGTAAAACCCCATATCTACCGAAAAAAAAAAGAAAGAATAAAAAAGTAGCTGGGCATGATGGTACATACCTATGGTCCCAGCTACTCAGGAAGCTGAGGGAGTTTGAGGGTGCAGTGAGCCATTATCATGCCACTGCACTCCAGCCTGTGTGACAGAGTGAGACCCTTTCTTTAAAACAAAAGAACAAAAGAAATGATAAACACTCAAGGTGATGTATAATTTGAAAACCCTGACTTGATCATTACACATTCTATGCATGTAACAAAATATCACATGTACTCCATAAATATGGAAAATATCATGTATCAATTAAATTTTAAAAAGAGTTTACAGAAATACAGAAGAGCAAAAAAGGAAGAACACTTCACAGAGAGAATCACTGGGGAAACTGGTATACCCTCAATGTGTATCAATGGCTAGGAACATAAAAGAACGATAGAACTATATAAGCTATGGGGTGGCTGCCACTGTGTGGTCCTCTGCAGCTCACCCTACAGAGAACCCTGGGAGACTTTGACACTGAAGATTTCAATGGTTCCGGTGACAACCACTGCAGCATTCACAGAAGAGGACTCCATAGTGTTCATTGACAATGACCACAGTGGACCCCTCTTTAGAGGTCACTGGCACCAATTGTCACTGAGGTAATCAACAGCCATCACTGCCACAGGCCCCATGGAAATGGAGTTGATGCTGCACACCCCTGCAGGACCTGCTATTGTATCACATCAGAACGCAGGCTACCACCTCCCCCATGCCGCAAGTCCACATGCACTCTGAACCCAGAGTCACAGCTGCTCTGAATGACCTTCATTCCAGAAACCAGCTCTGTAGCTGCTCTATGTGTGTACCTGTGCTTCCTAACTTGCCTCTGAAAAACTCTGTGTATCTTAGTTTCTTCTCACGCTGCTATGAAGAAATACTGAGACTAGGTAATTTATAAAGGTAAGAGGTTTAATTGACTCACAGTTCTGCAGGGCTGGGGAGGCCTCAGGAAACTTATAATCATGGCAGAAGGGGAAGCAAACACATCCTTCATCACATGGCAGCAGCAAGGAGAAGAATAATTGCCTGGCAAAGGGGAAAGCCCCTTATATGAATCATCAGATCTCATGAGAATTAACGTACTATCACAAGAAAAGGATAGAGGAAACCGCCATCCACCTGGTCCCTCCCACCACATGTGGGCATTATAGGAACTACCATTCAAGATGAAATTTGGGTGGGAACACAGCCAAACCATATCACCGTGCATACCTGCATCTCAGGCACTGAAGCAATCACCACTATGAGCTAGCTGGTGCCCCAGAGAGCAAAGCAGCAGTCATTCTGAGTGGCTGTGCTTCAGACTCTAGTTTCTTGACTGTTCCATGAGTGCCTGTACATCAGACACCAGTGCCAAAACCACCAGAAGGCTTTCTGCAAGCACCCAGCCACAAGAGGGATACTAAGGACCATAACCTCCTCTGTGCAAGAAAGAGAGAATAGGAGAATCTTAAGAGCCTTAAGATTGGGGTCATAACTTAAGACCCCAACAGGTCTCACTGCTGCTGTGGTCATCTGCAGCCTTGGTCATGGAGGACCCTTGCAATCTTCACCAAAATTAATCTTAGCTGACATAACTGCAGGAAGACTATGCCATTGGGACTTCCCAGGAGCTGGAACTATGACACCTCACCCAGCCAGTGCTTTCCTACTGATCCACAGATGTCCCCATCAAAACCAGTCCATGATTTCTGGAACAGGTGACTCCTCCATCAAACATGCAGATATCAATCCAAGTCTAAAAGACACACACACACACACACACACACAAATCAAGAGAACATGACAAGAAAACATCAAGAAAAGTGAACTTCTCCTTCCCCAGTGCCTTGACTCAGGACTTCAGGAGATAAGAAGGCTGTAGAAACACAATGTGGTGGTGGACTGTGCATAGTGTGTGGACTGGATGGGAGGAGAGGAAGTGAGAGGAGGCAGCTAAGAATAACTTCCACGTTCTTGCCCTGGGATACTGGACAATGGAACTCCCATTTGCCATGTCTGGAAATGTATACCAAGACCCCAGAGGTTGGGAGAGTGGGCATAAACATGGTGCATCAAACACACAGCTTGAGTTTGATTGTCTATAGAGCATTCAGAAAAGATATTCAATTGACAGTAGGAAATAAGGATTTAGAGATCTAGGAGAGAGGTCTAGGTTGGTGAGGGGTATGTGAAAAATCATTCATTTGAAAGGTCTAAAATAAAGCAGTGGATGTTGAGGAACTCAGCTGATGAGATTCTGAATGCCAAGAAAGGTAATTGAATGGAATCCAGAAAATACCCAGTACTGAATGGGCAGAGGTGCCATGGATAAGGAGGAAACCCTATGGTATTTTATCCCTTGCTCCTCTCCCACCCTTCCCACCAAGTCCCCAAAGTCCATTGTATCATTCTTATGCCTTTGCATCCTCATAGCTTAGTTCCCACATATCAGTGAGAACATCCAATGTTTGGTTTTCCATTCCTGAGTTACTTCACTTAGAATAATAGTCTCCAGTCTCATCCAGGTCACTGTGAATGCCATTAATTCATTTCCTTTTATGGCTGAGTAGCATTTCATTGTGTGTATATATATGCACATATATATATACACACACACACATATATATCCATTGTTTATATATATATATGCACACACACACAATGGCACCAACCCAAATGTACATCAATCAAGTGAATAAACTGTGATATATATATACACAATCGATATATATATGTCTATTATATATATATACAATTGATATATATATGTCCATTATATATATACACACAATTGATATGTATATATCCCTTCTCTCTCTCTTTCTCTTTCTCTCTCTCTCTCTTTCTCTCTCTATATATAATATATATATAACAGTTGCATATATGGATATATATATATATCTCCATTGTGTCATTGTGTGTATATATGTGTATATATATCGTGTGTGTGTGTGTGTATATTATATATATCACAGTTTCTTTATCCACTTGTTGATTGATGTACATTTAGGTTGGTTCCACCATTTTGCAGTTGTGAATTATGCTGCTAGAAGCATGCATGTGCAAGTATCTTTTTTTGTATAATGACTTCTTTTCCTCTGGGTAGATATATATCCAGGTGTATAGTGTATACCAGGTGTATAATGACTTCTTTTCTTCTGCGTAGATATGCAGTAGTGGAATTGCTGGATCAAATAGTAGTTCTACTTTTAACTCTTTACAAAATTTCCACACTGTTTTCCACAGTGGTTATACTATTTTACATTTTTAAAAGGAGAACAGAAAGAGAAAGAAAACAAAAAGGTTATTTAATAGAACAATGGCTAAAAACTTCCCATAACTGGAGAGAGATATGGACATCCAGAAACTTAAAACGTGGTCACATACATAGATTCTGTCCACTTGAAAGAGGAAATTCACCAAGGGACATTAAAATAAAACTGTCAAAAATAAAAACAAACAATTATGAAGCAGAAGAGAAAAGAAGCTCTTCTCATACAAGGGAATGCTGATTTCAGCAGATTTCTCAGCAGAAACCTTGCAGGCCAAGAGAGAGTGAGGTGACATATACAAGGTGCTGAAAGAAAAACTGTCAACCAAGAATATTTTGCTCAAAATATCTGCTCTTCAGAAATGAAGGAGAGATAAAAACTTTCAGGCAAATACAAACTGAGAGCCCTCATCACCACTGGAATTGCCATAAAGAAATCCTAAAGGAATTTCTTCAAGCTGAAGCAAAATGATACAAATTAGTAACATGTAAACATATGAAAGTATAAAACTCACTGGTAAGGAAAATATATATTCAAATTCAACATACCCTAATAATGTCTTGGTGATGTGTAAATCACATAACTGTAGTAAAAAGGCTAAAAACAAATTTATTGGAAAAACTATAGCTAAAACAATTACATAATGAATGCACAATATAAAAATTGTAAATAGCAACATCAAAAACATAAATGGGAGTAAGGTAAAAGGATAAAGTTTTTATACATAATCAAAGTTATTTCATTAGCATAAAATAGACTGTGAAATATTTTTTGCAAGTCTCATGGTAACTATACAAAGCTGTAGTTATACACAGAAGATAAAGACAAAGGAATTAAAGCATACCAATATGGAAAAATATTCAAATCACAAAGGAAGATATAGCAAGAGATGAAGAAAAAAACAAAATAGCTACAAAGCAGCCAGAAAGCAATGAAGATAATGGAAATAGTAAGTTTTTATCTATCAGTCATTACTTTTAAAGTAAATTGATTAAATTCTCCAATCAAAGACAGAGTGTCAGAATGGATAAAAGAAAAAGACTCAACTATTCTCTGCCTACAAGAGAATTTCTTCAGCTTTAAAGACATGGATAATCTGAAAGTGAAGGATGGAAGAAAGATATTCCTTGCCAATGGAAAGCAAAAGAGAACAGGGGCAGCTATACTTACACTTAATATAATAGGCTTTAAGAAAAAAATATGAAAAGAGACAAAGAAGATTATAATATAAAGATTAAGGGTCCAATTCACCAAGAGAATATAACAATTTTAAATATATATGCACCTAAACTTGGAACATTTAAATACAATAAGCAAATATTAACAAATCTTAATGTAGAAATAGACACCAACAGAATAACAGTAGGACACTTTAACATCTTACTTTCAGCAATAGATAGATCATCCAGATAGGAAATCAATAAGGAACCTTGGACTTGAATTACACTTTAGACCAACCTAACCTAATAAACATATACAGAACATTTAATCCAAAGGCTGTAGAGTGCACATTTTTCTGAAGTGCATGCAGAAAATTCTCCAGGACTGATCATATGTTAGGTCACAAAACAAGTATTGAAAATTTTTAAACATTAGAACATATTGAATATGTTTCCCAACCACAATGATATGAAACTAGAAGTCAATAATAGGAGGAAAGCTAGAAAATTTACAAATAAGTGGAAATCAAACATTATACTCTTGAATAATTAATGGGCCAAAGAAGGAATCAAAAGACAAATTAAAAAAATGTTGAGACACATGAAAATGGAAACACAACATATCAAAATATTTGGGATGTACTCTTTATACCTCAAGGAACTAGAAAAGGAAGAAAAAGCTAAGCCCAAAGCTAGCAGAAAAAAGAAAATAACAGAGATCCAGAACAGGAGCAAAAGAAATACAGACATGAAAAGCAACAGAAAAGATTAGCAAAACTAAGAGCTGGTTTTTTGAAAAGACAAACAAAATCCACAAAGCTTTAGTTAGACTAAGAAAAAAAGAGAGAAAACTCAGATAAATCAAATCAGGGGAGACATTACAATTGCTATTGCAGAAATAAAAATAATTATAAAAACTACTATTTACAATTATAGCCAACAAATTGGATAATGTAGAAGAAATGAATAAATTACTAAAAACACACACCCTGCCAAAACTGAATCAGGAAGAAATAGAAAATCTGAATAGACCTATAACAATTCAGGAGATTGAATTAGTAATCAAATATCTTCCATCATAGAAAAGTCCAGGACTAGATCACTTCATGAGTGATTTCTCCCAAATATTTAAAAAGAAATGCCAATCCTTCTCAAACTTTCCCAAAAAACTGAAGAAGAGGAAACACTTCCAAACTTATTTTACAAGGCCAATATTATCCTGACACCAAAAGCAGACAAGGGCACTATGAGAAAAGAAAATTACAGGTCAATAATTCTACTGAATAGATGCAAACATCCTCAACAAAATATTAGCAAAACAAACTCAACAGCACATTAAGAGGATAATTCACCATAATCAGTGTGATACTTCCCTGAGATGCAAGGATTTACCAGAACAATTAGGCAAAAAAAGAGAAAGAAAGAAAAGGCGTCCAAATCGGAAAATAAGTAAAATTGTCTCTGTTTGCAGATGACGTGATTCTATATACAGAAAATACTAAGGCATCCACAAGAAACATATTATCACAAATAAACAAATTTAGTAAACTTGTAGGACACAAAATTAACATTCAAAATGTGTTGCATGTCTATATATTAATAACCAAATATCTAAAAGATAAATTAAGAAAGCAATACCATCTACAGTAGTATCAAAAACAATAAAACACTTAGGATAAATTTAACCAAGGAGGTGAAAGATCTGTATACTGAAAGTTGTAAGGCATTGATGAAAGAAGCTGAAGAAGACACAAATAAATGAAAACATATCATTGTTTTGAGATTGAGAGAATAAATATTTTTAAAATATCCATATTATCTGTGATGGTTAATACCGAATGTCAACTTGATTGGACTGAGGGATACAAAGTATTAATCCTGGGTGTGTCTGTGAGGGTGTTGCCAAAGGAGATTAACATTTGAATCAGTGGGTTGGTGAAGGCAGGCCCACCCTTAACCTGGTGGACACCATCGAATCAATTTCCAGTGAATATAAAGCAGGCAGACAAATGTGAAAAGCAGAGACTGGCCTAGTCTCCTAGCCTCCATCTTTCTCCATGCTGGATGCTTCCTGCCCTCGAACATCAGACTCTAGGTTCTTCAGTTTTGAGACTCAGTCTGGCTCTCCTTGCTCCTCAAGCTTGCAGACAGCCTATTGTGGGACCTCGTAACCATGTAAGTTAATAGTTAAGAAACTCATGTGTGTGTGTGTGTGTGTGTGTGTGTATATATATATGTATATATATGTGTATATATATGTGTGTGTATATATATATGTGTGTGTATATATAGTTCTGTCCCTCTAGAGAACCCTAATACACTGCCCAATGTGATCTACATATTCAATGCAGTCCCTATGAAAATTTCAATGGCATTTTTCACAGAAATGAAAAGGAAATTTGGCCAGGCATGGTGGTTCACACCTGTAATCCCAGCACTTCGGGAGGCTGAGGTAGGAGTGTCACTTGAGGTAGGGAGTTTGAGAAGAGCCTGGCCAACATGGTGAAACCCAATCTCTACTAAAAATATGAAAAATTAGTTGGGCGAGGTGTCACGCACCTGTAATCCCAGCTACTTGGGAGGCTGAGGTGGGAGAATCATTGAACCTGAGAGGTGGATGTTGCAGTGAGCTGAGATCATGCCACCACACTCCAGCCTGAGCAACAGAGTGAGACTCCATCTCAAAAAGAAAAAAAAAAAAAAAAAGAAAAAGAAAATCGTAAAATTCATATGGAACTATAAGACTCTATAAATACAAGCAATCTTGAGAAGAATAAAGCTGAAGGCATCATGCTTCATGCAACTGTATCACAAAGCTATAGTTATTAAAACAGGATCGTGGCATAAAAATAGACATTTGAGCAATAGAACAGCATAGAGAGCCCAGAAATAAAACCAAGGGTGCCAAGAATGCACAGTGACAAAAGGATAGTCTCTTTAATAAATGGTGCTGGGAAAACTATACTTCCACATGACAAAAAAGAAAAAGAAAAGAAACTGCACCCCTATATTATACCACATACAAAAATGAATCAGAAATGGATTGTAGACTTAAATGTAAGACCTAGTACTATAAAATGCGTAGAAGAAAACTTGGGGAAGACTCTTTAAGGTTGGTCTTGGCAGTGAATTTTTGGATATGACACCTGAAGCACGGCAATAAAAGTGAAGTAAACACTTGGGACAACCTCAAATGAAAAAGCTTCTGCCCAGCCAATGAAACTAGAGGACATTATGTTAAATGAAATAACATGGATATTATTGTATTGTGTCACTTATACATGGAATCTTAAAAAAAAAAAAATAGTCAAACTCATAGAACCAGAGAGTAGAAAGGTGATTTCCAGGGACTGGGGGATGAAAGAATTGGAAAGATGTTGGTTAAAGGGTTCAAACTTTCAGTTATAAGATGAATATGTTCTGATGATCTAATGTACAGTCTGGTGACTACAGTTCATAACACTGTGTTAATTAGCTTGATATGTTTTGTACGTATATCATATAGTCATATATATACTTTAAATGTATAAAATAATATTTGTCAGTTTTACAATAGTACGGATTGTAGTCCCTCATTTTACTTTTTCAGCCAAAAGCTGAAGAAAAAAGTAAAATGAGGGACTATAATCCGTACTATTCTTTACTGCAGAAAAATTTTAGACGGGAACTAGAGAGATTCTTTAGGGATTAAGTTTTGATCATGCTGACGAAAGTAAAACTCTCCTAGAATGTGTTGACGTGACCTAGAGAAAAAAAAAGAAAAAGAACATGAAGACAATTCATCTTGAGTATGCTTGTCCGTTAGGAAATGTCTATCAATAATGAATGCCGGGAGGAAGAACACATTATAAACCAGAATATTATAAGCAGATTTTTCTGTCACGAGTGATTCTTTTTTTAATACATCTATTTATTCTAGTACATGTTGCTATTTTACCAAGATCCTCACTTTTTAAATTGCATTCTATTCCCCCTCTCTAACAATTTTCACCACTCTTTTTCCAGACCTTTTGATGTCATCTATCTTGAAGGGATGCAGCCTAAAGTACATACAGTCCTCCAAAGAAAAAGTAATGCCATGTTACAAAACAGGTTTCCTATTTTGATGCACTTGGACACACAGAAGACTAAACTGTCTTTACGAGGGATGTGCACATTCATTTCAAGACACAGGACACCATCATCAGACTTCCGGAAATTATTTAAAACCTAAGCTTTGGTTATGGATTGCTGTTGGAGCCACATCTCTGAAGGACAATAAAAAATGAACTCCAGACACATGGACAGACCCAGAAGACTCCAAAGCAGGGACAATATTGCCTGAGTCTAGCAAACAACCCCATAAAAATAAAACAGTGGGCACCAATTGTTTTAGAAAAGCCACCTATCTTCAAATGTGAGATTAAAAATGAGAATAAAAATTTGTTGAGAAAGATCTAATTCAGAATTTTCATGTTACATATTTGAACAACTTGAGTCTGATGCAACATCATGATGTAGGGAATAGGTGAGAAGTCATACTTGTGAAGTAGAAAGAAAAGAAAAACAAACAGAAAGTTGCACCAGAATTAGTGTGGCAGTGGCTTTATTTCCTACCTGACTGTAAGGAAAAATTGAGATATGCTAATTTATCATGCAGCCATATAACTTTGTAATGTAAAATTTAATAGAGTAAATGAGAGAAAATTGGAGAGCAACATTATAGGAGCAGTAAATACTTCTAAATAATCGCAAATATTAAAATGCTGTTGCATATTAGTTGGGACAATTTAGGTAATTATTTAGGCTAAAACTCTCTCTATATATATATAATTAAAATATTATTTAACTGAGCCTCTTGTAGGGGTTAAGTACTCTTCTGGATATTTGGGATACCTCAATTTCCCATAAAAAGATTCCTGTAGAAATCTTTAAATGTATATATTCTATAGGAATCTTTATATGGGAAATTGATGTATCCCAAGTTGCTGCTATAGAGTTTATATTGTAGTAATGGAAAAGACAGACAGTAAATAATATGCAAAATAAAGTAGTGAAATTTAAAATATGCTAGAAGACTTTAAGTATTATTGAAAACAATGGAAAGATTGAATGGGGGAAAGAGGCATCAGTCCATCTGGCTCAGTAGAGTTGGGGGACAATTTGCTATTTTCAGTAGAGTAATCAGTGTAGTCAGTAGTAATACTAGTGTTAGTCATCAGTAGGTCTTGCTGATAAGGGGAAATTTGAGCAAAAACTTTAAAGGAGATGAGGAAAAAAATTATGGAGATATTTGGGGAAATTGGATTTCTCAAGTAGAAGTTTTTACCAGTATGTGATCTCCTAAAATGGAGATATGCTGGGGTGTTCAAGGAGCAACTAGGGAGGGAGTGTGGCAGCCGCAGAGGGAAGCAGGAGGAGATACGTGGAGAGATTACCTGGGGCTGGATCATGGTAGGTCTCAAAAGCCAGCGAAAGGACCTTGGACTTTTCACATGACTGACAAGGGAGGCTATCTGGGGGCTTTGAGGAGGGAGTTTTACAATTTGATCTGTTTTGTCTGTGTTGAGACTATCAGGAGGTGGCAGAGTGGCTTAAAATATTAAGGAAATTAAATATTATCATCAGATTTGTTTCCTTGGCCTGCTGCAACAAATTACCACTAACTGGGTGTCTTCAAACAACATCAATTTATTCTTTCACAGTTCAGGAGGTCAGAAGTTGGAAATCAGGGTGCCAGTGTTGATTCCTGCTGGAGGCTCTGAGGGGAACTGGTTCTATGCCTCCCTCCCACATTCTTGCAGCTGCAGGCACCTCTTGGTATTTCCTGGCTTGCAGAAACATCACTCCACCTTCAGCTTCTGTTGTCACGTGACCTTCCTTGTGTCTTCTCACGGTCTTCCCTACTGCGTATGTCAAATACCTCTCTCCTTTCTTTTATGAGGATGCCAGTTATTAAATGTAGGGCCCACCTTAAATCCAGGATGATCTCATTGCAAGACTTTTACCTTAATTACATCTGCAAAGACTCTATTTCCAAATAAGGTCAACTTCACAGGTACCCGGGGTTAGGATTTAGACCCATCTTTTTGAAGAATGCAATGCTACATTCATATTTTATCCAGAAGGCTTACTTCTTAGTTTTGAGGCACAGTTATGTCATCTGGGACTCAGAATCTTTCTGCCTTTTTTTTTTTTTTCTTGTTGCCATCCTTAGTGTTCTGTTTCATTTTCAGTCTATCTTTGTAGCCTCAAGATGGGTGCAACTATTACTGATGTCAGATCAATCAACTACAAAGTCAGGTGCAGCTCTGCCAACATCCTTAAGAAAAAAAAAACTGTCCCTCCCTTGTGTTCTTCTTGATCCCATGAGGGTTGGAATTTGTTTGTGTCTTTTATTCACTGCAGTCTTCTCAGCACCCAGAGCAGTGGATGGTACATTGTAGTGCTCAGCAAATATTAGTTGAATAAATTATTTTGCCAGGATTCTATAGCATGCCCATGCTTGCGCCAAAGCAAAGTTTATGGGAATAGGTGTGAGGGCTTTGAACAATCAACACTCCTAAGGCCTTAGCAACAAAGGGGTAAAAGCTTTGTTGTAGAGAGAGAGAGAAAAAAAAAAAATCAGTCCAGTTAGAAAGGAAGAAATAGCAGTGGAAATGGTTATTGGATAAGTTATTTCGATATTTTACAAAAGAATGTGTCAAATAAGTTTTGGTATACACAGAATCAATTATTTTCAGGTTTCTGATATGACTCAATGACACTTAAAAAGAAGTAAGTCATATGTACATGTGATTCCTTACAGACTTTCAATCACTCGTCACTGCCTACATTTTAGCGTGGACTCTCATCCTTCTTAATATCTTGTTTCTCATGAAATTCCTGCATAAATCCTCATGTCATGCCATCAGCTTACATTGTACCTTTAGACAAAAACTATTTCCATAAAGGAACAATGTATTGACTTAATAAACTAGTTATAAACCATTAAATGATTTGGAAAAGATGACCAATTCTGTCAAAACCATGGGATCATCTTTTATGAGCAAAGATTGAAACCACAGTGATTTTTTCTGAAGTAATTCAGAAAAGTAATTAATCCCCTCAGTTTTTTTCTAAGTGTTCTCCTATCAAGGATTACATAATATATTAATATCATGACATCATAACATCTATTTTCCAAATTAATGCCTCTGGGGTCCACACTATTTTCTTCAATATTCATGTCAAGATCAATCAACTACAAAGTAATTGCTATGAAATAGCTCTCAATATGAGTGTACCTTCCCATATGTGAATATAATTACAGTGTTTATTTTATATAATGCCTTATGTGCCTAGATGGATTTATCCAGACACTTGAAGACTTAATAACAACAAAAACTAACCACAGTCTCTATTGTATCAGAGGGCTGCAGAAGGAAATGAGGTGTTAAATAATATCTCTATGTGGTTAGCAAGTCACCCTTTCAGGATTATTGATTGTCCTGCTAAATGGGCAATTAAAATGAAAACCAAAGAGCTAAATATCCTCATACAAACATAGAGACACTTATTTGAAAATTTACAAAGCAAAGACATTAAAAAACCTTCTATTCTTGAGCCTTGCCTTGAAGGTGAAATGGGATCCTGAAATTTGTTGTATTCAGCTCATCAGAATTTATGGATGAATACTCACTACCCTGGGAGAGGAAAGCAACAGAGACAAGAGGCAATAAGATGAATGTATTCAAATCCAAATCGTGGAGCCTAATGGCTTGCATCCCAGAGTTTTTAAGGGATTGTCTTCTTATTTCATTGCAACTATCACAGCTGAAGAATCGATGTTGGAATTGTGCAGTCCCTAAAGGCTGAAAAAATGGGAGTTTCTTAGTTAAACAGTAGCCATGGAGGTGGGACTCATTAATATAGAACAGGAAATGATAGAAAATACCTAGAAAAGTAGTTGAGAAGGTCGAACAGACATATCTAAATTTCTAAAAAGATTGTAAGTACCTGGAATTAGGCCATGCTGTTTTGTAAAGAGCAGATGCTTCATACGAATCTGTGACAAGCTAGGGGAAACAGTAGATTTAAAAAGAAATTGTCATCCTGCTCTCTGTGACAAGTCATCAGATTCAGCCACTGTTTGGCAGGTGTATAGCTCAGTGTCTGGACACATCCAGAGAACAGTCTTTCTGAAGGTGACCACACCTGTGAAAGAAGCTTCCTAGACTGAAAAATGTCATTAATTATATTGCTTTTGTCCTACCTGAATCACCACATCTTTTAGTAATGGCTTTTTTGTTTTTCTTAAAAACACTAGTTTGATTATTTGGATGACAATGAGCCACCTGGCTGAAACAATATTTACTGAATGAACACTAGTCCTATGGAATGCTCTGATAAATGTTAGGGGAGGGATGAAGAAACACACCAACCTTCCTCAAGTGAGAGTCACTGAACTCTCACTGTGCAAAAGCCTCTAAGCCAGATGATGTGAGGAAAGGATGGCTTGGAATTGTTAAAACAACATAGACTTTGGCCCCAATGTCCAGTTTAGAAGTTAAGATAGCAAAGTTCTTTTCTTTAATAAACGACTTCGAACATCCACTTTGTGTCCCAAGGAATTCATGACCTGGCCATATGGTTTCTAACTATGAACAAAGACATGACTAGAATGTGCCAAGGAAAAATCTTAAAGAATAAGGTAGCAATTCAGTGGGTTATAAAAGAAGCGTGGAATTTCAACAGATTTAGGTAGGTGATTAGAGAATTCCAGGCAGCAGGAAATGTATGAGCAGTGACTTAAGGGTGCTACTGTATAGGAAAAGCTAAGGGAATGAAGCCACAGACTTTGGCCAAAGACTAAGGAATGTGAAGGGGAATAAAAATGAGGAAACTAAGAGATAAGTGTATAAGTAATTTGAACTTAATTCTGGTAGCAAGAAGATATTTTTTAAAAATCAGAGAGGAGAGGCACAATCTTAGATAGACATTGGAAATGCTAATCTAGTTTTTATGTGTAAAGTCCACTAAAAAGGAAGGCATTTTAGAAGCAAGACCAGTTTTAGGCCATTGATTCATGTTGAGCTAAGGAAAGGGTTTTGGTGGTGCCTGTAGAAAGAACAGCAAAGAGATGAACGGCAGAGACTGTGAAAGTAATAACCAACAAAGAAGGGCTCGCTGCTAAATTATTTGATACTCACTTTAATTGCAATAAGCTCTTGGACAATTAATAAAAATAAGACAGTAGGACTGCTGGGGTTTTTTTAGCTTTTATTTTATTTTATTTTTTATTATACTTTGTAAGTTCTAGGGTACATGTGCACAACGTGCAGGTTTGTTATATAGGTATACATGTGCCATGTTGGTTTGCTGCACCCATCAACTCATCATTTACATTAGGTATTTCTCCTACTGCTATCCCTCCCCCAGCCACTCACCCCCCAACAGGCCGTGGTGTGTGATGTTCCCTGCCCTGTGTCCAAGTTATCTCATTGTTCAGCTCCCACCTATGAGTGAGAACATGTGGCGTTTGGTTTTCTGTCCTTGTGATAGTTTGCTTAGAATGACGGTTTCCAGCTTTATCCATGTCCCTGCAAAGGACATGAACTCATCCTTTTGTATGGCTGCATAGCATTCTAGGGTGTATATGTGCCACATTTTCTTAATACAGTCTATCATTGATGGACATTTTGGTTGGTTCCAAGTCTTTGCTATTGTGAATAGTGACACAATAAACATACGTGTGCATGTGTCTTTATAGCAACATGATTTATAATCCTTTGGGTATATACCTAGTAATGGGATCACTGAGTCAAATGGTATTTCTAGTTCTAGATCCTTGAGGAATTGCCACACTGTCTTCCACAATGGTTGAACTAGTTTACACTCTCACCAACAGTGTAAAAGCATTCCTATTTCTCCACATCCTCTCTAGCATCTGTTGTTTCTCGACTTTTTAATGATTGCCATTCTAACTGGCATGAGATGGTATTTCACTGTGGTTTTGATTTGCATTTCTCTGATGACCAGTGATGATGAGCATTTTTTCATAAGTTTCTTGGCTGCATAAATGTCTTTTGAGAAGCGTCTGTTTATTTCCTTTGCCCACTTTTTGACGAGTTTTTTTTTTTTTTTTCTTGTAAATTTGTTTAAGTTCTTTGTAGATTCTGGATATTAGCCCTTTGTCGGATGGGTAACTGTAAAGATTTTCTCCCATTCTGTAGATTGCCTGTTCACTCTGATGATAGTTTCTTTTGCCGTGCAGAAGCTCCTTAGTTTAATTAGATCCCATTTGTCTCTTTTGGCTTTTATTGCTGTTGCTTTTGGTGTGTTTTAGACATGAAGTCTTTGCCCATGCCTATGTCCTGAATGATATTATGTAGGTTTTCTTCTAGGGTTTTTATGGTGTTAGGTCTTACATTTAAGCCTTTAATCCATCTTGAGTTAATTTTTGTATAAGGTGTAAGGAAGGGATCCAGTTTCAGCTTTATACATATGGCTAGCCAGTTTTCCCAGCACCATTTATTAAATAGGGAATCCTTTCCCTGTTGCTTGTTTTTGTCAGGTTTGTCAAAGACCAGATGGTTGTAGATGTGTGGTGTTATTTCTGAGGTCTCTGTTTTGTTCCATTGGTCTATATGTCTGTTTTGGTACCAGTACCATGCTGTTTTGGTTACTGTAGCCCTGTTGTATAGTTTGAAGTCAGGTAGCATGATGCCTCTAGCTTTGACTGCTGTTATTTTTTAAAGCCCTTTTCACACTGACCTACAGTTTTATATCTTAAAGATTGAGTTTGAGAGTAGAATATTAATATAATGGTAGTAAGCATTATCCATTGACACAGCCCTGGTATAATCAGTTCAATTCCTCACATGTTACAGAGGAGTTGGTTTCTCCTCTATAGCAGTTTTCTAGATGGTTGAGATTCACATTGCTCTTACCAGTGTACCATGAGGTGCTTGAGGCTAGTGTCCTCAGAGTTGTCTGGCAAGAGAAGAGTCAAGTACTGTCAGGTTCCTGGCATTTCACCTCCTTGCCAGTAGCTAATGAGTACACTAGGCCCTAGCAATGCAAGATCCTTTCATATAAAGAGAAATTGGTTGGCACAGATCATGGTTGCAGCCCAAAAGCAGTTTTTAATAATATGAAGGTCAGTAAGTCAGCTAGTGTGGTCTTTATCCATCACGTACCCTCTATGCCCTGGCTCACTCCATGACCACCTCCTTGATTGGAATCCCTGGAATTCAAAGTTCTCTACATCCTTCTCCCATGCTCCCCAGCCTCACCACTTTTCCTATTCCCACACCATATACACCTGGTCTCAAAAGCCTAGGTCTCTCTCTCTCATATTGCCTCTCCTAGCACGAGGGAAAATCTCTCAGCTGGCCAATGGAGGCCAACTCATCCAGCAGTGAGAAATGTATTAATAGCTTTCCTCAAGACTCAGTTTATAAAACCAAATAGCTTTTATTCTGTCCTGGTTGTGAGGATAATTCACCCTCTGTACCAGAATGTAAGAATGAGTTTAATGCAAAAATATAAAAGCAAAACAAGTTGAGTTTTGTATTAAAATAATTTTAACTTCTTATCCTGTTACATTAGTGAGACTGTTTTCATAGAGATGTACAGATTGTAGAATGTTTTCATGCATGTTATCTCTCCTTTAATGCTTATAACAATCCTGAGTGTTATTCTCTTTTACCAGTTAAGAATCTGAGGCAGCAGGTATGACATGCTGGATATCACATAATTGGAAATGTATCAAAGTTAGTATGAGAACTTAAGGTCAATTTTCCAACTCTACTTGTTTAATATATTGCCTATTGACAGAAGCACTGAAAAACATCTAGAATGCCTTAGCTTACCTTTAATTTTATCATTCTATTTTTCTCATTGATCAACAAAAGGAATTGGTAAAATGTGAGGAATTAATTACTTGAAGGATGTTTCCCTAATATCCATGTATTGTATATTTATGATGTTGCAGGCACTGTTTTTGATTCTATGGATACAAGGATCAAAAAGTCATAATTCCTTCTTTTCTAGTACTCAATACCCAGAGAAGAAAGCTGATAACATCAATAATAAACTATCCCACAAAATACATATTTAGTATCAGCCATTTAGAACAATGCTGGGTATTAAGTTCCTTTTCTTTCTATACTCCTTTCTTACAAATATTTGGTTCACTTGGGTGTTTTCTGTTTCTGTAGCCTATACCTCTCAACATGGTGGTTGTTATTATTTGACTAATTTCACTACTTTCACAAAATGTCTGTGGCCAGAGTCTTCCTACCTCTACACAACTATATCTAAAGGAGAGGGGAGAATTTCCTTCCCATACCTCTAGCAGATTGCTTTTGATGTATTGGGTCTTTGCCTGTGATCTGGCGGCAAGGGAAATAGGGGAAGCAAAGAACTTCCTCTATAAGCCCTTGCAGTGAAAGCAAGCCCTGCCAACCAGGACAAAGAGGGTTTGGTGAAGAATAAAGGCTACTGAGTAAATAACTGGTAGAGACTGCCACAGTCAATCACAGTAAAATTGCCATACTTAATTTTTGAATGTATTAATATAATTATTTTTATTGTTGGTGAGGTCTTGATATAATGTGATGAAAACTGAAAAGGGATACACCATTTATAGTACTCAGCTATCATGATGGTAGCTGATTATAATAAAATATATCTCTATTCTACAAATAAAAAGTTATTACCTCTAATTCTTGGACCATGGACAATTCACATTTACCCTTGTCATCACTGTGATCATCATCATTACTGTGAATCGTTCTCATCAAACAACATTCATTTAGTTCTCTGCTTACAAAAAAATGCCATATTATCTTTCTATGTTTCTCTTAAACATGTGGAAAATAATGCTTTTGGAGAAATTGGGATATTGGTAGGATAAAGGAGCTTTTGCAGGTGTTTTCCATTGTATGCCGTAGATGAGCTACTGAAAAGTCAAGTATACATTGAAGTTTTGTAAATCGATTAAATTTTAAATGTACTAGAGAACTCAACGTTTAAAAGAACATTATAGTGAAGCTGTGTTGCAAGGACTCCGTTTGAAACACAGGTATTCAGTCCCAGATTCAATAGTTCTGTAAACTTGTATTTTTCTAAGATAGGCTGTTCTTAAATTGATTATGTGCTTTACACTTTTTCAGGGAAAAGTCATTATGAATCCAAAATCGTCTTTATTAATGTGAATGTAATAACATCTAGTTATTTTCATTGCCACATTAGTAGAGAATTATTCTTCTCATCATTATTCATTCTTTAAGAGAGATTTTATTTTTAAATCAGCCATTTTGGATAATTCAAATAATAAAATATCAAAAATGGGAAAATATAAGCTCAGGCATCACATATATAGTGGTTTTGAAAAATATAGCTCAACAAATTTCATTTGTGCGAAACACACACATGTGCATACACGGAATTTCAGGACCAAAAAAAAAAGGGGATAAAAGCAGGCCTGCTTCAGAGAAAGCAGATATGAGGGGCTTTTGTTCTTCCAATAGCCCCTGTGATCTGCTGAGTTTCTTCCTGGGTTCTCTCTCTCCTGAGAGGGCATGTGTATGTCAGTTACTTCCAGAATTACTTACTGGAATACCGGATTCTGCCACCTATAAAGTAGGTAAACTTGGGTAACTGCTTATCCTGTTTGTGCCTACATCTTCTTGTGAGATTGTAAATGGTCAATGATAATAGTCCCAACCTCAGGACATTGTAGAGGTTGAATAAATTAGTGCCTGCAGAGCACTTGGATCAGTGCCTAACCTGTACTAACCTGTAGCAGCAGGCACCCAGGAAGCAGTATCCTCTATGGAGGCACCTTCATGGAGTACCATGACATGGAAGTACATCTTATGACATTCACTTAATCCCAAATCCTCATTTTATCAATGGGTGGGCAGAGGCCCTAAGGGGAGAACAATTTTCCTGCGTTCAGGCAAAGAGGAGGTAGTAGAAAGGATATATAGCTCTGGGCTCTGGAGGCCCACTAGAGAGAATTTCCCACTGGAGCCTGAGTTAACTCTAGAGGCCACGGATACTTTATTTCAGTGACCCAAAGGCAAGGGACACACTGAAGCTCCATTTAGAGCAGGATTTCTCAGTCTCCGCACAGCTGACATTTTGGGCTAGATAATTTGTCGCTCTCCAGGGACTGTGATGTGTATTGGAGAATGCTTACCAGCACAGCTGGCCACTGGATGCCAGTAGCACAAAAATGTCTCCGAATATCATGGAATGTCCCCTGGGGGACAAAATTGCCTGTATTTATAAATGCATTTTAGCAGTTTTAGCACAACAGAGCCAGAAAAGATGCTATCAGGAGTACACATGAGGGAACGGCCCCACAAGGAGGCTGAGGCCCCACAGAGAGTGGCCTCTGGGGACTTTGCGTAAGGTACAAATCTCACTCATGTTATATGCACAGACTTCCTCAGAGTCTGAACTAGAAAGGTCAAACTGTATTTAGTGTGCAAGCAACAAATATATAAAATAACCACTCATGAGAATAATGCAGAATTTCCCAAAATGGGTTTGAATTTCAGGCTCTGGATATTTAAAATGGGCACAACATTACTCATCTGAAGCACGGTATTATAGGTCATGTGAGTGAAAACCTTGGGATCTTCAGAATCAAACAAAATGCAGGGCTACTAACGTCTGTCTGCTGAGACATGACTAACTCCAGCTCCAGGAGTTCTGAGACTGCCAGAGACCGGCCCTGTGGTTAATCCACACCTCCTCTCTCTTTTCATCCTCTTCCTGTCCCTTCATCATACCCAGAATCCTCTTGGTTAAACTCCATCTTGTGTTTTTAAAAGGAGGGGGGGAACTTAAACTCAGTCCATGTAATATAACTATCAATAAAAGGTGATAGATTATTTTCCATCAAATATTCTATTGTTAATACACTCCCATGTGTATATTATCTTAATATTTTTAACAACACTCTTAATTTTGTGTAGCATATTTTAACTCACAAAGCCTCTTCACATATATTACTGAATTTAATTCTTATAACAATATTTAAGGAAATGAAAATTCAAAGAGATTGAGTAATTGTACAAGATAACCCAACCAGTATAAATAGACATACTTCATTCCAGATTCTTATAAGCAAAATTCACTTGCTGCCCATATCATTATATTTCTTTTAAAATAATGGTCATGCGGGGTTTTATTTCAACTGTATTGCAGTTTTTTAGAACCACTTTGGAACTACCTTTGGAGACTGCCTGTAGAACTTGCAGCATATTTTTAAAAATACCTTCAAAGGCTCTTATCTATCAAACTTTCAGGATAAATCCATTCTTTAAAAGAAAGTCAGGCTATCGATTAACTTAAATATAGCCTTAGAATGCTGAAATAATTTGTCTCTGAAAGCAATGGAGAAATAGGAACACTTTTACACTGTTGGTGGGATTGTAAACTAGTTCAACCATTGTGGAAAACAGTATGGCGATTCCTCAAGGATCTAGAACTAGAAATATCATTTGACCCAGCCATCTCATTACTGGGTATATACCCAAAGGATTATAAATCATGCTGCTATAAAGACACATGCACACGTATGTTTATTGTGTCACTATTCACAATAGCAAAGACTTGGAATCAACCCAAATGTCCATCAGTGACGGACTGGATTAAGAGAATGTGGCACATATATACCATGGAATACTATGCAGCCATAAAAAGGGATGAGTTTGTGTCCTTTGTAGGGACATGGATGCAGCTGGAAACCATCATTCTCAGCAAACTATTGCAAGAACAGAAAACCAAACACCACATGTTCTCCCTCATAGGTGGGAATTGAACAATGAGATCACTTGGACTCGGGAAGGGGAACATCACACACCAGGGCCTATTATGGGGAGGGGGGAGGGGGGAAGGATGGCATTGGGAGTTATACCTGATGTAAATGACGAGTTGATGGGTGCTGACGAGTTGATGGGTGCAGCACACCAACATGGCACAAGTATACATATGTAACAAACCTGCACGTTGTGCACATGTACCCTAGAACTTAAAGTATAATAAAAAAATTAAAAATATTTAGTAACATTTAGAACAGTCATTTTCAAACTATTTTAGTAGCAGTATAATTTATTTTCAAATAAAATCTTTAATGAATCACTAATATAAAGATAAGGAGGTCCCAGGTTTTGGGATTGATTTAAGATCAGTAAGGATCTATGTCTCCAGATAGAACTCCAATGATAGGACAACCTTCAGAGTCAGTATGCTAATACCAATACAGCAACAGGCTCAGAGACTCTAGGTTTGGCATCCTCTTGCTTTGGTACAACTGACTACTATACTGTGATGTGTGCATGTTCTGAGCCTTGCTTGGTATTTCACTGAGCAAAGCACTCTATGCTATAGTAGTTTTCCAGATTGTATAAGTTAAGCCAACTGAATATGTGAAATTTATTTCAATGTGTTCATCATCAGGGATATATTTACAAGTTCAAGGATGTATAAAGTGAAAGAAACGTTATTCTGAAGTCTACAGAGAGATGCACAAGCTTGATAATGCTAAGCTGAAGTGTTGTAGTTTCAGTATTAATGTGTGATAACTAATATGTTTTAGTGTGTGTTTTGTGCAATATTTAAATGAAACTATCCCGTCATTTTTAAAATCATACATTTAAAAACTACTGAAGATTCTTCACAGAACTCTTAGGTTCCATAGATTAAATATTGCTGATTTAGTAAGACATAATTTAGGTGTGAAGTGGTAATGTGTTTATTTATTTATTTATTTTTAGTAAGTCACTTATTACTCTATAGTCTCACTTTACCTCCTTTGCTTCTCTAGGATTTTTTCACCAGAGAAGCTCAAGGCTTTTGAAATACCTCAGTGAAGGTCTGATTAAGATCAGGTGCTTGTAAAACAAGGTATATCCTGACATTTCTTATTCAACTGGTAAATAGCACCTTAATTAGCCAACTACAGCTACCCTCTTTGCAGGGTAATAGGTGCATCTAAAATACATTAGCTGAACACTATTTTTGCAAGATACCAGCCTGGGAGCTACATAAAGGGGATGAGAACCATGTCTATCTTGCTAAGGCATTTATTCATCTAGTTGTGAAAGTCAAGGTTAATTTTCGGCATGTCTGGCTTCACTGTTTCAGAAATAATTACCAACTCAGGTGCTTTTTGATCAACCAGTAAACCAGTCCTTATTAAGCCTCCACTTGGGCACACTTACAAACCATCATGAATGATTACAGAATCCGAAAAATGCAAAATTGCTAGAGATAATCTAATTCAGTTATTTCCAACCATTGACTAATGGCCCTGTAATATGTTTCCTTTATAAAAGTACTGAGGAAGCTTGATGAAAGTGTGGGTACTCTGATGTCACCTCATGAACTTAATTATTCAGTTAAGTATGATAATATTTAGATAATATTCAGTAAGATGATGATTCAGTAAAGATGGGATAGAGCCCATGAATCTGCATTGTTAACATCTCCAGTGACTAATGGGCTACCCAGTTCTGAAATCACTGAGGTAGTCTGTTCCCTTATTTTATAAATTACCTTGCCCAAAGTCAAAAGTGGACCAAATCCCAGATCTCTAGACTCCCTGGTCAGCTCCTCTTCCTCTATCTCATGTCATATTTGTTTTTAAAGGAAATTGTTCATCAATCAGTGTGGATTTGTGCACTTGCAACTCTTCAGCCTTGAGAATTAGAGCTACTCAGCAAAAACCTGAGTTTTTTGCTCAGACTCTGGGGCCCCAGACTTTGGGGCCAATTCTGTCCTAACGCAGAAAGGATTTGAAGAGCTGCAAGCCAGGGCCTCTGCATCCAGTCATTTCAACTTCTGACCCCTTCTATTTATATTTTTTAAACCAATTAGATCTACCAAACTCTAAAAAACAATTTATTGGTAATCACACTATAATTGTGGGTTTTACTTGATTTCTTTTCATATTTCAAAATTTTTAATTGTATATGTATTGATAAAATGTTAAAGTCTAATGGGTAAGAAGCAATTAGAAAATAATTCAAGAGAGCACATATTAATATGCCATCTATGTGTGTCTGGCACTAAAGGTATTCATGATGTAGCAGCATCTTGCCCTTCCTAGATTATAAACTTACCACTAGCAGAAACTTGGTGATATGTTCAATTTTTTACCTTATATAGATCTAGCATCATTCTCTATATATAGTAAAAACTCAAAAAATATTTTTGAATGAGAGTGTCAATTCGGGAAGCACATCTCAACTCCCATTAATCAGATGTGCCCTGAGCTATTACCAGTAAAGACCTGTGGGCAGAGCCAGGGGTAGCGGCATCTCTTGCTCAAGAGGGAAACTGGCAAGGCTTAGGTAACATGGCTCTTTAAAATGAATTTTGCATCTTGGTATTTCATATGCTTTTAAAATGATCATGAATTTGGCCCTTTTTATTAATGCTGCTTATTTCTAGAATTTCCCCATCTGGCAGGGAAATGCCATATTGTCCTGGAAAACCCTGGATCCTGGAAAAATTGGGACCACTTAGCCAACAGTGTCCTCAATGGCTCTCAACACAGGTAAATATTAAATTATATCAACAATGGCAACCAACCAAACAACAAAAAAAGACTGATCTTTTAGGAAAAAGATTGGGGTTTTACCATAAAAGATGCAATGCTTCCCTGATCTGTGCCTTT
Source organism: Chlorocebus sabaeus (assembly GCF_047675955.1). Taxonomy (NCBI): domain Eukaryota; kingdom Metazoa; phylum Chordata; class Mammalia; order Primates; family Cercopithecidae; genus Chlorocebus; species Chlorocebus sabaeus. The sequence continues at coordinate 30,580,150 of NC_132921.1, read as the reverse complement.
GCGAATGCTAGTCCCTCTGCTTGGCACATTATGCTTTTCCCCTCTCATCTGTAATCCACATTTCACTTCTCCGCTACCATCTGCCACACATGTTTTCTTTGTTTACCTTTAGTCATTATTTGGGGCCACCTAAGTAGTCCTTTTCTAGGGCAGCCTTCCCAGATTTTCTAGAGTCCAGATAGCACACTCCTCTGTTTGGTTTATTTGGTGCAGCATACTGCCCATGTCTTAGGGCTTGTCATACTGAATTGCACTTGTCAGTACATTGGCTTTCCCCTCCACATGGAAAGTTCCGTAAAGTCCTGGAAGATCATGTTTAAGTTGTTGTGACATAGTAAGAAGGTCTTTTGCCCCTGGTTCCTGGCACAGAGCTTCTAAAATCCCTGCAACTCCTGAGTGATAGGGGTGACAGCAACATCTTTTGTTAAAATATTTCATCTGGCTACCTTGTTCCCAACCTAAGAGCTTCTAAGACCCTTGGAGTCTCCAGAGTGAGAAGAGTGTCTTTTTCATGCAAATGAGATGGCTAATGGCTTTGGTTCTCTACATAGCTTTACAATGGGGTCTGGTTACCAGAAGAACCAACCATGGGATTAGAGGGCTGGAACTTCAAAGCACTCACCCCCTCGACCTCCAGGGAGGTGAGAGTGGTTGAGATTGAGTCAATCACCAATGATCAATGATTTAATCAATCATGCCTACATCATGGAACCTGCATAAAACTCTTTAAAAGGAGGGTTTGGCGAGCTCCTGGGATGTTGAACTTATGGCTGTGCTGGGAGGGTGATGCACCCCAACCCCATGAAGACAACGGTTCCTGCATTTAAGACCTTCGAAACTGTGCCCTAGGTACCTCTTCATCTGACTGTGCACCTGTGTTCTTTTTAATAGCCTTGATCATCAATGGATAATATAAGTAAAGTGTTTTCCTGAGTTCTGTAAGCCTCATAGCAAATTATCAAACATGAAGAAGGGATTGTGGGAAGCTCTGCTTTGTAGCCAAGTTGGCCAAAAATGAGGGTAATCTGGGGACCCACTATTTGAGATTGGCATCTGAAGTAGGGGGCAGTCTTGTGATACTGAGCCCTTAATCTGCAAGGTCTGTGTTAACTCTGGGTAGTTAATGTCAGAATTAAATTAAATTGTAGGACACCCAGTAGATGCTCACAGAAAATTGGAGAATTGCTTAGTGTGGAAAACCCACACATTTGTTGTCAGAACTGCTATGAATATACACACAGCCTTTTTTTTTTAGCTGTTTGTAATCCTACCCCTAAATATTACATATGCCTCAAGCTAAGATGTCTTTTCCCTTAGGTGGTTATTTTTTATCCTGTATTTGGAGATACTAGGAGTCAGTTATTCTATTACTTTATTATCAATAACATAGCACCCTTCAGAAAAAAATAGCTTTGTGTTGATCTCAATTCATAACAGTTTTGTATGTTTACATGGGTCACCTAATGTAGTTTTATTTAAGATAAAAAAAATTGGTATGAATCTAGTAATTATTCTTTAGGATTATGACCCCAAGATTACCAAGTATTTGAGGTCATCATAACAAGATTTTTAATGATCATTTTTAAAAAATAATACTGAAAGCAGTTAGGCTTTGAAAACACCACTTCTACAGCTATGGAAAGAATGGATAAATAAAATTGCCACATTTTGTGAAAATGGCAAGTTGTAGTTTGGAGTATAGATTCAAAATGGCTGTATCTCAACATAGTAGAAAGAGAAGGTCATGTATTCTGGAAAACTGTGGAACACATGACTAGGAAACAATTCCTGTGAAGAATGCAGATGCTGATGTTAAAAATGCATGTGAAACTGGCTGGGTGCAGTGTCTCATGCCCGTAATCCCAGCACTTTGGGAGGCCAAGATGGGCAGATCACCTGAGGTCAGGAGTTTGAGACCAACCTGACCAACATAGAGAAACCCCATCTCTACTAAAAATACAAAATTAGCCGGGCGTGGTGGCGCATACCTGTAATCCCAGCTACTCGGGAGACTGAAGCAGGAGAATCACTTGAACCCTGCAGGTGGAGGTTGCGGTGAGCCGAGATCATGCCATTGCACTCCAGCCTGGGCAACAAAGAGTGAAACTCTGACTTTAAAAAAAAAAAAAGAAAAAAAATGCATGTGAAAATAGACACTAGGGACTACCAGAGGGAGGAGAGAGAGTTGGGGATCCGGGCTGAAAACCACTTAAAACCTGGGTTTTATGTTCACTACCTAGGTGATGGGATTATTTGTATCCTAAACCTCGGTATCATACAATATTCCCACATAACAAACCTGCACATGTATATTATAAAATAAAATAACGTTGGAGTGAGAGTAAAAAGAAGAATGTATGTGAAGAGGATAAGTACAACTGCTAAAACCTGGGAATAGAAAATAACTTTTCTAAATTAATATATTATGCATACTTTATATGGTTTAAAATGTGCACATAAATCCAAATGAACCAATCATGTAAGTAGTATTTAACTATTCTATCAACATCTCTAAAAGTGATTTTCATATTCATATTAGCCAAAAAAAAGTAGGGATTTTCTTATTGTAGAAATGCAAGATGGTATTATTTACAGAAATACCTTTTATTCAGGGGGTAAACATAGGTTGCTGTTTGTTGATGCAGTGAACTCTGCAACGACTGATACAGGTTATGGGGCCGTAACATTGGCCCTCTCAGTGCTGTATTCAGACTGACTAATTCATCTCTCACAACTGGGAAGATTGCCAAAAGACCCTTTGTGGTAAGTGGTAGTCAGAGCCCTAGCAGTTGTAAAGGCCTTCCTCATCCTGTGTGTATCCCATCCTGGTCACCATCACCCATGATATGAAAAAAAGAGGGACATTTCCCCATATCATGCATGATTCTATTGATTTCAAGAAGATACAAATAAAATGGAATAAACAGAAAAGTTATGGTAGCTCAAGTAACTGAAAAGTCAAGGGAAATGATCACCTTCTGCCTCAACTTAATCAAAGGCTTGGAAAATGTTACTGAGACTCTTTCTATCTCTCTGTGATTTTCTCCCTCTATGTGAGACCCATTTTCAGACAGACTCTATTCTCACATAGAAAGAAAGAGCAGCAGCTCCAGGCCTGAAATCTTCTCAGCTCAAGTCCAAAAGGAACATCCTCATGCTCTGTCCAAGCATTCCAGCAAAATCTCAGTGCATCACACAGGTTCCACGTGGGTCATAGTCACATTTCTAACACACCTTCATGGCTGGGGAAACACCCAAAGAACATCCTGAGATGAGGAAGAAGAAGGCTTGTTTCCACACTGAGAAATGAAAGTTCAGCAATCTGAAGAAGGATGAATGGATACAAGCGGTAAAAACAACAGATGCCACCACATTTTCATATTTTCCTGATTATCACAGTACTCCATGTTAATTATCATTCAGAAGAACAGGAAATAAACACAACACTCCTAGGTTCATTTCTCAGGGATATCCATGAGTACCATTTTGTCATTCTTTATCCTAATTTTTCTTTCTATTTGTGTAATTTTTATACAATGGAAATCATAGTGTAAATATAGATCTTGTATTTTCACTTATATTAAATAAGAATTTTAATATCACACGAATAATCTATTATAAACAATGTAAATGGCTGTGTTCAAAAGCAATTTTTATAGTTAACTATTTATGTTATTTTTCAGATTCCTTGGTTTTACTGTTTACAGCCTAGATAGGAGACATGAAACACAGAGGGAAGGTAAAAGTAGTCCAAGGACAGAGATACAAATACTTGTGTTTACAATCTTCTTTACAGTCTGCAAGAATTGAGCCTTTAAATATTTATTGAAAGAGGTTTTTTTTTTTAAACTTTTCTTTAAGTTCAGGGGTACAAGTGCAGGTTTGTTACATAGGTAAACTTGTGTCACAGGGGTTTGTTGTACAGATTATTTCCTCACCCAGGTATTAAGCGTAGTATCCATTAGTTATTTTTCCTGATCCTCCCCTTCCTCCTAACCTCTTCCAAAAGACCACACTGTGTGTGTTGTTCCCCTCTATGTGTTCATGTGTTCTCATCATTTGGCTCCCACTTAGAAGTGAGAACAAAAAGCATCATATTTTATGTAATCATTCCTATTTCTCTCTTGTGTGAATCCCCCTACCTATACCTAATCTCAGAAGTGCATTCCTACCTTCCGGTCCAGTCACATTCTCTTCCCAATATTTGGTGATGAGTGACCTCCACATATTGATTTGAACTACACTGTGCCAAGTCTCGATGCCAGGACATGGCTTTGGCACAGGATGCTACACTAGAACTGTTCTTTCTGACTTGATCTGTTCTTGGTTTATCAACTGTTTGCTGAGACAAGGCTGAAAGATGGCTGGGCCACTGAATCACGGATCATAGGACCTTCTCATTCCAAAACTCCTATGTGCAATGACAGTAGAGTCATTTCTTCCAAAAGTGTTAAAGAAAAACTTCAGCCAAATTAAATTTAAGGAGTTTAATTGAGCAATGAATGATTTAGGAGTCAGGCAGCCCCCAGAACCGTAGCAGAATCAGAGAGACTCCAGGGATGCCTTGCGGTCAGAACAAATTTATAGACAAAAAAAAAAAAAAAAAAAAAAAAAAGGGAAATAAGGAGTGGCATACTGAAATCAGAAGTGAGGTACAGAAACAACTGGATTGGTTCCAGCTCAGTGTTTGCCTTATTTGAAGACAATTTAAACACTCAGCAGTGTATGAGTAGTTGAAGTATGGCTGCTGGGATTGGCCAGGACTAAGCTATTGTTACAGATACATACTCCTAAGTTGGGTTTTCAATCTTATCTACCTGTTAAGTTAGGTTGCAATTCATCCACAAGGACTCAAATATAGAAGTATGGGGTCTTTCTCAGACCATATTTAGTTTGATTTAACAAGGTACATATTGAACTTCTATTACATGTCAATCATTTATTACCACAGTTGGGAATATAACGGTGAGCAAAAAACCTATATTTTCATCATGTTCACACTCTAGTGAGAAAGGCAGACATATAATTATGTAAAATTGCCATCTGTGATAAGTGAAATAAAGGAGAGGCACGTGGAGATATAAGTGGTTATAATAGGGAATTTGATCTATGGTTTTTCTGAAGAATTAGCAAGCAAGTTGAGGTCTGAAGATGGGTTGGCAGTAACCAACAAAAGTGGTGGGGTAGATAAAAAAATTCAAGAACAGAAAATAATCCCTTGATTCCTTGACTCTCTTACTTAAGATTATACTTCTTCTTTGGTACCTTCTGTAAGAAAAGAGGTCAGGAGAGGCTTACCTGAGAAAGTAATGTTTGAGCAAAGACCTAAAGAAGTTAAGAAGAAAGCCACTCTGCTCTTTGGCCAGGAATATTCTAGTAAGAAGAAATTTGTGCAAAGACCCTGAGGCAGGCGGGTCCCTGTGTGGCCAGGAACAGCCAGAAGCAAGTGGCTGGAGGAGTGAACTGAGTGGGGACACACAGGAGTCAAATTCAGAGAGTGAAGGAGAGGGAGGAACAGGTCTGTGGGTGTTTGTATTCATCATGGGGCACTGTAAAGAATTTTAGTTTTGAGTGAGATGAAATTGAACTTGAGAGAGATGAGTAAGATGTAGAACCACTGAAAGGTTTTGAGCAGAGTGATCTGATCTGACTTACATTTAAAAAGAAATAGTCTGGCTATATTGAGAAGATATTGTATAGAGTACAAGTTGGAAGCACAGTGACTCTTGGAGCATATTTAAGTTCCCATTTTACAAAGGAAGAAATGGAGGCATAGAGATTTTAACTTGACTAAAGTCATAAAGCACAGATAATTGATTTGAACTTAGGTTTAGCTGATCTTAAAGCCCCTGCCCTTTCTGCTATGTCAGAATTGTGTGTGTGTTGTGTGTGTATGTGTGCATGATATTAATTGGAAAAGTAGCATCATACAGTATATGATACTTGAATTGTTTTTCACTTTTTCATTTAAGATGTTATGAAGTCATGTCAACACATCCTTTTTCTATAGCATCATTTTTATGGCATACACCTTAGTCCATTGTATAGATGTTCAATCTTCAGATAACCTACCTCCTTTTGTTATTTTTAAATTATCATTAAAAACCTAAATAAATATTTTCATTGGGAATTCTTCCATCCTCTTCAGGGAAAAGGCCAAACATCCCAAGGAAAATATTTTAAAATGTATTTCCTGTTGATGAGAAGGTGATCTTTCATACATTAAAAAAACAATGTAAACTCAATGACAGCATTGGCCTTTTTATTTTAAAGTACTTAAAATAATTTTTAAAAGAATATATTTTCACACTTTGCGAAGTAAGCATGAAACTACACAAAATCATTGATTAATTAGATTTGGAGATGCAGTCAATATGTTCATGAGGAAAGGCAATATTTTGTGTAGAAACTAAGGTACCTATATTTTAATATGTTAGTTTAAAAAATCAGTTGGCAAATGCTCTTGTTTCACCCTCTGGAACATTAGATCTTAATGATTTTATTGGTTTGGTGATGATGATATTGTAAAGGTTTGAGTTCTCCTCTCTTTTACAGAAGCCTTGGAGTATCATTTCTTTCTGGTTGTCTTAGCTATTCCTTTTCCTATCCAATACAGTGCAGTCTTCTTGTCTAGGCTTTTCAAGTTTCCCTCGCCTCCTTTACTATCACACCTCAAAAAAATAGACTTGTCTCTTTTTTTTTTTTTCGTAAGTGTCTCAGTGCTATGGACTTGAGAGAACCCATGTTATATAAGAAAAAACATCACAAGTTTTCTTATGAATCAAAGCCAGCAGTTGGGCCTTCTGCAATGTTTCACATGGTAGAACTAGAAACAGGAAATTATTCAATTAAACCTCCGTAGTTCACCACTGTAGCAACAAATAGGCTATTTCAGAAGCAGTTTTCCCAGCCTCAGAAGGAGAATTCCCCCAGTGCTGGGGAGTAGAGTGGTGCCAAAGTACCAATTTTCAAGAGTATTCAACTGCAAAAATGACACTTTTCTACTTGCAAAAGAACTTGCTTTGGCTGTTTTCTGAGACAGAAGGAAATCTCCTTTCCCATTTTGGAAATCAATAAGGCTTTTTTTCCCCACTGCTATGGGTTATTATAAAAGAAACTACCCATGTTTCTGGAGATAACTTTTAGAAGATGATTATTGAAACACCGCCAACTCTGCTCTCCTGTGGGTCACCATCTGGAGGTTGGGGACTGCTGGTTGGAAGGATGTGAAGAATATCTATTCAGGTTCCTAATGCTCATATCTCCCAGACATTTCAACAAGTTTGCAATAGAGTATTTTGAGCGAACGCCATCTAGAGCCCAGGATAAAGTGCCCTTACCATTTCTCATTGCAAGTCATTACCAGGACATTTTCAGGGCACTCTTGTTGAGTTGTTCATCTGGAATTTTTATAATAGCTTATGATACAATTAAAGATACAGCCATATCCAAGGAAGATATTGCTAGCTACAGAGAAGTGATGGTGTCTCTCTGAGGAGCTGGTTCTCACGACAACCTCCCTTCCCTATATAAACTGGGGCAGCCTGACCAGCAGTGACAAGATTATAGTCATCTGTGGCGTAGTACTTACTCAAGTATGAGCTCTTCTATTTTTTAAGCGTGTGATATTGGGCTGGCAATTTTAACTCTCTTAGTTTCAGGGTTCTCATCTGTGAATACAAATGAAAATACTTTACAAGGTTATTATGAGAATTAAAGAGATAACATATTTCAAGTGCCTGGCATACAGCCTGATACATAATAGGCATATAAATGGTGGTAGCATGCTTCTCTTCTATTCTGCATGAAATTCAGTCTATCCCCAGAGTGGTCACTAGGCATACATTGTCACCTCTTCTTTCTCCACTAACATGACCATAAAAAGCCATTTTCTTAGTTTCTCTACTCAGGCCTACTTCCTCACAGAGTTGAGCTTCAACCACCTGCAATTATTTCCAGACCATTAAATATACATACAGATACACACACACACACACACACACATAATATATATACACAGATACATGTATATTGAATGGTTTGGAAAGAGTTGCAAGTGGTTAAAGCAACTCTCTCTCTCTCTATATATATACACACACACACACACACACACACACATATATGTGCATGTGTATATGTCTCTATATGTATACATATATGTGTATATATGTCTCTCTATATAGAGAGAGGTTTCTCTCTATATAGAGAGAGGTTTCTGTATATAAATAGAGAGAGGTTTGCATATTTAATGGTTTGGAAAGAGTTGCAAGTGGTTAAAGCAGCTCTCTATATATTATATATAAAATCTATTATGATATAATAGTGTTAGTGTACAATTAGTAACATATAATATTAATACATTACATAATTAAATATATATTACATTGAACATGTACATTATATATTATATTTAATGTAATATGTTACATTAAACTAAATAAATATATATACGATACATTAATATATATTTACTAGGACTTATACTAATTTTAATTCTAAACTCAACCAGGAGGCACCCACATTTACAGGGCAATAAAGAAAGAAGAGGTAATTTAAAAAGCAAAGGGACCGCATACAATTTTGAAATGAAAGCTCTCTCTGAGCAGGAACCTCAGGGTATACTGTCGGGTGCAAAACAGAGAAGTATTTACCACCCTACCTTGGGTTCACCATCACCTCAAATGTGGCATCACATGGCATTGGGTTTTTTTAGTGGATGCAACACGTAAGTTCCTTCTATCAGATTTAAAGACAATCAAAATGTTCATGATTTTTCACACTCATTTAAAGTCAAACCTATTCTTTCCTAGTCCTTACTTGCTGAGTTGGGATTTTTTGTTTAGAGTGGGTAGGTGTTTGGAGGAGTTACCTAGTATAGTCCTTTCCAAGTATGTTCATTCATTTAGAGATTTTAGATTAATTTCATTGTTCTATACTGATGAAATCTTTTTGAATTTTAATGGTGCTGACAAATATAATAGTTATTCCTTCTAGTTTTCTATCACTAACTAATTTATTCTGCGTGTTAATATCTCCATGCCAGGTATCAATTTAAAAATATTTACTGTGGGGTTGAGGGGAAGCAGAGCGCTATGATACATCACAGGAGAATAATCTTTTAACTGGGCATTAATTGACATTGACCAATTAATACACACTCTGGTAGTAGGGATTCACCATGCTTCATTATAGTTTGGATCATATTTAACTTAGGTATTTACAACAATACTATGAATATATTACAAAACACTTGCAAAAATCCAGATATGATTTTTTGTGTTAATTTTTAGTTATTTCAACCTGCAATAATTTATTCTAAGTGAACCCATGCTGGCTCCCAGTGGCCTTACATCCTTTCCTAAGTGTTTATAAATCATGTGTTAAATAATTAATTTTTATCTCCAGTCTGAGAGTGATTTCAAGCTCACTTGACTGTAGTTAGAAATAACTATGGTCTTCCCTTTGGAAAAAAAATCAAGGAAACTTGTCTATTTTTGAAAGGCACAAATGCCTCTCCTATTCCTTAAAGATTAACAAAAGTGATTCAGTCATCTCTTTGGAAATATATATTTGAAGCAAGAAAGGTTGGGTATTTTTGGAATAAGCACTCTAGGACCCTTTTCTTATTGGAGATTTTCCCCCTACCCTGCCCTACACAAATTACTCTCTTCTGCATAGCTGATTTAGTCTCAGACTCCAGAATGTTACATACCCACTATCACCTCAAACTCTGTGCTAGATTAATAGGCCCACTGAGTCTTATTATATTATCTCCAAGAGGTCATCCCTGAACACCTCATTCTCTACTGTCTCTAAACTACTGCAGTATTTTGTTGTTGTTGCTGGGAGAGGCTATTACATAAATAGAGTTTTAAATCCTAAGTCAAAAAATATACCTGTTGTCTTTGTTCAGATTGGAGGCTGCTTGAAAGGATGAACTCTTTCTTTTTCTTCCTTGCAACCATCACGTTCTCTTACATTGATAGTGGGCATTAAGAAAAACTTGCTGAGCAATGATAGTAATGAAGCCTTTCCTTCATAGTCATATGGCCACACACCCAGAATTGGACGTCCATTGACCAAAAATCAGTTGCAAAACGGGAATTGGACAAAAAATCATAAATTTTAAAGTGGGAAAAGGCACTTATTAAATAGAATCCTTGTTTTTAATTAGTTTAATTAGAATGCTTCATGTCGTAAAATGTGTATATTCTGCTTAACCTGGATTAAATAATAAAAGAATTAATTGACCCCTATAACTAAGAAATCCAAAGGCAGGACTGGCTTTAGGTTTGATAGGTTATTCCAATGACCCAATGTAACCAAAATCTCAGTTTCTTTCTGTTTCTTCACTTTGATTCTACAGTTTCAACTTCATTTTCAGGTTCTGCATTAGCTTTTTTGTTGCTGCTATAACATATTACTACCAAATTTGCGGTTTAAAACAAACACAAATTTATTATCTTACAGTTCTGGAGATCAAAAGTCAGGAAATAGGTCTTTTATTTGTAAAATCGAAGTGTTCACAGGGCTGTGCTCCTTCTAGAGGGTCCAGGGAAGAGCCTGTTCTTCCAGTTTCTAGAAGTTGCTTGCATTCTGTGGCTTGTGGTCCCTCTTAAGCAATGCTATCACTCTGGCTTCTGCTCTCATTGTCATACATCCCTTTCTTCCTCTGCCTCTCTCTTTCATCTTTTAAGGATTGCTTATGATTGTAATTGGTCTTCCCAGATAATCCAAGATAATCTCCCCATTGCAAAATCCATCTTTATCACATCACAAAGTCCTTTTTGCAATGTCAGGTAACAGTCTGGCCTAGTATTTGGATGTGGGCATCTTTGGAGGGCTATTATCTTCCTTTCCACAGTCTTCCTTCTAGCCCTGAAAGATTCGCATTGATTTCCCATGAAAACTATTTTCATCCCTTCCCAGCTTCTCCAGAAGTTTCAATCCATTACAGCATCAACTCAGCCAAAAAATCTCACATTGGCAGCTCTAAGGGCCCAAATCACATCATCTAAATCATGTATGGGTAAGACTCTGGGTATGATCCATACTGGGGAAAAATTCCTCTTTTCTGTGGACCTGTGAAGCTAGAAAGCAAGTTATATGATCTCAAAATACAATGGTGTAACAGCATACAAAGCCAGCTACAAACCTTCCTCTCAAAAGGAAGAAAGTCAGAAGAAAATAAAAGGAATCCTTGGTCCCAAGAAGTTTTGAAATCCAACTGGGCAAAAAATCATTAGTTTTCAAGTCTTGGGAACAATTATCTGTAGTTTATGTCTTCATCCTCTTGGCTCAAAGCTCTGCCCTCTGGGTTCATATTTCTGACTTTGTAATTATTTTTCTTTTATTCTTTTTCATAAGGATAGTACATACTTGCAGCTGAGTACTCTTAGCCTCTTTCTTGCCTGTAGAATTTTCAAAATCTAGCAGCCTTCTTTCATTTTGTCCTCTTTGTCCCTTTGAGTCCAATCTGGCAGTGTTTCTGCTGATATAACAATCTCAGGAACCTTGCTGTTCTCCCATGTATGTCTCTCCCAATCTAGCAGTGTTTCTGCTGATATAACAATCTCAAGAACCTTGCTGGTCTTCCACGTATGTCCTGGGTATTTACTCTATTAGACAGGAGATTCTTCCATAGGCCTTTCCTGGACAACTTCTTCTTTACTCCTGGTTTCTGTTAAGACAGCTGAGAGAACCCATAAGCCACATGCCTAATTTACTCAAAAAACCCACTGCATGACTGAATATTCTGATCTTTTGATCTTTGTGAGGCATGAACAACACACTCTTTACTTTATCTACAGAGTATGCATTCCTAACCACAAATTTCATAATTTTAGTGTGATTTATAATCTGAATAGGCTGATAATTTCCCAAATCAAGTACTGGGTTTTTGCTTTTTTGTTTTTTTTGTTTGTTTGTTTATAAGGAGTTTTTCCCTCAGTCTAACTCTTTATCATATTTTACTATAAGCAGCAAGGAGAAATCTGGTCGCATCTTCAACACTTTGTTTGGAAATCTCAGCAAATATCCCAGTTTATCATTTGCAAGTTCTGCACTGCACATAGTAGTAAGAAATAATTGTGCTAATATTTTCGCCACTGTATAACAAGGACCCCATTTTGCATTTTTTTTCTGAGACCTCATCATCAATGCCTTTAGTGTCCATGTTTTACCAACAGTCTATTCAAGGCAATCTAGGTTTTTTTTTCTGTTTCCCAATTCCAATATCACCTGGACATTTTTAAATAGTGTTACAGCAGCATCTCACTCTAGGGTAGCAAAATCAGTACTAGCTTTCTATTACTCTTGTAATCTACTGCCACAAATTTAATGACAGAAAACAACACAAACAACACAAATTTATTATCTTACAGTGAAATATTTAAGTAAAGGTTTTGCAAAGTCAAAATCAATATATCAATAGGACTGTGTTCCTTACGCAGGCTCCAGTGAACATCTTGTTTTTTCCCTTCTCCAGCTTTCAGAGGCTGCCTGCATTCCTCGGCTCATGAACCTTTCCAGTAATGGCATCACTCTGCCCTGACCTCTGCTTTTGCCCTCACATTCCTTCCTCCGACTGGCTTCCTGTCTCTCTCTTCCATTTTCTAAGGCTCCTGTGATTTCACTGGGCACATTGGGTCACCAAAGATAATCTCCTCATCTCGTGATCTTAGCTTTATAACATCTGCAAATCTCTTTTTTCACATAAAGTCACACTTTCACAGGTTTTGGGGATTTGGATGTAGGTATTTTGGGGTAGGAGTGGGGGGTATTTTTCTGCCTACCACAGGTTCTTCATGAGGATCTGATGGAAGCTCCATGATTTCTTTTAAATTAGTCCCTTCATTGAAACTCATACTCTTCCACAGTCTGACTGGCTGATGGGCTCAGTTCTGAATTTTTCATCATGATCAGAAAGACAGGCTACTCTGCGTGACTAAAGTGACTGAGGATCCATTACCTCAATTTTGTAGTTGAGAAATGTGGAGCAGTGGTACTCTCAGAGCAAACTGTAAGACCTGTTATTACAATAAGTTAGAAGAGATTAGGAACAAGACAAGCAAGCAAATAAAAAACAAAAACAAGAAGCCCACAAATATCACCTAAAATATGCCACTTCATCCCATGATTGTAAATTAGCCCATGTCAAATGACCACATAATATTTATATTTGTATATTCCATATAGATAGCACATAGCCCAAAAGTCTAATACAATAATTGGCTTTCTTAAATGACTAAATGGTGAACTATTATATTGTCACATTCACGTGATTTGATCTGCAATGTAATAAAATTCATAGCTTTATAATACCTTTTGACTAGATGCTATTGTTTTTGCAAATATATTTCTCAAATATGTTTTAGAAAGTATTGAAAGTCAGATCATGATATTGGGAGAACAAAAATAGATTCAGATAATTAATTTTCAGAATAAAAACAAGACAAGAATGCAGTTCCAAAATGGAGGTTCTGAAAGGAATTGTACACCTTTAATTTGTCTTATTTCCTTGGTCTAATCTCAGAAAATCAATGCTCCTGATACACTCCCACCCCTAATACACACATAACTAAGGGTATATGTGATTTGAAAAAAATGAAAGTATAGATTAATGGACCTTCTGAACTCAAAAGTGTGTCTCAACATCTGTATATTCTATCACCAGATTAAATCTCAGAAGGGGTGTTTCAACATAAAACGTCTTAAATACTATGTGAAGAGTATCACCTATGCTAAACTATTTTCTGTGGCCCCCATTTCTCTCCTGTTTTTGCTTGATCTTTTGATATTCCCCACCCCGCCCCTGTAAGAGGCTATGTGGCAAGTGGGTCTGATACCTCTGATACCTCTGAGAGTAGAGATGAGGAGACACAGTGTCTCTCAAGTATAAATCACTGAACTGCAAGTCAGAAAATATCAAAGCTGTTTCCAAGAGAATACTCTAAAATGAAGCTGAGTTATCTAAGATGAAAGAAAGAGTATTGGGGAAGAGAGTACAAGCAACTTTCAGAGGCTAGCTGTAGAACCAAGTGAGTATTTAAGAGGAAGAGAAGTCAATGGTTTTTTGCAGAAGCTCATTGGTCAGTGGACTGATGGCTTGTACTACTTGGTACAGGGGTCAAGGGCCATAGTGAAGAGTAACTTGATCCCTAGAACTGCTATGTGAAGCTGAACAAGGTACCGTTAAGGAGATCTAAGTGGTATTTTATTTTCTGTTTCTGTATTAGTTTTCTGAGGATAATGCCTTCCATCTTCATCTGTATCCCTGCAAAGAACATGATTTCATTCCTTTTTATGGCTGCATAGTATTCTGTGGTGTATATGTACCACGTTTTCTTTGTCTAGTCTATTATTGATGGGCATTTAGGATGATTCCACGTCTTTGCTATTATGAATAGTGCTGCAAAGAACATATGTGTACATGTATCTTTATAATAGAATGATTTACATTCCCTTGGATATATGCCCAGTAATGGGATTGCTGGGTCAAATGGTATTTCTGCCTCCAAGTCTTTGAGGAATCACCACACTCTCTTCCACAATGTTCTCACTTATAAGTGGGAACTGAATGATGAGAATACATGGACACATGGCGAGGGAACAACACACAATGGGGCCTGTCAGAGGGAGGGGTGAGAAGAGGGAAAACATCAAGAAGAATAGCTAATGGATGCTGAGTTTCATACCTAGGTGATGGGATGATCTGTGCAGCAAACCACCATGGCACAAATTTACGCACGTAAAAAGCCTGCATATCCTGCACATGTACCCATGAACTTAAAACAAATTTGAAGAAAAATCCAAATCTGAGCAGCATGGACCATTCTTGGGTTCCTGCCTTCCCTCCCACTTGTTGAGGACATCCTATTACTGATGTGGGAAATACAGGACTTCATTAGTCTTAAGAAGAAGTTGCAACTCTTCCCTCATGCCTACTATCTTATGCAATGGTTCTTTACATCATTTTGGCAGGGAGGCAGGCTTGAACTCACCTTATACATCTACTGAAAGCTAAAGACTCCCTTCCCAGTAATAAAGAGTATGTTCACACAAGCCAATCATTTTTTCATAAAATTTCAGGATATTCACAAACTTCCTGAATTTTGTTGGCAGAGACTTCCCTGGAAGATTAATGGACTGGGTTAAGAACCCTTGCTGTAGAACCCAGTCCTGAACCACCACAGGCTTCACCTCAGCTAATGGAAGTTTTGAGTGTTTCAAGAAATTTGGGGGTAACCAAAGAATTTTATCCCACTCTAAAGAACCCACCCATGTAAGCTACTTCGAAGGTTTTGCTTTAGTGATCACAGGCACTTCATATTTTAACTTTTCTGGGACAGGAAGGAATGGGCATGACTAGGGATCTAAAACACTGTTGTCCAGTTCCAGCATCATAAGAGTTTCCCTGATGATGATTTTATCCTGTATTTTTCATGCTTTCCCCCATGCCTGTCTTCTTAAATAGATATTCACATTCTCTCTGCTCACAGCCTGGGGAGCACGGGAGGGTAACAAGAACAGGTGGGGAACAATCTAGTGAGGAATGGTCTGAACCCGCCGCTGAACATCTCCTTAAACGACAGTACTTTTACTAGAATGACATTTCTATTCATTATCCTTCCCGGCCAAATTCATTGGTTTGTAAGTTCACTTATTCAGCAAAAACGTATCAGCATGTGCAGAATTCCAAGTTCTATGCTAGCGTCTGTGAGGAGTGCAAAGATGGGTGGCATACAACCTCTCTCCTCTCAAAGGAGGTTGAGGTCCTGCAGCAGAGACAAGTTACACAAAGGAACTCAGCTTAAACAGTTTCCTGAAAGGGCCTTACTGTTCAACCTTCCTAATTTCCTGCTGTATATGTATGTGTGTGTGTGTGTGTGTGCGCGCGCGCGCGCACGCCTGTGTATGGTTGCTTCATTTTATGTGCCAGGGACTGAAGAAATGTCTTTCTTGTTCTCCCAGAGCACCCCCTCCATGATGTGAACCATCATGTTTGTCACCATACTTTATAATTATCCGTTTAGCTTCTCTCCCAACGGATCACAAACCCCTTGAGGATAGAGACTGAGTTTCACTAGATGTCCCAACTATTTCGTGGGAGCCGACAGAACACCTAGAACATGATAAGTGCTTTTAAATATGTTAAAGAAAACAAGAGAGAAGAGAGAACACAGACGACATGAAACGTCCTACAAAAGAAGGCCCCTAGCTATTATGTCAGGAAATAACTTCTGGCCTTTGTCCGCTGTGTGTTTCAGGATCTCGATTTTCCACCCGTCTTAGAAGGGAGTTGGGTCAGGTGATCCTTTCCAAATGAAAAATTATATTTTAAATAATGTCAAGGGCAGAGAAGGAACTAAACATCCTGGCCATCTGCTCCGCCTTAAACGCCCGCCTAGGTTTTACAGTCAAATACAAATAATTTCCTGAAGGCTGAGTGTCAAACACAGTCGCTGCAAAACCTCCAGACGCTCAGGATGTTCGCAGGCTCCATTGACAAAAGTGACTTCCCACGCTTTGCCCACAGAGGGCATCCCTGCGCATTGATACGTAGACCAGGCGAATGCAGCTGCTGGAAGCCTCCTCCGTCCGCTCTTTTTTCCCTAAGCCATAGTCTCTGTGCCCCCACCCCCTTCCCGTGGAATCTTTGCCTGATCCAGTTCCTTTCCCTCCAGTCTCCACATTTTCCCTTCCAGCCCTCCACTTCTCCGGATCAATGTGTAGTACGGTTCCAACTCCCAGCTCGCACACCACTGGCGGACACCCCAGTAACAAGTGAGAGCGCTCCACCCCGCAGTCCCCCCACCCCACCCCGCCTCTCCTCCCTGGGTCCCCTCGGCTCTTGGAAGAAAAACCAGCAGCATCTCCAGCTCTCGCGCGGAATTGTCTCTTCAACTTTACCCAACCGACGACATGGAACCAGCCTCAACCTTTTAATGCACAGCCCGGCCACAGGATTGCCTTCCATCTCCTCTTGGTCCCTCCTGGATGTGGTTTATTGATGACTTGCGAGCCCCTCAGAGAGCTGTCTTCCCTCCTCTGGCTCCCTCCGTTTCCTTGAGTTAGTTTTCCAAGGTTTTACCGGGGCTCGGGATCTCTTGGACCGAATGGAACTTTTTGCTGCCTGCTTTTGCTGCTGATTCTGTCAGTGGACAAGGAAAAAGGCTTCGAAGGCAGCAGAGGCACAGGGGAGGTGGAGAAAGAGGTGGAGGAAGAGGACGAGGAGGAGGAGGAGGAAGCCGAAGGGGCTCGGCGCGTGTGTGTGCATGTGTGCATGCGTGTGTGAGTGCATGTGTGTGAGTGCTGTCGCTGCCCACGACCCCTGGCCCCGAAGGTGTTGGCTGAAATATGGAGAATAGTCTTGGATGTGTTTGGGTACCCAAGCTGGCTTTTGTACTCTTCGGAGCTTCCTTGCTCAGCGCGCATCTTCAAGTAACCGGTAAGTGGTTCTTTCCTTTCTTCTCGTCGCACCCCCTTCCGTACCCCACTTCCTTTCTCATCTCATTTGGCGAGTAGTAGAATTGAGGTGGGGGATAGCAAGAGATTTGGCGCTTGCGCTGCCGCCCCCCCCATTTCCTCACCGATGATAAAAGATAGAAGTGTTTTTTTCTTCCCTGGGGGCGGATGATGGTGGGGCTGGGTGCTAGGGGCACCCCTTCGCTGTTTTAAAATCCGATGCTTCACGCATTTTTGCCTCTGCAAATACTTGCGTTGGTTTGGAGAGCCGGCGGGCTGGGGCAGGTGGTGGGGATATCGTTGAAAGGAACTGGGTTGTATCCTTAAAGCCTCAGAAACCTATCAAGTGGGGAGGATTGGGGCAACAGGGGCAGGCAAGAAGGACGTGCAGGGGCTTTGAGGATGTCTGCGCAGAATGTAGATGGTGGGGCTGAGTCGTTGGTGTGTGAATACATCTCCTTTTGGTTTGGATTTTTGGACTTGGTGATTGAGAATCGGGAAAGGGACAGCTAATATGTTTTGGTACTTCCAAGGAGGGGATCCCGGTACTGAAGGAGGCACAGAGTTGCCAAGGAGGAGGGCGTGTTTAATTTTGTTTTATTTTTTAACGGTGAATGTAGTTTGCAAGCTGAGTCTCCATATAGCTCCAGGACACCTCCAAACTCCAAATGATTGATATTCCAGAGAACCGGCCCCCTGGCCCTGGCACTTGCCAAGCTCAGTTTCTAATTAAAAATGGCAAAACTGTTTGGGGATTGGATTGGGCTAGAGCAGGAGAAAGAGGGACCTGAAGGCTGATCAGGGCTGCTGTAATCTCCGAATACGGAGCTGGCGGCTTCGACGGCCAAAAGAATAGAAAAGAGCCAAATGACTTCTGATAAGGTCCACTTGTTTTGCGGGACCTCACCACAAGTGTCGATGGGCACTGGGGTACAGGGAGCGGGCCTGGCAAAGGAGAGGAGAGCGGCTGGCTGAGCATTCAGATCCTTTCGGAAACGACCTTTTTCCAAATCCAAAGGAAAAAGAGGCTCAGGCAGAGACCTGGCGTTGAGTAGGAGCTCCCCAGTTCGTGCCTGGGAAATTAATAGGGAATGGCACAGAAATCGCGGCCAAGCCCCCAAGCTCCCCGGAGCCCGCAGCTCCGGCTTTCTCGTCTCTGCTAAGTGCTGCATGGCCAAGGGTTGCGAACGTGAGTGGAAAATGCGCCTCTCACGGTCGCGAAGGATTCAGTCAAGCGCCGAGGCAGCCCGAGGCTCCCCAAAGCCTGGCGCGGCCGCACGCAGGCAGGAATCTGCGCTTGCATTCGGACTCAGCTCCTCATCCTCCTTTGGCCCGAGACAGAGAGAGCAGGCAGGAAGGGTGTGTGTGTGTGTGTGTGTGTGTGTGTGTGTACGCGCGCTCGTGTGATGAGCGCGTACCCGCATCCACGCGCTTAGTCGCTGGTGCTCCCTCCCTCCCTCTCGGCTCTCGGGCCGGTCCCCTCCTCCCCCGGCTCTTCTCTCCCGGAGCTTTGTCCTCAACAATTACTCTCGCGAAAGGTGGGCGTGGGGGCGGGGGGCGGGGGGGAGCGCATCTCCGCAGTAATGAATAGATGTCTGTTTTAAATTCCCTCCTCGAGACCCTAAAATGATAGAGGCTGCTGCGAGGAGGACCCTCCTTCTGCCCAGAAGATTGACTTGGGCTTTCTATGGCAGTTTGCCCACGGGAAAGGGGAAGTTCAAGGGGCATCCCTCACTGGGTAGAAAGTCTGGCTAACAGCGGGACTGCTGGCCTGAAAGGTGCTAGCTGAATGCACTGCATGAAGCAAGCTGTACAAAAATGAACAATGATGTCAATTACACGACAGTAGTTTAAAGCTATTTCTCAAGTGACTTTTGTCTGGCATAGGGTGGGGGTAGATTAATAGAGATAAATTTATGTACGTTTTATGAATGTCTAAATTAATTAAATATTCTCTTTTCACTTGTTTATGTTTCTTGTCCAGAGAGTCAGGGCCATGTTTAATTTTAATTTCCTCCTCAACAGACAGATCTATGCTTGAAAAAGCAGATGTAAAGAAGGGATACACACACACACACACACACACATGGGTTATGTTGGTGGATAGGCTAATGGATCTAAATCTTTAAACTTATCTACACTTCTAAATCCATATCTGTTATTTGCAAGTGAGTTGTGATGCAGTTTGTGCAGTTCGCAGGAAAGTGGATGGTGCACTTTTATGATATTGCCAATTCACATCACTCTGGCCTTTGCTCATTAATCTGAGTATCACTTCTTTCTCCTAGTAATAATTTCCCCCATTTAGGAACATGGCAGGAAACTTACAATAAGAAAGCATAGTTCACTCTATAAAAGGACCAGTAGGAGGTGCCCTTAATAAGGCCAAGTGTCTAGTTTACTGGCAATGAGATTCCCATTCAGCAGGGTGTTTTAAAGACTTTATTGATTGGTAACAAAGGATTATGGAGACTATCACAATAGCACTGGGCCTTTTCTCACTTTCTAGGTAAAGTCTGAAGCTACTGTAGATTTGTATGAAACTGTGATGATTTAACAAAGGACAGCCCTGAACAGTGTCAGTGGAGAGTGAGGACTTGATGTTGGGGAAGGAGGATGGTGACTTTTTAGTTTACTTCTGTAAGATTTCATCTCCTTATATATTTGATATGAGCCACAGGTGCAGGAACCATATAAAGTCTCAGGGGATCTCAGGTAAGATAACAATTTTAGATGTTGGATGTTAATGAGTGAAAAATGAGGTATACATATTAATTAATTCTTCATCCATGTTTGGGTTCCATTGCATTGAAAAAAATCTGTGAGTGTTTAATGTAGTCTGGATATGCTGAAATGAGGCTGGTTGCTCTCCCTAGGCGACTTCTTCTTATTCCCCCAACCAAAGCAGATCAGATGCCCCCATGTGGGTTTGCTTTTGAGTGGCGGGAGTATGGCAGAGCCTGAGGGCTCGGGGTAGGCTGGCCGTCCACTCCTCTTTGAGTGCCGCAGTATAAATCACCAGTGACCTGTCAGTGTCCATTTCCCCACACAGCAGCAGCTGCCCTCTGAGTTATAAAGCATGTGAAACGGCCACCATATATGTTATATGTGAATATATTAGGCTTAGTGCCTTTGCTTTAATGCTCTTAAAAGCTAGCCTGGCTTGAGATGCTGATAGGCATTTTTTTTTTTCTGGGAAGAGATTTATAACTTCTCAGTGTATATGACTTAAATTTATTCTCTGGCAAGTTAACCTGTCAGCAAACTTCTTTATTGTTTTCATTGAAGAGGAAGAGCTTTAATCCTATCTAAATTCCTGAATGAAGCTCTGCTGAAAGTTTCTCCTGGAGTACAGGGTAGTTGCAGGCTGTAGTATGGTTTCCTAAACCAATGGGATGCTTGACAAGATATATGGGGAGGTGATTTTTTGGTGGGCAGGCGGGGATATTTTTACTCGTTTTTAGAGAAGGAAGTTGTGATACTGCATCTTCTAAAGGAATTCCGGCAACTCCGTTATCTCAAAAGCATCTTTAATGAGAGGAAACATTTCTCACTTCCAGTTTCATAAATCTAACGGTCTGGGATTCTTCAAATGCATATGATATGCTCCTGGAATGTTTGCTGCTGTACGTAGTAGGGTCATCTAGTATGATCACTGCCATTTGGAAATGAGCCCTGATTTAAATTTTGACTTCCAGACAAAACACTTTACCTGGTGCCGCATGTTTAAAAGCAGTGCTGAAGTTTCTGAACAGAATATTTCTTGGCATGGGAGACTGTGCCCTAAGATTACATTTTAAAGTAAGTGTTCTTACTATCTTTGGAGAATTTGCCATCCTAAACTTTGCATATGAAAGTTTTTCTTCTTGATTCTACCAGTAAAGACAACTCTATTCAAAAAGAATGTAGTTGTTTTAGGGTATTTCTTTAAAATTAATATTCAATGTCCACATCCACACACAAAGAAGGAGGAGGATTTCCACCGCCTCATACCTTCTCCTTCAAATATATGACTTTGGTGTGAATTATGATAGCTCTAATCACATAAGGGCACTTGTGATTTCACTGGAGAATGAGTTCTTGCCTGATTAGAGATCTTCCTACTTTCCATAGGAAGTTTCCGGCCCACACTGCTATCAGAAACTTGCACCAAATTGGGAACACATTGCTCTGTTTTGGTATTTGTTACCCAGCTGTACATTTTTGAAGGATTAATCTGAGATGATAATCTCTTAGATGAACTATACACATAAATTTCAAGAAATCTTAGCTTTGCCTGAGGCCATAGAATAATGTCATAAACCCGTGAAATTACTTCATTAATTAAATAAAGATAAAAAGTCACTTGGTTCTGGAAAAGTACTGTACTCCTTAAGGAGGAATAGCAAATACTATGCACATTTACAATTCATAAAATGTAAACATCAGGTCTTTTCCCCCCTCTTTTTCCATTCCTTCCTTATAATGCTCTGGAGGAAAATTTAAGAGTTTCACGAGTTGTCACAACAGTTATGTCTTAAGGAATCATAGCTTGGAATCTCACTGACTCATGATTGATAGACACTCAATTAAATATCAACACAATGTCCAGTGAATTTTTCAGCAGCCTGCTGTGGGCTGCTTGCTTCTTTCCAGCTTGTTTCTAAGGAATCGAAACTCTCATTTCTAAGAGGGGTGGCATCAATACTGCCTCCCTTGATGCAGCCCAAGAAAGCCTTTCTCACTCTGAAACCAAGGCTGGGACCCACAGGCACCACGTTTAACATGCTGTGTTACACTTTGCAAGGTCACGGAGATTTGCCTTAAAAATAAATTTTTAAGTGTTCATGCATGCTGCTTTTGCTGGAGAGTTAAACTGTACTTTAAATACAGTTAAATAGTGTTGTTTTCTTAAGAGGCTCTAACCTGTGGCCTCTCGGCCATTATTATTGAAGTTCTAGTGCTCACAATCTTTAAGAAGACACAGGAGTGAGCTCTACAAGATAATAGGTTATGACAACCTAGTTATGCTATTTTTTCTCAAAATGGTGTTACCAGGTTGGAATAATAGAACTTTAACATTTTTCAAAGTTACTACTTTTCAGATTAAAAAACATTTCTTAGTAGTACCGTAGTATCATAGTATCAGTAGCTTGGCACTGACCCAATGTATTTAAGATATTGTTCTTCAAAACAAGATCTCAAGGAAAGCCAATGTTAAACTTGTCAAGAAGAAAGGATGAGCAATCCAGATTATTTTCCCTGCAGACCAATAAAAAATGTGCAAGATAGAATTACAAGTTGCATACGCCAAATAGGTAATAGCAAAAAATAAAATGTAAATTATTATGCATCTTTATAATTGCAGCACTCA
This sequence comes from Chlorocebus sabaeus, assembly GCF_047675955.1. Lineage (NCBI taxonomy): Eukaryota > Metazoa > Chordata > Mammalia > Primates > Cercopithecidae > Chlorocebus > Chlorocebus sabaeus. The sequence continues at coordinate 30,557,331 of NC_132921.1, read as the reverse complement.
GGTAAACGAAACACAATTTAGTACCACACTTTATTTCTCTCATTCCAGAATGTTAATTCCTTATCTTATGTTTCTCTGGTTTAACACCATACTAACATGGAGAAATACAGGGTGGCTGACTGATGATCAAAATTATTGTAGTGCTCCAAAGTTATTTGACAAATTGTAGCCTGAGGTTTAACAACTAAACCCGTTTAATTCAACTATTAAATAAAAGTGTTTTCTTTGGTAGTTTAGAAATACCTGAGCTTTGTCCCAATGATGTGGTTTAGAAATACATAATAATGCGTAAGATTGAATATGCCTTCTTTTTCAATATCGATGGGAATTTGCCAGTGGCAATACCAGTGCATATTGCTGTTTTATTAATAGTTCCAAACAACCATATTATTCGTAGCTTTCATTTCTTGGGGGGAAAAGTTCAAGTAGGAAACACACAAATCATTCCATATTTATTGATCATATTTTTAAGGTGATTCTTATGGCATGACTTGGGTAGGAATGTTTCTCTTTTCTAGTAAATTCCACGAGCCCAGTGCCTATGATCTACTTCTACTTCATGATATACTTTAGCTTAATTTCACTGATCCAAATGTTTTGACTTTTATCTTGCTCATTCATTTCACCATTGCCCTCCAGGGAGGAAGCCCCTTTAAGACCATTTGTGGTTATTATGATGAAACTTAACAGGAGTATTTATTGCAATTTGGAGATTTCTTCCTGGTTCATCCTTTAAATATTGGTTCTTGCCTGAAGGTTACTCCTAAGAGTATCTAGGACAAACATGTTCCACTGAATTAACTGAATCTTTAGGATGTGATCTGATGAAAATACCAACTGGTTAGTGAGTTGTGTCCTGATAAGAGAGCTTGTCAAAACAACATTATTCTGGACCATCTACAATGTTCTTACACCTGCGTTTACATTTTTATGAGAGAAAAAAGGAGTTAAGCAGTTAATATAAATGTTTTTAACTCAAATCACAACATTTTAAGATTTTATTTATTTTTCTATAGTCTTTTAGAAATATTTCTCCACTCACTTAGCTGCCTCTTTAAAAGTATGTAGAACATAATTTAACCTGTTCTTAATAGATACAATACATCACTATGACTTCATTATAGTATTATGTGATTTTATAGGGATAATTTTTGAAGGCATTGCATCATACAGAACTGTTTATTTTTCCCATCAATTGACCGTGGACTATTACTCTTGTTGAGTTTCATCTCTGGGTATAAAATATATTTTGTCTACATCTTGTGTTCAGCTGAAACTCCTCCCTGTATAAAACTTCCTCAAAGCAGTTCTCTCTTTTAGTTTTGATGCTAAGACATAGGGAACTAAATTTTGTTGGGGTTGTGTTTAAAGTAGGAGAGGAGATTAGAAAACAGCAATTGAATCCTTCATTAGAGGAATATCTAATTAGTTTTAACTAATGATTCTGTAGCATCTGATATTAATTTGGATGTCATTTGTACTTTGTACAACATATTTTTCCTTATTAAATGAGAATATGGACTAGATCAATTCTAGTTACATTATTAGTTTCAACATTATATAATTTATTTAAATTATGAACTATACTATATATATATAGTGTTTGGTATAATTAATAATACAATTCATGAAAGTGATAACAATAATAAGAATGTAATAATAACAAATACCCATGTACCCACTAGCAGTTTTCTGATTTTTGTTTTAATCCCTTACCTTTTGTACAGTTTTTCCACATATGTATACATCTTAACATGTTACTTTACTTTGGCTGTTCTTAATAGTAATAAAATAAATATAATGTATATATTCTCTGACTTACATTTTTGCTGAACATTAAGTATTTGAGTTTCATCTACGTGGATTCATATTGCTGTATTTCAGTCACTTGCTCTGGCGTATAATACTTCATGATATTAATTAACCATAGCTTATTTAATCTACTCTTGATGGATTTTGAAATTCAGTTTTTTGCTATTGCTAGTAAAGTTGGCATGAACATTCTGGTGCAGGTCCACCAGCACAAATTTGCCACCATGTTTAAGGTGCATACCTAGGAGTGGAATTGCTGAGTCATAGAAGGATATCTTTACTTCCAGAAGGCAAACACATGCTGCAGTTATTGAAATCCCCACCAGGGGCAGATGAAAGCTTCTTTGCTTCATGCCTCTGTCAACACTTGGTATTTTCTATGCTTAATTTGCGCTCATCTGGTAACTTCTCATTGTGGGTGTAATTTGCATTCCCCTGATTGCTTATAAGTCTGAACATTTTTTCCATTAATTTGTTAGCTATCTGTGATTTCAGCAAGACAGTTCTATGATTCTGTTTCTTCAACTGAGCAACCATTTGCTTTTAGACATTAATATTATTGGTAGTTATTCTGTTTCTTCCACTAAGCAACCCTTTGCTTTTAGGCACAGATGTTATCAGTAGTCTAATGCTCAGGAAGTTGTCACCTGATACTATATCATGTTGACTCTGGCCCAGGCTTTATTTAAGCACCTTCGCAAAATGTACACTGATTTTGAGTTGAAAAGAGATTCTTAGTCACTGTAACATTATTGATTACCCAGAGCAAGTCCTGCCATGTTAGTATCCTGCCTTATCCTGTTTATTGTGTCTTTATAGAGAATCATTTACAGGGAAGCAGGATGCTGGGATGCCAGGCTTAATTTGAGGCTCATTCCATTATGAATCCCCTGAATATAATGGAACTAAAGGATAACTGAATCACAGAGTAGCAATGGTAGATACCAAATCTGAGTTAAAAATCTTAATATGATCATTTGAATTTGGGTATATTTCCAACATGGTAAAATACATAGGCCCGATATCATTGTTACATTTATGGCATATATGACTGTGGGTTTCAAACAAACACATGTGCTTTGTGCACCAGCCCCCACCCCAATTTCTGTTTGGGTTTATAATTGTTTCACCTGCTCCCATGGGACAGGCTAATGAAGATCCCTGAATGAAATAAAGCCTCAGATGTACTTGCAGAGGCCTCTATAGTGTATTGCCTTCTGTGCAGACTCATTAGAGATGTAAGCCAAGGCTGAGACATCTAAGCAAACCCTCTGCACCCAGAGTCCTCAATCCATTGTTCCTGCATCTTTTTTCAGCCTCATGGGATCCCAGAAGAATATAAATTAGAGAGAAAAATCTGCAAAGCTTTTCCTTTCATGTTTAATGTCTGGGCAGAGCTGTTCCCTGCAGGACAATTTCTGGTTATTTTCTCTGGTTTGAGGCATCTCCAGGGATGGTTTGGTGACTGTTTCCCTTGGGGAAGTTTTCAGCAGCATATCAGTCTTGCTGTTAAAAATTTATTTTACAATTCAACTGAGATAGTCCTGTTCTAAATGTTCTTCCCATCACTCTTGTCATCTGGCTTTTGATTCCTGCGTACCCCTTTCAGTGACACTGCCTCTTCTGGGCTAAAATGTGTTAAATAATTCGAGCTATAAATCACTCTTGCCTCCCTATTTGGTCTTTACTTAACCAGACTGTAAATATTTAGTTCATTTGATTTTTTCTCATACCTCTCCAGAAGCTTAATCATGTTTAGTCTTCTTACTTTAACTCCCTCTAGTTTGTTTATATCTTTCTTGTAATCAAGGGGCCTAACTCTAATGTGCTCTTCTAAGTAAGCTCTCCCAAGTCATACATTATAAAATATAAATTCAACATCATCTTTAGCTTATTGTACAGCCATAGACACACACATGGTCTCTCAAAATTTGTGTTATCAGTTTTCAGGTAGTACTATCCATACCTGATAAAATCATTGAGATATTATAAGGACCAAATAAGACCAAGTATTCATTGAAGATAATATCGTAGTTACTGAGCCTTTATCAAGGGTTACAAAGAGATGAATAAAAGTTTAGATGTGTTTCTGCCCTGCAGGGGCTTTTCCTTCAGTGAAGGTGGCAGGCACACACAGAGGTAGGTAGGATACAAGGCAGAACAAAGTACTCACTAAAAAGGGACACAAACAGTTCTGCTTTTCATGTGGTTCTTGTCATTGGTTCTGTTTATGTGATGGATTACGTTTATTGATTTGCGTATGTTGAACCAGCCTTTGCAGGGACATGGATGAAGCTGGAAACCATCATTCTCAGCAAACTAACACAGGAACAGAAAACCAAACACCGCATGTTCTCACTCATAAGTGGGAGTTGAACAGTGAGAATGCAGGGACACAGGGAGGGGAACATCATCACACACCGGGGCCTATCAGGGGGTGGGGGGCTAGGGGAGGGATAGCATTAGGAGAAATAAATGACAGGTTGATGGGTGCAGCAAAGCACCATGGCACATGTATACCTATGTAACAAATCTGCACTTTCTGCACATGTATTCCAGAACTTAAATATAAATTTTTAAAAACTCATAATATATTAATATAAATTAGCCAGATTGACTGACAGAGTCAATTCATTCATCCTTGTATCCTTAAATTGATTGGACCAAAAAAAAGGCAAGGGAGTTTAGAGTTGTCAATCATGTTTAAACCAAAGTATTGGTATGGTAAGAATGAGGATATTACGGTTTTGCCTACAGATCTGGTAGCCTGTTGCTATGAAAACATTCCCAGACTTTCATGACTCTTTCTTCCCATTTTTCTTGAATGTTCCAGGTGTTGTGTTAAGGTGGTAATGGAGCTTAGAGCCCAGTGAGATAAACATGCTAATCAAATACATATATTAACAAACCTACAATTCCAAATGAGATAAGGCTTTAAGAAAGAAAATACTGTAGGGGGGGGGGGTCTCAGACAGTAGATCAAAGACAGCTTCCATGAGAAAGTGTGACTGAGTTTACACCTGAAGAATGAGTTAAGAAGGGGATGTTTGAGAGGGGCAAAGGAGAGAATATCAGATTTTAAAAAGTGAGCGCAAAGGCCCCACAGTGGGAGGAAAGGTTGTGAATTCCAAGATAGTTGTACCCAGGGCCACGAGAGCTAAACATAAAAATGGTTTAGCTAAGACTGGAGAAAACTTTGGGATTATCTCTCTCCGGTAGTAGCTACATGTACTTGGTAGATAATGATGGAATGAATTCAAATGAGTTCTTATCAAGGATCTTTCCTAATCTCAGTACAATGATTCAAAAATTTCAGCAAACTACATAGGCCACCTTTTCCTTGATTTTTCTATTAGATGTGAATTTATGAACCTATCTGTCCTATATGTTTAGAGATACCTTATGAGGTGTTACGGCCGTATGCAACTGAGAGAGGGAGTTTGAAAAGTGTAGAGAGCTAGAAAAGTCGAAGTAATTATCATTTAACTTGGTAATAAGTCATTTCTCCTTTGAAAGCTATCACTGAACAGAGGGAAACAAAACTTCACCTTTTCTATAAAAATAGAATTGCCATGGACATTTCTTGTTCCTGTGGCCTCCTTCAAAATGTGTGCCTGAATGTGTTTAGTAAACAAAAAAGAAAAACTGAACCTAAATTTTTTGGAATTGTTACAGATTATTTTCTCGATATGATCCTTTTCTATGCATTTTATGCCCATTATTATTTCTTAAAAATGTGAATGAGTGTTCTCTTTGCTTTCAGTTACAGCTCGTTTAGAAGTCATTGAGCTTGCAACCTTTCCATGTCACCAGGCCTTGAACTACTGTACCACTTGAATCAACCTACCATCTGCCACTGGATGTTGCAAAGATTGTTGCTACACAGTCCTGTGGTCTTTGGTCTTGATAAGAGGAGGCATAGCCTAGGGGAAAAAGCATCCCAGCTATTGGGTTTGATTGAGATCCTTAAACTCACTGGACCTCAACTTTCCCACCTGTAAAATGGACACAAAATCAACCTCTGCTTCCCAGCTGTAAATTGGAGATAAAAATTACTCCAGTAATTAGCTATATAAAATATTTATTCCAATGCCTGACTTATAATAAGTATTTCATAAATGCTAGCTATTGTTAATAATATGTTAGTACGGGCTACATTTATTCTGAGATAATCCTTACAAATAGAAAATTTCACAGGCACAGGCCAGTCATTCTAGAACCCACCTCAATTTTATTGTTGTGATTTTAAAGACTTAAAAATAAATTAAGTTAGTCAGACTCCAATGGCAATTTTGAAATCAATCATGTCATGGTTTAGTGGGCCCTGGTCCTATGACTTTGCTTGATTTAGAGGCTCATAGGTCCAGCTAAGTTAGATCTGATACAATGCAATACTGATCAAACTTGGCAGCCTATAACACACTTCCTGTGGATTCTCCATCCAAAGCATCCTCCCCTATTAACTCTTCCCTGGTTGACCATGTCCATTTTCTACAGACCCATCATCTACTCAGCAGGTGCACCTAGAAGCTAATACTTGCTTGGTTAATGTGTAGTACTAGATATAATTGATCCTGAGGGTCTTCTCTGGGGAGGAGTGGCTCTCATCTTAATTCTGTGTCAGTACCCAGCCCTTCTTCATACCAATTAATTTAGAGTCTTGGAGATGGGGCCCAGGCACAAGTATTCTAAAATCTCCGATGGTGATTTCAACATGCAGTCATGTTTGAGAATCAGTGTCCTAGGGTCTTTCTACTCAAAGTGTGCAGTCCAGGAATCAAGGTATTTGTATCACCTGGGAGCCTATAAGAAATGCAAAAACCTCAGGCCGCACCCAGACATGCTCAATTAGAATCCCAAATGACTGAGGAACACTGCCTTAGATGATTGAAAGTGTCAGATAGGGAGGTGATCCTTGCCTCTATTCTTCACAATTGTAAGCAATCATCTAGTCAATGGGAAACTGCCCCTACTACACTAGTTTAGTCTTAGCTTGAAACATCTGTGGCATGCTTTGGCTTCAGGAGTTGGTCTTATAATGGCAAACTATGCCAACATCAAAGAGTCTTCTGGTTTGTGGTTTAGTGGCTAATATATTTCATGGAGACCATGACACATTTCATTTTCCTTGAGATAACAAGCCCTTGAAAATGCTCTTTGTGTGTTCCATCTGCCTTTTCCCTTCTTTTCTCATCAATACTCAAGAAGGTACATTTTACAATGGTCTGCTGGTTTTCATTCTATATTTTTCCCTCCTTCAACTCTCTTTCCTCCTTAAAAATGCTCAGACACAGGGAAAAAGAAAGACACTTGAAAGGGATATTGAGGCCCTGGGCCCCCCTCCTCCCTCTTTACTCTGTGTCTCAAGTCTGATGCTGAGAGCACACACATGCTCAAAGTGAGACCCTGATGGGGGTGACCCCATACTGAACTTTGCCTTTTGATTGGGAATGGTCTTCAGGGCATAAAACAGACCAAGTGCTCATTTGCCTGAGCCTCTGTGGCAGAGGAGAAGGGGTGTAACAGAGGTTTTTGAAGAAGAGTAAAGCTTTACAGGCAGAAAGCTCAGTTGAGGGTTTTGAAGCTTTTGCTCTCCACTGCCTGGCAGAGAGAACAGCTTTAACTGGCGTGCTTCAAATCAGAGTCTACAAGAAGAGAACGTGGGGGCTCAGCTGCGCAGATTGGATCAATTTGAATGAAAATCACTAGTGTTCCTCCTGGGGAGAGAGGTTTCTGCTTAGCTCGTGAACTGTAGGCCCTTCTCTGGTCCTGGTAGTAAATGAGTAGGGCTTTTGTGAAAGGTTATGTAAGGCTGCTGTTTTCTCTCCCTGCCTAGAGTAAAATTCTATTTATAGGGGGGTGAACTGCCTCTCAGCGAAACATGCATTTTATACACTATAGCTTAGGAAAGATAATTTAATAAATCTTTAAGACAAAATTAAGGAAAGAGAGAGAACAAAATCCTAGGCAGAAAGAGTGGGACATACAGCAAGTAATAGGAGAAAGAGAAAGCGTCATTGCTCTAGACTTAGTTACTGAAGTAGTGATTGAGTGACGGATCATTCTCATGTGCCTGGGACTGAGGAGTTTTACAGGAAGAAAGACTTTCAGTGCTAACAGTAGGACAGCCTCAGGTAAACTGGAATGGTTTGTCACCCCTAATTTGGTACCTATCATGGGGAGGGGAGTAGAAAGAACCCTGAAAGATTTTCAGCAGGGAAATGACATTTTAGATAACACACTGTTAGCCCTATGAGGAAACAATTAGAGAATGGTAGCAAGACCTATTATGAGGGGATGTTCTAATAGTCCAGGAAAGATGAGTATCTGGTTGGAGGTTTAGAAGCAACTTGTATATTAGCCATGATATCTAGGTCATGGAGAACTTACTCTCTAATCTTTTGGCAAAGTCAAACTTGATGTCCAAAACCAAAGGTTTTTTTTTTAACCAACTCCTTGGTCAAAGCACTGTCAGAGAACTCATTTTTGAATCAGGTTATCTTTTGGACATAATAAGATAATGTATTTATTGGAGAAGTCATGTCTAGTACTTCTGTGTTCCACTGTGTCTAGTACAGTGCTGAATACATATTAATTATTCAATAAATACTCATTACCAAATTGATTTTTATACAATGATTATTCTCAAATTTGCATGAAATCTGAAGTTTCTTTCTACATGAGCTTCACAAAGTTCAGTTCAGCATATAAAAATTTCAGGGTTACTCAGTTTTTACTTACCAAGAGGTTTATTCTGTTTTCTTTTTCTCTCTCCCCTTCTTTTGCCTGATTTTTCCTTTGCGTGCCATTATTAATAATTTTGTTGGCAGCATTTCAGAGTGTTTGTGAGAAATTCAAAATTGAGGAAATTCTGGAAATAGCAAAATGTAAATGTATAAAGTCTATAGAATTTGCTATCTCTTTAAGCCCTGTTACAAATGCATATAGGGTATTTGTCAACTCGCATATATGAAAATGGAACAAGATAAAGTAGGTGAATAATTATTTCCTACATAATAATCCCAGGGATAGACTCTGTGTTTGCCTTCAGAGAACCATTCCTGAAGACTTGGGTGAGTCAAAGCATTAAAGTGTTATTTTTGTAGAAGTCAGTAGAAGTCAAGACAAGATGATGGAGATTTTTAAAAAGCACATAGAATGAAAAGGACAAAATTTCTTGTGTTTCAAAGCACTAATCAGGCAGAAAAGGACCTCAGCAGGTGTTTGAGAAGACCCTTTTCTACTGATGAGAACTCGGGGGCCCAGAGAAGCTAGGTGAGTCTCTAAACCACAAATCTAAGAACAAGTTCCATGAAACATTATTATGCACACGTGGGTGCAAATCTTAGCTCTACCAAGATTTAGCTGTATGACTCTCGCTAAGATTCAGCGTCCTCATTTGTAAAATTTGGAAAGCCATTGATGAATGGATGACATTTTTGAAAAACATTACACTCAAGGATTGTCACAGTCTTTGGCACATATCGAACACTAAACTGTTTCTATTTTTATTTGTTCATTCAACAGATGTTTTTAAAGGTAATGTTTGATATATCATATTTGTTAGCTCCTATGGTGTATTTAAACAGCATATAAACACACTGCCTCTGTTGTTGTTAGTGAACCAAGTGGTTGGAGGAATAAGACCTAGGCAGTTTAAATGTGTAAGAAAAAAAAATGATGAGCAGAATCACAAGGCAATGTATTATTGTATTATTAAGACCAAATGAGTGAGAGGTGCAGTTAGAGGAGGGAAATAAAACATGATCAGAAAGCCTTCCAGAATGCAGAGGGATTTAGTCTGATAGGTAAGGTAATTGGAAGACCTTACCCACATGGGACCTGACTTTATGTGGACACTGTTCTTTACATGTTCAGGCTTTGGAAGACAAAAAAGAAAAAGAAATGATGGCGGTACTTCACTGCAGAGGGCTGCTCAGCCCAGGCAGCAGATCTCTTCACCAGCAATGACTTCCCTGGTCCCTAGCCTTTTCTCAAGCAGATTTATGATAAGGCTAGGAGAAAAAGGAAGAGAGATGTGACAAGATAATCTAAGAAGTAACTTTGGTGGCATACATAATGTAATTTTAAAATAAAGAGGCTTTACCTGTAGGGCTTTTCCTAATAGTTTTAAGGAGCTCTCAGAAGCTCAGGGAAGGACAGATGCCATCACATACTGCATTTTGAACTTGGAAATCTAGTAGCTGAGAAAGCATATTTAGGCTCCTGCACTACTGAAATAAGTCTGTGCTGGAAATTAATGTTTTCATCTTTTTTTCTTTCAGCCCAGCTTCAAAATGTATAGAAAACTTTGGTTCAGGATGCCAAAACCCTGTATTACTAATGCATAAAGGGTATTAGCTAGTTCATCAAAGATCTTCTGTACATTTTGCAGCCAAAGGGCAGGTAGCTCAGCTCAAAATTTGCAACTTAAATAGCTCTTCTTTTGTTCTTTCTTCCAAAGTACACAGTCATATGAGGTTATGATAATTAATAATTGACAAATTATTATGATATTGTTCCATGCTTATCTGAGACTTTCTGTCTTCCAATGGCTTTTGAATCTTTTATCTATATTCATCTCTCAATACCTCTATTAAGAGGACAAAATGGCTAATTTATCTCATATGGGTTTTTTGTGAGGTTATGAGACTTGTGGCCAGTTATTTGTTTAAGATCACACAGAAGTTACCTGTTCTGGATGGAAAACCTAAATCTTTTTTTTTTTTTTTTTTTTTTTTTTTTTTTTGAGTCACAGTCTCACTCTGTCACCGAGGCTGGAGTACAGTGATGTGATTTTAGCTCACTACAACCTCTGCCTCCTGGGTTCAAGCAATTCTCCTGCCTCAGCCTCCTGAGTAGCTGGGATTACAGGCACCTCCCACCACATCCGGCTAATTTTTTGTATTTTTAGTAGAGACAGGGTTTCGCCATATTGGCCAGGCTGGTCTTGAACTCCTGATGTCAGGTGAAATGTCCACCTCAGCCTCCCAAAGTGCTGGGATTATAGGTGTGAGCCACTGCTTCTGAATCTGGCTTAACCCTTGTACTCACCAGTACATATTGGACACTTTCCAAAAGCAGGACATTCTATTCTTTTGTTCCCCTAAAATGCATGTACTAAAAAATGCCACCTAACACTCAGATCTTGATTTCTAATACCATTCTCCGATAAAAGAAACCAGAGCTCCTCAGGGAAATAGCTGCTTCTGGGACTTATGCAGAAAATATACAAGATAAGGCTGGAGCATCTTGGAGTGCCAGAAAGGAAGAAATTTTTGAAAAAAATGAAAAACCCACAACGATAGAGTATGTGAAAGGGACACAGAACCTAACTGAAAGAGCTCTCAATGGTCAAAGCTGCAATAATTTGAGCAAGAAAATCAATCAACTAGTTTCCTATTATAACCCAAAATATAAAATAAATATTCATGAGTACATACTGATATAAATAAATAATTGAATAAATAAAGGGAAGAGACTTAGATAAATCCTCTATGCAGAAGAATTCCAAATATATATATTCCACTCTCAAAGAGTGGATAGAGTACAACCCATATTCTTTTAAGTGTGGGCTATGCTTAGTGACTTCCTTCCAAAGAGTACAGTATACAAGGGGGAGGGGAGGAAGTTAACTACAGTAGAAAAATCAGCCGAGGTAGGCAGATCATGAGGTCAGGAGATCGAGACCATCCTGGCTAACATGGTGAAACCCTGTCTCTACTAAAAATACAAAAATAAATTAGCTGGGCATGGTGGCGGGTGCCTGTAGTCCCAGCTACTTGGGAGGCTGAGGCAGGAGAATGGTGTGAACTCGTGAGGCAGAGCTTGCAGTAAGCTGAGATCACACCACTGCACTCCAGCCTGGGCAATAGAGCGAGACTCACTCTCAAAAAAAAAAATATATATCTGACAAATACTACCTCAACCAGGTGATCAAGGTCATCAGCAGCAGTAGTGATAAGTCATGTTGATAGCATGTACCCCCTGATATGATGTGATGAGGATGGCATTTTACCTCTGTGATCTTCCTTTTCCAAATCTGTAACCCCAGTCTTACAATGAGAAAAAGAATAGACAAACCCCGTTTGAGATTCTACAAACACCTGACCGTATTCCTCAAAATGATCTAAGTCTTTAAAATTAAAGAAAGTGCGTGAAACTGTCAGAAGGAAGAGGATTAGGACAAACTGTGATGTGTTATCCTTGGTGGGATCCAGGAGCAGAAAAAGGACTTCAGGAAAAAATGAAATACATTCTAAAGTATGGACATTAGTTAATAATAATGTATCAATATTGATTCACTGATTTTTATAAATGTGCCATGTTAGTGTAAATTGTTAATAATGCGGAAACTTGGTGTGGGGTAAATCAGAACTTTGTACACTCTTCACCATGTATCTGTCAATCTAAAACAGCTCTATAAAAAAAGTTTAACTGTAAAAAGTACTCTCATGTTTGATAAGAGTGGGACACCAAGCAGAGCACTGATTCCACTAAACTTGTGTTTTCCTCTTTAAGGATCAGAATGGCACTCTTGTATGGTTATTCTGAGAATTACAGACGATGTTTCAGTAACCCTTAGTATCCCTGCATGTTTCTCAAAGTGTGATCACATCAACACCACTTGTGGGTGTTTTAAAATACAAATATGCTGGCTTTGCCTCATACCTCCAGAATCAGAGTCCCTGGATGGACAATGAGGGGATAGGAAACAGCACTTTTAACAAGCTCTCTAGGTGATTCTTACATACACTTCACTTGAAAACCACTTGGCTGTGCATTGTCCCTAAAAATTAATAATGGTGGCTGTCTACTTATTCAGATAGTCTTTGAGCTCAGGGGATGATCTGGACTCACGTGAACTTGGGTTTAGATCCCAGGCCTACAACTTTCTAATTGAGAGAACAAGGACAAGATATTCCGCCTCTTTTGTGCCTTTGTTTCTTCATCTGTAAAGTACGAAAACAACACTTAATTCAGAGAGTACTTATAAAATCATTTCAGAAAAGTCATGTAAATTATTTACCATAGTACCATATTTACCATATCACCACTGCTCAACAGGCAGTGAGCACTAGCATGACTCTACTGGTATTCTATTAGCCCGGCTATTTAAATCAACATGAACATAAACAAAATTACTCCTCATTGTTACTGATACTCTCCACCCTCTAAAACTAGTCTTTGGCATCCTGCAATGCTTTCCTTACATGTTTCTAGGAGTCCTAAGAGCTATGTCACAAACCAGTTATCTTCTGCTAGGCACCTTCACATGTCTGGAAGTCTGGTATGCTTGCTGGCTTTCATGTCTCCAGGCAGCCACTGTCTCTTGCCTCTTGCCAGCCATCCTGCTCCTCTGGTAGATTGCTGCTGCAGCATCAGTGCTCTAGAACATTTCCAGTGCCCAAGCATCATTACTAAGTCTACTGACAAGAGTGTCCTAACGCTGATTCTCTCCCTGTTAAACTCTATCATACTGCTTGTGTCTTCTGTTTTATAAAATCCTCCATGACAACAATTCATTTAACTAGGGTCTGTAACTTTTCTCTCCATACGACTTAGATTCAGTAGGAAAAGGGCTGATCTGGGGACAGTTGTTGCATTTCCTATTCCCTGTCTTTAGCCTTTCTGTCTCCAAGCCACCAATGGAACTTCTTCCTTAAGTAGTATTTAAATTTCCCCTACATAAATGAGTTACTGCAGAGAGATGTCTATGTTTTTAGAATATACACCCTAGTCTGTTTCATTGGAATTGAGGTACACATGTGGTACAAAAATGTAGAATAATAATAATGGCTAATATTTGTGAAATTGTATGGTTTGAAGTGATATGGTAGATATTGCTTATGAAATATTTATTGCCCACCCATTTTTGTATTTAATACAGAAGAATATCCCATTTTAAGTAGCAATGTGCCAGCTCAAAGACTTGATTTATCAGACTCCCTTGCAGCTAGGGATAGTCAGGTGACAAGTTCTGGTGATTGGCATGGTAATCAGGACACTACCGGGGATTTCAGAGTAAGCTTACTCTCCTGTCCTAATCACCACTCCCTTCCTCCTTATTGTTTCCTTCTTTCTCTGGAAAGTAGGAATGATGCCTGAAATTGAAGTAGTCATCCTGTGTTACATCATCTATTATGAACAATAAGAAGGAAATGAGGAGAAGCTTGAGTCCATGGTGATTTCCTTGGGGTGGCTATACTATCTTGGGGTTGTTTCTTTCTAGACTTCTTGTTATGCTACAAAGTAAACCTCTGTTTGATTTTAAAACACTGTAGTGCGGTTTCAGTCACAGGCAATACTCAGTTCAAACTGCTATATGTTCCTATATTATTTTTTCCTCACAGTTAAACAGTGAGAGAGGAACTAATATTGTGTCCTTTTACAGATAGGAAAAGTGAGACACCAAAAAGTTGGCCAATGTTTTCCGTGCCTCCATGCTAGTAAATTGCAAACTTATGATTTAAATCCTGCTCCATAGCACATGTCCTTAATTAAGTCTATGCTATAACTCCTAGATAAATAGATGTTGTAGCTATTACACTATTGTTGTTATTTTTATTATTGTGGGTAATTATTACACTATTGCTTTTTATTTTTTTGCAAGTCACATTAACTCCTGCAATGTTGTTTTATTTTTGTTATTGTTATTCTCCTCTCTAAATGAGGGATCTTTTTCTGGGAACCATTTATTATTTAGACACTTCTAGATTATTGAGTATATAATAAAAATTCAATTTTCTGTTAATCATTTTCAAATGTCACAGTTTTCACTAACAAGTTATAAGACACCTTCGTGTACTTTAATTTCCTCTGAAGAAGAAATCCACTGCCACCTTATAAAAGACTAACATTCCAAATACAGTTTTAGAATGCTAATGCCTTACCTTAACAAGCCAACTGAACTCTGTGATTCACATATGTGCTGCAATTTCTCTCCCATTGTAGTATAAGGGAATTTCGCATAGTTTTGATGTATTGTGTAAATTAGGCCAACAAAGTGCTGTGCTATGTCTTCATTAAAATAGGAGACGGTAATAATGCAACCATGTAGCATGGTCTTGCAGGCTTTGAGTTATGAACATTCAATAGTGTCTCCTTACTTGTGCTTAAGTTGGCATTTGTAAGCAGCATATAATCAATTAATCAATAACCCAATTTTCTCTTAAAGAGATGGTGCATTATTTAAAAATATCAGAAACTGTTGTGTGATTTTATGAAAAGAGCCATTTCAGCAAAGAAACTTGTTTTAAAAACAGTGAAAGTCTTTTCTGGGGAGGACAATTTTGCTTAACTAAGCCAAAAGTGAAATTGGATACAAATGTTTAGTTCTTGAATCGTTTTATTGTTTGGCAACTATTGGAAAGGAAAGGACCAGTTTGGGACTGCTAGTAAGAATGCATTGTTTTTACTCATGATTGGAGGTGTGTAAGTGGACCCATCTATGAATGCACAGTAAAAGTCAACTAATCCTCAAACTTCCAGTTTTAAACTCATCTATTCTATCCTATTATTTATCAGTTTTAGAGTGTGCTAAGTTGCCTAATTTGTCTCACATGAGGTCACAGCAGCACCAAGTGATGCTTTCAGGGTGATGAAGCTGACAGTCACGTTGAGACAAAAACCTGGCCTTCTCAAACTTTAATATATATTTCTATCCTTATCTTTGTTATAATTTCTACCTAAAAAGACATATATGCTTATTATAAATATTCAAATATTACATAAATGTGTGAGTTTGAAAAGGAAATTGTTCCATAATCCCATCACTTCATAGTAAACCACAATTTATTTGTTTTGTTCAGTCTTTTTTGTCTCTTTCTCTACCTGCCGCACAATTACTGTGAAATTTGTGGAAAGTTAATGTTTATTTTTTCATTGCATTAAGATACTGAATTGTGTTTTCTTTCTACCAAATAAGTAAAAAGGAATATCGTGGGAAAAAAAACCCTCAAATATTTGCTTTGTTATTTAGACAACAAGACATAATTAAGATGAAAATGGTCTCTATAAAACAGATCACCTTTCACGAGAGGCACGTGCTAGGCACGCCTGTCTTCTAAAAACATTAGTTCCAATACCTCCAAAATGTTCAACTGCTCTCTTGAACCTTGCCTCTAAAGTGCAACCTGTGGGCCAGCCAACCTCCATATCACATGACAGCATATTAGAAATGCAGAAACTCAGGCTTCATCCAAAATTTACTGAATTCAAATCTACATTTTAACAAGATGCCCAGGTGATGGGTATGCAAGTCAAAGTTTGAGACATATCATTCTAGTAATAGCATGTTTCCTACTCAAATTGCTACCATATTCTAAGAGCTGTGAGTTACTCATGAATTAGCAATGATGTGCAGGCAAGGAACCAGTATCACCACAGCTCATTCACGTGGCTTCTAAATTTCCTCCAAAGGTGTGAGTGTTGTGCTCATTAAACAGTGTCAAGACCAGAATAACTGTCCAAGGGCTGGATCACATCTATTCTCTACGTTTAGGTCATGGCACACATTCTCATCCATACTTCTGAAGTCCCAAGGCACTAAAGACCACATTGATTGGAATAATTGTGTGTTCTATTCGAGTAACTGGCTGTTAATTATGCATGGCTTGATGTTATTTTGCTAATTCGTATACACCAAATGAACCATGAGTTGCTTGAAGGAAAAGACCAGTCCTTGAGCTCCTTTCTTCAAGGATGGCAGTCCTGTTTCCAGACATCTGGCCATTCCCATGAATGAGTGAATGATGGTTATCAGGTATGTTAGCTCCATTTATCCAACCATTTGTGCTTTCCACAGATCCAGATTTGATGGTTATGTCCCCCACCTGGAGCTGGGAAGTCACAGGACTTACTTGATAAACAGTCAATTTCTTTCTTGAATTTATGCCAAGACCTCATATATCTATCTCTTTATGCCCTATGACCACCAGCATTGGTTGGTGGCCCAGTTAGAAACAAAAAGATCAGGGATAAGTATAGGACCTGTCCAATTTGCATCAAGTAATCTTTCATCAGTTCTTAAGGTGAAGATAAGGGAGGGTTATAAAATTTGAACGCTATAATAGATTTTATCTTGTAGCCTATAGTTTTATTTTTTTCCCTTAGCTTCTAAAATCTATGAGTTTCTGTTTTGGGTTATTAACTCTTCAAACCAAGAATATCAGAGGAACCTTAAAAAATAGAACTTTGGAATCATAAATATTGAAGAAGAAAAGCTGAATCATCTCCCTATAGGCAGGTTGAGAGTGGGAGCAGAATCAAACAAAATTTCTCTTTTTTCTTTTAACCCCCCCCACCCCACTCCCCTCCTCCTGCCATAAACCTAAAGAGCATTTACTTACTTGGGCTGCATTATAAACATCCATCTTCCTTCCTTCCTTCCTTCCTTCCTTCCTTCCTTCCTTCCTTCCTTCCTTCCTTCCTTCCTTCCTTCCTTCCTTCCTTTCTTTCTTTCTTTCTTTCTTTCCTTTCTTTCTTTTTCTTTCTTTCTTTTCTCTCTCTCTCTCTTTCTTTCTTTCCTTTTCCTTCCCCCTTCCCTCCCCTCCCCTCGCCTCGCCTCGCCTCGCCTCCCCTCGCCTCCCCTTGCCTCCCCTCCCCTCCCCTCCCCTTCCCTATACAGACCTGAGCCACTGCATCCAGCCTATAAACACCTTTCTAGGGATATACTTTGTTGGTTTTCCATCACATAGGAGACTCAGCTCATCAAGAAGTCTGTATTCAGACCAGGTTCAGCTCAGACTAATTAATGAAATTATGTAATTGATTGGTTCTGTTTCTATTTCTAGTGCTCTTATATTTTGATATGAGAACATGGAAGTGCCAATCAGGTTCACGAGGTCACCCTTCAGAATCCCTCATTTCTCCTTTCTCACATATCATGTAGCTGATGAAGAATATAGCACACTTCCTTCCCCTAAGAGATTCACATTAGTTGTGTCTTGGACATGACACCTCTCTTGCTCTTTGCTTCTGGCCATGTCTTCTTTGACTCAGAAGGCTTTATCACTGGGGATATATGTCAGGCAAAGATGTAGTTCTCAGAAAGTTTGAGAGCAGGGGATGTTATAGCTCTAAGGAAGGGCACAAGTCTCAAAAGGAGAACTAGGCTCTACTGGTCAATTAAAAAATATATATTTAAGCCATTTTCAGTGTTCAGCCAACAGGAAGCATTATGGATGTTCAAATTGCTGAAATATTAACATACGTACTCACTGGTTGGTAAATATTTGCTGTTCAGGGTCTCCCAATATGTCCTGCTTCCTCCATTTTGATTGGTGAGTAACTATGCCAATCAGCTCCTAAAAGTCCTTCTAAGATATCAACATTGGCTTTTTTCTTAGTGACTTTGGAGGGCCAGATATACTCTCACCCAGTCCGGGGACACCCTGACACCCTTTAGCTCTTTAGTCTGCCATCTACACTGCACAACATGGCGCCCATGGCCCAGGTGCCTTCTGTGCTTCTCTGGCTCCCTGAGACTGATGCCTAAGCAGGTTGGTGTTCCTTGAGTCACCCTCTCATGGCCATCAGTGAAAACTGCAGCTCCCAAAGAAGGCAAAGTCAGGAGTCTCCACCACACTGATGCTTAAATATGTTTGACATTTAAATACTATGCATCTTTTTTTACTCTGTTCTGTAGAGACAACACTAAATGTCTTTGTGACCTGAGAAATGTTCATAGAATAAATTGTGTATTATGTGATGATTGGTTCTATGATTCCTATAAAGATTTTTAAAACTTTTATTATCTTATTTACCAAAGTAAATATGTTCAATGAAGAAAGCATTTACACAGGTATATAAAAAAATATAAATCACTCATCGTTACATGACTCAAAGTTAATTACTGTTAAAATTTTGATAAACATTGCATGTGTTTATTCTTAATAGCAAATAAATTATATTGCATATACTGGCATAACTTAAAAAACCTTAGCCATCTATTCTGAATGCAATTAAAAGATAAAAGTTTTGTAAGAGTAGTTGGGAGGGAACTTAGAAATCTGCTAGATTCATCTTCTGGTGAGGAAAACATTTATTACATAACAGTCCTCTGAAAGATCTTCTGGCTTCCTCCTTAATACCTCCAACGGCAGGTTCCATGGCCTTATTATGCCTCTGCCTTAAATTATTTTTGGATTAATTATTCTTGAACTTTATGTTCTACTCTTCTCACCTGTTGCTTACTCATTGATCCTGGTTTTGCCCTTCTTAGTATGAGTGGAAGTGGGCCAGGAAGGGCAGGCTTAGAGACAGTGAGGAGGTGGCATGGTAAAGTCAGTGACCATTGTCTTTGATGAGCAAAACAGTCCTTGGTCATGAGACTGAATAAGTGTTTTGGGTGATCCTTTTCACCTACTGCTCCCACTTTATTTTCCCTTCAGAGACTTATGTTGGGGGACTTATGCCTTTTTTGTCACACCAGAAAACTCTAAAGATGAATAAAGTTTAAAAGAAATAAATCACATTTACTAATGCCATGCTTTTGGCTGAACACAGTACATTTTATGAGACCAAAAAAAAAAAAAAAATAGAAGGATGTGTTAGAAAATAGATTAAGTTGGAAAATATCTAGAGGTTTCTTCACTATCATATGGTATGTTTAAACTTGTCTCCTTGTCATCTTCCTTACTCTCTGATCTTGAGAAGATTAATGAGATGATGATGTTTAATGCTTGAATGTTTGGAAGAGGAGTGCTTTGCAAATGTCAAGGGTTAGTGTTATCCTTCGCAGCAGTGATTGACCATAAGACTTTTCTCGTTTTTGTATTTCATTAACTAATGCTCTCATTTATCAACTATGGAGGCAAGGGAGATATAGTAGTGCGCAACAGACATGATCATTGATTACTATTTAATGAAAAAGATAAACAACTAACCATGATTACTTATTAAAGGAATTAAAATTTAATTAAAATTGTACTAATATCTCTGGAAAAAGGAATTCTCTTTTTCTCTATCTTAACACATACAACAATGGGAATCTTGGGAGTACTAACACCAATTGCTTGGGTGGGGTTTATGGTCTGAGGTATGAGGGGAGAGTATTGCCATGAAGGAAAGATTACTGAGCAAAGCTGAGTGGGGAGGAGGGATGCAGCAATGGGATGCTAAATTGGTTTGCAACTAAGTCCTCCTTCTCTACTGTAGTCAGATATTACTTATGCTGGGTGGACGTGCTAATTTTTCAACACTTACAGTATTGCTACAGATGAGTGATTAGCAGAATTATTCTATAAAGGGTCAGATAGTTAATATTTTAGGTTTCAAAAGTCACACAATCTCTGAGGCAGCTGCCCAACTTTGCCATAGTAGCACAAAACAGCCATACATAAATAAATGAGTATGGCTTTGTTCCAATAAATAATTATTTATAAAAATGGTCTAGTCTTAACCTGCAGTCCATAGTTTGCTGACCCCTGTTCTAGGCTCTTATATCTTGATCACACACCTGTGTTTAGAACTTAAGGCATCACTTTATGGAATTGTTCTTAGAATATAGCTTCTTACAACTCTATATATTACTTAAATTTTATGCATTTTACAACCTTTGTAATGCCTTTCAATTTTAGGTATATGAAGGAGGAGAGATTTTAGCATGTGCTTAATCTGTTTATGTTGACTCCTGACTTTCCTCCTATAAACGTCTATGTTTAAAATATTAATACTAATTATATAATAATGGGATCTCCTCTTTGGAAGGACACTGGGAGATTTGACCTAATCTCAACTTCTCTGAATATTTACTTTGAGTCCCTGTTGCCCTTGTCTTCCTGTTATTTATCGGCTTTTCTCAGCAGAGCCAATCTTCTTGTCTCAATACTGATGATGGTGTTTGTGTTCTGTCTTTGGCTGGTTTAGCTAATCTAGTCCCTAAGTATGGCTACTTCACCCAGTTAGCACAGGTTACCTCTAAGAACTTTGATGGGGTGCAGAGAATCTGAAGCAGTCCTTTGAGAACAAACAGGAAATTTGCACTGAGGGAAGGAGTTGAAATTGGCTGTACATAGGCAAGTCTGCAAGTGTGATGCCGTACTGTGGGAATCACAGGTATTCTTTCTGCCACTGAGGCTCTTCCATGCTGCTCGGAGTTACAGAGGTATTGATCAGAAAGCCTTTGTACCTGCCTCCTTTTTGTTTGGAGGGGTTGTTCCAGTCCAGATAGTGACATCTGTGAACCCACTAATAAGCACACAGGCCATGGTAGTTGTGTGAACTTTGCAGGTTTTGGACCTTTTCCACTCAGAAAGACCCTGCTGTTTGAGACTGGGTTAAATCTGCTCTTTTCTAGAGGCATAGGAAAATAATTTATGATCACTTGTGCAGCTGTACACCCTGTGGCTACAGTTGAATATACATATTTACCTTGAAGGAGTAGTCATGAGGTGCAATCTGTTTCATTTCTAATGTGATGTTTTGAGTGTCTTGAACTATTTATCCCCATTTTTTGTGTGTGTGAATATGTTCTTAATATCATGGGGTCTGTGTTTCTTTATATTTCTTTTAGAATTGGTAAGTAGTTGTTTTGGGGGCTGAAGGCTACTTGGGATAAATGAATGTGGGACAAGAAGATAAATTAATTTTTAATCTCAAAGCATACCTTCTGTGCTCTGAATGTTGCTCTTTCCACCCTGAGAAAAAAATAGCAGGTTTCAGTCTGTATCGTTAGCTCCCTATGCGTCATTCTGCAGGAAAAATGATGCTGTCACACTTAAGTGCCTCACATAGTGGGTACTGAGAAAGTACTATATTATCATGTCAGAGTTTCTGAGACTTACAAGTGGTCCCTGACCAGTGCTGATGAGTGACTTTTCCCCACTGTTTTGGATATAATGACTGAGTTCTTAAGAATTAGACTACTTGCAAAGTGAAGAAGTTCTTTCTCCACAGCTCCCACCTCTTCATTGTCTGGAAGGCAGCATGAAAGGGCTGAAAAACTCTAGTCTTTTTCCAGGATCCTGGTACCTTCCCAGGTACCAGAGTTGCCCTGTGTTGCCCAGACAGAATACCTTGCAAAATGAAGATAAGACTGCTAGTTCTGCTTATGTTCAAGGGAGGGCTGAGCATCACATGAGATAATGTATGTATAAAGTGCCCAGAAAAGTATACATCATGATGCAAATAAAAGTTGTTGTTGATCCTCCATGTGGTGAGAAGGATCTGGCTCAGAGAGCGCCAGTTCTTAGTGTGTTTCTACCTGTCAGAGCATCAGAGAGATTGAGAATGGCAAGTCTTTCTCTTAAGGTTACAAAGGTGTTTCATGTGATTTCTTTGTATAAAAAACTGGGAAGAAAATTCCTTGTCCCTTCAAGATTGAGTTTGGTGGTATCGATGAAGAATCTTCTCAAAAACTAGAATAAAAACCCTAAGAATGTGTGCTAGGTGCTTCTAGATTCTGTTTAAATTTTACTTCTATAATTTTTTGTGGGTTTTTTTCTTTGCAAATGGGCTATTGCTCCCCACTTAAGTTCCTTCAATAGTTAGATTTTTATTTGCAAATTGGCTATTTCTCCCCACCTCAGGTCCTTCAATAGTGGGAATAATTTTTACAGAAACCTGACCATCAGTAATCTGGGGATGGCTGCACAGATTCACAGAGAAGTGTCCATTTCTTACCATTTGTGTTGAGTGTGCATAGGTGTAGGAGCAGATGGAAGAGTGGGTGAATAATCGAAGAAGGCAGCTCCAGGGATCGTTCTCATGATGTTACAATGATGTCACCGAACACTTTGCAAATGGAGGACATCACGGGGATTGGCCTTGAGACCTTTCTCTCTCTGCATCTCTGCTTGTTACATTTATTTTTTTCTTTGGTTGTCAGTACTGAAAAATATTATAGAAACCAAATCTGTATTGAAATAACAGCGTGGTGTTTATAACTCAAAGGTGATGTTACTTTACTTGATCTTCATTGATGACACTATACAGAATTGGTCTGTCATGACGATATATCTCAGAGAAACTTGAATGCAATTATCAGAGTAAATGTAAAAAGTTTCTGTGATATACATGGGCAGGATTGCTACGTCTGAGTCAACCTGAATAGGATTGGGAAAATGGATTCAAAGGATTGTGGCACTAACAGAGTCTGACTTAATTTCCCTCATCTTATCCAAATACATAGAGCTAATTGCAGAAAAAATACTTTCAAAATATGAAAATTCAGAAGTAATGGGTGATATTAAAATCAGTAATTAATTTACACTCCCACTAACAGTGTAAAAGCATTCCGTTTTCTCTGCAACCTCACCAGCATCTGTTGTTTCTTGACTTTTTAATAATCACCATCCTGACTGGCATGAGATGGTATCTCATTGTAGAAGAGAGTGTGGTGATTCCTCAAAGATCTAGAAAAAGAAATAACATTTGACTCGGCAATCCTGTTATTGGGTATGTACCCAAAGGAATATAAATCATTCTATTATAAAGATACATACATGTGTATATTCATTGCAGCACTCTTTACAATAACAAAGACATGGAATCAACCCAAATGTCCATCGATGATAGACTGGATGAAGAAAATGTGTTTTATATACACCATGGAATCAAAGGAACAAGATCTTGTATTTTTCAGGGACTAAGATGGAGCTGGAAGTCATTATCCTCAGCAAAGTAATGCAGGAACAGAAAACCAAACACCACATGTTCTCACTTATAAGTGGGAACTGATGAGAACACATGGACACATTGGGGGGAACAACACACACTCAGGCCTGTCAGGGGTATGAGGGCAGGGAGAGCATCAGGAAGAATAGCTAATGAATGCTGGGCTTAATACCTAGGTGATGGGTTGATAGTGGCAGCACACCAACCATGACACACATTTACCTATATAACAAACATGCACATTCTACACATGTACCCTGCAACTTAAAATAAAATTTGAAGAAAAAAACAAGTAGGAATGAATTCAGAAAGTAATAAGATTGAATAATAATTGAAGAAAAATCACCAAAGCATAACATAAATTGTTAGATCATTTAAAAAATGTGTGTTGATGGAGAAGAAAGGAATAAGATGGCAGAATGTCTCAAGGAAATCATTGTAATTTTTTTTTGAAATTTTTACACCAAATCACTATTTGGACCAGCGTTACCAGGTGGAGAAAATGGAACACACTTCTGTAAATACAGAGAGCGTGCTAGACATTGGTGGAAGTAGGAGTTCAGAAATCAATAGAACTTTGTCAAATGTGAACTCCATTACAAAGAGAACTCTTTGTCAGGGGACAGGCCACTTTTTCTGTGGATGTCACCTTGTTAGGGCACTGGAGAGAACACTGGTAATGTTGAAAGGACCATCTTTTGACTGACTTAAAAAAAACATACTAGTCTATCACTTCCTGAAACTGGTATTTTTATTTATATATTTTTATATCCCCAGCAGTTAGAGCAGTGCCTAGGTGCCACAAAATTTGTGTATGTTTTTGTAATATGAATGAATGAGTGGACACAATCTGGGAAATACAAAGTGAAAATAGTGTTTCTGCTTTTAGATCAAAGTTATTCAAAATACTAAATTGGACAACTTTTATCAAATACCTAAGCAGTAATTTATATTTTGTGAGATATGTTTAAGTAAGGAAAAATCCTGGATACCTCCTAAAATGTAATACTCTAATTTTTTAGAGAGAACGTTAGTGGACGTGTACTAAGAGGTTTGAGAGTAAAAAGTGCTCATTAGTTGTTTACTCTTTTCATACCATTTTACCCTTTTTCACCTTCTTAAAGGCTTGAAGTTACTTAGCAGCCCCAGGAAGAAGGCTTTCAAACTAGACCTCCTCCCCCTCCTGCCTGCTTCTTTTCTGTGTGTGCAAAGCGATGAATGGAGTTCATTTGTCACAGAATCATGAAAAAATAGAATTGGTTTGGAAATGACCCTTTGAATGAATCTATCAGGTTTCTGTCTGGTTTATGCTAGTTTCCTCATAGCGTTACATTTTGGACCTAATGGAGTTTCAGGACCTAAGGAAGAATGCCTTCTTAAATTTTGCACCCTAGGTTCCTCTCTGGCGTCTGCCTAGTCCTGGCTGTGGGCGTTACCCAGGCAATACTTTGATAATAAAGAAGACCATGCCGCAGAAGAAGGAGCTGTTTGCCTGGAAGGTCCTCAACTGCAATTGTCTTACTTTCTGATCATGTCCTCCTTTTGATCAGCTAGTTTTTGTTCACCACATTGTGAACAAGGGAATGGAAAAATTACAGAATGTCAGAATATGTCAAACAAGTTCCCAAGTTCTGAGCCAGTGAGTACTGGGGTGAACAATGCTTTAGTTATACCCTCTTCTTTTGCTTCTGACTACAAAGGGCTGGATATCTAGCAAGCCACCAGAGAAATTTCTGAATGAGCCTTCTTTCTGTCCCAGAGTGGTAACCTCTGCATAATACTAGACCCTGTGTAGCTGTAGTGCTGAAGAAATCCTCTGGGGATTGGCTGTGCAGTTGGAAAGTGTCAGTTTGGGGTGAGGGAGTTTATTCTCTCTTGCAAAACACATGTGCTGTGTTTGAGAGACCATGCATTGGATGCACTGGCTGGTTATGAGGGTAGTGTTCTAGGCTAACCTCTTCCACAAGACACTCCCTGTATACTGGGAGTAGGGCTGGTTAAGTGTCTGTGATGACCTTCAGAGTTGACAGCAGCTATTACTTGTGGAGATTAGAGATATTTTCTAGTGATATATAATATAGTGGTATACACTACCTATTATATGGCAGTGACCCTGAATATATCTTTATGTATGTATCAGTGTGCATGCAACAACACTTTTTGGCATTTAACATGAGTGTGAAACAATGTATTTGTATGATTTAGTTGTGAATAGATGTGAACACAGATATTAATGTGCTTACTTCCTCTGTTCCCTCACCAACTCTCTTTCTCACCTCCTAGCTTAGATATCAAAGTATATTGGTGATGCAAAGCCCAAGAAGCAACGTGGCTGCTGCACATGCACTGCATTTAATTTGTATAGTTTGGGGCAGCTTTGGGATCACTTAGAGGATGAAATAAAAAAAAACCTGAGATGATAAAAGAAGAAGCAACCATTGGAAACAATTTATTGTTTGAATGGAAAATGCAGTGCATTTTGCTAAAAACCTGTACTTAACACCGTTATCTTGTTAGGGATGCAGGAGCCTCTATTCCCACACTAGGTTTGATTGTATTGACAACACACCTGTGGCTTATAATCAATGACCCGACTCTCAAGTAGTGAAGGCTTGTTTTTCAGAGAGAAAGATACAATTTTTTTAAAAAAAATGTAAACACATCCAGAGGAATAGTTTAATGCGAGAAGATAGGTGAATTTAATAGAAGCATCAATCCCACTCACAAGGCAGAGTGAGGAAACCTAATGGCCATAAAGTTTTTTTCCAAAAAATGTGCATTTTCCCCCCTACCCTCAAATATGACCCTTAATCTAATCTACCTTCTAGAGTGACCAACAATGAATCTGAGAGTGTGTGATGCAAGCCTCAAGGTCTCTATGTTCTATGCTGTTCTGCTTTTGAGGGGGCTTTCACAAATAAGTAGCGCCCACAAATCAATTTTTCAGCTGATGATTAAAAATAGTAGTGAGGCTGGAAACTATAGATATGACTATATTCAGCATATCTACTTCTTCAGTGGAATAATTTTGCTGTATATTTACAATTGTGTAGTTCTTCTGTGACACTTATACCAGCTACTAGATTTTGCTTCATAACCCCACAAGGCTCTCCCTGTACATTATGGGGGTGGGTGGGCATTCACCTTTGGGTGTTATCACCTTTGGGTGTTATCACCTTTGGAGTTGATAACAGCCATTACATGTGAAGGTTGGAGCTCTCTCTTTCTCTCTTTTTCCTTTGCTTTTGAGGAAAGCTAATCACGTTTGATTTCATCTTCTGAATAATGCCCTCAATCAATGCCCTCCTTCCATGTGGGCTTTTGTAGACTAAATGATACTAACACCTGAATCATTGTTTACCTCAAACCTTATCCTCTGTCGCCCTGGATAGAACACAGGCTTTTGCAATAAGAAAACAATCACTTGGGATCAGTGAAGCATATTTGGTTGTATTATATGTATTTGTTTGTTTGTTTGTTTTTTGAGATGGAGTCTCGCTCTGTCGCCCAGACTGGAGTGCAATGGCACAATCTTGCCTCACTGCAAGCTCTGCCTCCCGGGTTCATGCCATTCTCCTGCCTCAGCCTCTCGAGTAGCTGGGACTACAGGTGTGTGCCACCACGCCCGGCTATTTTTGTGTGTGTGTTTTTAGTAGAGACGGGGTTTCACCGTATTAGCCAGGACGGTCTCGATCTCCCGATCTCATGATCCACCTGCCTCAGCCTCCCAAAGTGCTGGGATTACAGACATTGAGCCACCTCGCCCAGCCCATATTTTTAAATCTAGATTATCCTTTACAAGCTTATAGAGTTCACTGAGTAGAACCTAAAGAGAGTGAATACACTTTCTCAAATGGGTTTTTAGTTTTTACTGAGGATATCTATTACTGAGACTTTCTTATTTCCCTCACAATCCAAGCTGAAAGTTGTTGGACATTTTCATCTGAATTGTTTAAGTCAGAGCAACTCCTCCAGAAAAGGTATGTCCAGTTCCAATTTTAGGCCTTCAGTGCTTAGAAGTATTGGGAAGGAACTAGGTACTGATGATGTGTACTTGAACTAAATATATACAGCTATAAATGCTACATATATATTCATGCATCTGCACAAAACGTTATTGATGAAAGGGGCAAGACACAAGAGAGATCTAAGAACACAGATAGGGTCAACATTAGAATGGCTGGAATTGGTCTTTTGAAACCAAGGAAATGAGATAATTTGCCTGTAATGTAAACAGAAAACAGAAAACATACAATAACATAATATCAACTTTGAACTGGCTGTAATAAATTGTCTTTATTGAACAGCCTAAGACTCTACTGAACTCATTAGTCTTGAGTCAGAGCCAATCTTCTGATCTGGTCTAGAAAGATTAATACATGAAATGTCTTGTTACGTAAAATGTTCATTTCACACAGCAGATGAGGAGTTTTGTATGAGAGAAGGGAAGTTGAAAGGTAGAAATAAATGCGTTATACTCTTTTTTCTCTCCTTCTCTTATTGATTTCTCAGCAATCGCCCTCTGTCCAATGGCATGTGACTGACGCAGGACACTGACTTGTCTACATGTCATTGCCATCCCTGGAATTAACAATCTGATACATGGCTGAAAGCTGAAGGAGCACCATGGGACTTTTTTGGTATTCTTGATCCCCTTTTGTGGCACATGGCTGCCTTTCGACCAAAGAATGTGTTAGGACTCTGATTAAAAAAAAACCCAGATTTTTAGTTATATATAGTCTTGAGTTCTATACAGACAAAAAATTTGAAGTCAATGACTTTAGGATTGTGAATCTCCTTACTATGAGAGGAATCAAGATATCAAAACTAATCAAGAAGAGGGCAAAAGTCTGAGTGGATGTGAACTTAAGAAAAGTGAAACTATAACACACACACACACACATTAAAGATATGTGCAAGGTTAAAAGAATTAGCAAACCAAATCTGCTCTATAATTTTTTATTAATAATATAATGAAATAATGAAATGCTAGTACTGGTTTAGCCCTTTGGAGACACTAATCATATCATATAATTAATCTTTATTATTCATTATGAAATTTCAAATAACTCTTCAGAAACAAGATTGTAGGAACAATTCTTGGCATGCTGCTCAGTGTTTAACACAGAAGTATCATGTCTCTGTGGGCCAACTATGGGAGTCTTGAACCTTCATTTGACATTCTTTTCCTGATTTGGGATGTGGCTTTGAGAAGTTTGTGCAGGGAAGTCTTGTCTCACAATTTTAAATGGAAGTATAGTGATCAGAAATCTAGTATCACAGCCTTTCCAGGATAATATTATACAAAGCAGTGTGAAGCATCCAATGGTTTAAATCCATCAGTGTAGTCATGAGGCAGTGGAGACATCCTGTGAGTTCAGTGTTTCTGGGAAAACTAGGGAATACCTGGTCAGATCCTGACCCCAGCCTAGAAAAAGTTTTGCGCTATCAGGATAGTTGTTGGGATGCTAAAGTCACAGAGACAAATGGTAAAGACTGGTAGTGCTGTAGAATTTTAGAGAAACGTCAAGGTTTCCTAGCCCTTTAGAAGTAATCCGTGAGAAAACAACGCTACATGCTAGCCTGAAAAACCTAGATCCTGGAACCCACTAGGCTTTAATTCATGATTTGGGGCAAATTCTTCCACTTCTTCTGCTTCCTTTCCTTTATCTGTAGGAAGATGGCTTGGACTAAATCTATTCATTGTCATAGGGTGCTTTATATAAGATAACTCTGGATTGTAAGCCTTATCCTACATTTATCTTTTGCTTAAAAAAGAACATTGAGGTCTTCAACTGGAGGAACACTCTGTACAATGGCATGCCATACATACTCCTATTAAGAGGTGCAGAAAATAGCACTCTGGTGGCAAATACGAATAAATGAAGTAATCTTGACTCATGAAGAATGTTCGACTATCCAGTAAGTAGGCAAATTCTTCAGAATTTAATTGGAGGAGGAGGGAGGGGTTAGTTAATTTGTCTCTGAAGATTTCTGTTGTGTAGTCAAGAATAGAAAGTATAGACTTGAATTTCTCAAAAATAATAGTATATTTCTATGTGTGTGTGTGTATGTGTGTGTGCATGCACATGCACAAGTTTTCACTGACAACCTTCTTACAATAGAAGAAAGCATGCTCAAAACAAATAGAAATATCTTTAGTTTCTTAACATTCCAGGACTAACTCCCTGTCTCATCCTTTACACCATGTATTTGTTTATTCGCGGATTTTCTCCGCAATCATTTAGTGAATATCTACTGGGGCTAAAGATCCAGGCACTTTACATATATCATCTCTATTAATTATATATCTTAGCTCCTTCAGTACTTAGCACATACCTTGAATAGATAGATGCTCAGTTCATATTTATTAGAATAAATTAAGTAGTAGCAAAACAACATTCAAAGATGCAAATGTGTAAAAGTTGAGGAAGGGAAGGAGATGAGATGTAATGTGGTTAACATGAAGTCAATGCAAAGCCATCAAAACTGTGCCTGGAGTGCTCAGGTGGTCAGGTCAGTCCCTTCAGCAGCAGCTACATCTGATGCCTGTCTCCCGTTGTTTCTATACAGGTATCATTAATAGAAGATAATCTCTTTCTTTAGGCATAAAACCCTTTTGAGGAAATTGCTGACTGTTCTTATTGCAATGCTCTTTGAGTAAGCAATTTCACTTAGAAAAATTGTATAAACAAGTGCTTGACTTCAGCTTTTTTTTCTTATCTAATTGATCTAAATGTGAAGTTAAATTAGCTGCTGATGAATAGTTCCTATGCTGTTAAGATTACGATTTTTCCAGAAGAGAGGAACCAGCCTACGTTACTATCCTGAGCACTTTTCATTCAGAACTTTAATGGATCACTTAGAAGCATGGCCAGTTGATCTTTTTCTAATGGTGACAAGTAAAGGGCACATCAGCTTGTTATCAGAGGAGTTCATTTACAAGGATTCTATAGGTTAATATTCCCTTAAGTAATTTGGCTCATGAATCTCCAAGAATGGCCATGTGCTGTCACATTGCTACTTTTTTCATTGTTAGTAAGCCCCTGAAAAAGCCAGAACAACCATGGTGATTTCACTGTTAGCATTTAGATATTGTTGTCTTTCGTCTTAAACTATGAGAATCTGACTTAAGTATTTATCTTGTCTTAAATAATAGTGAAAACGGAGTCTTTGCCACCCATTGCAACATTTATGTGTGTTTTTTTTTAATAGAAACTGAAAAAATCAAACAAAACAACAGAAAAAAAAATCCCAAACTATGAAGTCACTTTTTTTTTCTTTTCTCTTCTTTTCTTGAGACAGAGTCTCACCCTGTTGCCCAGAATAAAGGAAAAAGTGCAGTGACACGATCTTGGCTCACTGCAGATTCTGCCTCCCAGGTTCAAGCAATTCTCGTCTCTCAGCCACCTGAGTTGCTGGAATTACATGCGTGTACCACCACTAATTTTTGTATTTTTTGTAGAGATAGGGTTTTGACATGTTGGCCAGACCGATCTCACACTCGTGACCTCAAGCGATCCCCCTGCCTCAGTCTCCCAAAGTGCTAGGATTATAAGTGTGAGCCACCATGCCTGGCCAAGCCATTTCTCTTTTTTTCTTGGTTTTCTGGGATTCCCCAAGACCTGATTTCAAGAATTCTGGAATCTGTATTTTCATGTAGACTATTTGTGAAGCAACAATATTTGTTTAAAAAGGAATAGATTAACTACGGACTCCAGGTGAATTTAGGAGGATAGATCTAAGCTACTGGCGCTTATTTAGGAAAGTGAATGTCTACTTATTTTCGTAATTATCCCAATGGAAATAATTAACTGAATTTGGTTAGAAACTGAGAACACTACAAAGCAGGTGTCTAACTAATGGAGACAATCTCTAAAGAAAAAAAACTAGAATTTCACATTGAAAAGTGTGGGAAAATGACATAATGTCATAACGTAAGCATCCTTACATTGTAATCCAACAAGCCTTTGTTGAGCACCTTCTCTATATGCAGGAACTATAAGTAACATAAGACAAATATATACAGTGGACTTAACGCTTAAGGGAGTATAATCTTGTTTGTAAGGCTAGATATATAGCCATGAAAAACAGAATTATTTAAAATAGATATACTTTTTTTTTGAGAGAGAGAGAGAGAGAAAAATCTCACATTGTTGCACAGGGTGAAGTGCATTTGTACAATCATGGCTTACTGCAACCTCTACTTCCCAGGTTCAAGCGATCCCCTCACCTCAGTCTCCCAAGAAGCTGAGACTACAGGTGCACACCACCATGCCCAGCTAAGTTTTTGTATTTTTTGTAGATATGGGGTTTTGTCATGTAGCCCAGGCTGTTCTGGAACTCCTGGGATCAAGCAGTCTTCCCGCCTGTCAGCCTCCCAAGGTGCTAGGATTACAGGTGTGAGCCACTGAGTCTGGCTTAAATATATATATACTATTTTAATATAATCATGTTACAGTATGATTATTCTGTCAGCAATAGACTCCTTCTCCTCTTCAGAGAGAAAAATATTGAGTTTTGATTTCTATAGCGAGAGTTTTGGGCACATGCTCTTGTTGTAGGAAAGGTACAGTATAGGTACAAGCCAGTTTATCTGGGGACAGAACAATGAATGAAATTGCTTAAAGCATCTTGTGCCTCATTATTAAAGCCATCAAATATTGCATAGCAAACCTTTCTCAGGTGCTATGGGAAATGTGATGTTTCATTTAAATGTTTCTTATTCACAGACTCATTTAGCTTTATTTTCCCTCTGTCTCAGTTTTTCCTAGGTTGATTTGAGATGCAGTTGCTACAAAAGATGACATTGCTACAAAAGCACAGATTTTTTTTTTTTTCAGAAACAGGTTGGATACATGCCCATTACTTAGTGAGAAATCAAAGTATAGTAGAGAGAGTTGAGCCTTTGCCATCTAAAAGATCTGATTTTAAATCCAGTCTCTTCTGCTTATTAGCTCTGTGATCTTAGTATGGTTACTTAGCCTGGGAACTTTTGCCCAGTAAAATTATTTCCCTTGTAGAAAACACTTATATCCACATATTTAATTTGTTCTGTTATTCAACACTCTCCTCTCGGCTGCCATGCTTGTTATGACTGTTTTTAGCTATAATTAATATTAGCAGTAATAGCCCTTTAATTCACTTTCCTAGCTGCAAAGAGTTTAATATTTGTGCATCACTTAATGGCAAAAAATCTTTCCAATAATTTTTGTTATCTTTCTTCCACTGCTTGCAGTGTAGGGAATGAGCACTTATCAAAAGTTGAGAGTTATTTAGCTTCAGCTTAGTTATTAGGTACCTGGATAATTTAGGGGCAGATTGAACAATCTGAAGCAGCTTTGAAATCTGGTACTTTGCCTTGAAGTTCCACCAGAAGTTAGGAATCTCTGTCTTGGACCCTTGACTTGAAACCTTCTTGAGGTCCTCACATTTATATAATGTCCTTGTCTTAATCTGTTTGTGCTGCTGTAACAGAATACCTGAGACTGCGTAATTTATAAGAATAGAAATTGATTTCTCTTAGTTCTGGAGGCTGGGAAGTTCAAGAGCAAGGTACTGGCAGGTTTGATGACTGGTGAGGGTCTGGTCTGTTTGATTCCAAGAGGGTACCTTTTGCTGCATCCTCTGGAGGGGAGGAATATTGTTTCCACACATGGAAGAAGATGAAAAGGCAAAATGGACCTAAGCTAGTTCCCTCCAGCCCTTTCATAAGGCACTAATCCATTCATGATGGAGGATCCTTCATTACCTAGTCATTTCCCCAAAAGCCTTATCTCTTACTGTCACCACAATAAGGATTAAGTTTCAACATGTATTTTAGAGGAGCGACATTCAAACTACACCAGTCCTCTACAATAAAGTTTCTACTCTGAGATAAATGAGGTATTATCCAAAACCATCTTGTAAATTCACAAGATAATGTATAATTAAATTTCCTGTTTGGTGATTCTTAGTACACCATCTTGCCGGTTGAATCAAGTATCTCTTTAGATTGAGCTTGTGGTACCCAAGCACCTACACAATTAGCAGGAAAAAAATTGCCAGATAGAACCCCCTTACAAGACAAATCTCTCCATTCCCCACATTTCTAAACTTCATTCCCCACTTTCTAAACATCAATGGTCATTTCTGATGGGCAGTTTGATTCAGTAGAAGAACGCTGGATTTTGAGATTTAACCATGACTTTTATATCTGTCTCTGAATATCTTAGGTGATTTAAAAACTTTGTAGACTGTCCTTGGGCCTTAGTTTCTGTCCATGTAAAATGAGGATGTTGAGTCGTGTAAAACAGAAACAACTTGTAAGATCCATTCCAAATCTAAAATTGTATGAGTCAATTATGTACATAGTTTCTAGCACCCAATGTATTAAATGGTTCTGCCTGTTCTTTCTCACCTGGCTGTATGAGGCTGGCCATTGTAGCATGGGGACTCTGCAGCAGAGAAGAAATGAAAGATTCTTCTGTAGTCTCTTTCAGCTAGGAGGAAATAATCTGTGCTTACCTAGACTTAAAGGAGCTGTTCTGAAGCTGCCATTAGGGAACATACTCAGATCAATTTTTTCAAAAAAAATTAACAAAGAACAACTTGGCATTGTAACCTTTCTTAGCAACTTGAATACAGGGTATTAATTAGACAAGGAAGAAAGGGGGCACTAATTATTTCTTAAGTGGAATAATTAGTGTTGCTGAATTTATAAATTAAAGGGCCTCATTAAGGAAAAAAATCAAATCATGTTTGAACTATAGTGATATCACTGTGAAATTATACATTGATTTTTGAAGACTGTACTTTGATCCTATAGTAGATGAAAAATTCTGTTTTAAACCATCTGGATTTACTTAAGGGGCAGGTGATGCATGTAGTTGGTGCAGCATTTTAGAAAGAAAGGATAATTTTTTAGCATCTAAGGGTGCAATCTTGTTATGCTGAAAGAAAATCTTATCAAATAATACACTATTTCTAAGAATAGAGTATTTGGCCAGCAGGGTGATACATATTTCATTGGGCACAAGGTATGAATTCAACATCAAAGTAGATCAAGTTGCAGAAGAGGAGCAGGAACAACATTGAGGAACCCAACCCAGCTAGAGCTGGGCCTTCTATGCCTATGTTATGTTCTCAATATAGCTATACCCTAGCCCCACCCTTGACTCCATTGCAGGGCTGACTTCACTTCCTGTGTCCCACCACTGAGGGGGTTCAGACCTGGTTTGAGGTGCCAGTGTCCCAACAAATTGGATCAATATTTGCAGATCCTCAACTCTGTATGTTCTGGCTTCAAGGTCTGCTTTCACTGGGGCTGCTGTTTCTTGTTCCTCTTCTCTTTTCTGCCCTAGTGAGCTCATTCTTAGGAGCTGCTGCTAATTATTGATCCTATTCTCATGTTATAAGGCATTTTTTAGCATATTCCACCCAAAATGCTAAAACATGACAGAATTATACCTTGGAAATTTATAATAAGAATTTGGGA
The DNA here is from genome assembly GCF_047675955.1 of Chlorocebus sabaeus. Classification (NCBI taxonomy): domain Eukaryota; kingdom Metazoa; phylum Chordata; class Mammalia; order Primates; family Cercopithecidae; genus Chlorocebus; species Chlorocebus sabaeus. The sequence continues at coordinate 30,522,425 of NC_132921.1, read as the reverse complement.
TTAAAGTTCAGAAATAAAATCATATTTGAAAGTCTTGGAAAAAAGCTATCTCCCTAGTCCATGCTTTGGAGAAACAAATAATGCTGCCTTTTAGTTCCTTAAGGAGTCACATGTCTTTGGATGAGGATCTAAGATTGACTCCCTAATAGCCAAGCCAAAGAAGCTGCATGCTGCATGCATGTACGTTTTCATCTAACATACATTGAGTAGTGTTCTGTGCTAAGTGTACTTTCATATGTCTTAATATTCAGAGATGTAAAAATGAATAGGAAATATCTGTTGCTACTGTAGACCATGCAGTCAGTAGAGGAAACAGGCAAATAAAATCACAATAATTTATATGCTATAATAAAATTATTTAGAAAACACCAAGAAACTCAGAATAGAGCAGTGCCTTTCAAACTTCTTTTGACATATAATTGAAATAAAAGTTTTATAAAGCTATATTGACCGTAACTACATGCAGTGACTAATACTTTTTAATATTCTATTCTGTATTTTATTTTAAAATAAAATAAATGCCTTAATGAAGAAAGTACTATAATCATATTTCTGTTTTATAGAGGACATTTTGGTAAAACTTATAGGGCAGGTTTTACTGAGATAAAACTGGAGTCAGAGAAACCATTTGTGGACTATTGAAAGTATTTGGGCTAGAAACTTTTGGAAGTGAACCAATACTCTGGTGTTGTAATGATGACATATTAAAGAGATATTTTGGAGACAGCCAACAATGACCAATTTGACCTGGGAGATTATAGAAATTAAGAAATTGAGGATGATATCAGGGTTCTGCCTTGGGTCTGTGGGTAGACTGATGGTGACTTTAATGGAGATAGGGAACACAGGAGACAGAGTAAATTGAAAGAGAAGCAGAGAGCTTGATTCCACTGTTACATAACTTGTACCTGTAATACTCAGGTGGCTGTGTAGGAGGTAATCCAGAGGTGCATATCAGTCACCTTGACTTCTAAGACTGTATTCTTCACTCTTAAATTGTATGTCATTCATTATTTCATCAAAATCATATTACCATGTTTTAAAAATTATGCACAAATAAAATTTAGATTATTCCATAGTATTCCATAATATTGGCATATTATAATTTATTTAATCATTTCTCTAGTTTTGAACATTCATTTCAAATTCTTCACCATTACACATGATGCTAGGATGAATGTCTTTGTGCTAGATCCTTCTTACACCTGATACATCCCTTAAGACAGATTCTCAAAGACAAAATTCTTGAGTTAAGAGCATGACCGTACTAAAGGCTCGTGATAAATATCAGCAATAGTTTTCCAGAAATGCGATACCGATGTTTACCGCTTACTCTAAATTTATAGGATTGTCCATCTTACCATATTTCATGCAAGAGAGAAGGTATTACGAGAAACAGACTGGTGAGAAATGTTATCATTTTTTAAATTGCATCTTTTATTATCAGAGGGATGTTTTATATTAATTATATTTTTATGTGATGGGTAGACAACTGTACTTCTGTGAATTATCTATTACATGATTTGCCGATCTTCCATTTGTATCTTATTTATCTCATTGAATGTTATATGGTATAGCTTATTGTATATTATGTAGCATGTGTTTATATACATTAAGTATATTATTTTTGTTACATTAGTGTCAAATAGACTTTAGTCTTTTTTTTGTTTTTTGAGACAGAGTCTCGCTCTGTCGCCCAGGCTGGAGTGCAGTGGCGTGATCTCGGCTCACTGCAAGCTCCTCCTCCCAGGTTCACGCCATTCTCCTGCCTCAGCCTCCCGTGCAGCTGGGACTACAGGCGCCCACCACCACACCCGGCTAATTTTTTTTTTGTATCTTTAGTAGAGAGGGGGTTTCACCGTGTTAGCCAGGATGGTCTCGATCTCCTGACCTTGTGATCCGCCCGTCTCGGCCTCCCAAAGTGCTGGGATTACAGGCGTGAGCCACCGTGCCCGGCCGACTTTAGTCTTTTATGACTAGTCCTTTATTTTTATTTATGTCATTAAAAAAATTTGGAGTTTTAATTTTTTATGAAGTAAACATCTATTATTTTATTATTTCTTTCATGAATTATTCAGATGTTATGTTTCTAAAACACTTTCCTTCATTTTCCTAGTTTCTGTGTGTTTCATATGATTATTGTAATTTTTCCTGTTTCTCTCTTCAGTTTGGAGCTCCTGATGGTGTATGATATAACAACATTTCAAAACCTCATCCTCCAAATCAGTCAATGGGCTTCTATACATTTACTACAGAAATTTTCATTGCACTGAATTTTTGTCTTGGCTTTTCTTTAGCTGGAACAGCACCAACTCCTTCCTGTATATGTATCTAAGCAAACTCATCTGTCAATTAGCACTTCCTCTAAGAATTGCTTTTCTGATCACTTAAAATTCCCCTACCACAATCACTTATTTTCTTACTTAAAATTGTATTTGCATTATTTTTAATATATTAAAATATCATTTTAATTCTGTTTATTTCCTATGTGTCTTCTCAATTACATGTAAATTTCGTCTGACTAGAAACTGTATAGTCAACTTGTTTTTGAACTTCTCAATAGCAGCCCGACTCTGGGCACTCAAGGGAACATAGGATTCACTGAACTGAGGCTGAACGATGAATGTCACATAACCCCTGTAATCATTAGAGACCTCTGTGCACCAAGGAGTGACAGTTCATACTGAACTTCCCTCAGAGGTGAGGGTGCAATCCTGGCATGGCTTTGCTAAAGCTCTTTGTGTGAATCATTTATTTCCCCTTTATCTCAGCGGTACTTTAAATCTGCAGCAACACCTGAAACACATTCATGAATGAGTAATGTCAAACATGATGACATCGTCTCACCTGTAACCACATTCCTGTGGAGACCATTCTCTGCAGTGGGGAGGAAGAGTCCACAGTTCTCCAAGGGTAGTTAAAGATCACAAAAAAATTCCACAACAGAAATGAAGGTGACAAAAGCTTTTGTTGCTGTCCCTGGGGTGGCGTGGCGGGGTGAAGACCCTGTGTAGCAGGAGAGTTGACTGTTCAGAAAATACTCATAGGCTTGTTTTTAAAGTTGCCAAGTCTTCTTTTTATGCCTACATTTGTATGCGTGATTCAGAAATGGACTTTGTTTCGTTTGGAAAATTAGCAGAAATGCGTGACAATTATAAACAAGACGAAAAGTACATATTTGCATAGTCTACTCTGACAATTAAACTATTTCATTGCATTCATATTTGACAAAGAGGCCTTTCACAATCCCCAAGGAAAAGAGTCCATTTTGGGGTAACATACACAAGCAGTAATAATGAAAAGAGAGATATAAACCAGTGTTTACAAAAACATGAAGAACTAATCTTAATTAATGGGTTCTTCAAATAATTAGTTTGTGGAATAGCTGTCTACATAACAATGAAACACATAACCAAAACTCAGAGTTCTTGAAAACCAGAAGTTTTTGTAGAAGCTCAGATGCCTTCTAGGATGATAAACAGTGCATAGAGCAAAGGAAAATTAAATGTGAATGGCTCATAACCATTGCATAAAATTCCCTGAAAAAGCAAATGTAGAGGATAAACAGGAATGCACTTGTCTGGGTGCTCCATTTTCTTATCTTGATAAAGTGGATGTGTTGTATGAAATAGCCAGCAAGACTTCATTTTGAAATTACACACTTTTATTTTTATTTATTTATTTATTTTGGAGACAGAGTCTTGTTCTGTTACCCAGGCTGGAGTGCAGTGGCATGATCTCAGTTCACTGCAACCTCTGCCTCCGAGGTTTAAACAATTCTCTTACCTCAGCCTCCCAAGTAGCTGGGACTACAGGTTCCCACGATGACATCTGGCTTATTTTTCTATGCCTGGGCCTCCCAAAGTGCTGGGATTACAGGCATGAGCTACTGCACCTGGCCTGAAATTACACACTTTTAGAGCAGCTATTTTATTCCTAGCTTCCAAATAAGATCCCATTCCAGGGGAACAGTTCCACAGTTTAAAAACACTCAGAGGATGAAGTGATTCTACATAACCAATTGGTAGTGGTAGTAGTGTTAGTAGTAGTGTTAGCAGTAGTATCAGTAGTAGTAGTAGTAGTAGTAGGAGTAGTAGTAGTAATTAGTGGTATTTTTCAGGGAGGAATGTAAATTCCTTGAACTCGGAAAGTCAAATCTAAAGTCTAACCTAGCTAGACCGAATGAATGAATGATCTTTTTCTTTCAAGTAATTCCAGTCATCTGTAAGGTTTTTTAATACGTAATTATTTTTGTGTAGTGCTTGGTTTAGTTGACAGTTGTTTTCCTCTTTTAAAACTACCTCTTCACTTATTGCTTCTGCTAGCTATAATAGCCATCTTAGTAGTAGAAAAGAACATTTGTTTGGTGTATACTATGTCCCAGGAATCATGCGGAGCATGATATATAGATAACACACATGGGTATGCATATGTATGTGTATGCTTATGCAGATATAGGCAGATTCTTATTCAATCCTCACCACAAACTTTTATGTTGTTTCTAGACATCTGGCATACAGTAAGAACTCAATATTAGCCAATATTAATAATGTTATTTTCCCATTTCACAGGTGAGTAAACAGAGGCTCTGGGAGCCTATGTAACTTTTCCAGGGGGCAAAACAGCATCCACATCCAAATCTTTCTGAACCACTATTTCAGAACATTTCCCATCTGCCAGATTACCAAACAACAGTGATGGAGTTTTTAGGGTGTTTCCCCTATTCAAAAGACCTGTATTAAATTCCAGTTTTAAGATCTTAACAAAGATATAGCTTTCATTTTTTGCCCTCAGACATGATTTTAAATTTAGACCTTGTGATGGAATGTCATTAGGGGATTTTGGTAATCCTCATATTAGTTTTTCAATCAGTAAATGATGTTTTTTCTTGAGTAATATATCCCTAGTCATTTATTTTCATTCCTCTTCTGTTGGTCCAATAGGCCTTTTGTGAGTATAATGAGTTTTGAAAGAAATGGTGTGATATATTAATTAACCAAGCTAATTATCTTGGTGAGCCTTGATTTTTAAACCCCAAGGTGTATACATTATTTCTGAAAATGTGTGTTGGGAGATCTTGGGTGAGATGGTTTAGGCAGAGGGAACAGCAGCCAAGTAATACACAGCAGGAGAAGCAACTTTTGATTTTAGAAATTAGGGAAAGAGATTGTTGAGAATTTAATTCCTGGTGCTGTTTTGTTTCCCATATATAATTTCTGATACATTACAACTGCACACATAGTTTGTACACATTACACAACATGTATCATGTATCAAAAATCACCTTTCACCATAAAATGTCCTCACTGAAACTAACTCTCCAGTCTAGTACCTATCACAGATACCATTACAGAAGTAGCTCTGGTTTTTGATGCCATAAATTGTAGCTACTTAAAAGCCAGTAGTTTAACTCCAATTTGAAGAACAAAATGAAGCAGAAAGGATAGAGTAGCTAAGGTGAGATGTATGATGTTTTATTTCATCAGTAGCAAATTACACCGAATTCAGCTGAAAATGTCTTTCTCATATTAATAGCACTTTCAATTGAAATAGACATATAGCAGAAAGATTCTTAAATGGCAACAACTATTGATCATGTTCTTTGCCTCCTGTCTAATGTACTAAGCAGTGATTTAGTGCTTTGCAGCAGGTATGGCTCTGCCCTCCAGCAGCCTGTTTTCTATGAGACTTACTGAAGGTGTGCAAACACCGATGAGATCCTGGACATCAGGACCAAGGATGAATGGATCTTGTGGGAAGGGAGAGGAAAAAAAAAAGGTAAATTACAGGAGACCAGAGAGGGAGTCTGGATGATGACATTTCCCAGCTCTTCAGTGCACAAGAATGGTATATTGTTTTCAGATGTATTGAAGTTGCAGCAGTCTCCTTCTGCAAGGCCTTGCTATGTGTTTGGACAGAGCTACCACCAACAGGGGAGACATCAACTTCCTTTAAGATCTTTCCAATGCAAGGGACGGCAAAGCCAAGCTGTTTTGTTTTGTTTTGTTTTTCCTTCCCTCCATCCCTCCTTCCCTTCCCTTCCCTTCCCTTTCTTTTCCTTTCCTTTCCTTTCCTTTCCTTTCCTTTCCTTTCCTTTCCCTTCCCTTCCCTTCCCTTCCCTTCCCTTCCCTTCCCTTCCCTTCCCTTCCCTTCCCTTCCCTTCCCTTCCCTTCCCTTCCCTTCCCTTCCCTTCCCTTCCCTTCCCTTCCCTTCCCTTCCCTTCCCTTCCCTTCCCTTCCCTTCCCTTCCCTTCCCTTCCCTTCCCTTCCCTTCCCTTCCCTTCCCTTCCCTTCCCTTCCCTTCCCTTCCCTTCCCTTCCCTTCCCTTCCCTTCCCTTCCCTTCCCTTCCCTTCCCTTCCCTTCCCTTCCCTTCCCTTCCCTTCCCTTCCCTTCCCTTCCCTTCCCTTCCCTTCCCTTCCCTTCCCTTCCCTTCCCTTCCCTTCCCTTCCCTTCCCTTCCCTTCCCTTCCCTTCCCTTCCCTTCCCTTCCCTTCCCTTCCCTTCCCTTCCCTTCCCTTCCCTTCCCTTCCCTTCCCTTCCCTTCCCTTCCCTTCCCTTCCCTTCCCTTCCCTTCCCTTCCCTTCCCTTCCCTTCCCTTCCCTTCCCTTCCCTTCCCTTCCCTTCCCTTCCCTTCCCTTCCCTTCCCTTCCCTTCCCTTCCCTTCCCTTCCCTTCCCTTCCCTTCCCTTCCCTTCCCTTCCCTTCCCTTCCCTTCCCTTCCCTTCCCTTCCCTTCCCTTCCCTTCCCTTCCCTTCCCTTCCCTTCCCTTCCCTTCCCTTCCCTCCTTCTTTCCCTCTGTTCCTCCAGCTTTAATGAAGTATGATCTGAACAAACACCGTCTATATTTAAGAAGAAGAATGTGATATTTCTATCTATAGTTTGTTCTGGCCTCATTCTTTGAGGCTTATTGCAATGCTCTCTACTCTTTCAAATATTCTGTTGCAATGAATGGGATTCTAATAGGTTACATCCAAAAGAACCCTTTTTCTCTTTACATTTTGTTTGCATATGAAAATAATACACATTTGTAAAAGTTTAGCCAATATCTAGTTTTGAAAGTAAAAAGTAAATGTTTTCCTTTGCTCCCCGCCACCAATCATGTTCCACTGCCCAGAGTTGACCCTTGGCAACCCTGGAGGGTGTTCTTCAGGGGGCATTCAGTATGGCACAGGCAACCATGGGCATACCACTCACATCGTGGTCTATGTGAGGGGCTCTCCCTGGCACCAGGCAGGACTCAGCCTGCATTGCTAGGCACGAAAGCCTAGAATAACATTAACATCTGTGGAGCCAGCAGGAGCTTTGGAGACCTCTGTCTTAGTTCTGTCACCAACTTGCTTTATGATGTTATGTGTGCCATTTGACTTCCCTATTTTTTTTCTGCTAATTGAGGCATTAGGAGAAGACAAGTCGTCATGTTTCTGAATACATTGGAAAGGAAGATTTCTAAAGTCTTTCCAGGTCTAAAATTCATAGATGTGCTGTGTATCTTTGTAGTAATTTGTTGCTTTGTAGCCACAGTCCATAAACCAGGCTGTTGACACATAGCTCTCCAGATTTCATGATCTAACAAGAGAATTAATTTTTATTTATTATTTCAGTTCTTCCAAATTACTGTTTTCTGGTTGCAAATTAAACTACTATTGCAGAAGCATTTTCCTTTATAAGTGCCACCTGTTTTTTTTTTTTTTTTTTTTTTTTCATGGAAATCTATACTATAGTTTGCATGGCTATTTCCAGTATTTATAGAATGTGTTGGTAAAAATCCCTTTAGTAAGAGTATTTCAGCAAATATTTTATTTGAGCCATCAGGTTTCTGTCAGCTTTCTGCAGGTAAACTGGAGAGAGAAGGTGAGATGTATTCTCTGGACTTTTTTCCTTCCAGGGACTTCTCTTCTGCTTTCAGCAGCCTTCCCACGCACATGTGAAAATATGTAGGGAATGAGTATATTTTGGAAATGAGTTTTCCAGGCATAGTCAAGTCAAGCTGTGTGTTCTTAAGTGTATGATCCACATGGAAGTATAAATGATAGCTTCGGCTATAAGTTCAAGTGCATTTGAGGCATTTTTGGGCAAAAGTGTCTCCACATAGTGGAAGCTAGGTAAGACCAATACATATTAATAGCCAGAGATCGTTCAGGACTGAGGATGGCCATTCATCACAAACTATGTCATTTCCTGGGTGTTAGTTGTGTATTCTCTGCCCTGTGTGTATAGGGAAGAACATGTGTATCCACCCTCCCTGGAACCACTCAGCTCTGGCTGTGTACACAGAGGGTGAGCCCCCCTGAAAAGTCACTCTGTACTTCCATTTCATCTTGTCGGAGTTCATTTTTGTAGTGGCTTATAACCCGAAGCCAGTTTTGCACTCCCAGCATGTATTTGGCAACGTATGCTGACATTTTTGGTTGTCACACTGGGGAAGTCCTAACTGCCAAATAATATATAAGGTACACAATTAAATTTGAATTTTCAATAAACAATAAATAATGTTTAGTATATCTCAACTATCACAGGGAACACATTTCTACTAAGAAATTAGTCATAGTTTATCTAAAATTCAAATTTAGCTGGATGTCTCGGATTTTTATTGGCTCATTCTGACAATCCTATGTTAATAACGTGGTAGGTGGAGGCTATGGAGGTTGCTAAATGTTTTACAGAGCACAGGTCAATAAAGATTTATCTGACCCAACCTGTCCATAGTGATGAAGTTGAGAAATTCTGGATTATCATAATACTTTGTATGACAACACAGTACACAGTCATGCAAAAAGCAATATGGATTTCTAGAGAAAACTGACGGCACTTATAAAAAAGGTACTTCTAAGGTAGGAGTTGCATTTGCAACAAAGAAACAGAATAATTTTCAGAAGCTAAATAATAAGTTAAAAGTCAGTTCTCTTGTTGGGTCACTAAATCTTTGATGCTGTGTGCACCTCCTTGGGTCCTCCATCATTTGATTTATTTTATAAGGACAATGAGCCCCTTCCTTTCATGAAAGGAAGTTTCATGAAAACAATTTTCATGAAATTGTTTCATGAAAACAATTTCTTGGGTTGAGAAACAATTATTAAGTACTAACCTTTCACACATATTGGTTCCAATTCAAACAAGGAGAGTCTTATACCAATTTTTCATATAGAGAGACTGAGACTTACATTACAATATGCCAGAAATTATAGCACTAGTGCAGAGCAAAGGTGTGGTTAGAGCATGTTTCTTCCCTAAAGTTTCTATGCTTTCCCCACCAGAAACAGAAGGCCCAGGCAGCAAAAGATCTGTAATAGGGGAAGCATTGTTCTCTCTATGAGGATCGTGTGTCAGATCTTCAGGTTGTTGGCTCTCCCACAGACATTTCTTCCATGACTACATTTCTGTTCTTTCCCCATTTCTCAGTAATGAAACAGTGACTGCATATCCCTTTGGAGGTAGGTGGATCTATTTCCAAAGCTCTACCTACTGGGAGACATCCACTACCTTCTCATGCTGCTTCTGTCGATCATCTGGTGAGCACATCAGAATGGGCACAGAAGGGACAGTTGTGACAGTCTTGGGCTACTGGGGAGCCTGGCAGAGGCTTACCCTGCCTACAGACACTCCAATTTAGTAGCAATCATTGGACATTTTTACCCTAATAAATTTTAAAGTAAAGAAGTTTGCATCGTTTATTTTAAATTTGTGGGTAGGATTTCACACTCTAGTCATTTGCGTTTGCTGATGAGTGGAATAGCTTCCACCTTTTATGCTGCTGTGCAGTCTGAAGAAACCCAGGTTGGCATCTGCTCTTGTCACATGCAGGAGTGCGCAGAGCTGCAAGGAGACTCATGGTCTCTTAGGATGAAGGAAAGAGAAGAAATGCAGCATCCTGAGTCCCAGGCAAGAGTTTTGTGGCCAAGCATCATGGTCACTTGTCACATTAGGCAAAATATTAGTTATTCTTCATATCCATCTTTTTTTGCAGCTCACCTAAGTCAGAAATTGTCTGTTGTATTCATAATTACACTTCCTCAGCATACTACACTGTCTTACACATAGCGAACATTGACTGTATTCGCACTTGGAGTTTATACAGTGTATTTTGCAGAAGTTTGTCCCCTCCATTACTAAAAGTCTTATCATCTTCTCGCCTTTCACATCCATGTAAGAGTAGAACATCTTGTTACAGATTTTGTGTGTGCGTGTATGTGTGTATAATGTTATACACACTTTTAGACTTCTACATTCATGTATGCTATCATCTGGTTCTCAAACCAAAATTATAAAGTAATATTTCCATTCTGAAGATGAGGGAACAGAAACTTGGTATATAAACAGGCACATCCCCAAGCTGCAATAGTTTATAAGAGGCAGGATCAACTTGGAACCTATAATCTCTTGACTTCTTTCCAAGGGATTTTTCTTCTCTGCTTTATAGGTCATGAACACTTAGAAGGACCCTCAAATGTTGCTTCACCATTATGGATCTTAATATGTAAAATCAGAATGTATGTTTTTTCAAGCCAACAAGCATATAGCTAGGCACAAAAGAGAGATCCAATTCTATTTTCCTCAAATTTCTGGTTTTGCATCCTCTAACTGAAATATATAGTTTGAACAGATTCAAAGAAATTGACCAGAGGAAGGTGGTTTTAACTTGAGAATAAGAGAACCAGAAGGAATTAGGAATTCATACTTGCTTTTCTTTCTGAGATGAAGACAGGCTACCTGGGTCTTTGTCCTGCTTTAAGCATTGGTTGTCAGTGAATGTTATCATCTTGCCATATTCAGAGTGTCTCATAGATTCAAAGACTGCCCTAGTTCAAGGGGACTTGGGGAAGGGAGCAGAATACTTGAGTTATTTACCAAGGACACTGGTCAAATTTTAATAGGAGTCATAATGCAACTGAGCACCATATTATAATCAAGCAACTCTATTCTATTTGGGCATATCCATGGATCTATTGGGGGTAGAGTGACTGGAAATATACTTAACCTACTTATGCCATCATATGGATATGCTGCTTTTTCACCAAATCTTTGGAAGGTGTCTTGCAGATGCATGTCTGGGAGAAGTGTCACAGACTGCACCACTGGGACAGCTAATGTCAGACACAAATCTGTGTATCAGCTTTAATGCTGCCAATGTAGTGCTATGTGTTAACTATTCGACTCCCCAAATTCTTGGCATAAATGCCCATAAGTCAAAATCAAATCTGCTCTATGAGGCGCACAGATTGCCTGCCTGGTAGAGCACACATGCTCATTCAGTTACGTGTGAATAAGAACCCACTTGGTCTATTAATTACACCTCAGAATCAACGTGAAGCTCTAGGTAAGTGGCTGGTAGAAGATGAATAGATGGCTCACAGAGTGAAGTATAGTAATTGTCTTGAGGTTCTTGATGTGTAATTTAGTAAACTGAAATATAGTATTGTTCAGCCTAATAACAGAAAATCCTCTATCTGTGCTGAAGGGTGGCAGTTGCATGAGTCACTCTCATGTTCAGTAAAACAAAAGGACAACTCAACCAATTAGAAAGCTTGGATGCTACATTGCCACATGCTAACACTATTAATAGGATGACTGCACATAAGCTGTGACTGAAATTATATAGTCAAGTCTTCTAATGGCAGTTACCGATAGTGAGAAAGGGTAGTATATGTTGAGAAAGGGTAGTATATGTGTAATCCCAATTCATATTTACTTGATGTACAATGCAAGTTGATGGAAGAAGAAACACCTAGTTCTAATGGGCAGTGCATTTTACTTAAGGCACCATCATTCCTCGCTAATATCAGGGGTTTAAGAATGTATGTGTAGGTGAGGGGGAAACTTGTTGCGATCTCCTGCTGCTAATGCCTTTATCTGTGATCCCATGCTCCACATATGGGTGGTACATTATTTACTTTGGTGTGTTCCTGTCTACCCAAAAAATGTAATGAAGTTCATTTTGTTTTATAGAAAGAAAGATCAAGAAAATAAAATATGGAAAGACCATAAAGTTGACTTCCATCTTCTACTTTTTTTCAGGATTGGAATCAAACTATGCAATACCAATAGCATCCTGTTTCTGGCAGAAAGGAGGAAGAATATAATGTTATGTCCCTTTAGGATCTTCTTCCAATCTTATACAGATGTTATTTTTCTTTGCAAAGGAAGCTGTTTACCTTTCATTCATTTCTCTGTGGTGAAGCCAGGACCAGTACTAGGCTAAACTGAGAAGTGATGAAATTAGACTTCTCCCTCTGTTCTTCCTTGGAATGACCATCAGGGATTTCACTATGGGAATGAGATATGTGGCAGGCACTGACCACAGGTACACTCCCAATTTTTGTGTGATAGAAGTTGAGTCATTTTCTTTCTAAACCTCAATATCCTTAACTATGAAATGAAAGAATAACATGCCCATTCATAACAGAGGGTTATTGTATCAATGATTTCTCACTTGGACCATACGGAATCTCATGGAAAGCAGAGGGGATGATGCAGATATAGTTTGAAGAAAGCACATCAGATGGTTCTAACATGTACTTCCTCATCCTCGAATGACCTATGTCAGTGGTTCTCGCAGTGTGGGACCAATGGGAGCTTGTAAAAATGCAAATCTTGAATCAGAAACTCTGAGGGTGAGACCTCACAATCCATATTTTAACCTCTGTATTATTTTTATTTTCATGAACAATCACAACAAAGTTTGAGGACCACTGGCCCAGATGTGGATCCAAGAATGTGGTCACCTAGCCACCTGTGTCAGTATCACCAGGAGCTTGTTACAAATGAAAATTCCTGTACCCAAACCAAGCCCTACTAAATCATAATATCTGGGACTAAAGCCCAGGGATCAATGTTTTGACAAACTTCAGGAAATTCTAAAACCTGTTCATACTTACAACACAAAGTTAGTCTAGAACCACTGTTCTAGAAAAGTGGTTGTTAAAACTAAGTGCACATTAAAATCACGTGTGGGAGTTTTTAAACAATACCAGTGTCTGGGCCCCAACCATAGACCAATTACCTAGATTCTAATATCCAGTCCGGATTAAAAATTACTAGACTAGATTATCTTTAAGACCCCTTTCAGATTCAGGTTCCATGATTTTCACAATTTTGTATTGTTTGCTAAATGTGTATTTTAATTCTCAATTTGTAGCATGCTTTTCAATCCACATCATAGTTGATTTGTATCACACAGTACCCCACCTACTGGTAAATTCATGATAGGCTGGTAAATTGTCATTGGCTAAATCCATCACCATTTACAATACTATGAGCTACAAACAACAGGTGCAGCCTGAGAAGCTCATCTCTAAACCGTACCTTGAAAAAACGTGGTCCAAATAGATCTTAACTCCTATACCCAAGGCATCCTCGTCTTTCTATTGTGGTGTTGAATGACACTAGACTTCAGGTTTCACTTACTTCAATACTCTTTGCAACAGAATTAGGATGATAACGATGATAATTATTATTATCTTTGAGACAGGGTCTCACTCTGTTTCCCAGGCTGGAGTGCAGAAGTGCAATCAAAGCCCACTACAGCCTTGAACTCCTGGGCTCAAGGGATTCTCCTACCTTAGCCTCCAAGTAGCTAGGACTACATGTGTGCACTACCATACCTAGCTAATTTTTTAAAGTGTTTTTTTTTTGTTGTTTTGTTTTGTTTTTTTGGGTTTTTTTTGTTTTTGTTTTTTTTAAAGAGGTAGAGGTCTTACTACAGTGCCCGGCCTGGTTTCCAACTCTTGGTCTCAGGTGATCCTCCTGCCTTGGCCTCCCAAATCACTGAGATTACAGGTGTGGGCCACCACACCCAACCTCAGATTTGTAATTATTTTCCTTGCTACTTCTAATTTTTTTAAAAGCATAAGTCAGTGGGCAGCAGGTTTTAGAGGTCAGACCCTTAGGAATTATTTCTTGCAGCTTCCAGAGCCCCATCCTAATGATGAACACCTGTGCTAGGCTTAGTCAAATTATACTGTTTCCCAGTAAACTCTGGTCTTCAAGGAAGCTGAAACCAGAGGAGCTCTAATAATACATGTTTTTAACCTGTGGTTTGGGCTTGAGCCAATGGCATCAAACAGAGAGCAGCTGAAATGAGCTGTTGCAAGTGAAGGTTTATCTAAAAAATAGTTAATGAAAAACTTTGAGAGCTGCAGGGATGCGTGACAGATTGGCAACTCACTTTGAGAAAGAGACTATTCCCCGTTCCAAGTCCCAGACACACAGCCTACGGGTAAGTCATCAGAAATAAAATAAGCGGGGAAACGGGACAGGGGAAAAACAGTACCCTCTAACATCTATCAACCATGCAAGCCAAAGCTACTGATGAAGTTAAATAGACAACAATCCTTAGTGTTTATTTTCTGTTCAGTGAGGTTGCCAACCTGAGCTTCCAGAGGACTAACACCACAATTAAAGGCAGGCAGGTTCAGGGGAACACAATGAAACATGGACCAAAACAGAGTATTTTGATGTTTAGATTGAAATCTACTATTGGCTAGGAAAGCGGTGTTTATTGTGTCTAAAGACAATAATACTATTATACATCCAGCAATTATGGTCACAAGGCCACTCAAACAAGTAGTGGTTTGTTTTGGTTTGAGAGAAAGAACCAAGGCTTTGCTTGCAGTATTGCTGGGTATATGGGTTTGGTTTTGTTGCAGTTTAGTGGGCTGTGGGCTTTTGCAGCCACCCTCAAAAGGATGAAGAAAATTTTAAACAGCTTCATGGTTGGTAACAGGAGTCCCCTGATCCCTTCAGGAAAACCAAAGATACTCAGGCCAGTAATTTAATCAGGAGAAGATTTATCAGTTGGAGTGACAGTTTTAAAGGCACAAACTCTCTGTGTGATTCTAAGCAGATATCGAGTCCAGTTGAGAAGCCAGTCAAACGGATAATTCTCAGAGTTCTCTACCATCTATTCTGAGTCTGAGATCTGCCTTCTTATTCTGGCAAATCAGAACCAATGTTATTCTCCCAGATTTGGGGCATCATATCTATTATGGGTCATGGCTCCCCCTGAAGTCAAAGGCCCTTCATTTCCATCATCTACCTGGATTCCTGCCTGGTTATCTACTTTTCTGTTGAATGCAACCTATTCTACAATCCAGAGCTCTCTGGCCTCTCAGAGAAAAGGTAAGATTTCTAAACCTTTCCACAGATTCACATAAGTCAGGATATACCTTTAGATAGAAAATGTTAAGCTTCAGGCCACCCTCCTGCTGAGTTCTAATGAGAATTCAGAGGCCAGCTTTCAGTGCATTCTGAGGAAGGAAAACGGTTCTCCTCTGTTGGCCCTGGAAACACACTGTCAAATGCAAGCACCAATACTGAGGCTGATGAGTTGTATGATTCCAGGCAAACTGTAAATCCTTCCTGGGGTTCTCTATGCATTTCCCTTTAAAGTAGAAAAGAAAATAAATGCATCCCTATTCTGCATGCTATTTGGGCAATAAAGTGCTACTGATTTGTGAACTTCAATAATAATAAAATAACATTGGAAAAACCTGCACCACCACCCCTACCCCCGCCCTGAAAAGACTTCAAACGTTTGATGAAACTAGGGCTTCAAGCAAATTCGGAAAAAAAAAAAAAAATCAATAATTTGAGCTCCTCCTAATTTTCCTGACAATCAATTTTCTCATAGGATGCTTATTTTCAGCTTTACAATCTGCCAACTAGCTCCTCCAAACCTCATTTGTGTCCCCTTTACAGGGGAAACCTAGAGGTTAATTAACAGATGATTGTTCCTGAAAGTCGCCCTGTGATTTAGTCCCGAGGTGGCCTAAGCATCTCCATCCCTTGTTAGGAAAAGACTCTCTGGTTCAATATTAATTTCTGTAGCTTTTACAATTCTCATTGGGATTAACATTTAATCAACAGAGCAGTTTCCTTTTTATTTCATTATAGAAAAGTTTCAATAAAATAGAATGGTGCATTATACTGTAATGAATGACAAACACTGGTAAATTTTCATTTAAAAATCAGTAAGTTGAAACAAGCAGTTGTTTCATAACGGTTGGGTCATCTCAATTTAATGAACAGTAACTAAAAACACATTAAATAAATGCCTGAAATGGAAAGGGAGGCATAGTTATTGTCCCACGAGGCTGTGTGATCCTCTAAGAGAGGGCCTATGTTGTGTTAATTTTTCCTTAGCTGATGCTTGGAGCAATACCAAGCAGTTACTCAATAAATACTTGCCAGATTGAATATATTAATAAATTCTTCTGTGTATAGAAAGGTATTTTCTTTTAGGAAAAAAGTTACTTCATTTTGCTAATTGCAGCCACCTCTCAATGAATGGGGATGATCACAAGGGATTATATATACATCTTCTTTTCCTTTTATAAATGTTTATAGTAGCGATTCTCAAACTTGTGCTTGCATGAAAATTTTGTGGGGAGTGTGTAAAACAGTGATTTCTGGGCCCCACTATTAGAATTTCTGATTTAATATTCTGGGGAAGAACTCCCAAAATGCATACTTCTAAATTCCCAGGAGATCTGATGCTGCATTCTGGAGATCACACTGAGAATCACTGGCTTATAGCACCTATCTGTATGGCATTGGTGGCAATTTCCATTTATTCATGTACAGGTGAAATCTTCCCTAGAGCAGGTCCTCACACACAGAAAATACCTGGGGAACATTCGCTGACTGCACAGATAATTCCACCCTCATTGTGGGGAACGTAACACTATATTGCTGCTGTGTGCATAAATAAATGGCTTTCATTCCTAGGCTCCCATCAGCTATGAAAGAGAGCATAGCACTTTCTGTTGGCCTTTTCTTTCATGTGATAAATTGCCATTAGAGTGGTACCCTAGGCAAATATTAATTTCCTTGGGGATCTAACTTTGACTCTTCCGATGCCGCTCACAGTTGCTATAATTGTGTATATGACTCTTTGGCCCTTTCACACAGGGTGACTGTCACTGGAGTAATAATAGAAACCATTGCCATTAGAGCCTGCCAGTGGTACGGACTCTGTGACTCTACCTTTGAATTTGTATATTTTATTCCAATTAAACCTCTACATCTGTATTTGCTTTCATCTAGCAAACTGTTAATTGTAGGTGGCTTTGGATATATCTGATTGTGCTGGCCATGGAATATCTGTCCATCTCACGTAAAAGATGTGGGAAAATATTTTATTAGGAAAAGAATGGCCAAAATGGTTATGCGTTTTGATTGGGGTGTTTGATTTGTTTGCTTTTAAGTATTAGGGCTGGGCTTCAAGGCCTCATCAGCAGCTCCTCACCTTGTTTCCTTTCTGAGCAGTAGCATCAATTGCTATGTAACTCTTTAACTTAGGGATACATATGTTGGGGTAGTGTCTTAACTTTGAGGGTACGTACATTGGTAGTAGAATAGGATAGAGCTAATTTACTGATCCAGTTTTGTGGGTGGAGGATTTTACAACTTTAGTCCTATTACCAACATTTTCTTAGCAAATATTTTAAAGTTATGTTAAATAAGCCTGATAGTTGGATATTTTCATTCAGATATCTTAGAGCTACATACACCTACACATCTTTGCTCTCCTTTCAAATTTTGATGCATTCTTCAGGGAAAAGTTCATTCCACTCTCATTTGTGGGTTTTTTTCCCCAACATGAACTCTTAGGTGTTACTAACTCAATCATTCTTCTGGCACTCCATTACATACCATTTTGTGACATCCTTTGTATTGTAACTTTTTATGTGTATAAATTTTTTCTCAATTAGATTGCACACTTTTTCAATCATCTCTCATTTTACTACATAATTATTCAACATCTACTATGTATAGTGCACCAAAATTGATGCTGGAAGAATACAGAGAGACAGCATATATGAGCTTATATCTAGACTTTTGAAGAATTTATGATTTAGCGTTAAGGCCAAGTTGTGCACATACATACATGTACCATAAAACAGTAACTTTCACTCACAACAGCACATGAGTTAGGAATGATATAAATAGGATCCATATAAGTCTGTTTTTCCACTGGGCTTACATATTGTTTTATAGACAAAGGTATGGAATGCCTATTTATTGTCTTCATATCTATATAAGGGATGTCCTTTTCTAATTAGGTTCGGTGTATATTGCTCACAAATCACCACTGAAGAACTCATGTAACCAAATACTACCCATTCCTCAAACACCTATGGAAATAATTAATTAATTAATTAATTAATTAATTTGCTG
This sequence comes from Chlorocebus sabaeus, assembly GCF_047675955.1. Lineage (NCBI taxonomy): Eukaryota > Metazoa > Chordata > Mammalia > Primates > Cercopithecidae > Chlorocebus > Chlorocebus sabaeus. Next base: position 30,504,253 of record NC_132921.1, on the reverse strand, counting down.
TTATGTCAAACCTCAGAAGTGCCATGAAAACATTAATTATTTTGACCTAATTTGAATATATTTAAATTTAAACACACTTGATACTGAAATCCATATTGATAAAAAATATAAACTGAGATAAGGCTCTTGACCAAAACAAGCATCTTTCGTAGTAAGATGTCTTTAAATTAGCAATATCCTTTAATATTAGATTAAATCCCCTTCACATATTTAAAATATGTAGTATTTTTTGTTTCTTTTTTGGACAAAAAGGAGGAGTTTGAGGAAAAAGCTGATTATCAAGGACAGCTTTACTGATGACAATCTAACTTCCTCCTAACTCTAGTTGCCCCCAGATAAATTTCCAGCATTGTCTAGTCAAGGCACTGTTTAATTTTTGTCTTCGTTCTACTGCCACCATTATAAGCAGACAAGAAAAACTCCTTTTGTTATTTAAACAGGTTTCTATAATTTTCTATTGAAAGAGTGTAAGGGGAGACTGATCATCATGAAGCCCAACATAATCTTCCCATTCCTTCTCCTTATTCTTCACCCTACCACATCCTTTATGTTCCAGTGTTGCTGGTCTACTCATAACTCCCAAAACACTATATTTTTTTAGAGTCACGTCTGGCTCTTATTGTCTGTTGAATCTCTGCTTCATCCTTAAGGTGCACCTCAGCATCAAACTCTCTGCCTTCCTAAATTTTATGAAACAGAGGTGTTTGTTCTCACTTTTCTGTGATGTTATGATCACTTTATATGATTTCATTAATTATAGTGTTTTTCCATTATAAAGCAATTGTTGACATGTCTGTTATGTTCATTGGACTGTAAGTTCCCTGAGAGTGAGAACCTGTCTTATTCTTATTAATATCATTAGCATTTTCTAAGACAGTATCTCTTGCTCATAATTGGCTGGCCAACTATATATTTGTACAATTAATATATGAATGAATTTATCAAATAAGTGAGTAGGTGAATACCTAGCTCAAATGTAATAAGTTAGTGACTACCTCTTGGAAAACTGAATGGATAATAAATAAATACAATTATACCAGATGCCATTCTATGGAATTTCTTTTGGTCATATTTTCATGTTGTGATAGAAATATGTTTGAAAGTAGCATATCCCATCAATAGCAATTCATAGCTCAACCCAAATGTGTGAAATTAATTTCAAAATATGTCTGCTTTTGTTCTGGCATTTTTCAAGCTGAATATGTAGCCAGTATGTTCATCCTGTCCAATTCATAAGGGTAGCAAGGAATAAAAAATATGAAACTACATTGTGCTATAAATGGTGATCTTGAAATCAATAGTATTGGCAGACACCAAAAAATGTGGATGATTTCTCTAGTACATTAAAATTTCCTAGACAAAACTTCCTATAAATAAAGTTATATTTTAAAGAACCAGTTGAAAAGTCACAGTGTGTCATAAACTTATTAGTTAGAATGGCGATTATTAAAAAGTCAGGAAACAACAGATGCTGGAGAGGATGTGGAGAAATAGGAACGCTTTTACACTGTTGGCGGGAGTGTAAATTAGTTCAACCATTTTGGAAGACAGTGTGGCAATTCCTCAAGGATCTAGAACCAGAAATGCCATTTGACCCAGCAATCCCATTACTGGGTTTATACCCAAAGGATTATAAGTCATTCTACTATAAAGACATATGAACACATATGTTTATTGCAGCATTGTTCACAATAGCAAAGACTGGGAACCAACCCAAATGCCCATCAATGATAGACTAGATAAAGAAAATGTGGCACATATCCACCATGGAATATTATGCAGCCATAAAAAAAGGATGAGTTCATGTCCTTTGCCGGGACATGGATGAAGCTGGAAAGCATCATTCTCAGTCAACTAACACAGGAACAGAAAACCAAACACCACATGTTCTCAATCATAAGTGGGAGTGAACAATGAGAACACATGGACACAGGGAGGGGAACATCAAACACCAAGGCCTCTTCCGGGGAGGGGGGGTTACTAGGGGAGGGATGGCATTAGGAGAAATACCTAATGTAGATGACGTGTTAATGGGTGCAACAAACGACCATGGCATACTGTGTAAATGTGTATACCTATGTAACAAACCTGTGTGTTCCGCACATGTATCCGAAAACTTAAAGAAGAAGAGAATAATAATGCATGGAACTCGAAAGTGTATAAATTCTGCCGGCCCTTGAAACCCAGAAGAAAGGGTAACTATTTGGGACTGGTAAAGTTCATCAGAATGCCATCAATCATATGCTTTCCTAATGGGTGTAACTCTGACCACATTCATCTAGGGATCACTATCTGAATTTGCATGGCATAGAACATAGCAGAATAACTTTCCATTTCTCCATCTCTACTGAGCTTTTATAGCATCCCACTAGTTACAACTTAACTTGGAACCTTGTAGTTTTATAATTGCCAGTATAAGGATAGAACAAAATTCATATTCTAACCACTTACTGACACTGAACAAAATTGACCTTTAGAAAGTCAACTAGCAATGCAGAGAAATCACACCAAACTGTGACTTAAACATTTCTAGAAATTACTAACTTAATTGACTCAGTTACAGCTACATTTAGAGCAAAGGATCAATGAAAATGGCCCTGTCCTTGGCATTTGCCTTCTATAGATTTTTCTCAGGTGCATTCATTTATGTAGACTCAGTAATGGTAATTTGGTACTCTAATTTTGAATGCTGCTCTAAGTCCTAGAGCAGTGAATTATGTCTTTTCTTTCAAAAGTGAGATTTACTAGAAAAAGAACAAGCTTTTTTTCTGTTAGAAGTTCATTACATTCAATTTTAAGAAGGCTTAACAAAATGCTAAAGAGTTTTCCTAAAGTAATATTTCTGACATAGCTTTTCTGTCATAAATTTTTTGCCTATTTAATTCTCTACAAAAATGTAAAACTGTGTTTTCAATTATTTTCCTGATCAACTTTGTTACATTAATACAATGAACTGCCTTTTCTGGAAGAAAATTACAATTTATAACATAATTATAACATGTAAAATTTCACTTAAGATGGTTGACTGTCTTAAGATGGTTGTGGCTCTCTTCTAGTAAGCAAGTGTATTACTTGTCAAGGGTTGCATGTACAATTCAGTGCCCATGGACATATCTAACTGATTGGGTTATACTTTAGAAATCCTTTTAGTTTTGAAATTTTGTTCTTTCATAGTAAGTGAAAGTAACTACCTGATATTAATGGTATATATGACAGAGTTAAACATTTACCTTGGTGGTAGTATAGTGTGATAACTCACTCTCTGATCAATTTAAATGGATTTAAAACTGCATCTGGACTGGCTTGTTTTGGGTGATCAGAATACTTTACAAGCAAGAATGCATTTGAGTAAGTAACATGTAGATAAGGGCCTCTATCGCATGTTTTCAACTCCCTGAAGTCCACTATAACAGTTCATTTTACTTACTGTATTTATTCTCTTCATCTTCCTTTCTATTTTCTCCGTCCTTTATGTGCCCCTGAAAAGTACCCATCAAGCTGTGACTTGAAAGTTTCAAGGAATTATTATTCAACTCCTCTTCTAAAGGTTGGCTTCACTTCCAAATCTCCCCACTAAAAGCTTTCTTTTTTTTTTCTTCTCTCTGTCATTTATAAAATAAGTTGGTTTTTTAGATGTTGCATTTTAAATTTTGCAATGTATAACTAATGAGACTATTTTCCTTATCTCCTTTAACACTCCTTTATATACTGTCCTTATGGACTAGAGTCATCATTAATTAGTTAATGTTTGTAGAATTTGTGGTAAAGAATTAGTGATAATAGGGAGAGTAGGGAAAACTTGGGTTGCTGGTTGGAGGAGGAATACTAATGAATGTTAATCCTGAATGCTCACATGGTGCCTTTTGTCTTCAATATAGTTGAAAGAGGCACTAATTAATTGTCATCCTATAGGATTATTATTAAAACAGTACCGTCAGTGTCCAAGTATGAGTGGAGCAAATACAGAAGTTTAGTCACTGTATAGACTAAGCTGAAGATGCATGTGTTTTCTGTGCAGTGGGAATGACTAATACCAAATCATCAGCTGGAAGGATTTGGCTAAGAAAACAGGTGCAATGGTAAAAGTTTTGAGGATGGACAAAAATCATTTGACTATTTGTTTTGAGGGTTTCCAGCAAAAGCTTTGCCTATAGTAAAGTTTACTGAATGTTTTCTAGTAATTTTTAAGAAACATCTCTAAAAGTAAGCCTTCAAAAGAATGCTATGTGGTATCTACAAGGTAGGCCAGATCTGGGTGACATATCTCAGATTTGTCTTTTTCGTTGTCTTCTGTTTCCCTACAAAGGAAGCAGGGACAAGGGAAAGCTGAACAGCCCTTGATGCTCTCTACTTATTGTGGTGGTTCCAAGTCTTTCACTGCCCATCATTCAGAAGAAGCCTACTCTGGGGCTTCTTGAGGGCCCAGACTCATATTTAACACCCTGATTAACAGCCTAATAGTGTTTTGATTCATAGCTAGAGGGTTTACTAACATCCCTCCTAAAGAGCCATTGGTCAGAAAACATGGGAATAAAAAATGCTGTTTCTTATCCATGAATCATCTCATATTCCCCACCGTATTCTTTATATTGTTCACTAGATTCTGTGAAAGACTAATGCAGAGGAAATGAAAATGAAATTTCTTCAGGAAAGACCTACTAAGGAAGGAAGGAGGAGGCAATGCCTTAGTTCCTTTGTGTGTGTGTGTGTGTTCAAAGCATAACCATTCCCTAAATGATGCATTCGCTGCTAATTCAATAGCATATTTCACACTTGAGAAGAGCCTCCTCAGCAGCACTTGATGCCAAAGCTAGTGCTCTTAAAAGCAGGCCTTCTTTAATGTATATTTGATGAGTGTATCGTTCACTGAGAGATGAACAAATAATGATTTGGAATTCTCTGTGTCACTAGACATTATGTAGAGCTTTAGTCATGGACAATTAGTAAGCATTAACCCTCCTGGTGATTTACACTGTATTTCATAGTTTCAAAATGGTCATTTTCTGGAAGAACAAAAGTATATTCCAACAAGGCATGTCTTTGGCTAGACAGAAGGTTCTGCCTGACTTTGAAAGGTAGGAGGTGGGATTCCTGAAGACAGCGGTACAATGATAGATGGACTTATCAGGTAAAAAATATGGTGTCAGTTCATTATTAATATTTCCATGAACTCTAGAGACATCATTTATCATGTATTAAGGAGGGAAATGATTATGTTTGTAATGTAGAGCTTTAATGAATTGAAAATGTACAGGCATCATTGAGCAACTCTTCCTTCCATAGGTCAGGCTGACTGTGCTTTTATCGAAGAGAATGTGTTAGTACCATGGAGAACAGTCTCTCTTCTTAGTTGGCAAGCATCTGACACTCAACTTGAAAGACAACATAAGAGTAAAATGATGTATGCTGACTATGCGCCTTCCTCCTGCTGCATAGTGAACACTTCTGTAACATTAAACATGTTGAGTTTATGTTGCATAACTGAAGTTGGTAAAGAAAGAAATCTTTCCAAGAACACACACAGTAAACCTGTATGCAGAAATAAGAAGAAAAGAGTGACTGGCCCTTATCCCTAGATTGGTAAAAATGGACAGATTTCTACTTTGCAGCCTGAAGTTAAGAATGGAGTTTTCAGAGTAGGCCTACTAAGCCTATGACAGCATTATTGCTTACTTTGAACTCTGGATAATGGGCTCCAGATTCTTACGTAGTCCAGGATTGATCCTCTGCAATCTCTGTGCCCTTCTGATTAAAATAAATATTCAAAGATGATTAAGGCCTAGCTAATCCTGTTACTTCTTACCGTCTCTCTGTTATAACTTGTATGCTTGTAAATTTTATGTGGAATCTTGTAAAATTAAAACAAAACAAATGTTTTACAGTTTGGGGGGTACCCTAGAGGTTGATTCCTTAGAGCTCTTGAGATCGTTAATAATAGTTATCCAGTGCAGAAATCCATGTAGGTAGATTTGCTATGATTTAAGACAGTCCGAATTAATGATTGTTTTCCTTTTAATAAACCCATGTGTGAGTCTGTATGTATCTGTGTGGTTGCATTCTCTGCCATGTTTGTTTTGTATTTTCAACTGGATATCTTTGTTGAGATTCACACCGGTGCTTAAAAAATCATCACGTTCATATGGTACATCTAGTTCTAGATCCTTGAGAAATCGCCATACTGTTTTCCATAATGGTTGAATTAGTTTACAGTCCCACCAACAGTGTAAAAGTGTTCCTATTTCTCCACATCCTCTCCAGCACCTGTTGTTTCCTGACTTTTTAATAATTGCCATTCTAACTGGTGTGAGATGGTATCTCATTGCGGTTTTGATTTGCATTTCTCTGATGGCCAGTGATGATGAGCATTTTTTCATGTGTCTGTTGGCTGTATGAATGTCTTCTTTTGAGAAATGTCTGTTCATATCCTTTGCCCACTTTTTGATGGGGTTGTTTGTTTTTTTCTTGTAAATTTGTTTGAGTTCTTTGTAGGTTCTGGATATTAGCCCTTTGTCAGATGAGTAGATTGCAAAAATTTTCTCCCATTCTGTATGACCCAGCCATCCCATTACTGGGTATATACCCAAAGGATTATAAATCATGCTGCTATAAAGACACATGCACACGTATGTTTATTGCGGCACTATTCACAATAGCAAAGACTTGGAATTAACCCAAATGTCCATCAGTGACAGACTGGATTAAGAAAATGTGGCACATATACACCATGGAATACTATGCAGCCATAAAAAAGGATGAGTTTGTGTCCTTTGTAGGGACATGGATGCAGCTGGAAACCATCATTCTTAGCAAACTATCACAAGAACAGAAAACCAAACACCGCATATTCTCACTCATAGGTGGGAACTGAACAATGAGATCACTTGGACTCGGGAAGGGGGACATCACACACCGGGGCCTATCATGGGGAGGGGGGAGGGGGGAGGGATTGCATTGGGAGTTATACCTGATGTAAATGACGAGTTGATGGGTGCTGACGAGTTGATGGGTGCAGCACACCAACATGGCACAAGTATACATATGTAACAAACCTGCACGTTATGCACATGTACCCTAGAACTTAAAGTATAATAATAATAATTAATAAATAAAAAATCATTACAGCTCAAATAAACATATGGGCAGTTCATTTAGCAAAAAAAAAAAAAAAAAAAAAAAAAAGATCACGTTGTTTTGTCTCTGACTTCTACTAGATTTGTAAGTTTGATTACTGTGATCTTTTCTAAATATCACTCTCCATATTCTTTTACTGCAGGAACATTTGGTGTCATAATTGTCACTCCTGCAGCTAGGTGTTGGTTATTAACAACCACTTACTTTTTTTCCATGATTGCTGTCGTATAAATTCCCAGGAAGTGGGGTCAGCCAATCCTGAGTCTATCCTACAGTCAGTGATTCTTATGGGCAAGTATCAAGAGAAACTGTACCATGGCATTGAAGGTGAAGAGCTCTCCTAAGGTAAATATGAGATAGTTTTACTAGAAACGATAAAACAAAAGATGAAAGATATGTTGAGTAATATAAACCTAATACAAGATGAAAGTGCATTTGATATATTTTCAGTTATCCAGGTCCAAAAGAGGTCTTGGTCTTCAAGACATAACTCAAAATAAATTAATAACCCGGTCATACTCCAATTACTTCCTTGATATTGATTATCTGAATATCTCCAAACATTCACGCCCTTATATAAGGACCTCTTAAAATTATTCTTTAATTGTTTCAACTTTGTATATTCTATTTCAATTAGATTTTTTAAAAACCAACTCTTTAGGATAGAAAATCCTTTTCTTCTGGTGTTCTTACATCTTCTTCCATCTATCTATACAATGCATCTTCAATATGAAGCTTGTTGAAGAAATGAATGAATGAATGAATGAATGAATGAATGGTTAGGTTGGAAAGCAGAGATTTCGAAGTGTTCTCTAAAATCATAATACATTTACAGAAAAGTACATTCTCTATTTCTAATCTAGCAGTTTTTTTCTGTATACAGCTTCCCTCTTCAAATATTTTGTACCAAAATACCCATGGCCTACATTTCTGTGGAGGCCATATATGGAAAGCAATGAGATAATCAAAAAAATTCCTTTAGTTATTTTGCCTCTTGCCTTACTCCATCTAATACTAGCCTGTTGATTTTCATTCTCTTAATTTAATTGGTTAATGTGGTTAAGACTTAAGTCTAACTGACTCAGGCAAATTTTTGTATCTACTTATAAATCTGCTGTTTTTATGAGAAAATAAATGTCAATAAATCTTCTGTCTTATAAAAATATATTATTCATCCAATAAGCATATGAAAAGTACAAAAACTTCTTAGGACTTATTGTAAATCACATATCTATATGCCATATATGATATTCTAAAATAGTATACTAGTATGAGACTAGTTTAGAATGTCTAGGTGTCAAAATCCAGATTTTTTTTTTAGAACTGAAATGAGATTAGATTCAATGCCAGTTTTTTATATAAAAAAGTAGTTAGAAGACACTTTAATGTTTTTAAGTTTTTTTCAGGGAGGAAAGTCTTTCTAAAATTTTTTATTAAACTTTCTTAAAGAATATCTACAATGACAAATGCTGAATTCAGGATGCATGAAGAATCATGAACAGAAATTATAAATTTTGAATTTCATTTTAGAAATATGAGATATGTTTTTATGAGCCCCTATTGGCATTGACAATTCCTGATGTGGACCATAAAACAACTGGGGCTTACAAATTAATTTATAAGTAATTACACCCCAGGTTTTTAGATATTTAATTCATATGCAAAAGTTGACTGCACATTGATGCAGTTTGGATGTACAGTTTGTTATTTTATATTCCTCTGAAGCATCAAGCATCTATAGCCCAGAAAACTCTGGATTTACTAAGCATATGGTACTGGAAAAAATATAATTTTATGCCTTAAGTATTTTCAACTTAACTCATCATTGTATTAACTATTAGTTTTTCTTTCATTTCTCAAATAGTTGTGCATTTTGTGATAGATTTGTAAACTATCTGTAAGGAATCTTTTCACTGGAAACTTCTGAGTTATCTTTAAAGTGCAGACAAAATGATTTGTGGGAGTTTGGGTAGTGCTATTTGTTTTTATTAGATTGAATTACAAGGCTCATGTTGTCCTTATGAGATAGATCTAAAAGCAGCTCACTTTTGTTCATTAAGGTCAAATGAATGTCTTGGGATATACCCCTACGGACAATCCTGAGTTCTCATCAGCACAAAGCACTTCTTGTTACAGAGAGAAATGTTTTGATTCATTATTTCAGGAAAGGATGCCAAGGAAAAAAGCAGCTGACTTACAACAGCAGTTTGCACATTTCCTGGGCTGTTGGAATGTATCGTGTATTCCATTTACATTGCACCTGCCTCAGGCACAGGATATCACTGCATAAGAGCAAACAAATATGTTGGCAAGTAACAATATGGTGTATGTGGTTGTAGGTGAGGATGCTATCCAAAGGCAACTGATTCTGTTGTGATTCAGAGTAGACTGCAGACAATGCTAATCAGCCACAGTTCGTCATAATAACTTGTGTGTATCTAAACTCTTATACATTAGTAGAGTGTCATATTGAACCATATGAAATTGCTGATATTCAACTGTTTTTTCTTAACTTATAAAACTGGAATTTTATGTAGTTTAATCTAATACTTTCACATTTATTATTCCCCTTCGGAAGGCTACCCTCCATGCTTTAAAGCACGTTGGATTTAGAGCCAGTGGCCTGGGTCCGTGTCACAACTTACATGCCACTTGCCTGCTGGGTGACCTTTACAAATCCATTAGAGATTGAACAGTGACATGTGGGAACAAGAAAAATCTAATTCATGAACTATTTATCAGTTTTTTGACTAATAGTTACTGGATAGAGAGCCTTCTTCACAGGGGTGATATGAAGTTGCAGTACCATAATGTATTCAAAAAGGCTAACAATTCAAAGGTGTATAATTATTAACATCATGACACGTCATCAAGAGGAGATTGTCAGGTAGGAAGGGCAGGTATCATTATCCTTATTTTGCCGTTGGAGAAACTGAAAGTAATAAAGGTGGCTGAGGTGACTCAGCAGGTCATCAATAGAATCTAAGACTTGCCACTGTTGCTCTTTTAAGGGTACCCTGTGGTAGTGCTCTCAGTGTCATGTGAGTGTGAACACTGCTCTAACTGACCACAGCAGCATCACCGGGACATCCCACCAGTGAAAATGCCCATCTCTGTAATGTCACATCACTGTTCTGCAAAGTCACGAAAATGTAGGATACCTGGCAATGAGTCCTTTCAAAATCTTTGTTTTTCCCCTTCAAAAACTGTATTAGGCCAGATGCTGACTCATGCCTGTCATCTCAGCACTTTGGGAGGCCGAGGCAGGAGGATTGCTTGAGTCTAGAAGTTTGAGACCACTCCGGGCAACAAAATAAGATCCCATCTCTCTGAATAAATACATCAATAAAATAGTAGTTGGGCATGGCAGCACACACCTATAGTGCCAGCTACTTTGCAGGCTGAGGCAGTAAGAGCCCTTGAGCCCAGGAGTTTGAGGTCACAGTGAACTATGATTGTGCCGCTGCATTCCAGCCTGGGTTATAGAGAAAGACCTCATCTGTAAGGCAAAACAAAACAACAACAACAACAACAACAGAACTGTATGAAAAGCTTTGGTGTTTTTGTTCCCCCCACATAAAGAAAACCTTCACATTGCAACCATGAGAGGCACCGTGTAGGGTGGTTACTGTCATTCCTATTATATGACTGAGAAAACAGGCCCAGTGAAATCCAAAGTACCTGGTCTGAGATGTGGCAGGTAGGGATGAGCAGCTGTGAGGAAAGCTAGTTCCTTCCAGGTTGAAAGCCTGTACTTCTACTGCTAAAATGCTCTGTTCATTCACCTTGGACCTGAAGCAGCTCACAACATAGTTAATTGCTTTGGGCAATCATGATACCCATACATGAAACAAAGCATTATTCAGTGGTAACATAAGAAGCACATGGGCAAGATTAAAACTGAATACAGTGAGATCCAGAATTTAATATTGGATGGTAGAGCAAATACTCCCGTGGAGAAAGAATACAGTGACTTTTTTATAGACACCTTTTAGAAAAATCTCAGTGCAGTATTAATCTGAGTCTACTTAAAGCACCTGACAACTATATACAATGTAATATGATTGGTTCTAGGATAGTTTTTACTCAGGTAAAGTAAGTCATAAAGCCAGTTTACATTGGAATTCATATATAACATTCCACCTTGACCACCCACCCCCCTACTTCTTATCACTTTCCCTTTTTATTCTTAGTGGTAAACTTCCTGTATAAGATCTTGAAGTTACTACGGTTTGCATGCAACATTCAAGGATTTCATATGAGGACTGCTTTAAGGCAACTTGCTCAGATCTCTTCAGGATGACTTCCCAGTTAGTTTCAGTTTCTCTCCCTGCACTCACACTATGAAAGAGCATGGCACCTCTCAGGAAGTCTCTGTAATGCTACCCCTTCTTCAGCTCTGAGTTGTTGGTCCTGGGTGAAGATCACTTGTTCCATTTTTGACCCAGATACAGGCTGTTGGAACCTGCATGGAAAACTAAAGCAAGCTCTGCCGAAACCGTCATTATCTGAGGCAACCAGTGTTCTCTGGACTCAAAAGTAAAACCTTGGCTAACTTTGCTTTTCTGTTAATGAAAAAATTCTCCCAGCTACCTGGACATTTTCTTTCTCGTAAGATTTCATCTAGAGTGGGATCTGTCTTCTGGCCTGAGGCTACCTACTTCTGGCTATGATAAGTAACTACTAGGAACTTTCCTCCTTTCATTTATTCATCATGAATAGTGAAGTACTTAAGATTGTGGATTGAGTGTCAGACTGCCTAGTTTTGAATCCAGGTTCTTCCACATATTAGTCAAATGGTCTTAGGCAATTTTTTGGGCACAAGTGTCTCTGTCCACCAAATGGAGGTAATATCCTACCTACCTGATACAAATATCATGAGATGAAATAGATTGATAAATTAAAAATGCTTAAAATATTGGACTTACCTGTCTCCAACCTCATTGTCAAGCCACAAACAATTCAACACTTACGCTGTGTCCATAACAGACCCCGAATATTCCATGCATCTTAGCCCATGTTCAAAGTGCCTCATTAGCTTGGAATTCCTTCTTACCACCTCCACTTATTAAAGTTTTATCCACATTTCAAGATTCTATTCAAATCCCACATCTTACTTAAAGAACTTCCACCTTATGCATACCTAATTCTTTTACTATTAATATAATAGCACTTATACTAAAATGTATAATGACGTTTATATATACCAAAATAAGTATACAAATATATATAATTATACTTAAAGGTACCTCAATAAGTATTTATACATATGTGAGTGTATGTGTCTGTGTGTTTGTAAAGGCATATATACACATGTATGTATGTGTGTATGTATGTACCTGTATATCTGTCTATATACCAATTGATTTGACAGTCATTCCTTACATGACTATCATGGTTAATGTACCCTGTTACATGGAAGATATGAAGTAAATAAGACATATTTTCTGCCTATGAAGATTTAATATTATGGAAGGAAGATTTTTTAAAAAGCAATATATATTATATTATACTGTAAAACTGACTTGGATGATATGCAAGAAATATCTAACATATACACACATATATACATATTTGTATAGACATGTATTTATAAATGTATAACTAAAATTTGATGAAACATCAGATTTCTAAGATAATTTCCAAAATTTCATTTTATTTCAGAACTGGTAACTGCGATCAGTATTAAGTAACAAATTATTGCATTTCTACATATCCTAATCAAACCAAGGCTTGTGCCCCAAGATTGTTCAGACTTGCATACTCCAATGATTCTAACTTTAAATTTAGAACTGTCTCATTCTGATGGCATTGCCAGCTTTCTGCTTCTAAGCTTTTCACATACCTTTGATAGACTTTGTTGACTGAAAATGTTCTTTGTAACCTTTGCCATGTGTGTCTACAGCAGAATCTTTTTTATTCTTTTGCATTTTACAGATAATAACTTCTTGTCTCTTGGTCTGGGAACAATGTGGAATAAAAATTGTAACAAATAATTTTAGAAGACCTGATTCATCCAGATTTAACTGAATACGATTGTTACTATGCATTTATACACTGACAATTCAATTGATTAAGCTTACTTTTGATAAACTCTATAAGTTGACTTTAGATTGCATTATTTGACCTTTATTAGCTCCGTTGTCTTCAGTAGGTCTTAGCAAGGAAGTTGAGTTTGTTTAGAGTCATATATATATATTTACTGAAAGATCATTGTTTTGGTTTCTGTTTTAAAATAATATATCAACATTACCCAGATGATTAGTAAGAAAATTGGACGGAGTACATAGAAGTGTTTGTTAAATAGCTTACTCTAAAAAGTATGCAAACCTCATAGCTTTTAAGATGTTTTAAAAAAGTCTATACTAGAGAGAAAAAGAAAACAGCTAACAATTATTTCATTGCAAACTGGATCCTTTTTCTTTAGCTAGGTCTAGATGATTCATACATTAATTAATAAAAATAGCATGTATAATATGATCATGTTTCATATGGTTACATTTGCATCTATCTAATCTTTCTATGTATCTATCATCTATATAACTTCTCTTCTTCTGACTGTAAATATGTAGAGATAAATACTTGAAATTATTTTCACAAAATGATGATAAAAGTTATTTCTTGGTGGCTGAATATAGAGCAATTATTTTTAACTCTATTAACCCTCTGTTCTGATAGTTTTTATTATTTGATATATAATAAACATGTTACATATTTTTATTATTTATTCTAAGAAAATTAGCACATTTATCTCTATGAGGTTTTTAATCCTTTTCAAAGGAGAAAAACTAGAAAACTTCTTTATAACATGTTAGTATTGAAGACAGAAACACTTGGGCTTGAGCATAAGTGAGCATCTAGTTTTGATGAGACTCTGAGAGAAATGTTTGTGAGTTTTGATGTCTTTTCTCTTTAGAAAAATACTCCTTTATATAATAATTATGTACAAAGCACTGGGTACTTATGCTTATGCATATATACTGTTGGCTAGGAAGATGCTCTGCAAATAGAATGATTTGTCATTATGTACACGTGCATATCTATGCTTAAAAATAGCCATTTGTGTTTATCACACACCTTTCATCTGTTAGATGCATGAGGATATTGGCAGTATCTTTGATTTTAAGCCCTTTCCTTTACCTTGAAATGGAGTTGAAATGACTATTATTTATTTATTTATTGAGACAGAGTTTAGCTCTTGTTGCCCAGGCTGGAGTGCAGTGGTGCGATCTCACCTCACTGCAACCTCCACCTCCCGGGTTCAAGCGATTCTCCTGCCTCAGCCCCCCAAGTAGCTGGGATTACAGGTGCCCACTACCATGCCTGGCTAATATATATATATGTATTGTATTTTTACTAGAGATGGGGTTTCACCATGTTAGCCAGGCTGGTCTTGAACTCCTGACCTTGGGAGATCCACCCACCTCAGCCTCCCAAAGTGCTGGGATTACAGGCATAAGGAAATGAGACTTTAATATGAATTCTCTTTTCCATGACTCAATGCTTTCTCTTGCTTTTAGCCCTTTCTGGTCCCCATCTGACTGACTTGCTATTAGTGAACATAGAACTCTTTCTGCATTCCAAGTACTCAAATGGCCAGAGTAGATGGACCAGCTCATTCTCTCTTTTATAATTTTCTCCTCTTATTATCATTAGTGGGAGATCAGAGATGTGCATTAACTGCATAGGCAGCTGTGGAAAACAAGAAGAGGTCCAGTCCCTATGACATCTCCAATAAAACCATGAGACTCATGCAAGGTGGAGAGTATTTGTATGTTGTGGTCATAGGAACCTGAATGACTTATGAACAGTTGCGGAATTCTGTATTCATTTTTATTAACTTTAATTATAGGAGCACTATAAAATTTTCTCATTCTATGTTGCGTGAAAAATGCAGAAGTTAATTGCTCCTGACATTTAATTGGTTTATGCTTCCCTCTAACACAATCTTGTACTGCAAGAGACAGGGAAAACTAGTTGGCATATTTCTGCAATTGCAGAGGATTATACACCAAGAAATTAGTCTTTTTGTTAGTTCTAGCAGTGAATTACAAATGCAGTTTCAGAAGTGTAGGGAGAGAAATAAAATCTGTGCGTCTACATTCTACATATGCTAAAAGACTGACAGGGGCTTCCCTGAATGCTTTGTATGACTTTGCCAGAATGGCTGAGATTTTTTCATTATCATTGTACAGATTTAAAGGCGACATTTTTTATACCTTTGTGAACATGTCAGGTTGTTTACCGTTTCTGTTACAAGCCATCTGGACCCTTCATAACCTTTTCATATATTTTTTCAAATATCATCTGGCATAAAAAGCATAAGGTACCTTGCTGTTACCAATTATAATACATGATGGAAGAAGTTGGATTTAGTGTGGCATAGTGCCTCTGATTTCAAGAGTGGCGAGACGCTCTGGAAAGCATCCATCTCCTGTGATATGTTCTGAGCTTGAAGGGAGAAAATGATACATGAAGTACAAAAAGCCAATGCTAATTTCCATTTGACACAATTATGGAGTAATGGTGCATATACAAATAGCAAGGCACTATGTAAGCATTATGGGATGTGTCATGATGAAGGTGGCAGGCACCTTGCCCTCAAGGAGTTTGTAATCTAGAGGAGGAAGGAGGCCTTACATGGGAACTAAATGCAAGGCTGGAAAGTGCATAAGGCTGAGAGAGTGCAGACGGAGAGAATTGCGAGAGCGTGGAGAGGTGATTAGGGAGGCTGTACAATGCTGCTATATTACAAAAATAGAACTGAACTGGCAGTGGGGAACATCTTTTTGAAATGTGAAGCCTGACTTGAAAAGAAGCAGCAGGACCATAGCGCAGCTCCGTCTGCATCATCTATCATTAATTCTTCCCTTTCAAGTTTTATAGGACCCCAGAAAATTGATTGAGGAAGATCTAAAAGAAAACAAATGGTCAAATTTTGTTATTTAGTTCAATTGCCCCAGGTCCTGAAAATTATTTAAAAACAAACAGATTGTCAAAGGCTAAGAACACTTATTAGAGCTATTTTTTTTTATTATTCATTAAAGACTTCAAAAGCTAGAAATCACAATTCTGCCAGGTTAAGGAAAAAGAGAGAAATCCTAATTTCCTCTGCCATTAGTTTTTTAATAAATCCAAAAATGCCTCTGTTGTCTCTTGA
This sequence comes from Chlorocebus sabaeus, assembly GCF_047675955.1. Classification (NCBI taxonomy): domain Eukaryota; kingdom Metazoa; phylum Chordata; class Mammalia; order Primates; family Cercopithecidae; genus Chlorocebus; species Chlorocebus sabaeus. Next base: position 30,487,962 of record NC_132921.1, on the reverse strand, counting down.
GAATGTAGCTCTTCTCCATTTTTACCTAGTAACAGTCACGTAATCTCATACATGAAATAAATAGATAAAATAATAAACATGAAAATGGCCTCTGTAGGCAAACAAGGTAGAGATCATTGTACGAGTACACGCAGCGTTTTTGAGGCTGGAGCAGGCAGGGTGGCTTTTCCCTCAGAAGTTACTTACATCCAAAAGGTTTGCAATGGCCAACTCAAACTAAAGGAAAGTTATAGCCAACTATCTGGGAAGGCATTTCCAAATGGTGCAAAGATGCCAGAAGCAGGAGGCAGGCCCAGGTTTTGGTTAGGGGAGATGGGGATAGAAGGTTGAGTCAAAGACCAAGGTGGTTTTCATCCTATATAGTCACAAGCAGTGGGTCCAACACATTCACAGGTGCAACCTCTCCGCCAGATCCTCCCCTGAGTTCAGAGTCACCCAATAGATCCTTGGAGCTGCTAGCCCATGTCATAAGCTCTAACACAAAAAGTCCTAGGATGACGACAATGTTGTATGTAGTAATTCTGTTATTATCTAGTGAAAAATAGTATCCCAGATCCTGTTTCTTTTTTTTTTTTTTTTTTTTTGTTTTTGAGATGGAGTCTCACCCTGTTACCCAGGCTGGAGTATAATGGCGCGATCTTGACTCACTGCAACCTCTACCTCCTGGGTTCAAGTGATTCTCCTGCCTCAACCTCCCCAGTAGCTGGGATTATAGGTGTGAGCTACCACACCAGGCTAATTTTTGTGTTTTTAGTAGAGACAGGGTTTCACCATGTCGGCCAGACTGATCTCAAACTCCTGACCTCATGATCCACCCTCTTCAGCTTCCCAAAGTGCCGGGATGACAGGCGTGAGCCCTGGTGCCTGGTGGATTCTTCTTTGTATTGCTTTTGCTGATCACTGGCCAGTCACATGCATAGAGACAATGCTATTTACCATCATGTTCAGGATGCAGCACAGGGTGTTGGAGTCCAGTGCATTTAGGAGTGTGCAGTTTCAGCTCTGCCCACTTGAAGTTCATGGGGCTGAGTATCACGGCCCACAAGATATACAGAAAGCAGGTACTGGCAATGCACACACCTCTGCCCACTCTGTGAACATAGAAAACAAGTTTTCATCCAATGTCACTGAGGAAATATTTCAACTTCAAAGCAGCCATTGTCTGTAGGACTCCATTACAGAGTATGACCAAGGAATTGTCTACAGTCATGTGTTTGAGAATCAAATCTGTGGATCTTAATGTGCACCTGGTGGAATAAAGGAAACTAGAACATTAAAGAAGAAAGACATTTCCTAGGAATCCAACTATAATCTGAGATAAGAAGATCATTCCTATTGCCAAATACCTCAGGGCACTTGTCATTTTTCAGTGACTTTTGTTTCCATTTAGAGTGAGAGAATCCTGCATAGAAACATGAAGTCTGCTTTAACCTGAAATTTGCTTGTTCACTTATTGTTATGTCCAACTCCTTAATTTCTTATTAAAACCCATGTTTTCTTCCTCTGAATGTTTGCTATAAAAATAAAAATATATATGGGATTTATATTATTTTCATAAGAAAAACATATACATGCCATATCAGAGTTTTATACATAACAATCCCATAAGTAACAATAATTTCATCAAGTAAGCACTGTGTTATTCCCATTTTACAGGTAAGGAGAGCTTAGGTAAAGGAAGACTGAGTGACATTTCTAAAGTCCCCTCCTTGGAAGAGGCAGAGCCAGGAGTTGACAATGTATTTAACCATTGTGTGTTTCAACTTCTGACAAAGTTGTATTTTTCCAAATATCCACATTATTGTTTGGTTTTGCATACTTTGTACATTTTTAAATAATGGTTGTGCATTTAGGAAAAAACAAGACACCAAGATGGGGATGTTGCATAGATTGGGGAATTGGGTCTCAAGGAAAGAGAGTCAAGAGGAATAGAGCAAGGCTCAGAGCTGGCACACAATTGAAGAAACTCGATCTCTAGACCCAAGGAAAGCCCTGTGATGTTGCTGTTCTGGAATGTCCAGACTGTGCTTACCAGGATGTAGTGGCTCCTTAGAGGCACAGTTCCAGGCAAGCCACGTGATCTTGATCTAACCAGTTAAGGATCTAGGAGAGCATTTCTTAAAGTATGGTCCACAGTCTCCTACACCAGAATACCACAATGTTTGTTAAAAATGCTTATCTCCAGGCCTGCCTGCATACCTTGGAATGGATTTTGGGGCACCTTCCTGGGGGTGACTCTTAATGATACTAAAGTTTGAGAAGCCCTCATTTAGATCATCAGAAGAATGAACACATGGAAATCAATGACCCAGACAAGGCCAAAAATTTTACATGGGAAATCATGGGGCCAGATAGTAACAGTAGGAATTCAGGAGAAATAAAGATACATTTGAGCTAAGAGGTTGGAGCAGGTCTTGAAAGATGTGAAGAATTTTACTCAGTGAAGAGGTGGGAACATTCTTGGTGGGAAAAAGGGCCTCAAATGAAGACCCTTGGAGGAAGTCAGCCTGGCATCATGGAAAAGGCCATGAGCTAAAATTAGGTTTAATGAGGATTGGGTTTAGAGGAGAGTGTTAGCATCTGGTGTGGGCAGAATAAATGTGATGGTGATGTTTAAAAGTGATTCAGGATTTAAAGACTTATTCAGATCAATTCACTTTCAGTGCTACAGGATTGCAAACCCAGAAATCAGTGAATTCAGGACCTTAGTATTGCTACTCTTGCTAAGTCATATTTTCACCTTATCGAATAGATTCTCTTCAGTGCAACAGATACACATCTAATATTAGTGCTATGTGAAATAGGGGGAAAACATAGAAAAGTTATTGAATTGTACAGTTTCTGTGCCGTGAATTTCATGTTCTTATGAACCCCTGTAACTTTTTAATTTAAATGCTAATGCAAATAGCCTGTAAAAGAGACAAGAGGAGAAAGCGCACATGCCTCTCAGAAACCATGTAGACAGGTAGACCAGGTGTCTGATGCGCAATTAAGATATGAAGGGCTGATGGTGGGTGACTGCCATTAGAGGTGTCAGGGATAAGGATGGCAGGTCCGACAACATTCCTAGTAACAGCTGCATATAACTAACTGTGAGGAGTGGCCCTTGCAGTGCCCTTCCTTTAGAAGCCCCTTATTCAAATGTGAGAACAACAGAGATTCCCAGAGTCCAAGGGCTGAAAGTCCCTTTTGCTTAATCCCTATCCTGATCCCAGCCTTGCTGCTGCTGCCCCTGCCTGGCTCAGGCTCTTGAGGGATGGTGTCTTTCCAGCACAAGACGCCGCATCTGCTGCACTTTCTTGAAGCTCACTTCCACAGAGCACAGGGAATCAGGTGATCTTGGCACTTGAGCCTACATTGAATTTGCTTTGAAAAGTTACCAAGTGGTTCTGGCATGAGAAACATTCTTGATTAATTTCCCAGCTTGGTGGTCTCTTGTATTTGCCAAGAACCAGAGAGAGAGACCAACAGAATTGTTAATGTTTTGCTGTTGTTTTGTGTTTGTTTGTTTTGTTTTGTTTTGTTAGTGATCCTTGCAGTATGTGTTTCTTTAGCTCTTACCCCTGCACTCCTTACTCTGCCTTTATGTAAACCCCTAATGGCCCAAAGCCTCAATAGTGACCCCATGAGACCCTATCATTTCTAGTAGAGCCATGTGTTTCAGACCTTTCTGAAATATCTTCTTCTCATCACGTTTTAACAATGTTTTCCTAACACAGAATGATTTCCTTTAAAGAAAACTGGAAAACAGAGAAAAGTGAGAAAATCTTTATCAACATGTAGATAATATATTTGTTGTTTTAATCTTAATTTTTTTAAGCTTAAAAAAAGGGATTAACAAAAAAAAGAGTGAGTGAATCCATGAATAAATGAATGGACACAAATGACAAATAAATGTTTGATTTCATCTCCTTAAGGCCCTGCTAAGTGATTGATTGGCAAATCTCAGAGAACAATTCACATCCAGATGTTTATACCTAAAAATATCCTAATATATTTTCTCTGAGAGATACAGAAAGAATTCTTAGCCTTGTGATAATATTTGCAAGTCAGTGGAGCTCTTAGTCCCCTTAAAAATCACATCAGGATTGTCTACTCTGTTTTATTGGCTTAAATGTCCAGAACATGGCCCAGAGAAGAGCCCGTGACATTTATCTTCTGTATTCAATCCCACTTCATCTGCAAGATGGTAGTTGAGAAGACTGTAGATTGCCCTAGAGTAAGGAAGGATGTACAAACTGCAATGAATGTGCCTAGTAAGTTTTCTCACATTAATTCCGGGATGACACAAAAAGGTTAATTACCAGATGTACAATACACAGACAACTGCTTTGTGAAGGTGGAAGAGAATAGCTAGGAGTCATGTAGAAGAAAAGAAGCGGCAATGGGGTGGGTTAAGAATTAGAGCAACATAGATATCCTATAAAATGGAATACATGAAGAAGGTATAGGTGAACCCAAAGAAGGGTGCAAAGATACAAGAATGAGGAAGGTTGGTCAACAGCCACCTTTCTGCACTAGTCTGTCTTCCAGTGCTTCTCTTCGCCACTGTTTGGAGGGCTTGCCCAGGTGGTGACAAGACCTTCAATTTGCAGACCTGTGTTAGGTAGGACAGAATTGAGCCAATGGATGAGCCACTTAGTGACATTAATTTATTCAACAAAGTGAGTCAGAAAATTGAAAGTTCATCTTGATCCTTTAACCTCCTTTCCTGGGACACATGGATTCATTCACTTACTTCATTAACGAATAGGTGTATGGTACTTACCATGTGCCATGCTCTGTATTAAAGCTTATGGGAAGAGCAAGGATAAATGTTGCTCTTCTGCCTGTAGGTGGCTAACAATCCTTGTTGAAAAAGGCAGAAATGCCCAAGAAACCTATGCAAGGTACTATTGACTGTATACACAAGTACAGAAAAACAATGATAGACAAGTCCTTCAGAGGTAGAGATATTTTCAAACTGGGGGATCTGCAAAGTCATCAGAGTGGTGGGGTTTAAGCTTTGACTCTGGCAGGTGGGAAGGAATTCTGACTGGGTCTGACTATTGGACCATGAAGTGTCTGAAGCACCTGCTTCCTATCCTCAAGAGGTGACTACCTCAGCTCAAGGCCTCTTGACTACAAAGGTCTTCAAATCCCCAGCAGACGAACACAGAAGAGGAAGTGGCTAAGACTGGTTTTCTCCTGTCAGAGAAAAAAAAAAAAAAAGGTTTCCATTCTGTCAGTAGGCAGAGAAAGAATGAGAGAGCAAATTCTACTCAAAAAAATGACAATTGGTTTCTGTTTACACATATGTACTGAGGGTTGTTTTCAAAGGAAAGTTCTGTAATCTATCCTCAGCTGTTGTGGTTTATGGTATTGATGAGTAAGAGCTTCTTTTAGAAGGAAAATAAATATAATGCACAGGAGGGATCTTGAAATGTGTTTTGGGACTGAACCACATTTCCTGAACATGTTTAAAGTGTGACCTTTTCTAATCTTTAAAAGTAAGACAACTTTTTCAAGATTAATATGTTGTGAGTTTAAAATAACCCTCTGGTAATGCTGTATGTGAATGGCAGGAATTTTTTTCCAAGACCCTTTCCCTTCCATTTCAACAATGTTTCTAGGACCAAGAATTGTTTCTTGTTCATCCTTTCTACAGAAAGTCCAGGATATGGCTCAGTGGGTGGTGCGAGTTCAGTAGACTCTTGTTCTGGGCTCCTTTGTGAATGTTGATGAACTTCTATGCGTATGAAAACTGGTTTGCTTATTTTATCAATCTTCTAATTGGATTTGAGTTGCATTGGATCTCACTCTACAAATTTGCTTTAAAACTGAATATTATATTAAAACCTACCATGTATTAGGCACTCGTTGTGTGTCAGGTAGTGTGTTAAGTATTGTATTGCTTAATTTCCACAATCACCCTTCATGCTGGGAGTTATTAGTACCAGTTTGCAGATGATGCATTTGTCTGTTCCCCAGAGAAAGGATCAGAACCAGAACCTTTCTAACTCTAAAGTTCAAGCTCACAACCAGTGAGCCATATTGCCTCACGTACTCCTTCTCAACCATATCCCTTCTTCCCTAAGGGACAAAGTTCATAGAGGAAGCAAAAGTGCTAGAGAGGAAAAGCCATGGGTATTTTAGAAATATTTAGTGCTTTCGTCAAAGAATGACTACACATTGAAGTAGGGCATGGTTTTTCTCCCAATATTTCCTGAGTTAACTTATAGATGTTTTGAGCCACATAGAGCAATGTTAGTGGTAGAGCTAAATCACGCTTTGGCTTCTAATCCAGCCCTCCAACTAGGTAACAGGATCTGCCTAAATCCTAATTAAGAAATTGCCATATTTTTTCTAAATTGTGCAAAGCCCTTATTGAGTTACCTCTGCCAATTCACAATGGGAGAACTGATGGTTGGGGAAATTGGAAGTTCTGATACAGATTATCTGCATGGGGTTCAGATGAGGCCAGTCAGTGGGTAACTTCCTTCTATGTATCAAACCTAAGATTATTGCCAAAGTATCTTATTTATGTTATATTTCTTTCTATTTTTTCCATTAATTTTTTATTATCTCTCCTGTTTTCCTTTTCCTTTTCATTTTCTTTTTATTTGTATAATTTCATGGGGATACAAGTGTAATTTTGTTGCATGCATAGATGGCATACTGGTCAAATCAGGGCTTTAGGGTATGCGTTGCCTGAATAATGTACATTGTACCTATTAAGTAATTTCTAATCATCCATTTTATCCTACCATTTGACAGATAGTGCGGATAAATCTAGATATTTGCTGTGTTAGAAAGTTAAGAGGCTCCACTAGCTTAGGCATAACATTTATAAACTATGTTACAAAATAATACATCGGCAAAACTCATGTAGTTCTGATGTTACTTGTCAATTTTCTCCTAAGGAGATATTAATGAAACACATAGTTCGGTGTGACTAAACTGGTGTCCCTCTTCCCTTTGTGCTTCTGTCATCCTCAGATAGATCCCTAAGTGTCACGGGGCTCTAAGTCTCATGATGATCCATGTCTCCTTGTGTTAGACTGATTCCCTACCTAAACCAGAGCTGACACTCAACTTACAGAGTTTCAGTTGGTATCTGAGGTGATTTCAAGTTTGGTGCTATCATGCAAAGACATCTGGCCACAAGTATGCCATGTGCTATCGCAGGTTCTATGTCCCATTACACATGCATTTATACACTGAGAATGTTATAACTATACTTCACAGCCAGTAGAAAATTGGCAACCTCCATTGCCAATACCTGTAAAAATGCTTGCTTGCAAGTCAGCAGGGTTTTATAGACCTTCCTGAAATTGAATAAGAAAAGAAAAGTAAAACATTTTGGGACTTGGAGGATTCTTCCCACCCTCATTCATTGGGATCCCAGGGAAAAAAGCAAAGTCTTTGGAGGCAGACTGATTTTAAATTCCAACTCCACTCATAGCAATTATGTGACTTTGACTGTGGTGCATTAAGTTCTCATACATAATAGGAAGATAATACCTACCTCCCATGGTTGTTGAAAGAATTTAATGAGTGTTTATTGCCTATGCACATACATTACAGTCAATAAATATAATATTTTCCATCGTCTTTGTGTTTTCTAATTCCTGACATCAAATGTTACCCTAAACATTTGGCTCAAGATCTCACTCTTGTTATCTCAGTGAGGTTCTTCAACACACAGAGAAGCACATAGCAATTCCTATTTCTAAGGCTCATCTTAGAGGTCATTTAGGATTAGATTTGAGTTTATGGCTAAAATGTTGTAGTTTTGGAACAGCTTTCAACAAGCAGCCTGTACCAGCCTGATCAAAGCACTTGTGCATTATGACGGTGGTGAAAAGCTGTGTCCTCCACCCTATCATCTCCATGGCAATGAGAACGTAATGAAGGTAGCTGATTGTGCATGAATCACTCCTTACTAAAGTCAGCTCTAGTGCCAGGAAATTTTTTTTTTTTTTTTTTTTTTTTTTGCATCGTTTACTCCAACTTGACAGCTTGAGCTAAAGCTCTACCCCATTTGACATCTTTAAGAATCTTCCTTTTCCCATTGTAAACTTAAACATACATGGTCATGGTGTAAGGACCCAGTGGGCACAAGAGTTATATCTAGAAAACTGTGTGATGACCAGTTTTACCTATACTGAAAAGGAGTCTATGTTTTCCCAGAAATAAACCCCCAAAGAAAGTGGACAGATTTCCAAACAAATCAATAACCACCCTAGCAACCACGAACAAAAACCCTACCAGGCAAATATCTGTTTAATAGGCCTGATATTGCCTAACACCCACTGAGAGTTCTGAGAAGAGAATTAATTTTGGTTGATCTGCTTTATTTAGTCTTTGTAGAGAATACCTTGTTGCCAACATGTAAATAGGAGAGGATTTACAAACAGCTTGGTCATTGTGCAATTTTATATTACTTTTTCAAATGGCATGTGGAATGTGGCATTATTTCTTTGTTATCAGAGACATTGAATTTGATTATTAGTAACTATTTGTGATCATAATAACAAAAACATCCATTTTGGTTAAAAGTAATAATAAAGATTCATTGAATACTTATAAGGTTTCAAGCACTATTCTTAATTCTTGATATATTTTATCTCCCAAATCCTGACAATATTTCTATGATGTAGGTGCTGTTTTTAATTTGCATTTTTATAGAGAGGAAAACTGAGGTTTAAAAGTTATATAACATGTTCAAGGTCGTAGAACAACTTAATGGTAAATGTTGTAATGTTAACTTACAACACACAGTGAAGTAAGTACTATAATCCAGATCCAATCTCCAAGTCTACGTTCTTAGCCCTTTCACTAAGTATTTACTACTGGAAGGGAAATTAGAGATGACCTAATATCACCTCCTCATTGTAATGAAAAGAAAACTGAAGTCCAGAGAGCTGAAGTGATTTGTCCAAAGTCATACAGCTACCTAGTGCCAAATCCAGAATTAGAACTAAGATCTGCTAATGTTCATTAAGATCAATATATCCCTTTCCCCTACACTACATCCAGGGTTATTTCTCTCTGTTAACTCTCTGATAAGTTCTTGAGAATTCTTTTTAAATCTTTTAAGAGAAGGAAGCAAGAGAGGGAAAAAGGAGGACATGGAAGGAAGGAAAGAGAAGAAAGTAAGTTGAAATTCAGATTTAGATCAGTTATAGCAAACAAAATGTCAGATTTACACAGTGGAGGGTCTGAGTCTGAGCCCTTTGACACAGTCTCATGACAAAGCAGAGGGTGTGCGACTGCAGATATTGAAGACAAATACACTTCCAATGTAAAGGATCATCTGTTTTTAGGATGGTTCCTCTTGTAAGGAAAGATGTTGGCACTTATCAGCTAGTACCTATAAGGCCCCCTGAAGGTGATTTTCTTGCTCCTATCACAATAAATTCTCTCTGTTTCAATCAGGGTGTGCAGGGTCCAAGGCCAAGTTCTTTTCCTCTTTTCAAAGTTCAGTGCCTTCTTCCTCATAGAAATCAGAGAATGAGGTAAACATTTTCCTTCTTTTCTTTTTTTCTTTTGTTTTTTCTTTTCCTTCCTTCTTTCCTTCCTTCCTTCCTTCCTTCCTTCCTTCTTTCTTTTCTTTTCTCCAGTTTTCTCTTCCTTTCCTTTCCTTTCCTTTCCTTTCCTTTCCTTTCCTTTCCTTTCCTTTCCTTTCCTTTCCTTTCTTTTCTTTTCTTTTCTTTGGCACATCTTGTGAAACACTCAAAGTATTATCTCATGCAGCTGATCTGGAACCAAAATGCAAACACTCCACCAAAGTAGCTCTTGTTCAACAAAGTCACGTCTCTAGGACCAAATTGTCTTGGCTTCATGGCTCATGTCTTTATTCCACTTAGCCTGGCATTTTGAATGCTACTGTCCTTATCACTCTCTTTAAAAAATCTTCTTGCATTCCTGTTTTGTCTTCTCTCTCTGCAGCCCTTTCTTTCTCTTTTAGTTCTACGTCCACTAAAATTGCCTCTCTGCATGCACATTGATCAGCTTTCTAATTTATTTCCCTGAGAATATTCATTGCTGCCCTGCTTAATAGCAAGTTGGTGAGCAGAATTATGTTTAATTCAAGCCATTTTCACCAACCCCGTTCTTTGACTTTTTTACATGAAGGCTTCAGAGAGTGTGTCTACTCTGTTAGTACAAGAAAAGTAAACAGACATGTCTGCCCTTGTGTCATAATAAGATTAAGTAAGAATGTAACAAAGGCGTTTGTCCTAATTAAGAGGATACAACACACATAGAAAGAAAGGTCTTAGGCAGACCTAAAGTGAGATACATATGACTTGCAGAAGATTTGTGTTTTAATATGGGCCATCGAAACCCAACAACAATAAATTGTACACCTGCTTTTAGAGTTTAATGGATGATTTAATGAAATGTGCTTTTAATTGAACCATTTACTGATATAAATTATTATTGGCATCATTAGCCGTATTGTTATCAAACTATTTCAGGATCTAAACTTGGTACTAGGCATTTTTTTGTGAGACAGAGAAAGCCATGAAAATTTATTATAATTTTTAAAATCTTTATTTCACTGAAATAAAGCACCAGACAGACAAACCAACAGGAGGCCCTGGCTGTTCAACAAGTAGGTATGTTATTAATCCAACTGTATTTTATCTAACCCCCTGGAAACACTGGTGGGATGCAAAGCATATAATTAACACTGTGGCTAGTAAAGCTATTCATATGTATATAATAGAAGTAATAGACTGCCTTTAAAATACTCGATGACTGAACTTTTCATATTGCAGAACAGAAAAATATGCACATAGATGAATACTTTTATCCAGTCATTTCCTGCCGTCCCCAACTCCTACCCTCTCTTTGGCACTTTACTTCTGCTATCTAAACATCCCCATGCCTTTCTAAAACTTATGTACATTTATACAACACAAAAGTAACTAATTTTTACTGATGTCCATAACTGTGTTTGAGGCCCGTTTATTGAGTGTCTGTTAAGTACTAGGTACTGTGCTAAGCATTTTATGCACAGTATCTCGTTTAGTCTATTCATCAACATATATAGTACGTGTTACTATCACTAATTTACAATGAGGAAACTGAGGCTCAAGCAAGTTATATAAATTGCATTGAAGTACACAGCTGGTAGGTTACAAAGCTGAGATTCACACTGAGGCGTGTGTGAGTGTTTTGCTGCTAATAGATATTACCCTGGAATTTTCTGGAAAAAAAAAATAATCTACCACTTTTTAGGATGCTAAAGCACTCTTTATATTTGATGTTAGAATGATAAGAGCATATTAATGACTTTTTACCATCTAAGTTTTTTTTAACTTAATGTATTTGGCTGTGTGAACGTTTTCTATATAATCAAATGAATTTGTCATGGGCCCCTTTGCGTTTATTTGTTTCTGTATCTGAAAAACAAATAGCAACACAAGACTCCTCTTACATGTTTCTATCAACTAAGCCTAACCGGAAGCACAAAATGGCCATTTTCTCAAATCTCTCCTTTGAGAATATTCTCATTCCATCAGAATAACACTCATCCAAATGGAGCTCCATTATAACAAATCTTAATTTCTATCCAACTCAAAGCAACATTCCTTTATTACCAGAAATAGTCATAGATATGCTGGGAATTCCAAAGTAATTAAAACCTGGCTCCTCCTTTTAAGAAGCTTATAGAGAAGGAAAAGCAGATTTTTCTCTAACAAGTCAAGAGGTGGGTAAGGTATTAGGGGTACAGAGGAATAATGGCTTTTGAGCTGGTCATGGGAGGATCAACAGGATTTGAGAGGTGGATAAGGTATAAGAATATTTAAAGTAGAAGAAAGATACAAGCTGTACAGAACATAAAGCAGATTTTAGCAGAGAATAAAGTATGTGCAAAATATTTGTGGAAGAGAAGTTATACTGAAAAGGTGAGCTAGGATCAAACTGAGCCTGAAGAGCTTTTAGAGTCCCCAAGAGACACCCAATCTACATTCTCTTGGTAGCAGAGAACCTAGGAAGGGTTTTAGACATAAGAGTAATAAGAATACATCTCTTAGAAGCATAACTCTGACAGCCAAGTGAAAGGCAAATGAAAATGAAGGGAAACTGAAGATGGCAGATTATCAGGGGGATACTGCAATGGTTCAGGTAAATGAGGATGCATTTCTGAACCAAGGCAACAGTGGTGAGGGAGAAAAAAGATGTGAATGTAACATATTTTTACAGTACAAGAAAAAATGCATTGGTTAATTGGATGTGAGGTGTAGGGATAAGGAAGAGTCAAGTGTGACTTGGAGGTTCTTGCTTAAGGCAGCCAAGTGGCTGATGATTCTATTTGCTGGGGAAGAAAAAGCTTGGGACAGTGATGAGCCTGGTAGATGACGAATGTGCCTGGGTGCTTTGGGTTTGTGATAGGAATCTATGGAGGATGATAGTAAAAATACTCATTAATTCCCATTTCTTACATATATGCAAATGACAAAGAGGAGCTGTGCAAAATCACTGTGGAATAAGCCAGTTTATGTTTGTAGTGTCCTAGTTATATGGCATTTCCAGTAGGGAATTTCCAACTGAAGTGAAACACATTGTTTAGGAAGAAATAAATGCTGAAATAATGCACATAGTGAATTCATGGATGGAGAAAACACTCTCAAATAATGTTTTTAACTAAGAAAATTCCAGGCAGCACCTAAAAGTATGACTGCTTTCACTAGACACTTTAAATTACTTTCTATAAAACTTCTTGATCCTCTTTCAATGCCCAAATCTTTTCAAAGAATTTACAAACTTTATTTTTGGGTTCTCAGAATGAGTGGTTCAGGTTCACCCCACAGAACTAGAGGGATTAGCCCATCAAAAGATGGACACATATGGAAAGACATTTCCACTTGTCATTAGTACCCTTCACAGTGATCCTCAAAGTGTGATTCCTGGACCAGCAGTACCATTATCAACAGAGAACTTGTTAGACACGTAAATTCTTGGACACTGACCCAAATATACTGAATCAAGAATGCTGGAGTTGGGACCCAGTATGCTGCACTTTTACAAGTCCTCCAGGTGATTTGGAGGCTTGCTACATTGGTGAATCACTGCTCTAGTCCCAGAGGTAAAGATTTATGAAAAAATATGAAAAGCAGTAATAATAAAAAAGGAATAGAACTTTAAAAAAAATCAGCATTCACTTTCTCTTTGAACAAGTGAATGAACATTCATTCCTTGAGGGTGTAACAGTTACGCTCCTATCCCTTTCAATACAACAGATATTTTTGAGAATTCAATTAGTGCCAGGGACTGTGCTGGGTGTAGCATATTCAAAAGGGGAAAAATTCTGTGGATTTTCTGTATTCTCAAAAGAAGAAGAAAAAATAGAGAAAAAGTATTGTTCATCTTAAAGGTAAATAATATGTTGTGGTTTTGAAGAATTAGATGGGCTTGGCTGTTTATGGTTCCAATGCCAGATGAAATGCTCAGTGAACATCCCTGCAACAAGTACAGTGAAGGGTCGTGGCTCCACTCAGCCTGGCCACACATCCTAAATTCCTAGGCCATAGATGTTCCAGAGACACTAGCTTTTTTTCACTAGGCATAATCACCACTTTTCAAGTGTCTCACCAATAAGCTTCATGGAACAGAAATGTCAAGCCCCATTTGATTCATCTTGCACTGCCCATTCTCTCTGAAGGGGATGGCTTTCAGGCCCTCCATCCATCTCGCCTGATGATCCCTTGGAGCTCAGCTGGAGAACTCATCCCTCAGACTCTGACACCTTTGAAACCCAAGAGCATTTTGGTAAAGCGTCAGAAATGTCAGAACTCCCTCTGCTGATTCTGTTTCCTCCTATTTTATCTCTAGCACAGCACACCCTTTGCTGCACTGTTTGCCACTTTTATCTTCTCTCCCTGATGGCTTTTATATATTTTTTGTTCTTTTTCAAGCTTTGAAATCACTGCTGCTCCTTTTTGTCGCCCCTCATCACTAGCTGCCTGTATTTCATTGACCACCACTTATCTCCACCGTATTTCACGCATCTTGTTGGTTCTTTAATAATGCTTGGCTCTCATGATCAGGAGTGGAGAGGCTTAGGTCTCAGGTTTGGCTACCAAAACTGGAGGCTTATCCTGCTGACTTGGGTCTCCTTTGATGTAAGAGGACATTTGCAGCTCAGCAGCGGATTGTTAGCTTCTTTGATGTGCTCTTCTTATTCTGATCTGATGTATGTTATGTTCCTTTTATGTTCAAGAGGGACCAAATAAAGGAATGTCCCTCCTGCTTCTCACATCTAATTTTTGCCTAAGCACCCTCTGTTGCTCTTCGTGCAAGGGAGTGGTTCTTTTGACAGTGTATAATATAATTTTATTAAAGAAAAACAAATAATATCAGACAGGATGAATGTCATCATTTATGAGGTCTTAGGCAGCTCTTTATCTCTCTCCTTTGCTTCATGTTGCATTTGCATAAATGATTCTTTAATGCAAGGAAAATTGGCTGTGGATAAATACAAGTCAAATTTGAAAGGAGTTTAATACTTGATAATCACTTGTGGACATTGTGATTAAATACACTATCACTCTTTTATGTTTAAGCTACATAGCCAAAACTGAGTACTACGAGTGGATTTGTCTTGAAGCCTGCAGTGTGCAGGAGTTCCATCTGAGCTCACCTGTGGCTTATACTGGTCCAGATATTGCCTTTTCTGGAGACTTGATAGAAGGAAATTGGCAAACGGTAATTCTATCCTGTGCTTCCATCTTTCAGTTTCCCTCTGAGCTCTAACATCTGGCCTTTCATGGGGACGTAAGCAAATAAAACAAAAAAGAATCTGAAGAGTGTCACAAATTTATTTTTTACTAATCTTTATTAGAACATCAAATGAGATTATTCTTTTTAATGAAGTTTATGGATGATGTGAGCATTACATTCATTTTTAATATCCCTGAAATTATTTAACCAGGTATTTGAGAGCTGTATATTTAGGAAACTAGAAAATCTATTAATTAGGGTTAATATGCAATCAGTAATATTTTTAAATTAAGCCCACTTGCGTTCATTGAAATCTTTGGGTAGAAGGGATTCCAATTTCAAAATCATATTTGAATTTATTAATTTTTATTTGTTTACTCACATTGCTTTCATATCCAGTCATTCATTTGAATATCATTTGGGTGAGAAAGACAGGACGGTTATTATTAGTGCTATATTACAGATGAGGTAATGAAGGCTCAAAGATCAGTGTATTCTGGGACTAGAGTTTTGACCTAATTCAATGCTCTTTATAGTACATTAAGTCCAATTTTGTACCTCTTGCAATACGCAACAATTTGGCAAAACACAGATTGTTTTTTATGTACACCAAAAATTGGTGAGTAATCATGACAAAAAAACATAATGGGAACCATGTATGAATTCTAACACATTAGGAGTATCTATTTGTTGTAGTTGACAAAAATACAAAGTTATAAAGATACTGTAGTATACATCAAGAGATTATTGGTAATCTATTCTTTACATATAACTCTGGATTTCCCTTTTTAAATCTGATTATTTCATTTTGACATCAATAATAATTAGCACTTTTATACATCGGCAGTCCTATTTTTGTCTTATTTAAAACTATGAATCAAGTAGGTCTCTTGCAAATTTTAGGATTCATCGTTTAATAATGATTACATGCTGAGACTCAAGTGTTGTCTGGTTTCTCTTTGATATGGACCATAAGAGTTGAACCTAAGAATGGCAGTCTTAAGACCACAGTGGTTAAAAAAATCACACATGTAGGGCCAGGGGACAAAAGTGTCATGAAAGCAGGAGTTCCTAATCAAATGTGTGGTGTAAAACCATTTCAATTATTGATTAGCAGACTTTCTTGCATAATCAGAGAATATTTAAAAATCCTTAGAAGGGGTTGAGTAGTTATATAATCCATATTCTGTTCAATGTGTAGAAGTGTTTATTTCTCTAAAGCTATAATCCTTGGATTTACCTATGTAGTTAGCTGGCTATAATTAGATATACTTTACACCACTGGTTCTCAAAGGAGAAAAATGTTGCTTTCCTGGGTACATTTGGCAATGTCTAGAGATATTTTTGGCCATCACAACTAGGGGTTGCCTCTGGCATATCATGGATAGAGGCCAAAGATGCTACTAAGTATCCTACAACGCACAGGACAGCCCCCTGCACCTAAGGATTACCAGGCCCCAAATGTCAAGAGTGCCCAAAAATGTCAATAATGCCCACTTTGAGAAACCTTGATTTAGATAAAATGTTAAATTGCTACAATTATCCACAAAATTCAACTTCCTACAAAACTATTTTGGAGAAAATACACTGATAAAACAGTGATGATATGCTACATAAGCTATTTTTGGTAATTAAATTTATTCTCCGTTTCACTTTTGCATATGTGTCAATGCTAATAAACCAGCAGTTTTTAATTTTTCTTTTAAAAAAAAAAAAAAAACAGAGACCCTTTGGAAATGCAAAATAATTTAGGGGACTTGGAACCATTTGGTTATTATTTGCTATTTCCTAGATGTATCACTAAAAATTTCTCTTTAAGATTATGCCCTTTTATTTTATTAACACTGTACATACCAGACACCTAGTCACGGCCCCATACCTCCCCACACACTTCCCTCTGGAGGCCTCCCTGATTTTGCAGTTTCGATAGCATTGTCTGTACCCCCAGACCATAGCATATATTCCTTATACCAGTAAATCTTTGTTGTACACATGTGTCCTGTAGGTTGCAATGTTTGTTTTTATTTTTACTTTTCTTGCCAGTAATCATAGTGCCTCACTAGGACTAGTGATTCGGTTATCTCATAGTTTTCCATTTGAATCCTAGGCTGTTTCCAGATTTCAGTTTGTCTCTCTGGTATCATTAGCTTCTTCCCATGTGGACCCTCACGTTCTGGCCCCAAGAGGCCAGTAAAAGTGCTGATGCCTTTTCAATCCCTTCTCTAATCTGCTCACCTTCCTGCCTGGATAACCTGTCAGGCCTTTGCCATTTATAATATTTATCCTTCAGCAGTTTTCCCCGCTCTCTTGTTGATTGCTTTTCTGCACCAAGAAACTCCCAGTCCGTCTTGCCTGTATGTGTGTGTGTGTGCACATGTGCATGTGCTAAATAGATCTGTCTTCCTTCAACAGTCTCCCTTGTACCCCACTTAGCCCTTTTCTATTTCAGAATGGCCTTTTCCATGCGTGGGGTATGTGGTAAGATCTCCAGATCTCCCCTCTGCCTGTCTGTGGCTGCCTCCTCATCAGAGCCTCAGGTAGATGGGACCACACACACACTAATGCTCTCTAATCCCTGCAGCTTTGTCACTTTCAGCACTGCTCAGATGCTCACCCAGCTCTGACTGGTTTCTCATCAACCTCTTGGAGGGTTGAGCTGTCTTTCCTATTTATCACAACAGTGATAGTGACAGAAATCCACCTTCCTGGCCTTCCCTCCTGGGCCACCTGCTAGGCTGCCAGCCACCCTTAAGATTGATATTTACCATTTCTGCTGCCAGGTTTGTTCTGGCCTCTGTGGGCATGTTCACTAAGAGGCACATTAGTCTCGCTGCCCCGTGTTGGGGCAGGAAACTCCATTACAGACTCTCGGTTGATCAGTCTTCTTCTGCCTCTCCTGCATCAGTTTCTATCTGTGAATGAGGGAACACCTGCCCAGCGGGGACTCTCAGGAAGTCCCATCTCCAATAAAACATACACAATCCTGCCCGCTGAACCAAACAGACCTTGTAAATGGTCAGATGACCCATGGCAACCGTCTCCCCAACAGTACATTGTCTCTCTTCTTCCACTTCCCATTCAGCACAGAGTTCTCTGGAAACTCTGGGATGCCCATCACAAACTGATCCCTCTGCCCCTCAGATCTTAGTTTTAATTCAGCCACTGATTCTCTCTTACCCACTCAGAGGGCTAGACCCGAAAAGAGAAAATACAAGGACTGTGTTTGAAATACCTGGGCATGAATGTCACAAAGTTCATCCGGACTAAGGAGAGAAGGAAAGAGCTAGGGGAAATCCCCAAGTAATATGTGTGACTATTTTTTGCAGTGGCTCTGGAAAGCCTGACCCATGTTTATTACTTAACTGAAAGAAATGATTCTGGTTATGTGCATTTTGAGACAGACATTAGTGGCAAACATTGTCATGGATGACTCCTGGATGCTAGGGAACAAAAGGGTCCTTTATGCAGTCATTCTACATGACACTCTCCATTCTTGCGACTCAACATGCTGCTCATGCCTTGTGTATTGGCATCACCTGGAGAGCTTGTTACATGTGCAATCCTGGGACCCACTTCACTGTCTCAGACCTACCAAGTTACCATCTACATTGTAACAAGATTTCCAGGGGCTTCCTATGTACATTAAAATATGGAATATTCTGCTCTTTCTTTTACTGAATTAAATTCTCAGAACTGGTTAGGCGTGGTGGCTCACAACTGTAATTCCAGCACTTTAGGAGGCTGAGGTGTGTGGATCACTTGGGGCGAGGAGTTCAAGAACAGCCTGGCCAACATGGTGAAACCCTGTCACTACTAAAATCTAAATATATATATATATAAAATCAGCTAGGCATGGTAGTACGCACCAGTAGTCCCTGCTACTTGGGAGGCTGAGGAACATGAATCACTTGAACCCAAGAGGTAGAGGTTGCAGCGAGCCAAGATTGTGCCACTGCACTCCAGCCTGGGTGATGGAGCAAGACTCTGTCTCAAAAAAATAAAAATGAAAATTATCAGAACAACCTTCTGAGAGAATTATTAAGTTTCCCATTTTACAGATGGAGAAACTGATCCTCTGAATGGTGAAGAAGTTTGCGTAGTGTTACTGGAAATTGATCCCTCCTGTAAAGGCTAAATCATACTTTTCTTCTTTTAACTACGGACCACTACTGTATAGGTATTCACAATGAAGTAGGCATTACTTTTTAAAATATAATTTTAAACATTAGAAAGGAAAATGTTCCAGTCTCATTAAGATGGCAAATTGCCAAATGGGAAAGACATCTCCATGGGAGGTAGGGCTCTGAAAGGTCCAGCTGAGCAGAGACATGAAGAAAGACTGCATCCTGCCTGACGTGGAGGGTTCAGGGTAGTTTATAGTCATGTGGTAGAAAGAGGACACACTGGGGCTCTCCACAGGCTGGCAGTCTTGGCAATCCAAAGATGGTCACAGCAAGATAAATTATGTGTTAAGGAGATAATTACTATGGCCTTTCCTCTGAACAGCAGCTGGAAATAGGCTGGAACAGATGGAGCCAGAAATAGTGAAAAGGTTGAGGAGCAGTCTCAAAAGAGAGTCAGATGTCCTCAAAGGACCGGTTTAAATAAGAAGAGCCTCTGGATGGTTAAAGGTAGAGGTGCATATTCTGCAAATAGGATTGTACAGGTCTTTTAATTCTGCCTCTAACTAGAGTTTTATAGTTGTAAGAGGAAAGAAGAAAATGAATCAATGAGATTTATTTTAAAATTGTATTTTTGTTGACATATCACAGGGGATTGATTAACATGGTTTTTTATGCTTATCCCAATTGTCTCTTCCCAGGCAAAATTTAACCACTAGGTCTAGGCTATATTAAACAGGAACCACTGTCCACCTATATTCAAGAAGAGTTAAAATTTAGAACATCTTCTTCCTCTTTCCTTTACAGTGGCAGTAAATACTATAGTGCCTCCAGAAATCACTCAGCTTAAGAACTTATCTGTTTGGATTTTCACCTGGTGAGCTTTGAATGGGTATTTAGATGCCAAATTTTAAGCTTGACTATCCCTATTCACTTCTTTTCAAAAATATTAGTATTAAGAGCCAATGGAAAAATGAAGGCTTTCAGGTAGAGCAGCAATACAGATAGATTCCTGACTAGATGCCACTGTTATTGCTGCTAAACATCCTCAGTTTCAAAAAACAGATCCCAGCAGCCAGAGT
Source organism: Chlorocebus sabaeus (assembly GCF_047675955.1). Lineage (NCBI taxonomy): Eukaryota > Metazoa > Chordata > Mammalia > Primates > Cercopithecidae > Chlorocebus > Chlorocebus sabaeus. The sequence continues at coordinate 30,468,044 of NC_132921.1, read as the reverse complement.
TTCTTACTGATTGGTGGCTTGCTCCCCATCCTCCCATCCAATACACACAATTTTCACCACTCCACTGGGTTCTCAGCTGAGTTCTTGACACGTGCAGTGTTGTAGATGGGCAATTGTAACTTTGAGATGTGCAAAAGTATTTCGAAAATCAAGGAATTCTGTCACTCTGGTCGGTCTCTTGGCTTTAATCAAGAACATCCTAAAGCACTGTTTCTCTATGTGGTGTTTCAACAGATGTTATGTTGGGTTACTAAGAGTGCAGTAAAATGGAGAGTTTCAGTTCCATTGGCCCACCTGGAACCATGAAGGAGGTTTATTAATTTTTCACATTAACATAATATACTTAGCTCATCGACTATCTTCCCATTGGAAAAATCTGCAAAATTTCATCACCAATTGTTCCAAACAAAAGTTTTAAAATTATGTGAAAGTAGAATCTTTTAAAAGTTACATATGAACACTGATATAAACAAGAAACTCTTTAAAAAACCAATTCTCTATATAGATTGAGATATAAATTAAATACATTTTTCCACACCTAGAGAGAATGAGGCTACCATAATAAAGCAGTGCTATGTGTGTATTTGGCACTCAAGATTTTCAAGTGGCATCACTATTTCATCATTATCTTGCATACTCTACCAGGCACAGCAGACAATTTACTGCTGAAATTCCTTGAATTGTATTATGCAATAAGTGGGCTATGGGGTACATTTAGGTAAATTACTTATAGTCTTGACTGAACAGCAGAGAATGGAAGGGACCAGAAATTTCCACCTTTCTGAAGCTAGGAAGACTTGAAAAGATCAATTGAACACATGTGAATAGTGGCCAGACACTTTACATCTTCTTTTTAGCAAAGAGAATAATGAATTTTCTCTATACTTACTGAGTTCCGGTTTTTGTTTTTTTTTTTTTCTTTTTTTTTTTAACCAAGTGGGGAGCCAGATGGGAGAAAACAGTTAAATTTGAAATTAATACACATTTTCCTCCAGGTTTGGTTTATGAAAGTGCAGCAAGAAAAAAGCACAGTAAACCTACCACTCTTAATATTTTGGAAGAAATGTTGTGTGTGTGTGTGTGTGTGTGTTTGTGCACTTTGGTTTCCTTAATCACAGGAAAAAATACAGGTACTCTCTTAACTACAGTGATCTAGTAGTATGGGTTGAGAGTACATATCAATAAGAAAACTTAAGCTTAAAGTGAAGAAACATACTATCCAGACTGTGGGAACACATTAGCTGTAGTTTATCTTTTGGCATGCAACCTGATTCCCTAATTTCTTATGGCTTCACACTCTAGTTTGTATATATATTAGGGTGAGAAATGGCCTTAGGGTGAGGCATCTGAACCACTGCTGACATTGCCTCTGTGCTCAGAGTTCCCTTATTAGTAACTCCAGAGATAAGATACTGAAGCGTCCTGCTAAAAAGTATGAAAGGATTGAGGTTGGGGGAGAGGCTTAGGTGTTGACATTTTAAGATAACAAGGTTTGTTGGAGTTTTGACACAGATTAATTCAACCTGTTAAATAGCAGACCTCTTAGCGACATGACCTAGGACAGGATCCTTTAACAGAGAGGGACATTTGTCATCTCTGTATCAGCAGAATCTAACAGAGCTATCAATAAATATTTACCTAGTGAATAAACATTTGTTTAGTTAATAAAGAAACAGAAAGGATGAGTACTTCATTTACCGTAATGTGATTATTATGCATTGCATGCCTGTATCAAAGTATCTTATGTACCTCATAAATATACACACCTACTATGTACCCACAAAAATTAAAAATAAAAAAATGAATAAATTATGAAAAGGTGTAAGGAAAGAAATGGGGCATAGCTGTTTTCCCAGGAAGGAAGGCACAACATGCAATGTCACCGGGACAATTTGTGGGTCAGGGCACGAGCAGTGTTGAGGAATCGGGGTTGGATTTAAGAGAGGAGAATGTGACAAAGAGAAGTAGAATAAGAACCAGAGTTTGTTCTTTCATGTGTGCTGTTTCCAGCCCTGCTAAGAGCAGAATTCTCAGTAGACCCCAATTTGAAGCACGTACACGTACCCCTTACATCACAGTGCCATTCATCAGGGCCAGTTACAAAGGATGGGATCTCCAAGAGAATTCCATCAGAGTAACCCACCCTCTCACTTTAAAGAAATCTCTCCTGAGAGAGAATTCATGCTCACCTGCTTCAGAGTACAAATCCACAAGGATGGTTCTTAGAAGCCTGGCAAGACTCTCTTGAGTTTCTTTCTTTTTATCATTTTTTTCTTTTTGTTTTTAATAAGTGAGCTCAATATTTATAGTACTTCCATAGCCATTTCTTTCAGGCATGTGAAAGGGGCTGTTTGCCTGCCCATTGAGTGTGAATTATAGGGATGACATTTAATGGTGCAACTTCTTTTGCTCAGTGCCCTCAACAATTGAGAGATGAGTTGAAAGGGAGTGATATTGCATAGTAAACAGTAAATGCCTCACACAGTGGGAACTCATCATTTTTATTTTATTTTATTTTTTAAACGTGAGGTTTGCAAAAATAGCATGTGGTCTATTGACATTATTCTAAATTGCACTGTTAGAAGAACATTAACTTTTTCATTTCACACTTTCTGATCCTTAAGCACCATTGCTGTATGGGGAAATCAGTCATTTTCTGATGATTCATGTGCAGATTTGTGCCAATCAGAATTGGCCATAATTATGCCAAGTCTCTTCTTGCAAGGAAGTTCATTGAGGGCATAGAGAAAGGAAAGCAAAAGGAGAATCATCCTCTGTAAATGCTCTGTGTAAATCCACAAACCATAAATGTACAAGTAATTTCATAGTGCAATGGAAATCTATTTTGAATAGACTACATTATTATAAACCACAGATACTGGTACAGCTATCTTGGGAATCACTTCATAGGGACTAAATGGCAAACCTCTGGGTACACTTGTCTTTTACAACTTTGCCTTGAGGCTATGGACATAAGAAAATAGTCAATAATATCTTTCTGTGATTAATTTCCTATGAAAATCACTGAGAATTTGGAATCACTGATTTTTATCACGGATTCTAGAGTAGCTGAAGTTATGAGAGATGTTCATTTGTCTGAGACCATTTATTTTAAGAAACAGCAATTCTTCCAGCATGATACTGAATCAGGAATGAGAATAACAGGAGGCAGGAACTCCACAAAAATGGGATGAGTGGTTGAGATATTAGAAGTGAGAAATGTTTGTATTGATTTTTGCGTGAAAAAGAGTTCGATGTCTGTTTTATTCTCCCCTGCTTCTCAAGGTTCCCTTTCCTCAAGGTCTATGAAGTGTTTTTATGGATTTGTTGTTATTTATTTTATTTTTACCTTATTTTTAGTTTGAAGTATATTATTGTTTTAAATCCTATAACCATAAAAATAAAAGAGGAACACAATTATTTTCCTTTGAACATTCCTCTGCCTTTTCTCTCCTATTCAGAGAGCTTACTGTTGAATTTTTAAACACTAGCAAATGCTAGTGTTTTCATCTTCTTCAGCCCGACATAGTCATTTTGGGAAATTTGTGTCTATAGAGGTATTTTCTAGTGAGGTTTGATTTGATTACTGACCTTCTTTAACCGTAAAGGTACAAAAGAAAGGGTTCAAGCACCTAAGGGACTCTGCCAACTAATAGCAAACAAAAGTTCAAGATGGGTCAGGTCCCACAAAGGAAAATTAAATGTATTATTCTCACACAACAAGATTAGCAAATCATCCACAAACCCAGCCAGTCTTTTCTTCTTTTTATTCTAATGAGTTTAGTGTGCAATAATGATGGTACGAGCTTCATCAGAATTCTGCCAGTGAAGGGGAATTTGCAAACTCCGTTTGCAAATGAGATGTGCACCATAAACCATAGTCATCCATCATAGAGAAGTAGCTTGTGCCTGATAAAAGGCTGTTTGGGCTGAGTCAATCAAATGAGCATTATTAGAGCTTGGTATTATACTGTCCTTTAGGTGATGGAGAAGGAATGTAATACAGTTATGGAATGTGATTTTTTTTATGCCTCTGTCCCTTTTGGAAGACTAAACTCTATTCTAACATGAACATCTCAGAGTGACATTCATAATCTATGTTATAAAAAGAGACCTTCTCCAATTTCTCATCTGTCAAGAACAGTTAGAACTGTGTAGAGTTTTCATGATATAGCTAACACCATGAAGCAATGGTCCTGTAACTAAAATTACATCTCATACTTGTTGATTATTAATGAAAGGTAGACTGAGCTCTTGTGTCAATTAAATGAAGACCAATGAAGATGATAACTTCTAATGTTCTTTGATCATGATTAAAAATCATAATTATAACAATAAGATTTTGAGCTTACAGGTCGTTTAGACACCATCTGATTTAGTGGATTTTTAACTTTTATTTAGTGTTGGAGCCCATTTTTCAACCAAATATCCTATGGCATCAGGAAATACAAAATGATCAAGGTGTAGGAGTTTTTCTTTAGAAAGAGGCAAGGGCTCTCTCACTCTTTCTTAGCTTTCCCCAGTTGCCCTCCTTGATGGACAACTCTGATATTTTGAAATATACTGATGTAACTCATTTTTCTAAAATTTACTGATTGAGAAAATAATAGGCAAAAACATTTGTAGATTTTAATAAGGCTGCAGGACTTACTAATTACAAAGCAAATATAAAGATCAAGACATCCTTACTTCTACGCAGATGCTTTCCCTACTGTGCAGAGCTCCAACATCACCTTGCTCTACATCAGGGGTCAGAAAGTCAATGTCTGCAGGGGCCAGGCAGTCATCAGGGGATCAGGGGTAAAGCAGGTGGCAAACTGCAAAGCTCGCACCCCCACATGAAGAGAACAGCTGTCAGAGTTTCAGGGGATGCTTCGCATGAGGACAACAGGGCCCAAGATTCCCTCACTTTCTTTTTCTTTTTTCTTTTCTTTTCTTTTCTTTTCTTTTTTTTTTTAGCAGAAGTTGAAAAATCAGAACTTCAGTATAACAATTATAATAATTAAATACTTTAAGTGAATAGTAATAACTACTATACTGATGAAACAAAACACATTTACAAGCCAAATTCAGCCAATACCACTAGTCACTATAAATACTGATGTTGAGTTCAATATTATGATGTTGTTATAAGAAATATTAAAAATTCAAACATCCCTGTAATTAGATTCATTGGACGTGCCCAATAATTATTCTTATGAACAATTCATGACAAGTCCTCATTACGTTTTTAAATAAATATTGAAGAGCCCTTAAGCACTAAGCGCTGCCATATAGAAAGGTCATATTCCCAGACCTTTGAGAACACATAATCTATTGAAGAGAGACAAGCATACAAGCGATATTTGCAAGAAGGTGAAATGAGCTAAAATAGAGGTGAAATTATGGTGTCGTGGGATTACCAACAACAGTAAAAGTATTCGCATAACTCTGCTCAATAAAAACTTTCTTTGGGGAGTCATGAAGAATGCATAGGAGTTTCCCAGACAGGTGAGAAAGGGACATTCTAGGCAGAAAGAACAACACACATACAAGAAAGGAGCGGAGGAAAAATCATGTCTTGATCAAGGAACTGCAAGTGATGAGGCATGGCTAGAGGGCATAGAGGATGGAGAGAGGGAAGAAGAGAGAGAGGCAGCTGGACATGTAGACAAAAGCTAGTCAATGAAATATATATGCTAACAAGTTAGGACTTTATTGTGTAGCTGCTGAGATGATATTTAAAGATTGTAAATGAGGTGAAGTCATCCCATTTTTATTCTAGAATGATGATTCAGATGACATGTATGAATTGGAGATAGAGAAGGGAGAAAGAACCAGTTATTGAAATAGCTAAGGTTATCCTTGATGAGGGCTGCAAAGGTATTGAGATTGGAGGGATGAAGGATATACATTTGAGGCAGTAGAGTTTAGAGAATCTGGCTGCTGACTGGCTGAGAGGAAAAAGAAAGTATTAAGGATAACAGATGCCCAGGATTTCTGTCTCGAGAACCTGGACTGACAGTGACTCGTTTAACCAAGGGGGAGACTGAGTGAAATGGTAGGTGCTGGCTGCAGCCTAGAAAGGCTGTGGAGTAGGGCTACCTGCACCAGGTCTGGAAGGGCTGTCAGAACAACTTGGTGTATCCAGTTCCTGGCCTGAGTAATTCACCTCTAAAATGAAGTGTTTCCCTAATTCCCTCTAGCACATTTCAAAAATAAACTAAAACATGACCTTGAAAATCCAGACATCTAAATATAAGTGAAAAAAATACTAATCTTATTAGAAGTAGCCCACTCATTGGAAGACTTCTATGCCAAGAACCTTAAAATCAGCTGGATTTTTTTTTTTTTTTTTTTTAATAGCAAACACATTCTAGTGCTAAAAACAAACAATAGTAAAGCCAGTAAATGCCTGCCAAACATGACCGGTGTATTTCTCAGCTGGTTTAATGAGCACTGAGCTAGCAGGTCGAGACAAAAGCACACAAGAATCTCTTTTTCTCAATAATACAAATTTAACATGTTTGGCATTTTATTTTGGATTTGAATACGGAATAGCTGACTTTAGTGTATAGCAGGAGGGAAAGGTTAAAAGGTTTTTTTCCTCCTGCTTTGGCCTAGAGTAACATTAAACCACATTCTCCTGTGATCTATTGTTTAGAAATCTAATTTTTTTCTTCTCAAGAATGTATTAGGAGTAATCATTTCAAAATATCATTGAAACCCTTCAGGTAGGCCATTAAACTCAGTGGCAGAGCGACCTGAGAGAGAGAGCACTTGACTACCTATATTTTCAAATTAAATCCAAACCTCAAGTATGGTGAAAAGCAAATATAGTCATTCTGGTCAACAATTCAGCATTTACAGACACACAGTGGATCACTATATAATTCAAAAATCACGTGTCTCAGTGAGGTCTGTGGTTATTTTCTTTGCCAGCTACTAATATCTTTTAATTTACAAAAGCAATGCCTTTTTCATTTTTAACTGTCTAGTGGGGGTGGGACATGCAAGGTGGAAACAAACTCAGGAGCTATTGAACATCCATAATAAGGGCATTACTAAGAAAATAAAAGGAGAGGGAAGAGAAAAAAACCAACCTGATAACTTTTAGTACAATCCCTAAATAGTAATTCCTTTTGAGAGAATTTACGGCTCTTGATAACTAGGAATCACACTCCATTCAACATAAAAGTAATAGAAACTAATAATAATAATTTCCAATGAAAGCAGTGGTTACCACAGCCTCTGATTTAAAATGTAGGTTTTGGAACAGCAGGCATAATACCAGTGATATTCGATTTTCCAAGAGGATTATCCATAAAGAATCCTGCAGCTGTACTTATTTACCTGTCTCTTCATAGCATCATTATGCAGACAGGGATACTGAGAAAAACACTGTAACAAAATTTAAAAGACTGCATAATTCTTTCTAAATACACCCACTTTATATATTCACATATATTGTGTGCTCTTCAAATGCAAATTTTAAATGTTGTTTATCTGTTACTTCTCTGCTTGGGTCTCTGTGTGTAGTCTTTCCTTAAGGTAGTAATATATTCAGATGTTCAGTTTCTCTAACACAAGAACGGATTTTGAATATGTATGCTGGGGATTTTTCAATGAAATGAAAGGACAAAAGAGACCCAGACAAACAGATGCTTTCCTTGGGAATTAATTAGGATTCAGAGTAGCCCTCAAATATTTATACCAAACTCTTGATTTTTTAATAAGTGGTCCCTGGTCTAGCATTGCTGGTCTTTTGGGGGAAGGTAGCATTCACAGATAGTAACTCTTGAATCTTCTAAATTTGAAGGATGGAGAAACCACAGCGTGCAAACTCCTTACCAGTTTTTTAACCTCAAAATCGATTTTGCCTGTACATGGCAGGTCCTTGCTCATTTTAACCTCGATTAATAAGGAAAGAAGACAATAAATTTATAGGATGTTTGAAATTCTGTATATGCTTATCTACAAGTTATGTGATCCTCCAGGTCCAAAATGCCAAGCAAACTGTGAACACTGATAGAAGTATCACCATCTTTCTTCTTTTCCTGGCTTCAATAACTCCATCAACTACTTCTCTGGATGATGTCAGATTTTTCATTGACTTTGGCCTTGTGGATTTTGACCCTTCCATATAAATGCATTGGAATTGCTTTACTCTTCTGCAGATAATCCTAACAAATACTTTTATAGGGCTTCATCATGTGAGTATGACATTAACATTCTACTTTGTGTTTGGGTTATTTGTATTCACGTATCATTGGTATTGTCATCTGGCATTCTCCTTCTAGCCACTACCTTTGGTAATGATGTTACTGTGACGATTTGCACATGAGTGTCACAGAGTTATTTTGTGTGTGTATGTGTATTGCTGCCATTGAGATGAAGAGAGTGATGGAACCAACTCACTAGACCCTCTGAGACTCCTGATCCCCTTAGTGGTTCCTTAGAGGCAAGTTGAGCAGAACCTTGTCTCCAAATTTAAATCTTGGGTTTGTATTAGATTCGGCCTAATGCCCAGAGATACATTTCAATTCAAATGATTGATTTTTATGCTACATTCTCAGGGGTACTGTTTGCCAGTTTTTATCCTCAGTACTGTCTGAGCAGTTCTGAGAGTTATACTCTTCCACAGTAATATCCTCAGAGCAATTTTGAACAGTTCTCTTCTCCATATTCTTAGACATCAAAGTCTTTAGTCCTCTTGTGAAAACACAATATTTATTATGGGTAAAAGACACAAGGCACACCTTAGTCTGCCTAACAGTTTCAAAAGAAGAAAATATGGCACCTTCATGATAAAGATAACCCCCATCTTAGTCAATAAGACTCTCACGCTGCTAACCCTTTGATATTGTTATCAAACAATATCTTCAACAAGTAGCCAGTGCTAGCCAGTAGACAGTGAGGTATTAGTGAGGTGTAAGATAGCTTTTGCCTTCAGTAAATCTTCAGCATTGTTGGGAAGACTGGGTATAAAATTTAAAATATTTCTGTAAATAAAAGTCAGCATGTGTTAAGTACCCACAGTGCAGTGGCAGATGACAGTTACTATACAGGTTGAGAAACATGGGACAGAAGTGTGACTGACCTTGGTGACTGGAACAGGCTTCACAGAGGTAGATGCTACTCACTTGGATACCCAAGGATAGGGTGCCTCAACTTCACCAGAATGGAAATATGTTAGTCTGTTCTCGAATTGCTATAAAGCAACACCTGAGACTAGGTAGTTTATAAAGAAAAAAGATTTAATAGGCTCACAGTTCTACAGGCTGTTCAGGAAGCATGAATGCATCAGCTCAGCTTCTGGGGAGGCCTCAGGAAGTTCACAATCATGGTGGAAGGCTAAGGGGGAGCAAGCACCTCACACAACCAGAGTAACAGCAAGAGAGAGAGAGAGAGGGGAGGTGCCACACTCTTTTAAACAAGGAGATCTCATGAGAACTCACTCACTATTGAGAGGATAGTACCAGGGGGATTGCAATGAACCATTCATGAGAAATCCACCCCCATGATCCAATCACCTCCCACAAGGCCCCAACTCCAACACTAGGGATTACATTCCAACATGAGATTTGGTGGGGACACAGAACCAAGACATATCAGAAGAGTATTGGAGTCTGGAGAATGGTGAGATATTCTAGTCCAGGGGTCCACAATCCCAGGGCCACAAACTGGTACTGGTTTGTGGCCTGTTAGGAACTGGGCCACACAGCAGGAGGGGAGTGGCAGGTGAGTATTTCTGCCTGGGCTCCACCTCCTGTCAGATCAGCAAAGGCATTAGATTCTCATAGGAAAATGAACCCTATTGTGAACTGCACATGCGAGGGATCAAAGTTGCATGCTCCTTATGAGAATCTAATTCCTGACAATATGAGGTGAAATAGTTTCATCCCCAAAACATCCCCTGGTCCCTCCATGGAAAATTTGTCTTCCACGAATCTGGTCTCATGCCAGAAAGGTCAGAGACCGCTGCTCTAGTCCAACCTTGAAGATAGAATAATGTTTTGTTTGGTGAATAGAACATACATTATGTTATTAGAGTAGAATGTTTATGAAAGGAAATAGTGGTAGATAAATTTATAGACAGTTTTTAATTACTGGCTAAGCATTTTGAATTTTTTCAAGGGAAATGAGTATCGTTGAAGACATTTAAAGACTTTTGAGAAGAGAAGAGAAGTTTTCTAAGGTTTATCTGCCCAGAACTGATTGAAATGGTTAGGTAGGTGGGTGGTGGTGGAAGAGGGAGAGACAGATGGAAAAACACATTTTATTAGAGATTTACAAGTGCGATCCAAGTGCTCAGATTAGCCTGGTAGCAGTAGAATTGAGCAGACATAATCCATATACAGTTTTTACTTACTGAAGACCCAGGTCATTCTGAATGGAGTTAGTAACTCTTTGTGCTTTTACCTTCCCAGCTAATGGCCATACCTTTCACCCTAGTTTTCCCCAATGGCTTGCCAAGTGTATTAAAATGCATTTGGGAAATAGTTTCATGGGATGTAAGGTGAAGAAATTAACATTTGCTAGTTTCTTTCCTTGGAATAATAGTCTTAATCTTAGGGCTTGTATTAGTTCATTCTCATGCTTCTGATAGACATACCCAAGACTGGGCAATTTACAAAAGAGAGAAATGTAATGGACTTCCACCTGTAAAGTTCCACCTGTCTGGGGAAGCCTCACAATCATGCCAGAAGGCAAGGAGGAGCAAGTCATGCCTTACATGGATGGCAACAGGCAAAAAAAGAGAGCTTGTGTCAGGAAACTCCCCCTCATAAAACCATCAGATTTTGTGAGAATTATTCACTATCGCGAGAACAGCACAGGAAAGACCTGCCCCCATGTTTCAGTTACCTCCCACTATGTCCCTCCCACAACACGTGGGAATTCAAGATGAGATTTGGGTGGAGACATAAGAGACAAACCATTTCAGAGCCCTTTACAAATGAGATAAAGGTATGGAATCTCCCTTGGGGAAAAAAAATACACTTATAGACAAGATTGTGAATACAGTTTAAGGGATTTGCAGATACCCTGAAAGATGCATAGATGCAAACATGCTCCTTAGAGCAATGTTTGGTCCTTAATGATTTAGTGTAGGCAAATTCTGAGTTTCAGTTACATTAAGTTCAGGTAGAAGTGATAACACTATAGCATTTGCTCATTCTGAGGAAAGGGAGATACCAATGAAAAGATGACACTTGGACTGGCAAAACTTTAAAGGAAGACCAGTTGGGAGTGATGTTTTCTTTCCACTTAGTGACTTATTTGTCACTCTTGTACTTTGACATGGTTTGGGAGTGTCCCCACCCAAATCTTACCTTTAATTGTAGCCTCCATAATTCCCATGTGTCATGGGAGGGACACAGTGGGAGGTAATTGAATCATGAGAGTGGGTCTTTTCTTGTGCTGTTCTCATGATAGTCAAAAAGTCTCACGAGATCGGATGGTTTTATAAAGGGCAGTTCCCCTGCACATGCGCTCTTGCCTGCCACCATGTAAGACATCCCTTTGCTCTTCCTTCATCTTCTGCCATGATTGTGTGGCCACCCCAGCAATGTGTAACTTTGAGTCCATTAAACCTCTTTTCTTTACAAGTTACCCAGTCTTGGGTATGTCTTTATTAGCAGCATGAGAACAGACTAAAACATACTCTGATATTAATCAAGTAAGAATTTAACTGAAGGGTTAATTTACAATTGGGAAAATAAACTATTATGGAAGACAGAATAATTTCAGAAGTAAGCCTGTCTCAAACAGAGACTTAAATGTAATGAAACTGCCTTTGGTCCATGTAATTTTCCTAAGTGATATTTCAGGAGTGTTCGCCAACAGCCACTTCATTTCATTATTTTTATGGTAACATAGGCAGGAAGTAACCAAGTAACCAATTTGATTAAACTTGCTTATATGAATGGAAGAGAGGCTGAAAAGTTGGACAGGGAATAATTGCTGCTTTCATTAATAATTTAGTTGGATGGCTCCTTGATTCACACCTTTCCAACTTATTCAGCAAATGCTTATTGAGCATCTACTATGTAACAGACTTTGACCCATAGACAAGGTAACCATCCATGTGGTTTGTTTTGGGAAGGTCCAGACTAATGGCTATTAACTCTATGCAATTATTCTTAGTATGATTTTTATTCTCAAAATTGTCCTGTTTTGAACAATAAATTATGTGGTTATTCTAGCTTTAGGCTATTTGGAGAAATGTTATCTCTGGGAAAAGCTATTTGGCCTGTCCAGACATTTTTTAGTAAACAGTCCAAACTACATATGATTACCTGTAGTATTTGGAGTATAATACAAGCCTTAGGAAGATAGAACCTCATCCATTTTGTTCACCAATATGTCTCCTGGGCCAACTTATTGTTCAAATGAAGTAGATACTCAATAAATACATTTTATAAATGGATGAACCATGTAAAATACTTCACTATTGGAGAAAATGGCTAGTACTATAGTTATCCAAGGGACTAAGAATAGACTGTGCTCTGCAGGTCAAGCTTAACTTGAAGAAAATTAACCCCCCAAAATCCAAAAGTCTATTAATAATTCAAGAAAATTATTTTATTATCTGATTGTATTTTAGAAATATGATTTGAATGTTTTATTTTGGTTTTGAAGTCAATTTCTTAAGTAAATGTAAAGATGTTAAAATGTTTGCCTTGGTTATTAATGCTTAGGTTACCAGCTATTGTTGAAATAGCCATGTAGAACATTGGAATTTCACTGTGGGCATGTTGTGAGGCAGGGATTAAATATCCATAACTAAGCAAATTAGTGAGCACCAAACCCAAAGTACGTCTTTCCTCCCTCTCTTCTTTCCATTTGCCAGGATGTTACGGTATATAGATATTATATTTTGAGGAGATGACCTAGGGTATATGAGCTGTATTCTTATTCTACACAGAAATCCATCAAGCTTGGTTATCTTGTTTCCCAGCCTCCAGAAGATTAGAAACAGAAAGTTAGAAAGAAAGCTGTTAGAGTCAAACAGATTTATGGTAATGGGAGAGATTACACAACCACAAAAAGGAGGCAAGGGATTCAAAAAGCATCATTTCTGAGGCCATTTGGGAAAGAGATAAAGAGCCTTGCAAGCCCAGTAGCCCAGAAAGCCTCAACGTGTTAAACCAGCTCACAGCAGTTGTCAGTAATGATGGCTTCAGGCAATCAGAAAAGGTTAAAGTAGGTTTATTGTGCTCTGTTCAATAAGAAGACATAGTTAATAATCCATTTCAGTGGAACTGGTGTTTTATTTAAGCTCTTTTGGTTGCAAGTAATAGGAGGACCAAAATACATCCTAAAAGAAGTGTGTGCGTGTGTGTGTGTGTGTGTGTGTGTACCTAAGGACTACAAATTGCTAGTAAAAAGGTATAAGTAGTCAAGAACTGAGTCAGCCCGTAGGGCTGGGTACTGATTTTGTAGGTCCCTGGTGTCTTAGTTTACTTATCTCTGTTTCTTTCTGAGTCTGATTTCTTGTTGTTGCAGCTAGGCATTACCTCTTTGGGCTCTTCTCTCTAGGCCTCTTTTTAGTTTGAACTTCTGTTTCTGTCTTCTCTCTGTGTGATTCTGACAAAATTCCAAGAGAGAGAATGTGATTTTTCCAGCTCATCTGTTCACGCTGGCGATGTCACGGCTTGTTGATTATCCTGTGTTTTACCTGCTCTGAATCAGTACTTTCCCTGCCCCAGTTTGCAGATACAGGGAGCGAGTAGCTTTGGTTATCTGGCCAGATTCTGATAATCTACTAAGCAGAAGCTGCAGACAAGCTGTTTCCACAAGGACTCAACTAAAGGCATTGCAGATACCTAAACAAATCCAAAAATAGATCAATGTTTTAAAGTTTTGAGATTTAGCTCAGTGAAGTTCAGTTACCTGAAAAATTTGCTTTAGATAGAAATACATTCCATTATCATTCTACAAATAAAACCTTACTCTCTATACATTTCACATGAATTCAGAGTTCTAATAAAATATTAATAACTTTATTATGCATTATGTGTCTTTTTCCCCAAAATTATTCTGAAAGAACTTCTGTGTTCTTCCTATCCTATGTTATGCACCCATAAGCACATTTCCTTGATATCGTCCTTGATATTGGAGGGGTAGATGTAATTGATCCATGGCCTCTACCATTTCTTCCTCTTCCCCTTATTCCCTGCCCAGACTTAGCCAAACAGCTGAAGATGCTTTTACATATGGAGAAGAGCATCACTGTTCCAACAATGGGTGAATGTGAGCTGCCATTGTTGCCAATACTGAGTTTTGCAATAAGTGCTCAGAACAGTGGTTCATGTAACAACATAGTACGTGCAGGCAATTATACTAGTGGTCCAGTACAATGAGGCTTAGCACATGTGTCACCCATTTACACACTTGGTTAAAGGTATAGAATGAACTAAATAAATGTGTAGGTCAGAAATCTGTTTTCAACAAAGAACCAGGAACAGAATGGCAATTCTTTTTTACCTCAAGAGTGAAGACTAGGCAGGACACACTTATAAAACATTAGTACAACTTGTACAGAGATCCTGATTGAGGCTGCCAATTTAAGACATCTCAGGTAATTTTAATGACAAGACTAGGTATAAATACAGAACTAGCATTTTGAAATAAACAACAATGGTGGCCCAATTTTGGGTCCAGCACTGGGGCGTGCATGTGCACAGCGAATGTGCATGCATTGGTGTGCATGTGTGCACAGGCACAGGCCACCCTCTCCTTGTCACAGTCACGCACCACCTCCCCTCTATCAGCAAAACATATAACTACCCCAAAATAAAAGAGCAGCTAAGCTTTTGTAGAACATGACATATTATATCAGCATAGATTTCAGTATTTCAAATTATTCCCTGGAATTAATTCACTAAATAACCCAGGCAGTCAAAGCACAGATCCATTAGGCTCAGTAGAACACATTCGTTAAATGTTAGTACCATACAATGAATATTTGATAAGTATGTCATTAATAAACCTTGGAGTGACATAATTGATATGTGGATGTTTAATGACAATTCCAAATGATGTAGCACATGGCATCCACTCGTCCCTCAATCACCACGCAGGTTGCTCCTGTACCATGCGATGGGCACAATTGGAAAGGCAAAGTCTGATCTTCATTAGTGGCTACCCATAAAAGGTTTTCATTACAAGATAAATGATTATAGCCTGGCTTTTTTAATTAAGCATGCATTTTTGCAGACCAAAGTAATTGAATAAAATGGCCAGTAGCTTTAAACTACACAAAATCTTAACGTCTCAAGAATAGATTCTACCTTCAGTCTGTGCCTTTAACCCTCTATTATTTGAGAATATATGGCAACTGAATTTAAAGTGCTGCCAAATACTGACTTAAATTTCATGTACAAGATTTTTTTTCCTCTAACATCTTGTTCTGTGACTATCATGATTAATGGATTTGTCTTTCCTCTCATCTGATAACCTCAAATTCATCCTGCCCCTATTCTCAGCCTTGAGGAACATAACCCCAGAATATGTACGGGTTAACTGTAGAAGCATTGGTGCTTACAGAAATGAAATGACTTGTTGCATCTTGAAAGAGAATTAGTGACTGAAGAACAGGTCACTAGAAATCCTTTATTCAGGTGTCACTAAATCACACCTAGGAAATGAACTAATCATCCATGCTCAAGTCCTTCTTTATTTTGGGGTCAGGAATGATGCTTCAAACATGATATATCCATGTAACAACTCCCTTTCTATCTCTGACTGCTTCCGTGAGAAAAATACGACTTCTTAGAATATCAAATTTAAAGTAAAAAAATATATACACCAGGGAAGACATTTTTTGCTGTAATATATTTACATGTACAGTATTTTGGAACAAATGAACTCTAAAACAAATGCAATAAATTTTGCAAAATAAATATGTTTCTGATTGCTTGATACATAGGAACTGGTGACAGCAAAGATTAAAATTCATTTTTACTCAGTGAGAACACACATGACTTAGTGCCCACAAAAAAATCCCTCAGAATAACTTTTTCAAGTAGAGCAAAATATATATGTATGATATGTTCTACCATGAAGTATCTACAATTAATTTTATAAGATCAGAGAATATTCTGGCAATGAGACAACTTTTTTCCCCAATTCTGCTTTGAACTACTTTTTTTTGTATGATCACTACCAGAAATAATTACATTGTTAAATTAATTCCACTCCTATTGACTGTGGTCACTAAAGAGTTCATCAGCTCACTGTATTAGCGTAAAATAGGAAGCTTGACCCTCACCTTGTCGAAAATGCTTTTATTTGTAGTGTTTTTACTTGAATTTATTGGTAATTACTTTTATCCTTTATGAGTATGCTATTGATTCTTTTGCATGCCTTTCAGTAGAAGCATTAACAAACATTTAGCTTGGAAAGTGACATTTTAATTTCATTTCTAACATTTTTAAGGACCTTGACACTAACTCCCACTATAATATTTTCAATCCCATGAAGAACGAAACATTTCTGTAGTTTATTGTCTACATTTCCATTGTAATGGCCAGGTGGCTGTTATTAGAGTAGCATGGCACACAACTTCTGTATGAACTAAGAATACCACTACACTATTCAAATGATTCATTTTGCATTAGTGCAATTGTTTCCAAGTGTGTTTCATAATGTTTTATTCATCCTAGTTTCTTCTTGTTGTAGCATTAATCCTTAAACTATATATTATGAATGTAATGTATATAGTAAAGTTAAAAATTACTTTTATGAAGTTATTGTCATCATAATTCTTATGTTTATTTTTAATCATTTTTAAACCTAAGATTACTAGCACAGATTTAGAGATAATTTTGATTTAATTTTATTTGTTTATTTGTTTTGTTTTCAAATATGAGAACCTTCATCATTATGTTTCAATGAGTCTCCTGAAATAATAAATTCAAAGGGAATTTATTTTCTCTTATTTCAGCTGAGCTCTCTTTGCTACAGGTCTTTTATTTACATCATCCATTTTTCATCCCTGATTATTCAGAATCACCAGAGAACCATCTTTCTTCTGAACCATGAGGTTGTTTTTCAAGACCTACCACTATGCTGAAGAATTCTTCTCTCTTCTTTGCCCCAACCAGATCTGACTCTGTCACTCACCAGCTACTTGACCTGGAACAATGGTTTCTGCATGTGTAACATAGGAAAGCTTGTTGAGAACTCCATGATCCTCAGAGAATCAAATTTGGCCAGTGGCCTCTAATTCCATGTGTTATGGCAAGACTCAGGTACAAGTCAAAACCTTTAGAGGGGCAGTTAAGCATGGCCTGGTTGGAATTCCAGTTTCTCTACTTAGTAGCACTGTGATCCTAGGCAACTTATTTAAACTCTATGTGCCAGTGTTTCCTCAACTGTAAAATGGTTTTATTAGTTATTATTTCATAGATTTTGTTATAAAAACCAAATATAGCAAGTACTGTATATCTGAGGTGCTAAAAACAGTGCTTGGTGCATGGTAAGCATTCAATGAATGTTAGCAAAGGATTAAATGTTCCTAAGGAATAAAAAGATTATGGCACTCTCCATCCCTACTCTACATCTGTATGTAAGTCAAAATCAAAATTCTGATATCGCCATATGGTGACTTTTGGAAGCTTTAGTTGAAATATGAAACAAACAAACAAGCAAACAAAGGCTAACTCTTGGTTTTCCTGCCTTAGCTTTGCTGGTGCTCTAAGCCAGAACATCCTGTAGTACGTGTTGCATCGTATCACGATATAAAAGAGAACTATCACTCCCTTCCTGGTCCTCTATTGAAAACAGATTTCTGTTTTATATTTATTTAAATATATTGTAGGTGTCCATTTATGAAAATAATATTTATCTAAGGATGAAACTTCAAATATTTCTGGAGGTCTTATCCTTATGAAGCAAGTTTCAGTTTTACAGTAATTATTATTGCTATTGTTACTACTATAATTGTGGTTTCAAGTAATAAATAGACATTTTATTGCATTTGTCATCATATCACACAAACACATATCCAGGTATATATTAATGAAATTCCCTCTTGCTTTCGTGAGTGCCTTGTTTTCTAGAGTAGTAATGATGGAAAGTAGCCTCTTTCCAGGCACACATTTAAGATATAGTAAAGGTTATTCAAATGTCAGATATTTTAATGATAACTTTGTCAGTGTACCAATTTTATTATATGTTAGGTAACATGTTTATGCAATATAGTTTAAATATATCTAATGATATTAAGGTTTAAAAAATAAATTTGACTTTCATATTTTATTTTTGGTAGGCCCAATATATGACATGATTTTAAACTTATCCTTATTTGAAGATACAAATATTTGGGCAAGTAAGAGGATATGGAAGACAAATTGCTTAAAGCTGATGATGGTGTTTTGAATTATGCATAGAATACCTGTGGAGAGACCCTAACTTGACTCAGGAGCTATCTGGTCTGACCCCTTATTTTGTAGCTAAGCCACTTCAAAAAGTGTAAGTAATCGGCCACAAATCGCAAAGCTGGAAACAGAATTCCCTGTTTTTTGACACCAAATCTGAGGTCTTTCTGGTGTAAAGCACTGCTTCCCAAGGTACTATTTATCCAGTATTTTCATTTTTCGTACTGTTTTTTAAAAAATAGGATTTCCACTCTGATTTGTATTGAAGTGAATAGAATCCCTATTATACTTCACTTTATGGAAATGCAACACATGAAGAGCTTTTTGTACGAGCTTTTCATTTCTGGTTCTCTTTGTCACAAAGGGCTCTTCACTTTTGTAGCTGAAATCATTTGTAATTATGAATTGTGCTTTTAAAAAATTCATCAATGAAATCTTTGATTTTGAAATGAGGTGCCAGAAGAAAGGCAGAAGTGGGATGAGTGGAATTTAGTGCAATATGATAGAGAAATAACAAAGGAGAGGCATCTCACCTAGAGCAGTGTCTCAAAAAGCAGCAGGAAAATGAAGATAATGCATTTGGTCATGTTTTGGAGTTTGTTATTCAGTGTTATTTGAGGTAGGAGTACACAGAAAATATCTTTATGTCACATATTAAATATTTTTCATATATCAAATATATCTACTATACAAGATTTAGAGATGATGGGCACAGGGGGTCACCAACATAGTGATGGAAGACACACATTTTTAAATACTCAGCTATATTTAATTATTTTTTATTTTGTTGTCTGACCTGCTATATGGGGTTTTATGTCAGTATCATAAATGTGCAGATATCTGTTAATAACATCCTTAAGGTATATGTTAGTAAACAGCCAAAGAAAGAGGACTGAATTAAGTATATGCTTAAGATGGTGAGAGTGAGAAGAAATTGAACAAAATTTTTAAATGTGGATTTCAATAAATGTACTTCCTTACACAATACCTGCAATTAATTACAACTAACATGACCCATTTCACCAACTAACAAGTAAATATGATCATATGCACTTATTTAATATTACACTATCACTCAAATTCCCATTGACTTGGGAAATCCAAGTTATCCTCTCAAAGATCTTGCCCACCCCCGAGAGTCTCAACTGGTTAAAACGAACAAACAAACAAACAACAAACAGAAAGAACTCAGAGCAAAGTGGGTCTGTCCTGGCTCCAAAAGCTAATCTCCGAGAGTGCTGGAGTCTGATCTGTTCACTTCAACTGCAGGCATGGGTGCAGCCACATGGTTTCACTGACTGACACAAGCCCAGCATTGGCACACAGAAACCTATCCCTGATGTCCTTAGTGGTCCACATTTTGATCAAACCTTGGTACTCTCCACAGCAAGTCCCAGGGTTTCATTCTGCTTCATACCTCACGTTAGCAGAGATCCTAGTCCCAGTCACACAGCTGCAGGGGCTGCTCCTGGGGCACCTCCACCACCAGCCTGGTCCTGACAGTAGTTTCTCCCATGATCCTCCAGCTTTTGATTGAGCCAGGGTCACTGACCTCGTGTCTTTCATATACATTATTTCAGGAGACTCATTGTCCCCTCCTGACTGCGTTTCTTAGGGGTACTGGGTGCACTACTCTACGTCGTTCAATCTTCAGCAGCAGAGGTTGGATTTCCTTCTTCCCACAGCTATCAGGTTTTGTTATCAAAATATAACTTTCTTATCCCTTCTGAGCACTTTGAAAATCAGAGAAACAGAGAATGCCTATGAGTTCCTCTCTTACACCCATTTTCTTTTTCTTCCCCCATCCTACTCCCAACAAGGGGTTTCTTTTGACCCAAATTTGCATAATTTAAGAATACAGCACCACAGATTCATTCAGAATAAGGAATATGTGCTTCGATGCAACAGCCTGACTATATTCCTTATCTAGAAGATGCTAGCATAAAAGTCTATATTACCTCTACTCAATATTTAATATTTTCTGTAACAGCCATTGTGCTACATACAGTTTTTAAAAATTCTCTTTTAAGAAATAACAAAAAGACTGCTTTAGAGTTAGATTAGCCTAGTCAACTCTTATTTTTGAAAGTGAGGAGAGTTAAAAAATAAAAACATTGAATTGTCTTTTATTATTGGTTTTGACTACAATAATTATGTTGCTTGAGTCTTAAACATGGAAAGGGGAAGCTCAAACCTAACGATGTCTATACTATGCCATGTGATTTACACACCAATGAATGTGCTTTAAACTCTAGCCCGGAAGCAGTCTATAAATTAGTTTTTTTTTTTTTTTTTTGCCCTGTGGGTATGAAAGGTTCATAACATCAAAACCTTATGCCACCTTTTCTACCCACAGAATTCTCTGATTACTCTCACATCATCAACTTACCCTTCATACTAGATCACTGTCATTTCTTTAGAATTTTTTTGAACTTTTATTTTAGGTTCAGGGGTACATGTACAGATTTGTCATGTAAGTAAACTTGTTTCATGTGAGTTTGTTGTACAGATTATTTTGTCTCCCAGGAACTAAGTCTAGTACCCAACAGTTATTTTTTTCTGATCCTCTTCCTCCTCCCACTCTCCACCCTCAAGTAGGTACCAGTGTCTGTTGTTTCCCTCTTTGTGTCCATATGTTCTCATCATTTAGCTCCCATTTATAAGTAAGAACATGCAGTATTCTTTTGTTTGTTTGTTTGTTTGTTTGTTTTGAGACAGAGTCTCGCTCTGTCGCCCAGGCTGGAGTGTAGTGGCCCGAAGTCAGCTCACTGCAAGCTCCACCTCCTGGGTTCACGCCATTCTCCTGCCTCAGCCTCCCAAGCAACTGGAACTATAGGTGCCCACCACCACGCCCGGCTAATTTTTTTGTATTTTTTAGTAGAGATGGGGTTTCACCGTGTTATCCATGATGGTCTCGATCTCCTGACCTCGTGATCTGCCCATCTCGGCCTCCCAAAGTGCTGGGATTACAGGCATGAGCCACGGCGCCTGGCCCAGTATTTGGTTTCCTCTTCCTGCATTAGTTTGTTAAAGATGATGGCCTCTAGCTCCATCCATGTTCCTGCAAAAGACATGATCTCATTCTTTTTTATGGCTGCATAATATTCATATATATGTGTGTGTGTATATGTGTATATATATGTATATATATGTGTGTGTGTATACATATGTATATATAGACCACATTTTCTTTAGTCTACCATTGATGGACATTTAGGCTGATTCCATGTCTTTACTATTGTGAATAGTGCTGCAATGAACTTACGTGTGCATGTGTCTTTATGGTAGAACTTACTGTAATTCTTTTACTTTATAAACTTTTAATTTTTTTAACTCTTTGACTGTTTATAATAACACTTATATTAAAGCACAAACACATTGTACAAAAGTATTTTTATTCCTTTGGATCTTTGTTCTATGAGCTTTTCTCTATTTTAAAAACTTTGTATTCCTTTATTTTTGTTTTTTTAGAAGACACAAACACACACATTAGGCTAGGCCTACTCAGGGTCAGGGTCATTCATGCCCCTGTCTTTCACTTTCACATCTCTCCCCATTGGAAGGTCTTCAGGGTCAACAGCAGTCATGGAGCTATCCTCTCCTGAGATAATATTACTTCTTTGGGAATACCTCCTGAAGGACTTGCCTGAGGCTGTTTTCCAGTTCATTTTACTTTTTTTTTTTTTAACAAGTAGAAAGCGTGCACTCTAAAATAATGACAAAAGGTATAATATAGTAAATACATAAACCAGTAATGTAGTCATTTATTATCATTATCAAGTATTACATATTATACATAATTGTATGTGTTAGATTTTATATGACTGGCAGCACAATAGGTTTGTTTACAACAGCATCACCACAAGCACATGAATAATACATTGTGCTATGACATTATGACAGCTACAACCTCACTAGGCCATAGGAATTTTTCAGTCCACTATAACCTTGTGGGACCACTGTTGCATATGTCTGTGATTAGCTGAAATGTCATTATGCAAAGCATGACTATAGCTCAGGACTCAGCCTTGGACCTCTTCTCTATAAAGATTTATTATTGGTGATCTCCTCCAGTATCGTGGCTTTAAATATGCTTAAGATAGTATGATTTTTACCTCCAGCTCAGACCTCTGCCTCAAACTACTGTCTTTTTTTCAACTGTGCACTGGAAAGTCTAATTGACACATCAAATGAAACCTGTCCAAAACCCAATGCCTTATCTTCTTTCCTGAAACTGCTCCTCCTGCGACCTTCTCTGAGTTAGAGGAAACTCAATCCTTTCAATTGTTTCGGCCACAACTTTGGTACCATTCTTGACTCTTCTCTTTTTTTCACACTCTACATCTAATCCATTAGTAAATCCTTTGGCCACACCTTCAATTTATATCCAGAATTCAACTACTTGTCAGGATTTGTCCCACCAAGGCAGGAAATTATTGCCATAAGTACAATAAGAGGTGATGGTGTACTTATGGCAATAACTTCATATGTTGTCTCTTGGCTTCTACCTTTGGCCCACTACATCACACACAGCAGAGCAGACAGGGTTACCCTGTGAACCTTTATGCAAAGTCCCATCATTTCCTCATTCAGAACCCTCCAGTGACTTCCCACCTCAGTCAAAATAAACATCAAAGTCCTTCCAATGCCCTAAAGACGTCATACAATCTGTGCCCCCATTTTATCTCCCATCCCACATCCTGTAATTCTCATCCTAACTCATTCTGCTCATTTAATTGCCTCATTTCAGCCCCAGGACTAGGTACTTACTTTCTTTTTGCCCATAATGCTCCTTCCCCTTGTATTGCCTCACAGTGCAATATGCAACTGCTTTTAAGTCTTTGCTCAACTGTCACTTTCTCTGTGAGGCTGTTCCTGAGCTCCCTTTTCAAAACTATAATCCTCTCCCAGATACAATCTCTACCCTCGTTCCCTGATTTTTCTCCACAGGACTCACTACCATCTCATACACCGTCTGTTTGTTTATGTATTATTACTCCTTGCCTACTTCGCTACACTAAAATGTAAGCTCCATGACATAGGGATTTGTGTCAGTTTTGTTACTTGCTCCAGCCCAGGTTCCTGGAACAGTTGCTGGCACAGAGTGAGTACTCTGAATTATGTATTGAATGAATGAATGAATGAATTACAGAAATGTCCTCTCCAATTTCTCCTGGCCATTTCTGACAGTTCCTAACTGTAGCCCTGCAGAAGGCTTTGGGCTGCTTTTTCTTCTCTGCTGCCTGATAGTGGATCCATAGATTCTCAGGAAACCCAGGCCTGTCCACTGCGATGGCTGCCATGTTCTTTTATATGCTCAGCGTGCAGTAAGTGTAGGCATAGCGTACTCACAGGAATAGCTGCATTTACTGGGTGTTAACTGTGCCCTAAGTGCTACATTAGGCTTTATATGTATTATCTGTTTTAATTTGAGCCTCACAACCCAGGAACAAAAGTAGCAAGGTTTGGTTTCTTGCTCGTGTGATCCTTTCTTATTTTTGATTGTGACTTCATGAGTACCATATTATTGAGTAGCTTCAGGTTAAGCCACAGTGGCCTTTTCCTGCTGACTTTTTGAACTCTACCCTTCTCGACTGCACTGGACACCTCTCTGGAGTGGGTGATTGGGAACAATAAGACCAGAGATAAGGAGTCTAGAAGGATCATTTGGTCATGTTGGTTGATGCTGTGTTTAGGGATGTAACCATAATAATTGTAGGTATGTATTAAGCACATACTAAGAGTTAGAGGCTGTGCTAAGAACTGTTATCTTATATTTAAATACTATTCCTATCTCAGTGAAGGAAGTGAGGCTTAAGAAGGTAAAACAATTGGCTGAAGGGCATACAACTGACTAGTAAGTACTGGTTTTAGGATTTAGACCCTGGTCATTCAAACTCAGAGCCTTTGATCATAAGCACCATGGTCTTAGGTGGAGGTAACTGCAGGAGAATTAATTGGACTGGCATTTTTCAAATGCACACTCTGTTCCAGTCACTGTACTAGGTGCTAAGGATATAACAAAAACAGAGGAAGGACAGATTCTTTTCTCATTAAGCCTGCTGTCTAGACCAGCTGGACAATATTCATTATGTAATCATAAGTAAAGATATAAACATTGATCACCTACATTTTTAAGTGTTTTAATATCTATAAATATGAGTCATCAGAAGCCTTGGGCATCTAGTTTTGGAAGAGTGCCTTACAATCCTTCAGCATTATAGTCTTTATAGCGTCTCTTTACAATAGCCAATCAGGCTTGTGTAGTGGGTCCTCTTCAGCACTCATACCTTTAATTTCTATTACATGATTAATATTTCATTGGTAACTTTGTATTTTTATGTGCATGTGTTTGGCTTGCTTCACCATACTGTATTATCAGCCTATTGAGTGCAAGGACGTTCTATTTATTTCCGTATTCCCCTAAGATTGTTAGTTCTTTTATCTTCAAATAGAATGTTCTCAGTATATGCTTACTAAATTCATCCTAGTTCGGGAAATACTTTCTTATATATACTCCTTTTGAATGAGAAGATGAAAGTATCAGTGGGTAATTTATCAAAAGCCATGTAGCTGGGGGTGGAATTAGAACACCCAAACATCAGTGCTTAGGATATAAAGTATGTGGTTTAGTTCCCTGCATCCTTAAGAAATATATTCAGATGTCAGCAGTAGATAAATGTTAATAGAATAGGTATAACTAAGCTCTCTGTATAAAGAGCTGTGTTTTAGAAAATTAGGCAAGCATATTCATTAGGTACTAAGGATTGGTGACTTGCCCATCATATCTGCAGTGAGGATAGGGAGCAATGCAAAGTGGTGATTTTAAAATTTGCAATTATCTACTTTACACATTCAACAGGTGAAAATGCATATTCCCCAGCATCACCAGGTGCTCAGAGCTGTACTGGCATTTCTGAAACTTTGAATGCAAAACATTCCTTTCAACTTGAGTTTGAAAGAGTAGGCAGTGAGAAACCACAGGGAGACTTTATGCAGGCAGTCGGTACTACTTGTTATGTTTTGTTGTTGTTGTTGTTTTTTTTCTCCCCCATGGGAAATTTCATTTATTATACTTACATTTGCCATGTAAGCAACTTTTTCCAGGAGCAACATAAAATCTGCCTGTGCCATAGCTGACATTTTTGGAGAGAACCATGATAGAAGGAGAGTAATATCAGTACTGGTATCTCTCCTTCCTTAGTCAATTCAGGTAGATATATAGAAATAGGTAGTTTTTTAAAAGAGGCCAAACCAAAGATATTTGGTCTGAGCATTAATTTGTCAACAAGGCATTATTCTTTAGGGTTAGGGGGAACAATTGTCCCAGTTTTTCTAGGACAGAGAAGTGTTCTGGGACTGCCAGAGCTCTAAATTAACTACAGAAGTGATGGGTATGTCAGAAAAAGCTGGTCATGCTATTTAGGTAGCTCTTCTAAACTTTTAATAACTTTATTCTACTAATTAGGAGGGACCACCTGCCTAGTAAAGTACTAGAACTTGCTAAATATTTAGAATTAATCTGCCTTTGAGGGGCAATGTATTCTCCAAAAGCTGGTGATGAGGTGGAGATTAACAAATATTGGGGAACTGGCATAAGTAACTCTCAGCCAAAGAATACATATTTATCTGTTGCTGAGTTTTTTTTCTCCCTGTTTCTCTTGGGTAAATTTCCCCTTCAGGCATCAGAACTGAAAGAACAGTGTCACAGCAAGTGTGCTCAGCTCACCATGGACTTTTATTTCCTGAGTCTCACAGTTATTATAGGCACAGTAGCCACTTCATGCCACTGAATGCCTAAAGTTTTGTGGAGACGCCCTCAGGGACTTGGACTTGGGCTTCACAATAGATCCCCAAAGAGGCTGCAGCCCCTTGTCCTGACAAAGGAGCATCTGTTGAAGGCCTTTTGCCTGAAGTCATTCAATTCAGTGCTAGACCACTAGCTTGGCTCCTTTAAATAGCCAGCTCCATTGTTCAAGGCATTTCTTGAAAGAAGAATACACATGTTCTCTAACTTCCCTCATTTAGTTAATGCTGAAAATGTCTGGCCTAGAGTCTGTCACTATAAGATGGGTCACAATAACAAGAGAAACCTTATCACTCACTTAAATTTGTATAGCTCTTCCTGGCTTTCTCTGTACTTGCCACAAAAGTAATTTCTTCTAATTCTTATCCAGATATAGGGAAAACAGCTATGATTATACATCGTGCTCATTGTATAAATGATAAAATGTGCTTATTTCTCCAAGTCCATATGAGCTGGATTATGATAAAAATTAGTTCAATGCTGGTTGATAAATTGGGTTATGATAAACTGGGTTATGATAAAAATTAGTTCAATGCTGGTTAATAAATTACAAGAATGGATTATTGAATGGTGTTTTCTTACTATTTGATATTCAGGTGGTTTCATAGTTGAAGTCAATAAAAATAGTGCTTGAGAAGGCAGATGCATGGCTTGTTGCAAGTCTCTCAGCTCCAAGCCCTTTATAGAACAATACTACTTTATAGACCTTTCGTCTGGTCTAGTTCCATGCTCCTCAAAAAGGGATATGTGGCAGGGGACCGTGAAGACACTGAAAAATATGTCGATGGTGGTCGATATAAAAGAATAATATATGTCTTTTTATTTCTAACATAAAAAGAGTGGTGTTTTCTAATAACCGCATTATTGTTATGTTAAATCAACCAAGCACAGCTATGAAATAAAATGAAAGTTCACATGACATCATAATGTAGCATGGGAAACTCAAAGAACATTTAGCCTTATAGGGGCCTCTCTGCTTACCCATTCTGCTTTCTCTGTTGTTTGGAGGTGGGGACTACTTCAGGGGATATTTTTTGGAGGATACTTTAAAGGAACAGTTTAAGAATCATTGGTTCTAGTCTAATTCTGCCTATTCCACTTGAATGCCACATTCTATACCTCTCAAAAGATGTCCTGACCTTGATTGAGCTCATAGTATTTATCTTGTCTGTAATAGCAATATTGGCTATTTGACCAAAATAAAATAATTCAGTGATGACTTTTCTTCTTTATAGCTTAGGGTGAAATGAGACTACATTTAATCTTCTGCAGGTTTCAAATTAGAACACACTGTGTAGTTAGCCTTCTGAGTTTCCATGATAAAAAGAAAATGTATCTAATGTTTACTGAAGGCTCACTCTATGCCAAGCACTTAGCTAAGCATTTCATATGCACTTGTTACAACTGCTATAATTTGCCTTTATTATTATCTAAATTTTGAAGATGAGCAAATCATAACCAACTTGCCCAAGATTACACAGGTAGTCAATGGCAGAATCGGGATTTCAAATCTAGGTAGCCTGAGTTTGAGCCCATTTTCCAAATCACTCTTTATGTGGTTCTTCTTGCTGTAAAAGTTTATATATATGTATGTGTGTGTGTGTGTGTGTGTGTGTGTATATAAATATAACTTTACGTTCTGGGATACATGTGCAGAATGTGCAGGTTTGTTACATAGGTACACATGTGCCCATGGTGGTTTGCTGCACCCATCAACTTGTCATCTACATTAGGTATTTCTCCTAATGCTATCCCTCCCCTAGTTCCCCATCCCCCAACAGGCCCTGTTGTGAGATGTTCCCCTCCCTGTGTTCTCATTGTTCAACTCCCACTTATGAGTGAGAACATGGGCTGTTTGGTTTTCTGTTCCTGTGTTAGTTTGTTGAGAATGAAGGTTTCCAGCTTCATCCATGTCCCTGCAAAGGACATGAACTCATCCTTTTTTTATGACTGCATAGTATTCCATGGTGTATGTGTGTCACATTTTCTTTATCCTGTCTATCATTGATAGACATTTGGTTTGGTTCCAAGTCTTTGCTATTTTGAACAATGCTGCAATAAGCATATGTGTGCATGTGTCTTTATAGTAAAATGATTTATAATCCTTTGAGTATATACCCAATAATGAGATTTCTGGGTCATATGGTATTTCTGATTATAGATCCTTGAGTAAGCACCATACTGTCTTCCACAATCGTTGAACTAATTTACACACCCACCAACAGTGTAAAACATTCCTATCTCTCCACATTCTCTCCAGTATCTGTTGTTTCCTAACTTTTTAATAATCTCCATTCTAACTGGCATGAGATGGTATCTCACTGTGGTTTCGATTTGCATTTCTCTAATGACCAGTGATGATGAGCTTTTTTTCATATGTTCGTTGGCCACGTAAATGTCTCTTTTGAGAAGTGTCTGTTCAGATCTTTTGTCCACTTTTTGATGGGATGTTTTCTTTTTTCTTGTAAATTTGTTTAAGTTCCTTGTAGATTCTGGATATTAGCCCTTTGTCAGATGGATAGATTGCAACAGTTGCTATAGAGTGGTGTTTGACTGATGAGCTCTATTACTCTGATGGAAATTTTATGTGCATATACATTCACTGTAAATCAACTAAGTAATAGTTATGTTCATTCATTCAAAGGTTTTAGAACCCTAACTATGTGCCAGGTTGCAGGGGTACAGATATGAGGAAGAAAAGCTCTCTTAGAGCAGCTCATAGTCTAGTGGTACAAATGGACATATAAGCAAAATATAAAACAATCAAATAATGTCAAGATAAAACAGAATACAGTGCAGGAATACTTTACTACATGGACTTAGAATTTATATGGGGAATCGAGATGGTGTAGTAACCGCAAAAAATTGTCCATCAAAACAGATTGATGTTGGTAGAGCACAAGGAGCAGAGATAAGGATGAAAGTAGGATAAGTCCCAAGTGAATCTTTCAAACTCACTAGATAATTTTACTGGGCTCTTTGGAAACATTTAATTGCTAATTCCTATTAGTTTCTGAAATCAATTTCATTGACCAACCTCATCCCATGCCTCCAAGCAAAACTTCAAGTTAACGGTAGCATTTGTTTCTCATTAATTTATTTGGTTTTCTTAATGGCCAATTTGAAAGCTTATTAACAGTTAATATGTTTAGCAATGTAAACATTTGCATTAATAAAACAGATGCAAAATTACTGCCCCAGCCAACCACTGCCATACTAAAGAGCCAGGAGACATAAACACTAGAAGAGTTGAATTGAGCTTATCCTCAGAGGACGAATAATGTCCTTCCAGATTGTCTGATTCTCACATGATTGCTGTCTACACATCTATTTCAAAACTCATAGAAGATGTTGCAACACTAAGTTTGTGTTAGTTTTTTTTTTTCTTAAGATATAATTTTAAAACTGAAGTGTGTTCTTGTTTAACTGCTCCTCCCCTTATTTCAGGAATAGACTTACAACCACAAGTAGTCTATGACTTTCTTGTGCTTACCTTTGGACAACTGACATTTTTGTAAACTGGCAACAATAAGCTACCTAATACATGCTGAATTTAGACTTTTACTCATCATTGGGAAACCATTTATTTATGTATTTATTTGGAGACAGAGTCTTGCTCTGTCATCCAGGCTGGAGTGCAGTGGCACAAACTCAGCTCACTGTGAACTCTGCCTCCTAGGATCAGGCAGTTCTCCTGCCTCAGCCTCCTGAGTGGCTGGGACTACAGGCATCTGTCAGCATGCGCAATAAATTTTTTGTATTTTAGTAGAGATGATGTTTCACCATGTTACCCAGGGTAGTCTCAAAGTCCTGAGCTCAGGCCATCTGCCCACCTCAACCTCCTAAAATGCTAAGATTACAGCCAGGAACCACTGTGCCCTGCTGGAAAACCATTTTCAAGCTATCTCCTAATGGTGTTGCTATTAGCCAACAGTTTATTTTAGGCAATATAACCGTCTTAGCCTATAGAAAGCCATTTATATATACTGTTTGAATATTTGAATATACTTATTTTTTAAGAATGAGTGGAAAATGGGAGGCTAGTGCTTATACTAATGATAAAAAAGAAATGCAGTCTAATAAACATTGTTAATCACAGAAATAATTACATTTTACAAAAAATTATAAAATTTTAATTTAATTGGGTGCTCATCTGACTTAGGTTGGTATATTAATCAGGATATGCTGTTGTAACAAATGCAATCTCAATGAAGCTTTTTAATTGCTCATGTTACAGTAAAATGTGAGTCAGTAAGTATCTCTCTTTGTTCCATCTAGTGATTCAGAGATCCAGGCATCCTTCTCCTAGTGGCCCTGCATTACTGGGGCCTCACAGTCCTCTAGCAAATCCCCTGCCTCCAGCTGCCAGATGAGTAAAACACCAGTTGGAGGAAGGAGAGCACACAGGAGATTTGAGGAGAAAGGCCTGGAAGTGGAACACATCATTTTTGATCATATTCTTTGGATAGATTTTACTCACATGGCAGAAGTACCTAGGAAGCATAGCTTGGTCTTATGCTCAAGAGAGGTAATACATGGGGTTTGTTGATTATAGGACATTGCCTGTGGCACAGTCGGTCAAATGTGTATTTGATTGTGAAGAAACAGATAAAAAGAATATTTAGAAATGTATAAAATGCTGGAAATAGATGGGAAAAATTATCTTTAAGAGGAGAATATAACCAGGGATTTGACGGACTTTGGCACTTTAGGAACTAGTCCTGATTCTCCTCCCACTGCTCCCTGGCTCAGTTAGATGTAGGTTTATTATGAGCTTATGCAAATATGCACAAAAGGACATTTTTAGTAGGACTGTAAATGCCTCCCCTTTTGCAGAAATTGGGCTCCAGAGAATTTAAAGAAGAGAGATACATTGTGAACATTTTCCCTGCAAGACCTAGAATGTACCTGACAGCATTCAGCTTTCTGGTTCAATATCCTAGATTATTCTGGGTGACTTTTAGATCTCTTGTAACATTGAGGAAGAGATCTGAGCCTTTTCACTTAGTCTGTATACTCTGGGATCCATCAGATAAGTAGTCATGTCAGAGTAATGCCCACAGAGAGGCAGAAGTGGATTACAGAAAGATGACAGAAAACATTTTATTTGAGGGATTTCTAAGAACTTGGCCAATGGATGACTTTCAAATACGTAAGTCAGGAGACCCAGTGACTTCTTATACAAGTGTCCCCTTTTGTTTGCTAAATCTCCACACACAAAATAAACATTCCCCAGTGGGAGACAAAGTATCACATTTTCTGAGAGGTTTAAAACAATATTAAGCTGTGAATCATCTGTTAATCTGTTTAACACACTTATTGTCTCTAGAATTAAATGCTGAGGGCAGGGACTATAACCTTCAAATCAAATTTTGTATCACAAACACACTAAACATTAAAGAACTGCCCATTTGCAGAAACAGATAGGCATAATCTGCTATAAGGCACTGAAAAAGAAGAAACTCCACTAATGCTGACCTCGAAGTACTGAGGCAATCCTCAGTCTTCTTTTGGGGCAATAGATTATGTGAGTTCTAGTCTAATAACTATTCACACCCTGAGAATAGAATATCAACTCCTGGCTGGGCATGGTCGTTCATACCTGTAATGCTAGCACTTTGGGAGACTGAGGCAGAAGGATCACTTGAGGCAAGGAATTCAAGATTAGTCTGGGCAGCATAGCAAGGCCCCATCTCTACATAACAAAAATTTAGGAAGGCATAGTGATACACACCTGTAGTCTCAGTTGCTCAGGAGGCTGAGGTGGGAAGATTGCTTGAGCCCAGGAGGCCGAGGCTGCAGTGAGCTTCCAGCCTGGGCAACAGAGCAAGACTGTTTCTCAAAAAATACAAGTACATAAAACTCACTCGGCAGGCTGATTTCGTCTTTGATGTGCAAAAGAGAACACGTGTAGACCTTCTTCATCAGTGTGTATCATTATGGAGGGTTATCATTTATGCTTCAGCATTTTGATTAGACTAAACAAATCATCTAAGAAAGATTACATTCTTTCGACCTAGGTAAATGTAAATGAAAACAACAACAGAAATTATTCTTCTTAAGAAATTTATTTCAGCAGCACCTAACTCTGGGTTATGGTGATAACTTGAAATATATTTCTAAGCTGAAATCCCTGCATGAGGGACAAGAAATTATATAGAGCTAAAGGAAGCAAACCTGTAGTAAATATACATCAGAGTAATGATGAAGAATGCAGCTTTCACTCACAGGTACTTCTAAGTCCTGCGATCAGATAAGCCTTGCAGAGGCTTTTATAATCATGGACAAGACTAATAAAGAATGGGCATTCTCAATGGTTTTGGAATACTTTGTGTAACCTTGCTGAACCTTGAATTCTCATTATTGTTTCCCTCATAGAGAAATGTTTGATATTCTGTCTTATGTGAAGGGTGGAAAACTGAAAAGGAGTCTCCAACACCGAAGTCAGTTTTCGCTGCTGAAGAATGACCTCATTGCTTCATGAGGCTATGAGAACAGAGGGCGGAATCTTCTTGAAGTCTTCCTGAAGTTGCACCGAGTGAGGTTACATAAAGTATCCTGGCGTCTTTATTAACTAAATTTTCATGCATACCATTTCCTAATTTCATGCTATGCTGCCTGGGTGCAACTTTGTACAAGAATGGATTTTGAGCAAGGTGTGATAGTCTCACAGGGCTCTTCCAGTCCAGTGAAATGAGTCAGAAGTGAGCTTCCTTTTACCCTTAATAGACAAAACCTCCTACCGTCCTCCCCCCTTCCCCTTATGGTTCCTATTCCTGGGAGTCCCTGTCTCCCCCACAACCCAGCTTCCTTCCCTTTTCAGGCCCACCATCTGTGCTCACCTGACTTCTTTTATCCCATCAAAAGCAGTTAGTCTTAGCTCATTTACTGTCAGTGATCTGCTTGACTGACCAAAGCTAATCTGATGGAGGAATATGCAGTGTTACTGTTGGAGTACATTTGTCTTTGCCATTTATTTCACTAATTCATATTGCAGACTTACTCTGTGCTATTTTCAATGGGGTATCAAAATGAATAAGGAATAATTTATTTCCAAAATGCATTTTGTCCTCTAGAACTTAATATATGTTCTCTCTCTGTTAACACATTTGTATATCCAAGGCCGTTAAGGCCAGCAGCAGTGACTCACGCCTGCTATCTCAGCTACTCCAGAGGCTGAGGCAGGATGATCACTTGAGACCAGGAGTTCAAGACCAGCTTGGACAACAAACGTAACTCTACAAAAACCATTTTTGGTGTCTCTACAAAAACCATTTAAAAATTAGCTGGGTAAGGTGGCATGAGCCTGTAGTCCCAGCTACTTGGGAGTCTATGAGGTGGGAGGATCACTTGAGCCAAGGAGTTGAGGCTACAGTCAACTATGATTGTGCCACTATACTCCAGCCTGGGTGTCAGAGCAAGGCTTTGCCTCTAAAATAAAATAAATTAAAGACCCTTAATTTCATAGAGCCTTAAACAAAAGGAACAAAGAGTATTTCGAATTTCAGACAGAGCTAATATTTCTGAAAATTTTATTTAGGAACGTTCACTACTGGTAGGCAAACAAAGGTTTGGAAAAACACAAAGTTTGTTTTCAAAATTACCTGTTGATTGAAATCCACTCAATGTTTTCATTATTTTTAAAAGCTGATTTCTGCTTGCTCATGGTTTAGCAGAAAGGACACTGAAGTAGGAGTCAAAACAGGCAGTCTCTGGTCTCTGCTGCCAGGTTTGTGGCTGCCAAAGCTCCCAGCCATTCATTCATTCTAAAACCTCACATCTTACAGGAAAAGCAGGACAAAGTGGCCTTCTATGTTGCTTCTCCAGTTAAAACTCTAGAATTCTAAACAATTGTTTGATGGCACTGGTCTCTCAAGTCAGTTGGCATCTCCAATGATCTGTTACGTTCCTCCATTTCTAACTCAAGGTCACCATATTAATCTGTTCTCATGCTGCTAATAAAAACATACCAGAGACTGGGTAATTTACAAATGAAAGAGGTTTAATTGACTCAAAGTTCTGCAGGACTGGGAAGGCCTCAGGAAACTTACAATCATAGTGGAAGGGGAAGCAAATACATCCTTCTTCACATGGCAGGAAGAAGGAGCAGATTGAGTGCCCAAAGGGAAGCCCCTTATGAAACCATCAGATCTCGTAAGAACTAACTCACGATCATGAGAACAGGATGGGGGAAACTGCCCCCATGATTCGATTATCTCCACGTGGTCCCTCCCATAACATGTGGGGATTATGGGAACTACAATTCAAGATGAGATTTGGGTTGGGACACAGCCAAAACATATTAGTCACTTTACTTTCCCTCAAGACCTTTGTTTTATTCCTCAGCAGAGTCATTGATTGTGGTCCTAGACTCAATCCTTCTTATCAGTGACTCTTGAAATGGTGATAATGGAAACTTCACCAAAGCCCCTTCCACCTTCCTCTTCTGACATCCCCAGGAGCATCAGTGACCCTGAACTCCACTTATAGGTCACAATTTTTTTTTTTTTTTCTGCTCCTTCTTCCAAGGCGAACTTTTTTTTTTTTTTTTTTAATTAACTAAGTGATATAATGCTGCTGAAAACTGCAATGTCTGTAAGGTTTTTAAGAATAAATCATATTGAACCTTCAGAATGGCTGACAACTGAGCCCTACCTCAAGCTATATGAACAACTTAAGCGGGAAAGAAATCTCTTCAGTTTTCCATACATAACTGTAACAGGCTTATCAGAGAGAGAGAGAGAGAGAGAAAGAAAGAGAGAGAGGAAGAAGAAGAAGGAGAAGGAGAAGAAAAGTAGAAAAGAAGAAAAGAAAAGAAGAAGGAGAAGGAGAAGAGAAAAGCAATTCATACACCATTACCACACTGGTTTAAAGGTGGAGGGGAAGTCGGGGCAGAAGGAGACTGTTATTGGTGGCAGAGACGTTAGAGGTCTTATAAGACTCATTAAAAGAGGGATAAAGGAAAAAATTCCAGGATTCCAAATTAGCCAACTTTTCTTGCTTCCCCTCTGCCTTCTCCAAGTCTCATTTGCTGATTTCAAGCCTGTCAGAGGCATCAGTTGAAGGCTTCAAGCTTGATAATAATAATGGATTTAAAATGGCAGGCTATGTGGTCTTTCTGCCTGGTGATGAAAGCAGAAACTTCTGTCATGGACTGAACTCATTGAGGTTGTGACTTCATCTGTCCCTGCAACTGCAGGAGGCCACAGCCTCCATTCTGAACAGTGATTCCTGTAGAGTTGCAGGATTTTATAGGTGAGAAAATGGAGGACTGGAAAAGTAAGGAAAAATTTCCAAGATTATAAAACTTGTTAGAGACAGACCCAGGAAAAGAATTCAGATCTCTTCCCCTCCATCTGGTTCCTTCTGTATCAGAATGGTTTTCTGTCTCAGAGAGCCCAGGGGAAAGACTTTCTCCTTTATGGAGGACAGTGAAATGGGGCCCCTAACACTGGTTATCTTTAGACCATTGTTTAGTGGACTTCACCATTTAATCTTTAACATCTCATTCCCTAAATTGTCTAAAGTTTTGGAAAGTAAATCACTCCTCTGATATTAGTTTTTCTTTGGGGCTTCTTCAATTTGTGTAAGAAAACACAGATAAGTTATGTGAGCACTGATCATAATTTCAGTCATCATGATCTCAACTTCCTACCCCCACATTGACAAGTGAAGATTCTGATATCTAATCATTGAAATTCTGAGTAGAAACCCAGGAAATGTTTCATCTCTCTCTCTTTTACTTTCTTCATGTCTAGAGATAGATAATACTTAAGCAACTTTATGGGGATTTTTAAAGCTCTTTCTACTAACTTCCAGATGGAAAATAGAATGTTTTTTAAAAACACTCAAATTCAGGAGGCACTGTCAGAGTAAAGCTAATATGAAAATAACTACTTGTAAGAAAATAAACACGGAGCTCCAATAGTGGCAGAAAATAATGTGTACAATGTGGATAATAAATAATACCATTAAATTCTTGTATCATTCCCGCTTTCTGTCAAGATAAAAAATGTGATATTTATTGCTTGGCCCATAATTACTTTTATGCTTGAAACAGGAAGGAATGGAGTTGATGATACAGGAAGGTATTAGTCAAGTGTCTTTTTCTATGGGGATGGGGGACGGGGAGCGTTTTTATTTAAAGGCAAAGTGAGTTCTTCTCATCAGCGTCTCCTTTCTACCAACCACCCAAGACGGAAAGGGTTTTTGCCATTTCAGCTATTAGAAGTGATTGATTCTCTGTCATACCTTTCTGAGCTGTGTGGTTGTGGTGAATATAAAAGAGGAAAGGGGGAAGGAGAGGGGGACCAATATTAAGGACAGGCATGAAGAACAAGGGATAGATTATTAGCTTACAGTAATAACGATGAGTTTCTCAAAACAACACTTTTTGCCTGGTTATATAGATTATTTGCTATTACCCCAGAAACTCAGATCTTGATTTCAATCAGGATTTCAACCTCCACCTGCTCCCATTCCAACTCTACTCCATCTTCTTAACCTTATATGCTTTGAAGAAAATCTTTTGAAATAATTTCACCAAGAAGATTAGTTCTTTTCCAGATAACAGCTGCATGCACTATTTTGGAAAGAACTTTGATACCATCTTCAAACATTTGAATCCTGAAACAACTGAAGCAAAGCTCCAGAGGTAGATACAGCCAGCAGTCTCACTAAAATCAGCTTCTTTACCTACAGCACAGGCTCAATGAAAATCAAAATCTGTCCTCCGTGAGTTTCAAGGCTAAAAATAAGGTACTTGTAGCTTCAGCACCTGAGGGCTTAAATCACATTTTATATTCCATAAATGTGGCCACATTGTCTCTTTTCCCTTTTGTTCTTTTTCATTTCTGACAGAAAGCATTTGAAGTTTTATTTCAAATCACCTGGCTGTCGGCATAATGAACCTTAGATTTAGATTTGCGATTGTTTAGGGGCGTGTGTGTGTTTGTGTGTGCATTCGTGTGAGCGTTTAATTAAACGGATGTGAAATGCTGTCTGAGCCGAAGGCAGTAATTTTTCTTCTACTCATTTAATGTTGCACAGATTATGGCAAGCTTTTTTTGTATAATCTGTCGTATAATACCACTGCCTTTTAAGCATGCTGGTCTAGTCAAAGCATTCATTTAGATGGGAATAAAAGTTTAATTACTTTCTTTCACCTTTACACATTTGTTACAAATTAATGTGGTGTCTCTAAGATACTGCCTTGAATGAACAAGATTCCCATTCTAGTGAGAGGTCTGGTTCTAAGGAGCTGTGTATGACTCTGGAGAAGTCACTGTCTGCAATAGTCAGGATAGGCTAACTGCTACCAAAAAAAAATCTTGCAATTGAATTCTATTTCTTGTTCAAGTAAGACTTAAATTTGGATTGTAAGATGAGACACATATTACCTCTGACATAAGCAAGGGAATTTTATTGGGCATCACTTATGAGTGCTTTGGTAAAACAATAGGGGAGTTAAGCCGAAAGTGTAGTATTAGAAGATTGGCTCCTCTGTCTTAGTTGTACGCAACACAAATGCGATTTAATAGGGAGCTTATAAAGCAATGATATGCAAGGCAGCCGGTGCAACACTGAGCCATGGGAAAGACCACCAGCATCTTGGCCTCAAAAACCAGAACCAGGCATTTGTGTGACATTAGGATTTTCATCCTCTGGCTGCTCCCTCTGCAGGACAGATTCATTTTCTCTCACTGTGGGTCAGCTTTTTCTACCATGTTATTATGTAGAGACATGGTAGTGATGGCTTGATTTATGTATCATCAATCTCTATCTTCTGGGAAAGAATGGACTTGAGTGTGGGAGTCGCCATTCCCTGCATCATGTGAAGAGATTGGATTCTGATACGGTTGAGTGTGGTGCACCAAAGCCATCAACACGAGCCAAGACACAGGGTTGCCCTATAGTCACATAAGGGATGTTTTAGGAGGTATGTGAGTGGAGGGGAGGGTAGCATCATTTTATTCTTTCCCATCTGAATTCCCATCTTCCTGACAGAATGCCAAAGGTAAACAGTGTGAAAATTGTCAGAAGCAAAATGAAATCACTTGTGTCAAACTCTGACAAAATAGGGTCAGAGAAGGCCATGAAGTGAGTGTTCTCATGCATGATTTGCCTGGTAACAGGAACTTCTACAATAAATTTTCCCAAACCATAGCTTTCTACAGGAGTCACACAAGGGCTGCAGGCCCCACAAGGACAGACAGCTGCATATGCAGAACACTCACCGGACACTCGTTCTCACAAACTCATTTCCAAACTGCAGGGGCCTAACCCTCACGCTAAGACCACAGGTTCTATTGAGCAACTCCTAATGCTCGACAATCACTACTCTCCAGCTCTTGCGAGACACTGTGAGTACCAATAAGTTTGATTTCAAAACAGCTTGCATAACCTCCTCTTTCCCCAATGAATCCTAACTTTTTACTTTGTTCTCCTGATATACCAGAGGCCATGCTAATCTCTCTCTATATATATGTATGTATGTGTGTATATATATGTGTATGTGTGTATATATATATATATTTTTTGAGACAGGGTCTTTCTCTGTCACCCAGGTGGGCAGTGTCACAAACGTGGCTCACTGCAGCCTCAAACTCCTGAGCTCAAGTGATCCTCCTGCCTCAGCTTCCTTTGTAGCTGGGACTACATGCATGCACCACCATACCCCACTAATTTTTTTAAGTTTAGTAGAGATGAAGTCTCCCTTTGTTCCCCAGGCTGCTGTCGAACTTCTGGGCTCAATCGATCCTCCTACCTTGGCCTCATAAAGTATTGGAATTACAAGAATGAGCCACCATGCCTGGTCCCTGGTCTATATGTATGTCCTGTGTTACAATCTTACTTTGTATATATTATTTTTAAATGAAATGTTTTACTTAGAGATTCATTTCTATTTTTTATGTTGACACCAGTACCCTATGGTTGTGCCCTCAATAGGAATTATCCTATACTATCAACATTATCTTTCTCCCTCTCTTATATCAAATGTGTCTTTTCGTGTCTTTTCTTTGACCTAGCTCCTCATATCTATGTTCTCTGCTAGGTTGAGCTGATAAATGAATCCCTGCTGAAGGGTTTATGAGTAATTGTGATTTAAGGAGTTAATCTTCTCATGGGTGCATTTCCCACAAGTCTCCAATATCTGTAATTGTAAAGGAATGTTCAGTATTTACTGGGCACTTATTACATGCAAAGATTAGGCTATTCTGTCATTTCTATAAAGAAATATCTGAGACTGAGTGAATTATAAAGAAAAAAGGCTTTAGTGGCTCATGAGTCTGCAGGCTGTACAGGAAGCATGGTGTCGGCATCTACTCAGCTTCTGGGGAAGCCTCAGGAAACTTACAATCCTGGCGGAAAGTTATGGGGCAGCAGGTACATAACATAGCCACAGCAGGAGCAGGAGATCTCATCAGGGGAGATGTCACACACTTTTAAATGACCAGATGTCAAGAAAACTCACTCATTATCATGAGGAGAGCATAAAAGGGATGGGGCTAAAACACTGATGAGAAATCCATCTCCATGATCCAGTCACTTCGCACCAGGTCCCACCTCCAACATTGGGGATTACCATTCAACAAGAGATTTGGGTGGGGACACAGATTCAAACCATATCAGGCATTGTGCTAGATGATATGGGTAATACCATGTCAATTGAGAAATGGCTCTGCCAGCATGGGAATGAAACTTGTTGCCTTTGGCATTCAATTGCTAAAATGTTCACCTTTTCCACCTGAGAGGTGTTATCTTTGGACAAGTTAGTTACATTTTTTAGAAAGGTACGGGTATAATAGTAACTACCTCATAGAGTTGTTTGTGAAAGTTAAATGATATGTAGAGATATGTACAGTGCATATTAATACAGCAACTGGCTCATTGTAAAGGGCCATTGCTTCTTATCTTTTAAATACTTAAGCACATATACATTTTCTCTTCTTAAAAGGATGAATTTAATCTATCTTTTTAAGCCATATTTCTAAAGTGACCTTTTGTGTTACTGCCTGTTAGAAAAATCACTTACCACCAAAGACATATTTCACTAGCTTGAAGAATTTAAGTTAGCACTGTGGAAACATTTTGTTCATATTCCCTTGGTTGTTAATTTGAAGTTTTCATCTGTAGCCTGTAGTTGGTTTATGAATGGTTTGGGAATGTCTTTGGACAATTAAAGCTACTAGGACATCTATAAAATCTGTGTACCAGTGTCCCTGGTTTCTTTCTCTCTCTCTCTCTCTCTCTCTCTCTCTCTCTCTCTCTCTCTCTCTCTCTCTCTCTCTCTCTCTCTCTCTCCCCCCCCCTCCCCGGTATCCCTTCCTCCATCCCTCCCTCCCTGTCTCCCTTCCTCTTGCTCTCTAAGTTCTAAGTTCTATTTCAAGTGATGCTCTTTTCCTTACACACTAATTCTGTACCAACATGGCTAGAATAAAAAGAAAATCAATAAGGAAAATGAAGACTTCCCACAGTAAATCTCAGAAGACAATTTATTTTTTTCTGTCTCTTGGATTGTGAGCTCTGTTTTAACCATACTAAGAGAAGTATTTCATAGAGGACTTCTGCTCTCAGTCCCATGCTGTTTTTTGATTGGTAGCAAACTATATCCTGACAGTAGACCCTCCTACTAGTCCTAAGAAAATGATAACATTTATAGAGCATCAATCCTACGTAACACCCTCTATATAGTTCTCTTCACAACACAGTCACATTTATTATTAACCCCTAAGACTCAGAATGATGAAGGAATTTGCACAAAGTTTCACAGTCTGTGAGTATAAGAACTGACATTTGGAACTGGGTTAGCTTAAATCTAAAGGACTTTCTCTTTCTCTTCCACCATTTTTACTCTTCAAGATTATATTAGCCTAATATTCCAGAAAGAGAAAACAAACATACTGCTAAATAATTCATTAAATAAGAACAGGGGATAGATCTACATACTTTGGTTATCTACTTATTTTTAAAAATTTTTGGCTTAAAGTGAGGATTATTTTCTTGTTTCTGGACATTATTAAAGTGAGATAAGCAATAAAACTGAACTGTGAATGACCATGTATACCCCCTTGAACATGCATTTTCTTCAATGAGAAAGATCTTCTTATGAGGTCTGAATTCTCACATTTAAAAGCAAACCTGTTCCTTAGAAGTGCGTTGGTAGAGAACCAGGGCACTGGATCTATCAACACAGGTCTCCCTTTGGGTTTCTCCATGCCACTTTGTATAAAAACAGTGGCAAAATTCATAGCACCAATCTCATAAGCTTGTAAGAAACAAATGAGTGAATGCATTTGCAGAGTAATTAGAACAGTACCTTGTTAAATACTCATAAAATATTAACTTTTTCAATTATTAGAAATGCAAGAAAGGTGTCTTTGAGTTTTCTGGCTGAATTTGCCCTTTTGGCAGCCGTAGATCTAAAGGATCTATAGTTTTTGAAGCTGCAATAATTTAATGTTATTTGGATCTCTTCCCTGTCATCCAAATTAGCCAATTCCCTATGGCATTTGAGATTTGAATGTACCCCTCAATTTTTTTTAAACAATCAAATTCTAAACTCTAGGCCTCTTTTTCATTTGTCTGTTTTGAGAAGTCCAAGTATTTAGGAACATCTCTTTAAAATTACTAAGAGTAATTTCTTTCCCTTTCAAACATTTCTTTCACAATGTACATCTTAGAGATTAAATGAAAAAATCTATTACTTTTAACAAAGATGTCCTTGAATACCTCATCTGCTCATTTCATTTATAATGGAGATAATTTTTATGTGTAAACTCAGGCACAACTAAAGAAAGCAAACATACTTATTGAGGTTTAAATATTTTACTTCGTTTTTCATGCAAATTAATTTCTTCAAATTCTTAAACTTTCTTAGGCTTAAACAAGTGTTGGTTCAACCCATGGGAGTGAAGTGTTGACACAAGAATGCAAATATTGTAGAGGTGCGTGCCAGCCTGGCGCATGTGGCTGCAAGGCTGTATTCCTTTTCCTTTTGGGCTCACACAGTTGGCCACCTTCTGGCTGTCACCTGCAGTCCTAGGAGTGGTGCTTTCCACCTTACAACATTTGCTATTTAGTCTACCAAGGGTAGGTGAGACTGCGATTTTACCTGGCCAGGGAAACTTACATTCCCTCTATTGCTGTACTACCCACCAACCTCCGCCCTACTCACAGATTTACTCTGATTTTGAGGCAAAGACTCAACACCAAAAAAACTGCATAGACACAACTTTCATCTTCTGATGGAGTATTTCCAGCAGTTTTTTTTTTTTTTTTTAACCAAGGTTATGTGCATACGTAAAGCGTCTATTAGTTCTACAGGTTTGTTAAACAGTCTGTCCAGATTCCCTTCCTGATGTTTTCTAAGAAATGTTGAGGTTAATGTTGGAAGTCTAACAGTGATGACTTAGGTTCCAGATCTGGCTCTGACACTGTCTGTTGTGTACATTGCCTCAATGTCCTCATCAGCAAAATGGGGATAATAACAACTCCCCATGAGATCGTTTTGAAGAAAAATAAATGAGTAAATTATCAAAAAGATCCAAAATGTACTATCATGTATTACTAAAATTATTTAACTTTAAATTTACATTTATTTTATTAAATATTAGGTACGTTACTAAATTATTAAAAAATATATTGTTACTTTCCAGAAGATCCATTTGATATTTCCTACCATATCACTAACATGCTTAGTGTTTTAGTCAACTTTCAGTGTTAGGGATTTAGTTTTATGAAAGAGGAGGCTTTTGCTCATTCCCCACTTTTGCCCTGCCGTATCTACCCACCCACCCATATGCAACACATATTACCCACCCAGCTGCACACCACACAGCCACTCGCACTTGCACACACACTCACTTCCACCCCAATCCTCCTAATAGAGTTGTATCATAATTTTGATTAGAACAATACTCACTATTTACATTACTATGCCCCTGTACTAATATTTATTTACTTTTTCATTCTAAATTGTATTTGCTTAATTACCTATGTACCTCACCCCAAATTATTTGCCAGTTCCCTAAATCTCCTTTCGCAACATCAATTGTCACCAGGAAGGAGTCTATTAATGTCATAGTCTTAGCTCAGGCTAAAACAAATTATCAAATACTGTATGGTGTAAACAACAAACATGTACTTCTCTAAGTTCTCCTGTCTGGGAAGTCCAAGATCAAAGTGCTGGCAGATACAGTGTCTGATGAGGGCCGTTTCTGTTTTTGCAGATGGCCTTCTCCTTGTATCCTCACATGGTAGAAAGGGAGCAAGACAGCTCTCTGGGGTCCCTTTTATAAGGTCCTTTTTATAAGGACACTAATTCCATTTATGAGGTTTCCACCTTCACAACTTAGTGACCTCTCAAAGGCTCTACCTCTTAATCCCATCACATTTGGGGTTAGAATTTCAATATATGAATTTTGGAACTACATAGATATTCAGTCCAAAACAGTCATCTTGAAGATTTATCTTCCAGAGCCAATTCCTAACTTGCTGAAGTTATCATCTTGTGATCTCTCTTCACCTCCATCCTAATGATTCTCTTTACTCCTTTCCTATGTTGGATGTCTCATTTTCCATATCCCCTTGTATTAGGGCTACTGCCCTAGGGCTTCTTTAACAGATTATGATAAGCTTGGGTACTAAAAACCATTAAAATTTATTCATTTTCAGCCATGGAGACCAGCAGCCTCAAATGGAGGTGATAGCATGCTCTCCCCATGAAGGCTCTGGGGATAATCCTCCTTTGCCTCTTGCAGCTTTTGGTGACTCCAGACATGCTGTGGCTTGCTGTTATATAACTCTAACTTTTCCAGCTCCCTCTTCCTATGGTCTTCTCTCCTGTATCTCTGTGAAATCTGCCTCTGTCTTCCTCTAATGAGGACATGTGTCATTGGATTTAGGGTAACACCTAAATCCAGGATGACCTCATCGCAAGCCTCTTAATTACATATGC
The DNA here is from genome assembly GCF_047675955.1 of Chlorocebus sabaeus. NCBI lineage: Eukaryota > Metazoa > Chordata > Mammalia > Primates > Cercopithecidae > Chlorocebus > Chlorocebus sabaeus. Next base: position 30,423,913 of record NC_132921.1, on the reverse strand, counting down.
AATGACTCCTTTCCAAATAAGGTCACTTTCTCAGGTCTAGGGTGGACATAGCTGTTGGAGGGTCATGCAGCCCACTATATCTTTATCTTCTATTCTCATTTTACTTCTTCAGTTTGGTAGAACACTTTCTCCAGTAGCTGGAGGAAAATTTAGCTTCCACCTTTTTAATGAAAAAAAAATGCAAGGTAAATTTTCTGAAACATCACATGTCCAAAATGTCTTTATTCTATTTATAAATATTATTAACAATTTGTCTTGAAATAGACTTCCAGGTTGGAAATCATACTTCTTGAACGTTTTGAAGGCATTACATTCTTGTCTAGCTTAAACTAGTCTAAAGCAATTTTCATGTCATACCCTTTTTGTGTGATCTTTTCCCTCTCTGGAGTCTTGTAAATTCTTTCTGCCTCAGTTCGTCGGTGTTTTTAGAATCATGTAAGTGCTTTCAAACTAATTGTACTAGGCTTTTCTCAATCTGGAAAATCATACTTTGCAGTTCTGTGAAATTTTTTTTCAATTAATTTGTTGATGACTTTCTCTGTTGTTCCGGTCTCTCTTTCTGGAGCTCCTATACTTCGAATATTGGGTTTTCTAGCATGGTTCTGCTTTTATAATCTTTTCTCATCTGTTTACTATTCTTTGATCTTTGTGAACTATTTTCTGAGAGATCTCTTAGGTTTGTTTTCTAGCTATTTCTGTTACCATATGTTTTTAATTTCTAAGAGCTCTTTTTGTTCTCTGAGTGTTCCATTTTTATAGCATTATTCTCTGGGAAAAAATAATACTGATTTTAATTTTATTTTGCTTTGACTTTTCCTCCCCACCTTAAACTTATGTGAATGGGCTAGGAAATAGGAATCAAAAAACCAACCTTATGACCATGTACCTCCTGGCAATGGGACATTTTCTTTTTGTTTAAAACTGCATTCTATTTTCACCATCCTGCTCAAAGGTGATTTATCAAGACCATCCTACTCAGTCTGCTCATTCTTGGAGTATGGTAGAACTTTGCCTGAGTCTCATTGAGGTTCAGGGCAGAGAGACATTTACTTTTGGTTGGTCATATCTCCTCTGGCCATGATTTTCCATTTTATCATATCTGTTTTGCCTGAAGGGAGAGGCAGAAACTGTCATAAGCCCCAATCCCTACTTCAGGAGGAACTCTATCATTCTTACTATTTTCCCATTCAGCATGCCTTGGTCAGCTTCTGATTTTGTACAGTTTAGTAGAAAAATCAACGAACGGTGAATCAGACACATAGAAATTGGTCAAATTCTGTTATTAATAATCTTTGAGGTTGGAGTGCAAGCTCCTCTAGGTCTCAGTTTTCCTCATCTGTAAGATGGAAGGAGTAGTACTAAACTGGAAGTGTCTGAGCTCAGCTAGGTACCAGTTCTTCTATAGAAGTGCCTAAACAGATTGCTCCCAAGAGCAAAAAGAAATTGAGTGGCTTGCTGCACCTATCAAACCACCATGGCACAAGAATACCTATGTATCAAACCTGCATATGTCTCCCAGAACCTATAGTAAAATTTTTTTAAAAGGAAAAAAAAAAATAGAAATTGAGTGACTCTCACTCCCTTCTCTCTCCAGCCACAGAAGGACACTTTTATCCGTTTCTACCTAAGGACCTAAAACCTTTGTTGTCTGATTAATACTTTTCTGGAGACCAGGCTTTCCTGTCCAAGAAAACTGTTTTAAAAGTATCTGGTCTCAGTGGCTTCAATGTTTCTGTCCCTAAATTCTGTGATTTGATATGATACTTTTGTCTTCTTGCCTTTAAGACTTGAAGCATCAAGGACCCACATGATGACTGCTGATCCATGGCATTTATGAGTACACCAACAATCTCTTTCATAACATGCATGTGGTTTCTTCTGTAGTTCTGGAACTGGACTGTGTATGGTGCTGCAGAGTCTTGACAATCGGCTTAAATTAATAAAGAAATATGGTAACAGCCAGGAGGTCCCACTTTGAAGGCTTCAAAAAGATTATAATGGTTCCAACAGCATAGAAATTGTTCTTAACTTCTTAAAAACCATAGTATACCTCAGCAGGCAGATACTTGCAGATTAATAATCACTTTACAGCACTGTTGGAGATCAGTTATCCATCATCGCAATATGGACTATATCGCCGGAGAGAATTTTAGGAGGTTTGAATGCAGAATGCACTGCAAATGCAGCACTAAAAGAGTTATTTCTTCCATCTTATGAAATGTATTTTTGTCTAGCAGATAAATTGTATCATTAGACATTTTTATGCACTGTCTGGCTGTGTACTGGCATCAACAGCTTTTACCTACTCCCCACCCCATTTACAAAATACAGGAGAGCAAATGGCAACTTTTCTTGAGTACCAGGAGACCTGTTGTACAAGTATTATGACTATTGCATTTGGTATATTTTATTATATTCCAGTGTAATTTCCAGAATAAATTAAGGTGTTAATAAATAACTAGAGTTCAAAGAGTAGAAAACATTGTTTCAATGACAGAAAGAGAATATAGTTAAACATGCAAAGCAACCTCTTTTAAATTCAAAGAATAATTCAACAGTGGAATATGATCTGTGAAATTAATCAAAAATAAAATAGATAATTTTTATTTGAAAAATATTTTTAGATTATAAATGTCATACAATTTTGATAAAAAGCAAGCATGGAAAAAGGAAAACAAAGACATTAGTATGTTGCTATCCTTTCCCAGCTGATATTTATTTTATTTTATTTTATTTTATTTTATTTTATTTTATTTTATTTTATTTTGAGAGACAGGGTCTCATTCTGTCACCCAGGCTTGACAGCATTGGTGCAATCATAGCTCACTGTAACCTTGAACTCCTAGTCTCAAGAGAGTCTCCCACCTGAGTAGCGATATTTATTTTATCACCTTATTTTTCAAGATTATAGATACAGTTTAGATCAGAATATTTTAAACTTTAGCAAGCATCAGTATCACCTGCAAGACTTACTAAAGCCAGATGAAGAGCATTTGGTGGTTCCTGATTCAGAACCCTGGCCAGGGTTTAGAATCAGGTCTTCAAGAGGGTCCAGTTTACAACACGATCCAGCTAATACCATAATGTTTACTGACCAGTCATTTGAGTAGTAGGGATAGAGTTCAGGGACATAGATTCCTGAACGGCTAGACCTGATAAACACCTTATATCCTCCAACTGATTTCACAAAATAGAAAGCAGCTTATTTATACCAACTAGTCAAATGAATTCATATTACTTGCTGTAACAGATTGTGTGATAGCAAAGAAACAAACGATCACTGAAGAGATTTGTTTCTCTTTTGATCAACAAAGATGGATAACCTATTATGCTGCCATACAAACCAGGAAGAACACTTATAGCCCAGGAAAATTTCTCCCTGGCTCATTTTCTTTCATCACCATGTTTTACTCATCGTAAAGATAGAGTATGAACCACAAATCTGTGAGTCTTATATCTGTTAATTATTGACTAAGAGAAAGCTTTATGGCAAATGGTGGGTTTCAGCTTTAATAAATAATGGGGTTGATTCTGCCCAATGACAGATGTGTGTAATTCTCATTAAAATCAGTGGCAGCTACACAAGTGAATCAAAGCAAAATGGTGTCTTTTACAGAATGTTCTGATTTTGTAAATTATTCACTCTCTCTCACATATGAGACATATGCTATTGTTCTCTGTAGGGAATAAGAAAAAATCTTTTAGGCAGGATGTAGTTTCAAATTTTAGACTTAGAATGTGCAACTAAGAAAAGATATAAAATGTTTTTTACCCACAGTCTTTAAATAAAACTGAGTTAATAATCGTTTTTGAAGATGCTTCTAGATACTGTGGAATGGGAAGTGTTGAAAATGCTTCCAGTGCTGTGGACGGGGAGGGTTGGCGGATGACTGTATAGATACCTGCTTGTCTCTGGATTTTCCAAATATCAGGTTAGTCTAGCAGTCTTTGCCAAACTGTGGCAACAATCAATAGTATCATAACCAGTGACTAAGAAATATAAAGGGCATCTCATTATTGTAAAACACAGATGCAACTAGAAGGGCTCAAAGGTGTTAAAAATTAAGCAATGAGTTAGAAGACTGTTAAGCTGAACTCGGGTCTTTGTTCTGTCATTGAGATACTCAGTACCTACAAGGGCTTCAGTTAACACATCTATAAAATAGAGAAAATACTATCTGCTCATTCTGCCTGCCTGGGATGCTGTAATTAACAATAATGAAAAACTGTTGAAATAACGAAAAGCACTAAATTAATTAGAAGAATAAACATCAGAGGAAGTAGACTGGGCACGGTGGCTCATGCCTGTAATCCCAACATTTTGGGAGGCTGAGGTGGGCAGACTACCTGAGGTCAGGAGTTCAAGATTAGCCTGGCCAACATGGTGAAACCCTCATCTCTACTAAATACAAAAATTAGCCAGGTGTGGTAGCTCACGGCCTGTAGTCCCAGCTACTGGGGAGGCTGAGGCACGAGAATCGCTTGAACCCAGGAGGTGGAGGTTGCAATGAGCTGAGATTGTGCCACTGCACTCCAGCCTAGGCGATAGAGTGAGTCTCCATCTCAAAAAAAAAAAAAAATGTTGGAGGAAGCATGCTAATCCCCATTGCAGCAGCTCTTTGACAAATAAACCTGGACTCTCTGATCACCAGGATAATCGGAATGAGTCTCCTTCAAGATGTTCAATCTTTTGGTGCCTGAGATCTTTCCTAACCCACAGATTTAAGATGGCAAAGCATGTCATATGATCAATTGTCCCCATCCCAACCAAATGTTCCCCTAATTCTTGGTCAGCAATGCATCTACATAGGTTTGGGAGAAAGAGAAAGAAGCACTTTAAAAGGAAAGAAATGAAAGGATGTTTTGTGTTTATTCTTGGTTGTTTCGTTCCACCACCGTTTTGTTTTCCCAGAATTATTCCTCATTTTTTGCAGACTCTTCTTTGATTAGCTACATATCTTAAGATGCTCCAATAGTCTTTAATTATCTGCAGTTCCAAATATAAATTTTAACTGAAAATTGTTGATTAAATACAATTTAATGATTAAAAAAAAACTTCCAACGTTAATGAATTTATAGCACTTGAGAAGAATGTGGAAACAAAGCAACTGGGTTTCTTCTTCCAATACTAATGTGCTTGGGTATACCATTAGGATACTGTCTGAGGTAGGAATGTATGATGGGGAAATAGAATATTCAGTGGCTTGAGCACTTGTGTTGGTGTAGGAAAACCTATAGGTAGAAAAGAGAGAGAAAATGCGTAAATGAAACTAGATCTGACTGCTGCTTTGTCATTTCTCTAGAGATCTTCTTGTAAACATTGACTGCTGTTTAATCTGTAGGACCTTCCAAGCTTTTCTAAAATGTGTAAAAGTCTCCCCCTGTAGACACCAAGACCTGATTATTTAAATGCAATGTTTCAAGCTACATCACAACCACCTGCCACATCTTGCTGTTTCTAGGCAGGAGGCATCTATAAGACTGTTTCATTAAAGCAAGAGACTTGGGATCAAATAAGTTCATTGTGTTCTCTGCATACCCTAAATGTGAAAAGAATATCCACCGTAAATTTGATGTCAGAGATTTGGTTCCATATAGAGCAAATTTGGAAAAGAGAAGTTTTGTAACATAACTTCAACAAACTACCTTTCCCCACCTCTTCCCCTTTCTTCTCTTCACTCTTTTTCTTCATCATCTTTTTTAGAGTTATGGTCCTTGTGGTATCATGATTAAAGTTTCCTGTTACACACATAGATCTCCTCCTCTCTGTCAACTCTTTATTAAAATGTTTTTCAAACATTAATGTGAGCATGAATCCTCTATTCAGTGTGTACTGAATCTGAAATTGCAAATTCTGATTCAGTAGGTTTGAGGCAGGAAGAGAACCTGCATGCAAACTGGCTCCTAGATGATACTGGTGATGCTGGTCCAGGAAAGTCAACTTTAGGAAAAGTATAGATTTAGCTTCCTACCAACTTTCTGTCTACATGATTGTCTCAAAAAGATCTGAAGTCAAAGATTCACATTCTAACCTGACATCAGTTTTCTACAATTATGATTACACATTATGGAGGTTTTGCTGCATAATGAAGTATGATTTTGATAGTAAACCTAGAGGACTGAGAGATTGCTAAAGGCAAAATAAAACCAAACACACAGAGGGAGATAGAAATAAATGTTATATGCTGAGATCTCAAAAACATGAGAAGTAAATCTTTCTGTTGAATTAGAAAGATTGATTCTCAATAGCCTGTGGCTTGGAAAGGGGAAGCAATAATTCCTGGCCTTGATTCTACTCTCTGCTGCCAGGGGACCTTTGCTTTGTAGCTATTTTATCCACAGTGGGCAGATATTTTTGTTAAGTCCCCACACTATTTCAAATGCAAAAGATGGTGCTTCCTACACTCTCCCCCAGGTGAAGATCAGATTCACCTGTCACCCTCCTAAACAGGACTCACAGAACATAGAAGCTTCACCTGGGAGTGAAATCTCTTTCATCTGAATTTGCTAGGTTGACAAGTCTAAGACCCGACACCACTCATCACCCTGATCTGACCTCATCTGAGCCCATTATCTTTAATTTTATATGCAGCTTCTATAGTAAATATGAAGTGGAATTTTCCTTTTTTTACAAACATTTATTGTGAGTAGCATAAACATTTTGACTCTGTATTATTTTATAAGTTTTCTGATGCATACAATTAATGTGGATATAAATCAAAATGATGGCAGTCCTTCTACGGTTTTTTGAAGTCCCCAGGAGAGCTGTTGGGGTCTTTAATTGCTTACTAATGTAAAAATATCATTGTTAGTAAAGCATAAATCACAGCAATTTTGCCCACTAGAGACTAAAAGCAGCACAAGATGTGGTAATTAAGATATACTAATAGACCTGGCAATTTCTATAATAGGAGCTTTTAACAAGGTAAGAAAAGAATGTCATCTCTTATGCTACAGTTAGGCAACAAATAAAATAGGAAGTTTTCCTCTTGCAAAAGAGATCACCCTGCTTAAGAAACAGTAGCCAGAAAGTGTTTTTGTAAGAAAGTGTTTTTTTCTTTCTTATTCTGTTGTTTTCCTAGTCACATAGCAGCTTATGAGTATAACCTTAGTGTGCGAATTAGCTTCAAAAATTTTAAAGATGAGGAGGATCTTTGGAACCTAATTTCTTTGTTTACATGACTGGGAAACTGAGACTAAGACAAATAAAATAGCTGGTGTTAGCTAATTGGGAGCAGAGCTGGGACTAGAAACCAGGCACTTGCTTCCCAGTGAAGGGCCCTTTCTATTTTTTTAGTTTTGTATGTCACCAAAGACCTTCAAAAGTTTTCAAACCTTGAATATTCTTTTTCCTAGTTTATACTCCCCTCCTTTTTCCATGATGTTTGGTGTATCTCCTTTGAAGAATCCTTGAAGCTGGGCATCATTGGTAACATTTGGATTGCATAGTAGGAAATTATTTGTTTTGGGCTACTAGGAACAGCAAAGACCCCACCTCTTTTGAGGGATAGGAAAAAGAATGTGTCTCCAGACCAAAGCTAAAGCTTACCTATGGCTTCTAAAGTGAAATGAGAGTCTGTGTTAAAATAAGGAGTTGTGCTTTTCAGACATGATGTTCAGGAGCTGTGTGCAACAACAACAAAAACAATCGATTTCTTCTTTAACACAAGTTAAACCCAATTAGCATTAATTAGAATTAAATTCACACAGGAGGGGAGCCACATTGAAAAGGCAAGCAACTTCAATTCCATTTAACACCTCTTCACTCTTATATGGAGCCTTCCATCAAAGGCTCTCAAGATGTTTTCAGACCTAGAATGTTCTTTTCTTATTTTACTAAGTTTTTTCCTCTTTTCTCTCTATCTTACCCCATTTATTAATTGATCCGTTAAGTTGGAACACCTGCAATACGTTGTATGTTAGGCTGTGTACTAGGTAATAGGGATAGAAGATGATCAAAACCTCCTATTTTACCCTCCCTGATGGAATTTGCAGTCAAATGGAGGAGAAATACAGGAATCAAACATGCAAACAAGCACATACATAATTGCAAATTGTAGTGTGATACATAAAAGTAAAGTCAGTTGCTTAATTATTTATGGGGTGACCTGGGCATAATATGTGAGCTAGGGAAGGATTATCTTAGGAGATAGAGAGAAGAGCATGTGAAAACATGTGAGTGATGAGCAAGGTCAGTGTGTTTATTTTATTTTTCAAAATAAAAATTTTTGAAAAATAGATTTCTCCAGATACTCCCAGAGAATGGATTATCATGGCGTGAGCTCAGAGATCATTGAAGAAGGTGTTTCAATAGTGCTGGTGAAAGAGGGCAGTGGCCAGAATTTTGGTGGTGACAATGAAGACAGAAAAATGGATGGAGAGGAGATGTATTTTGTAGGTACAATTGATAGGACTTAGCTGAAACATTTGATGTATGCAATATGGGAGAAGGGAAACTCAGGAATGCTTAGAAAGTTTACTTGAGTACCTGGTTAATTTACAGTGTCAATGAGTATTAATTTAAGTATGGCCAGGGAAGAATGGGTTAGTGGAAACTGGGATGTTTGGGGTATACCTGAGGTACTTAGGTGATGATTCCTGTCTGGAGCACAGAGGAGTGGTCTTCTAGGGGTGCTGTGACATAAATTGAGTAATAGACAGGATATGATGAGAGAAAAAAGATGTGTGCCTAATACCATGTCCTGGGGAAATCAGTGATTAGATGTTAGGGGAAGTAGGGCCATGGACATAGCTTGAAGACCAGGAAAAAACTGTCATTTACTTCAAGTGTCATTCACAAATGAGAAGGTGGTGAAATATACAAATATTTCTGAGAGTTTAGCAACTCATCAGATTTAGCAACACAACATCTTGACTGCCTTAATAAGAAGCTTGGTGGGTAGTGGGGCTGGTGAAATTTTGAGAGAAAACATTAGGTAGATAATTCCTGAGAAGGAAACAGGGAAAGATAGTCACAACTGGAGATAGATGTAGAATTAAAAGAGTTATTTTAAGAAAACCAGGGCACTTTACAACATTGATAGAAGTGGTCAATGAAGGCATGGGAGACACGATGGAGAGACAAGATCACTAAAGGAACAAGGTGCTTGCGAGAAACAGATGTGGAGTGAGTGACCTTAAATAGAAGCAGGGGTGGTTTCTTCATTGAGACAGGAGAGAGAAGAGGGATGTTTTTGCAGGTAGGTGTGAGTTTTGTTGGTAGGAAGATGAAATGATTTGAGTTTCATGATTTCTCCTCACTGAAGTGTGAAAGGAGCTATAAGAAAAACAGGGAAGTGGATATGGGGAAAGTTTAACAGGAAGAAAAAACAAACATAATACTTTGCCATAAGAACTGAGAAACCGAGACTTCCCCAACGAGAAAGTTGTGCTGCCACATAGTGTGTGTGATTTTCTCCAGAAATGTTCAGCTACTCAGGTGAGACTCATTAACGAAGGTACATGGTAGAGTATGTACACCCAGGATTTGGCTTTTGCCAAATGGATTTTTACATGGATTTCTGTAAAAGAAGAGAGGAACATGACAGTTGATGGTATTTGCAAAGTTGTCACTATCATAGCCAATCATATGATAGCGGACAGTCAGGGTTCACTTAAGACCAGAACATGAAGGGGCATGTTGAGATAAAGTTGAAGACATAGGCTCATTTGCTGCCTATCCAGTGGCAATTGCAGAGCACTCAGAAGAAGGGTATGAAAGGGGAAAAGAAAGGAGGGAGATATAGATAAATGTATCAGATTAGAAGATAAACCAAACCGTAGGGGATGGGCAAGGAAAGTATGACTTCCAGCAAACGACTGAGATACACAAAAATCCTGATGGGTTTTTGGAGAAGGATGTGTACGTTTTCCAGAGTGTGATGGAAATTCCGGAAGGGCTGCTCCTCCCAGACTTCAGGGCTAGTATCTTACATTTACATGAGCTCACAGGAAAATTAGAGGATTGAATCTGTCAAGTATCATGACCAGAGTCAAAGAAGTCTGCAGGACGATTGTTTTGTAAACTCATCTTTTTTTTCAATAAAAAGCACCAGTCCACAAAATACAAGAAATTTTTTTTTTTTTTTTTTTTTTTTTTTTTGAGACGGAGTCTCGCTCTGTCGCCCAGGCTGGGGTGCAGTGGACAGATCTCAGCTCACTGTAAGCTCCGCCTCCCGGGTTTACGCCATTCTCCTGCCTCAGCCTCCCGAGTAGCTGGGACTACAGGCGCCCGCCACCTCGCCCGGCTAGTTTTTTGCACTTTTTAGTAGAGACGGGATTTCACCGTGTTAGCCAGGATGCTCTCGATCTCCTGACCTCGTGATCCGCCCATCTCGGCCTCCCAAAGTGCTGGGATTACAGGCTTGAGCCACCGCGTCCGGCCAAGAAAAATTTTAAAACTCAAAGAAACAATTGAATTCTCTTTTCTAGATTGACTTATATTCCTGGAAACTCTTCAAACAGAAGAGTGAAAATTCTGATACTATTATACTCATAATAGTTTATGTTGGTGGTATTTGCATGGTAAATCATTTTCAACGCATTTCAAAATGCCCAAGTTTCTATGTCCTTAATGCTTATTAAGTCTGATAATATTCCGTTGGAATATTTGGTAAATTGGAATTTAATTATTGATATATTGGGGTTCATATATATTATTTTATTTGTTTTCTATTTGCCTCAATGATTTCAGTACTCCCATTTCATTTCATACCTTTTTAAAATTAATCATTTTATAACTTCAAGTTTTCTCCCTGTTAACCTGTTAGTGACACATTCATTTATGATTTTTTTGTGGATACCTTAGAGATATCAACATGGGACTTTGATTTATTACAATCACATTCAAATTATTACTGTCAGTAATGGTAGGATCTGAGAATACTTTACTGCATTTACCCTTTTTTGTCCTCTGATAGGTGTTATGTATTTTAATTCTAAATATACTTTAAAGGCCATAAAACATTAATTTCCCTTGAATATAATCACATATTTACTCTGTTTCTCATCATTCCATCTGGCATTTTCTTGTTTCCTTCTGCTTAAAGAACTGCTTTTAGAATTTCCTTCAGTGAGGTTTGTTAATAATACATTCTCTTGATTTCTGTTTTTGTTAAAATGGTTCATTTTGCCTTCACTTTTGATGGCTATTTTTGCTGGGTGTAGAATTCTAAGTTGGAACTTATTTTCTTTGATTTTCCTCATTTCTGTTGAGAGGTCAACTATTATTTCTCCTTTGAGAAAAATGCCTGTTTTCTCTGTTTTTAATATGGTTTTCTTGGTTTTTAGATTTTAGCAGTTTGACTATGATATGGTATGGTTTGTGGTGTGTGTGTGTGTATGTGTGTGTGTCTGTGTGTGTGTGTGCGTCTGTGCCTGTGTGCATAGGTGTGTGTTGGTGTTTATCTTGCTTGGAGTTCACTTAGATTCTTGAATGTGAGAGTTGATGTCATTAATCAGTTTGGAAAGTCCTCAGTCATTGTGTCTTCAAATATTGCTTTTGCCTCATTTTCTTTCTCCTAATAGTATTCTAATTACCTGTATATTAGATATTTATACTGTATTCCAACATCTTTTTGGACTTTCTGATATTTTTCATTTTTAATTAATGCCTGGGCTTTTTTATTGACTTCCTTCATTTTACTAATCCTGTTTTATGCAATGTCTAATTGTCTGATAAGCTTATATATTATGTTCTTAATGTTAGTTATTATATTTTAGAGCTCTAGCATTATCATTGGATTCTTTTTATAAGTTCCAGTTCTCTGATGAAATTATTCATTCTTTGCATCTGTTTGCTCCAGCTTGCTTTTCTTGTATGTAGTTGATAGACCCCTTGTCTTCTAATTAAAATACCCAGCTCACTGTGGATCTGTCTGTGTTTGTGTTGTTTTTATTTTAAAAATTGCATGTTAGTCATATTTTCCTGTGTCTTGTCATACCTAGTAACTTTTTATTGAATTTATTTACAGTGTATAAAACTTTAGATTATTGAGCATCCATTATCTTCCTTCACTCTTTTTCTCTACTAGGAAGATGAAGTAGTAGCTCACCAACTTAACCCAATCAGGGACTGAGCTGAATCAAGGCTGGATTATACTTCTCTCATTTACCTTTGTTTCCAGGATGGAGTCCTCCATAGATCTCAACCAATAGCCTACTATATGATCAACTGGGTCCCTCCTGTGATGGGTCTTGCACTTTAATCCTTGTCTCTGTCATCAAAGGACTGTCAGAAAACTCCATTCTACTTCTCAGAGGTTTTGTAATTAGCTTTTTATCCTCCATGTAGCTTGAGAATCTGGCATGTGTGTTGAGAAAACTGGCAGTGTTTTGGTTTTTGTTTCCCTCTTTTAAGTGGGATCCTAACAGCTCAAGTCTTTGTTTTTGTCTCTGCAGGGCCACACAAATATTTCTTCTTGTTTCTCTATCCACCTGTAGTTTCTGCCCAAGTGAAAGTTAGATTGTTAAGTTCATTTCATGCACCAAGAATTGGCAAATGCCCAGAGAGGAAAGCTTTTTTAGAATATCACCCCAGCTTTATGAAGTTGTTCCTTTCTCTGAAATCTTCACCTCTTAGTTCTCACTGCTTCAGCAAAAATCTGATGTCTTTAAACAAATTTTGGCGAGCATTTCGTGCTTTTCTAGTTCAACTTGGCAGAAACCATGGTTTGCTATCGGCTACTCCATCTTGCCCGAAACAGCAGAAATTTCCAACAATGTCATTCTGTAAAGTAAATCATCCTAAGGGTGTTTGCCCTTCAATTGAGTGAGCTTGAGAAGCTGTAAAGTCTTTGAATTCTGGCTGCATTGATTGATTGATTGATTGATTGATTGATTGATTGTAATTTGGAGTGTTGTGATGCGTTGTTCTGAGACAATAATATTATTAGCAGCTGAGAATGGTGGGTTTGACATCAGGGAATTCTAACCCTGACTGTGCCTATGCAATTTTAGCCAAAGAATTAGATCTCCATAGACTTCATTTTTACCATCTATCAAATGGGGAAGAAAACCCTGCTTTCTATGTTTATAAGGAGGATTAGATGATAACATATTTATTGATTGCTTATTTTAGCTATACTAAATACCTTACATATATTATCTCATTTTAATATACTATGTACCATAGTACATACTAAGGATTCCATAAGGGATAGCAGCATTATTACTTATCCTGATTACAACACAGACCTTATTTGGCTTCAGGTAAAATCACAAATCACTCCATGGTTCATTTCTCATTCCCTGCCCTTTTAACTACAGAATATAGAGAAGATAAATACAGGCCCAAGATAATTCTCTAGCTTATAATATTCACATTCATATTTTTGTGCTGCATTTAGCACTCAAAAGTATGTACATCAATAAAAACAACAAAAATAAAGCTTAATTATTAATAACCATGAGCATCAAGACAGTGTAGAAATATGAAACATGTTTTCCCATGTACTTTTAAAAATAGCATAGCTAGTTTTATATGTGGGTTGAATATAGTCAACACATCAGAAAAGTTATTCAGGATAAAGCCTTAAAATGCCAGGTTTTACTTTTTGGTGAAAATGACATGTTGGACTGCTGCCTGATGAATTTAAACCTAGACAGTTGCACATGTATAGTTCACAAGTAGGGGAGCCTGTAGCTTTGGGTCTCAGTTGCTCCTGGGGTGATATTTGCACTTCATTTCGGGCCCTGTATATCTGATTTGATGACATCTGTTAAGGAGACAGTGGAGGGAAGACATGCATATGAAATCTCAGTGAATACAGCCTGCATTTCAATGATCTGAGGCTGCTGTTACCTTGTCATTTATTTTGTAGCCTTTGGGACTTTGACAGGCAATACCCAATCTGTTTCTCATCAGTTTAAATCTCAATATTTACTTTTAGATGTTTTACTTTAAAATCTTTACAAAATAGAAGATTGTGCTTGTCCATATCATACAGAATTTGCTTCTTTCACCTAACAAAAAAAGATTTGAATAGAACATAATAAAGTAGAAAAGAGCCACTTTACATATAATGAAAAAAATTATGACCAGGCATGGTGTTTCACACCTGTAAATCACAGAACTTTGGGAAGTTAAGTCAGGAGGGTCTCTCAAGCCCAGAAGTTCACCACCAGCCTGGGCAACATGGCAAGACCTCATCCCTTACAGAAAATAAAAAATAAAAAATTAGCCAGGCCTAGTGGTGCACATCTGTAGCACCAGATGCTCAGGAGGCTGAGGCAGGAGGAGCTCTTGAGCCCAGGAATTTGAGGCTGCAGGTAACTATGATGGTGCCACTGCTCTCCTCCACCAGCCTGGGTGACAGAGTGAGACCCTGTCTTCCTCTCTCTCTCTCTCTCTCCCTCTCTCTCTCTCTCTCTCTCTATATATATATATATACACACACACACACACACACACGCGCACACACACACACACACACATACATATAAAGAGGAACAACATAAGTTTAAAAAAAAAACAGAACTATTAACAAGCTATAAATGCTCAGTTTTGCTTGATACATTTTTCTTTCCACAGTGGTTTGCAACTGCCAACACCTAAACTGGAGGGTCCTTTTCTTTTTTATTCTAACAATCTCCTAACAAGTTATTTTTAAATTTTAGGGTGAATCCCAAGGGAATTACTATTAGTAGTAGGTGCTGCTTATGTAATTGACAAGATTATTAAGGCAGATATTCCTCTAAATGAAAGTCTAGATCTTATATAACATGGATCTTGAAACTTCCCTCATCAAGGGGTGGTCTATACACAGTAGCAGCAGTATCACGAGGAGCTTGATAGAAATGCACAGTCGAAAACTCCAACCCAGATATAAGGCAGCAGAATCTGCATTGTAACAGGATCTCCAGGTGATCCATATGCACATGAAGTTTTGAGAAGCTTACCAGTCTAGACCAGGGATTGACATATTTTTTTGCTACAGAGGGTCAGATAGTAAACATTTTAGGTTTTATATGCTATTCAATCTATCTTACAATTACTCAGTTGTTATTGTGCAAATAGCACCAGAGACAATACAAAAAGGAATAAGTGTGGCTGTGCTACAATAAAACTTTACTTATGGACATTGATATTTGAATTTTATATAATTTTTACCTGTCACAAAATCTTCCTATTTTCCTCAATTATTTAAAAATGTAAAAACCATTCTTAAAGGCCCATACAAGAAGAGGTGGTGGACTAGATAGACCTAGTTTGCTGACTCCTAATCAAGATTCTATCATTTTCTTGACCTTGACCTTTCTTGGGTTGCTCCCTGCCCTTTGCCTGTCTTAGCCTGCTTGGGCTGCCATAAGAAAATGCCATAAACTCAGTGACTAAAATGATGGATATCAGCTGGGCACGGTGGCTCATGCCCGTAATCCTAGCACTTCGGGGGGCCAAGGTGGGTGGATCACTTGAGGTCATGAATTGGAGACCAGCCTGGCCAACATAGTGAATACCTGTCTCTACTAAAAATACAAAAATTAGCCATGCGTGGTGGCAGGAGCCTGTAATCCCAGTTACTCAGGAGGCTAAGGTAGGAGAATCACTTGAGCCCAGGAGGCAGAAGTTGCAGTGAGCTGAGATCATGCCACTGCACTCCAGCCTGGGACACAGAGCGAAACTCTGTCTCAAAAAAACAGAAAATAACATATAATAAAATAAAAAATGAATAACTATTTTCTCAGAGTTTTGGAGACCAGTAAGTCTCAGATTCAGGTGCCAGCATGGTCTGGTTCTGATTTATTTTCCTGGCTTGAAAAGGTGGCCTTCTTGCTGTGTCCTCACAGGATATAGAGAGAAACCTCTGATGTCTCTTCCTCTTATAATAAGGCCACCAGATTTATAGGATTAGAGACCTACTCTCATGACCTGTTTAACCTTAATTACTTACATTACTTATGTAAGGACCTTATCTCTTGTTACCTTGAAAATTAGGGCTTTAACACGTGAATTGGAGGGTGAGGAGGCCCAGCACAGTCCATAGCAGCGCTCACATCTTATCTCTGACATCTTCTCTGACCGTACCACCCGAAATCATTTTCCTGTCCATGATGTCCCATTGTCACTGTTAACTGCCTGTCATCCTTGCTGCTTAAATTTGACCTTATACATTTATGACAGCACATTCTTTTCCTTCACTGAAACTGCAAGCTCCCTGAGTGCAGAGGGCGCTGATCAAAGATCTAGGGATTCAAACAACTTCAAATGACTGGGTTGAGCTTAGAAGTTAATGATTGACTGCTAGCATTGACACAGCCTGACTTTTTCTGCTCCTGAGTCTCCCAGTTGGCTGAATGATTACAGGTTCCTTATGCATCCTTTCGGGCTATTTTCTCATCTCTAAAATGGGGGGAAATGTGGATGTGAAGATACATCCAGCTTCTCTATGGAGGGACGAAAATTACTCATTAGAGGCCTGTTTTGAAGACCCAGTCCTCTGTAGAATCAGGCACTTGGAAGTGGTGGCCTTATCTTCACTGTTTCATCTACTTTTTTGATGCAATAATATCAACTACTTCATTTCCTGATCTTCTGATGGAATGTCCTTTCTTCCCTTCCATATGCTTTCTCCCATCACATTTCTATTTGGCAGCCATCATTAACATGAGGTCCTTGCTTAACAAAGACCTCTCAGTACATTTTATTTACCTTTAATGTTTTAACATTATTCACTATCCATCTTAGATATTAGGTCACTATGAGTTGATTCCCTAGAGAGCCATTCTATTATTCCTCCCTTCTGTATATTTTCTAGTGTTTTTCCTAGCCCCTTTTTAATGACTACCCACGTAGAGCTTCCTTCATTTGCTTTGGAAATGTTTGCATTAGTGACTCATGGTGCAAACAGATGGGGACTCGGGTAAGATCCTCATAAATCATTCTCAAGGGTTATCTATGTCACAATCACAATTTAAAGCTTTAGGAGAGACTGAATGAATTAGGGATAAACCCTATATATCATCTCATATGCTTTGCAGACCTTTGACTGAAGTCAGCATGTCACCTTTCCCAGCCTCCCTTCTTCTATACCCTTAATATTTTTAGCTGGGACCAGTGTCCCTGATTTCATTATGGTTTTAGACATACAGTGCTGTTCTGGAAACGTTATTTTCACTAGTTTTTTTTTTGCTCACACAAAGGAGAAGTGCAGGTGACAGGACACAAGTGTTCTTGATGTGTTACAGACATTCGCCACAAAGTGGTTGCACCCTATATTTCCTGGTTGAGGTGAGCTCTTGTCAAATGCCTGCAAACAATGCACTTCAAGTCAGGGGAGCAAGGACGCGTGTAAAGGATTCATGAATGGCAAATGAAGACTGAACAGAAACACTTTGAGCAGAGCTGTTTACTAGCATCCTGAAGGAGTGATCTCTTAGGAAGGAATTCACCTCTTGATATTTCATTCACTCTGGACTTACGTGGGGAAGCAGGCAGTCCTGTAGGATTTAATTTGGAATAAGTGAAAAAGAAACAATTAGAACCATTGTAATCCTTGTTGCAGGGAATGCCAAACAAGCTTCCTTTGTTGTACAATTATTTTGGCGCTAATAAGTATGTCTTTATGCCCTCTAGATTGTTGTCTTGGATATTTCTCTCCTTACCTTGTCTTTCCATGTAAAAACTTTAGATGAATACAATTTTCTATTAAAAATTAACTTGTGTCATTTGAAATTAGCATACATTAACATTTCTTTAAAACTAGAGCTCTGAAAAGCTTTTTCAAAATGTCTCCCTCATGAGTGTGAAATGATTTTTTTAATCCAGCTGCAAGGAGAGAGGGTAACAACATTTCTGCATTTCTGAGTTGTGTGACTTAGCCTTTTTGATTTTTAATTTCCTCAGCTGCAAAATGGGGATAAAATATTTACTCCCTAAGGTATTGAAATCCTTAAGCAATGTATGCAAAGCATTTGACCAAGTAATTGATACATGCACATATAAGATGGTCAATATTTTTTCTTCATTATTATTTTGAATATTTGAAGTATGCACATTAAAATTATAGTAATGTCCACTGGTTATAAAATGCCACACATTCCCTCAAATCACTGTGTAACATTGAGAGGAAGGAAAAAATCATCTCTTAGTGAGATCCTCTTTATTTGAAATCTTTGCACATTGATAAGTTTGTATTAGAGATTTTCCACATCAGTTTTTGTACAGCCAAGTGCATGACTTTACACATTGTTGCTGAAATGACAAGCAGCCGCCCTCTTATTCCTAAAGACTCTCAGCACACTTTTATTAAAGATGGCTCAGGTATCTGGCACAGAATTGGAGTATAGTAAATCGTGCAACAAATGGTATGCCAGAATCAATTTACTGCAGCCCCCCAATACAGTCACTTTCTCCTTACCGGTTTCCAGCATAAACCTCTATGCATGCCTTTTATGTATGTACCACAAGTAACTAAATGCCTTTATGTTGTCTCTCTAAGCAGAAGTTTATGCCACAAAGGTAATATGATAAATAGAGAATAACTAACAAGTTTCAGTCTTCCTGAATTGTATTAAGAAAAGGGGAAGAAGAGGGAATCACAGGATATCAGTGTTGGATCAGTGCTTGGTTATTGCTGTTGACTTTTCACCGATGAGGAAACTGAGTCACAGAGTATGGAAGTGGCATGTTGGAGAAGGCTACCTGGTAATGAAAGAGTCAAAATTTAAGCCCATGTCTGTCACCTCTGAGGCCCCTTTCTCTTTTCTGTATAATAAATTGCTGTCAAAATTTCTGAGTGGATATTTTTTCTAATTAGTTGTTGCTTAAGGCACATATACTTTCTTCTCCTGTAGCACATGATAGAAAACAGACTAAGGTATCTTCATCTACTATGTGCCATTTGCTTTGTATACAGTTTCTCATTATCTATGGGCATTCCCTGGTATCCTGATTACACGGATAGTATAGTCAAAAATTAAAAATGTTAATGCTATCTCTCCAGGGCCCACAGTTCGTAAATGAGAAGGGGGCTTAAAACTTGTCTTAGATCCACTGATTCTTGGGGTAAAGTTAATGGATAAATGGAAGTTCTAAATATGAGAAGCTGTGAAATCCTGCCTTCTAGCTGTGCATTTTCATGCATGGTTAAAAGACATAGCACCTCTGAAACTTGAATTTATACTTCATAGTGTATATAAGGTTATATTATAGATATATATTCCAATGAAGAACTTGGTTCTAAGCCTTTTTGTTTTGGTAAATTAGAATTAAAGAAATTATAAACTGGAAGAGGAATAATAGAGTAAATTAAAGAAATATATTCAATTAACCTCTGTAGAAACAAGAATATTGACTATACCTCAAAGATTATGAGTTATAAATAAGAATATCTTAACTATTTTTGTTTCCTTGGGGTGGCTGTTCATTGCTACCACCCTTTCCCACGAAACTATTCATCTTGAAATATCTTTGATTCTCAACACTATTTAACATTTTTTCCAAATATGTACATTTTCAGGAAAGAGACTGGGTGATATCCTTTCCTGTTGGGTGGGACTCTATTTTAGATTTTCTGATTGTTATAATAAGACATACTGGGCCACTGAACACCTAGAATTGATCCTTCCATCCATTACACAGGAGTAAAGGATGCTTGCATCATGCCTATAGAAATGGCAGGGTTGCAAATAGCCAATTCATTGCTGGTTCCAATTTGGAAGCTGACAAATACTTGCTTTATTGCCCTGCCACATGCGAAGTCTATCTTTCTGCCTACACAGCACAAGTCAGTAACATACATAATTCTTCCAGGATATTCTAAAAGCCCTGAGGCGGGAGTTCATACTCTATATATTTGGTATTTGGAATCTCATATGGAAGTGCATTCAGTGATATCCTGGGAGAATTTCCAAATATACCAAAACTTTTTTTTTGCAGTTCTTCCTATTTGCATTATTTAACTTGTGCTGTCTTGCTAATATTTGCCTTTGTCATATATTTGTCATATTATACATTTGCCATTTAAAAATTTGATGCAGCAATACAAACGTAATTAAGCCGCTATGCTGCTCAGAGGGGCCTATTACATATCAGGAGTCTGAAGAGTCAAATCAAATCACAGAGGATCTTCTTTTATACTCTTACTTATTTTACTGAGATTTTTCAACGTAAACAACCGTAGCATCATCTTAAAGTCATATCTCTTTGATTCCAAAGTGAAAGACTCCATTAGTAAGACAATGAGGAGAAAAAGATAATTAGAAGCTGAATGACTATACAAGTCATTGTTAAACTAGGACACTCTAGAGAGTAAAAGGGGGCTAGTAGTCATCACACTGCATGTGTTTTAGGCAAATTGGGACTCAGAGTCATCCTTGTTAGAGATGTGTTATATTGCTGATCTGAACTGAGCTCTCAAAAAGAAGCCCAAGCAAAATAGTGTATTTGTTGTGCTCAATCTAAGCCCCTCTCTACTCAAAAATCGTCAAAATACAATATATTTATACATAGATAAGTAAACATTTACCTATGAAAAAATATACAGTAGGAAAATCATGCAATTGTGCTCAGAGTTTATGTTCCTGAGTTCAGCATATTCCGTGTTCTCTGTAGTTCTGGTGACAGAATTCTCTCCTTGTTCCAGTCTGCTGAGATGACCATGAGTCCATCTCTTCTTGGCTTTGTCACTGCCCCATGGTAACATCCTCTGAGGTGGTCTTGTGCTCATCTAAATTTTAACTAGCCAGTCCATTCCTCTTGATTGCAGGGTCCTCCATTATAACCGAGAGGACCCTCTTGGTTCACCCAGGTTGGGTGTCTCATTTATGTCACTTATGGTCACTTGAAGAAGACATTTGGCTGCTTCCTGAGCCCTGATGGGATATTCAGTCTACTCGGGGAAACTGTGTTAGATGTATCTAACTGACCATCCTACACAGGCGACTCTACTGCACCCTTCTCTGCCATGGGGAAATAGCTCTTTAGGGATATGTGTGCCATAAATGCTTCAAGTGGGAAGCAGAATAAAAACACCCTCTACTCTCAACATTATAAACATAAATGAAGCATTTCTGCCAGTAAGATCCCACCACTCCTTTCAGTCTTAGAGATACTAACGAGGATCTCACTGACTCTTCCTTGTTTCCCACTCCTCCCAACTTCCAGTTCAAAGAGGATGCATAGGGGAGGGGGGCTGGTTAGGATGATTGCTGGGTAGCCTGGATCATGTATTCTCTTAATACTCTACCCTATATCTGTATCATGGCCTTCCCTCACCAATAAAAGTCAACAATTTGACAGATGTATTATCTGGTTCTACTTTTAGCATCATGGAGGGCTCGAGTCTAGCAGTGTCAATGGGAGAAGGTCACAGCAAAGTAAGAGGATGGGGATGGCAGGGAACATACTGGTAACTAGTGACTGGCTAGTACTTCCTGTCCTTCCACCCCTCTGAGTTTCTTGAGGGAGCAGGAAGAAAGTTCGTTCAGCTTTGAATGAAAGCTCGCAGCTCACAAAAGACAGCACAGATTAGGGCCTCCTTAGACTGATGATAAACCACAGGTAAAGTACAGCGGCTCTGGGGTCTTTCCTTTGAGTCATATTGGCTTGGTTAGGATCCCTGGACCCTGCCAGCTTGGGGTGACTGTATTTTATAGGTCAAAATTTATTGGAAGATAGAGCAAAATGAATTAAGTGATAGCCAGAAGTGGGATATCTCAAAACTATGAAAAGTTTATCTGCTCGGGTGTTACCACACTCTCTCCTTCTGCTTCCCCTCTCAACTTCTTCCCATTCTCTACCTTTGCACCCCCCGCAACCTCAGTATAAAAGCCACCAACCTCAGCCTGCTTCTCCAGCTCTCACAACTTAAATCCCATGCACTGTCCACAGCAATCTGACAATTCTCGTTTTGGAAAAACCATCGATGTCTATCTTGACATACAGTGAGCACCTATGAATAGCTACTGGATATCTCTCAAACTTTTTGTATATTTTAAAAAACATTTGAAATGATCCTAGAAATGCTCGAATAAAGCACTCCTATTTGTTTTTCTTTCTAAAGACACAGCTGAAAGCCTCAAGAGTTTTAACAGAGCACCTATTAATAATTTCAGGGCAATTAGAAGGGAGGGGAAAGATCAGAGAATGTATCAACTTGCTGTAAGAGGCAAACATGAGCAAATTAAGTTTGTTGAAATTATCAGCAAACAGTTGGTTTCTGTCTGCCCCTAACTGGATTTCAGCAGCATTTTATTCAGTTTCCACCTCATAGTATTTTCATCTAATGCTCTATGCTTTTAAAATAATATTCACATATAATTTTATTTTTAGAAAATCCCATGAGTTAAGGAAGATGATTCCTATTTCCACAATTTTACTCTCAAGGAAACTAAGACAGAGAGAGAAGGCAATAGAATTGCCCAGTTTACATGACTACAGAATAGTTAAGATTTCAATGCAGTTCTTCTCCTTTGGTCTCTGATTCTTCTCCAACACATTTAATTTTTAGAAGAAAATATGTATTTAAAGAAAATATTGAATCTTCACTAAAGGGCACAAGAGAAGTTATATATATACACACACATATATATACATATATACATATGCACAATAGCATATATATATACACACAATATCAGAGGAATTTAGATTATGTAATCACTTTCTAATTGCTAGAGCAATCAAAATATTGTTGGCATTATAATTAAAGAAAGCTGGTAGAATCTGCCCTTTACTTTAAGTCCACTCCATCTGAGAATTGAGTTAAAGCTGAAAAATGCCAAGACTTCTATTCTGCCTATCTTGTGGACATATTACATGCCATAGGAGGGGTTCACTTTGGAAATTATAATTGTAAAAATAATAAAATGAAAATTAGAAGAATGGCTGCCCCTCATGGGCACATCTGATTCTGTCAGAATATCATTGTTTTTATCAAAGAAATTCTGAAACAGCTGTAATATTTTTGAAATACTTGTTAGTGTATATCAGTTGTGCTAAAAGAGGTCATTTATAAAAATCTGCTAATTTTATGGAAATATTTCCTTTGGTTGTGAGAAAACACATTTCCACATGTCACCGTGTTCACAGAGCTGGCTGACAGGGTTAAGAAAAGTGTGAATTTATTAATGTGATCATAGCATCATCCTTTTATATTACCTATGCAATGCCAAATTCCCATAGGAAAAGTATTAGGGTAATAGTTGTTTTCCTCTTTGTTTTACAGTTGGATATTTTAATTTTCTATAATTATAATTTGGTGGATAAATTATTTGCATGATCCCATACTATGTCATATATTTTTAAAAGACTTATTGACAAAGCTAAAATTTGGAAATATTCAGCTATAATAGAATACCTTTTTAATGTTCATGATTCAATATAAAATCCTTCATGTGATGCATACGATTTAAAATCTATTAGATTTTTAAAAACTATTTAAGGTTGACCTGTGAAAACCCATATAAACACGAGTTATGATATAATAGGGTTTAGCTGGATGGAATACAGTAATAAATAAAAGGTACACAAACACCATTTAAAATGCATATCCATATAAATGGTTAGGTTGTATTATGATATTGTCTTTGTAGATTCTGGTTGTATGTGCTCGGGACAAATAAAGCAATATCTATTATCTGATAAAAGAAAATTATTAAACCAAAGGTGTATGCCTATGTTACTTCAATATGAGTCACTATGATTAATGTTATATGATATTTTTCTTTAAAAATCTATTTTTATGTCCATAAATCCTCTATTTCCTCACTCTGGAAATAGTGTCTTTCTACCAAGAAATAGATATTCAGCATTGCTATTAATGAAACTATGATTACTGATTATTGTTATTTTATCATCTCTACTGTCACTGCTGGTCATAGATACAATTATTTCTTCATTTCATTAAAATGTTTGAAGAATGATTTTAACAACGTAGTATATGAGGAATTTAAAGTGGCAGTTGTTATAGATATTATGTATGATCGATAGTGGTAACATTGATATTTTAAATAATATAGTTCAAATTTAAATAATATAGTTCAATTTAAAGTTCAAATTGGTGATGGATTCTATTGATTAAAGGGAGAAAGGTGAACCTTAAAAAAGTTTCTAAAAAAGAGCTTTGGAATGAATCCAAAGATGACATATTGCAAAATGCAAAATGGGCACCAAATAGTTAAAAAAGGACTAAGAATGAGGCTGTTTGTTAACTCAAGATAAGATGCTAATCCTTCATAGTCTAATAGGAATCTCATATCCTTCACTATGAGTCTTATTCTCTGTTGAGCTTTAGTATTTGGTTCCCCGTTATTATTATTATTAATGTGAGCCAATCAGGTTGAACTAATTAATTTCTGTCAAATGAATCAAAGTCTGGTGAATAGGACTAAGATGTTATTTTTTCTAATCATTTCAAATTTCTCAGAGTCAAATATATTAACACGGTGCTTGTAAGTGTATTAGTATAAAACTGATTGCACTGAAGGTTGGTGTATAAAAAGCTTTGACCAGGAAGAGATTAAGCATTTGCATTCTTAATATGTAAATCATAGATAAGAGATGGAATAGTATAATAGCTAAAACCAAATCAGAGATAGTCCTGTAAGAAAACTTCCAACAAAACAGCAGTTTCTTTTGCTGAATTCAACAATTAACCTGTCCTTTGCCAAACTGTACATTTACATGAGAAGTAAAATATTGTATCTCCTGTGTTCCCAGCAAGGGCCACAAAAGTGAAGCCAGTCCAAGAAGTTTCTCTTTTGTCTGTCAATGTGTCCCCAGCTAGATCTTTTCTTTTGCTTTCTCAAATAGATCAAAATCTTCCCTTTCTAGAGTGATTGAATCCTTAGAGCATCTTTTGGTACCAAACTTTTTTTTTCCTGGTTTCCCACTGCTATTAGAAAATAAAATAATAATTTCAGACTGGGCACAGTGGCTTATGCCTGTAGTCCCAGCTCTTTGGGAGGCTGAGGCAGGTGGATCACCTGAGGTCAGGAGTTCAAGACCAGCCTGATCAATATGGTGAAACCCCGTCTCAGGTAAAAATACAAAAATTAGCCGTGTGTGGTGGCAGGCAGCTGTATTACCAGCTACTCTGGAGGCTGAGACAGGAGAATTGCTTGAATCCGAAAGCAGACATTGCAGTGAGCCGAGTTCACACCACTGCACTACAGCCTGGGTGACAGAGCAAGACTCTGTCTCAAAAATATAATAACTATCATTATTATTTCACCCTAATCTATGGGAACCAGTATTTGTAAATGACTCTTCTCAATTAGAGAAGAAAGATGTCTGCTTTTCCATTATGTCTAGTTCTGTTTAGGGCAGTGTTTCACCTACTAACAGTTTGTGCTCAGTTGAGGATCTCCTTGTTTTAGTTTAGTTACAAATGTATTGGGTGGGGTAGAGAATCATCTTTATACATTTTATCGTTAACACAAATGTACCTAATTCTCCACAAAAGCTGAGAAGATTCAGAGTTCCAATCTAAAGAAAGAAAACTAAATTCTTTCTATAGATACATATAATTTCAGATTACACAGCATGTCTTTATATTAAATAGATGTTGAACCACACCTATAATATTATTTTCAAATTTATCACTGAGCTGCATAAAAGATATGAAAAAAGCTGGAGAAGTTTCAGAGAACAATAACTCAATTGACTGGGGCTGTAAAGTGATTCCACACGGCATTGACTTTAAAAGATTGGAGATTTATATTCAGGAAGTGTTCAGCTTTAGAAATGATATAATTGAAAACTTTGAAAGCATTCCTAAAGAGGAAGAAAAGTTACTTAATCCTGGAATACTAGTGCAGGAAATTTCTTCTTAACATTTGAGAGGAGAAATATTCAAACAAATAAGATGCTACTTTACACATAAGTTATGAAAGAGACTTAACAAGGCAGTGTTCTGATTTACACAATTTACAGATGAAAAAAAGTTAGAAGAGGGAAGAAGACAACGACAGAGTTCACATGTTGCTTGAGCAGAGATGCAGCCTAGATTTGCACTACCAAGCGCAGTAGCCACTGGCCATGTGTGCCTGAAATGCAACTGGCGTGACTGAGAAGCGGGTCTTCAATTTTATTTCACTTTAGTTAATTTTAATTTTATTTAAGAATTAACAGTTTAATTATTGGAAAGAAGTTTTTGAAGTAAGTTTGGAAGAACTTGAATATGTAAACCTATTTTTTCAACTGTACATTTTATAAAATCTAAAAACAGATAAAATATTTCCAATGAAAATTTTGCATTCAAATTGAGAAGTGTTATAAATGTAAAAATATAGTAGTATGAACAACTAATTTATTTGTAATATGGTATTACTATTTTAGCTCATTGGCAAGTGTTTAATATTGATAGACTTTGAACTGATAATATTTTGATAATTTAGGTTAAAATAAAACATTTTCAGTTAAAACAGATTAGTGAAAATATTTTCACTTGTTTCTCTTTACTTTTTTCATGTGGCAGCTCCAAAATTTAAAATTACTTCTGTGGCTCATATTACATCTTATATTGCCACTGGACAGCACTGATCTGACCAGGAATTGATTTAAGTGATTACACCAATTAACAAAGTGTTTAGACAAGCCTATCCTACGTTTACCCACAAAACTGAGGGAAGATTCCCTTTTTGAGTTGAATGTCAGCCCACAGCCCACTTCCTTCTTCCATCTCTTCCAGAACCTCAGGCTACATAAACTAATGTCCTACAACAGCTGGTTCACTCCAATTTCATCTCCTATCTGCATTGACTGTCACAGCCTGCACCCATTTACCTGAAGACAATTACTGTGATTTAAGATCTAGTGGCCTTATGTTTCTCCAAATTACTTTGAAGGCAGCAAGACCTGAGATGCTACATCCTCACGAATGAACCAAGTTGCCCCTCTCTTGATTAAGTCTAGTCAGCATGGGCTGGGCACGGTGGCTCATGCCTGTAATCCCAGCACTTTGGAAGGCCAAGGCAGGTGGATCACATGAGGTCAGGGGTTCGAGACTAGCCTGGCCAACATGGTGAAACCTTGTCTCTACTAAAAATACAAAAAATTAGCTGGGCATGGTGGCGGACACCTGTTATCCCAGCTACTCCGGAGGCTGAGGCAAGAGAATCGCTTAAAACCAGGAAGCAGAGGTTGCAGTGAGCTGAGATCGCACCACTGCACTCCAGCCTGGGCAATGAGAGGGGAAACTCTGTCCCCACCACCGCCCCCAACACCAAAAAAAAAAAAAAAAAAAGTCTAGTTAGCATGACTGGGCTTCTGATTTAGGGCCACTCCTTTGTCCTTTCAGCTTAGCTCGTCTTGTAACTCAGGGCCCTCTGAAGATGTAAACCCTTCTCTGAATGTGGCCTGCTGTCTAAAGTATGTGCATCCTGTCATTCACTGGCTAGCACTCTCCCAATGGCTGAAAGTGGCCTCACTTCTCTGCATTCCAGCCGCGGGCTCAGGTCTTTATAGACGTCAATGCCTGTAGGATCCGTGGCAGGCTGCCTGTCTCCTCTGCAGATTTGTGACCTTGGATTCCCCATGAAACTGCTTCCCTTGCCTGACTTAACTGATACTGAAGACATTTGGGCTTAATAAACACTGGGTTGCCCCTTAGAGCTTGATGCTTTAATGCTCTATTTTCCTGAAGAAAGCCTCCTTACCTATCACCCCACTCACTCTGACGCCCTTATTTCCACTCATTTCTTTTTTTTTTTTTTTTTTTTTTTTTTTTTTTTGAGGCGGAGTCTCGCTCTGTGGCCCAGGCTGGAGTGCAGTGGCCAGATCTCAGCTCACTGCAAGCTCCGCCTCCCGGATTTACGCCATTCTCCTGCCTCAGCCTCCCGAGTAGCTGGGACTACAGGCGCCCGCCACCTCGCCCGGCTAGTTTTTTGTATTTTTTTTTAGTAGAGACGGGGTTTCACTGTGTTAGCCAGGATGGTCTCGATCTCCTGACCTCGTGATCCGCCCGTCTCGGCCTCCCAAAGTGCTGGGATTACAGGCTTGAGCCACCGCGCCCGGCCATTTCCACTCATTTCTAACTCTGATCCATCTTCCTTCTTGAGCCATAGACAGTGAACTGTAGAAACCTCTAGTTAAGTCAGCTAATATGGATTGTTAACAATATATTTTTTGTGAAACATCTTTTTGTGTCCTTATTATAGGGAGTGTACTCTACTAGAAATATCATCAGTCTTCCCTGGAATACTACTTCTGAGCATGAAAGGGTCTTCCCAGAATCTCTGAAGGTGCCCCACAGAGATAATCACCTACTGTATGTTTCTGTGTGGTTAACTCAGCTTCTCTCTTAAATGATCCCTGAGAGAGTTATCATTACAGTGTCCTGATTTACAAAACTTACAGATGAAAAAACGCTAGAAGAGGGAAGAAGACAGTGAAGGAGTTCACTTTCCTCACACAGCTGTAGGGTAAACTATAAACAACTAATTTGTTTCTTAAGTTTTTCAAGGTGAATACAACAGACCAGGTCTTTAACAAGAGTCTAGAAGGATCAGGAGATCGAGACTATCCTGGTCAACATGGTGAAAGCCCATCTCTACTAAAATATGACAAAATTAGCTAGGCATGGTGGCACATGCCTTTGTCCCAGCTACTTGGAAGACTGAGGCAGGGGAATCGCTTGAACCTGGGAGGCAGACTTGCAGTGAGTTGAGATCGCCCCACTGCACTCCAGCCTGGGCGACAGGGCAAGACTCCATCTCAAAAAACAAAACAAAACAGAAAAACAAAAACAAACAACAGAAAAGTCTAGGAGACCTTAAAGCCTGGTTTGATATGGGGAAATTATGTAGATAAAAGCTCTGGAAAATAATTTGAAAGAAGAGAAGAAAAACATTCTCTCATTTAGTATTAATGCATGCACCTCTTCCATGTGGAAAGGAAACAAGGTACCCAAAGTGTGCAGCAATGGCTTTCAAACTGGGGAGGGTTGAGGTTGTACTCTCCAGGGACAGTTGGCTATTTCTACAGATATTTTTGAATGAGGACCTGGGGGACAGAGGAATCCTACTGGTGTCTAGTAAGTAGAGCAGAGAGTTGCTGCTAAACCTCCTACAATGCACAAGACAGCCCCTATAATAAACAATCATCCAGCCCCAAATGTCAATAGCTCCAAGGCTGGGAATTCCCGCGTTGAAGTTCACCTAAATTTTAATCTCACAACATTTTAATCCCACATACAAATAGACTGCAGCTCACAGATATTAAACAATGTATTTAAAGTATTAGGACTAATTAGAAATGTGATTGGACCAGAACACAGAGAGTTTCATTTTCAGGACTGGCTTTCTCGTTCTAACATGCTGTCTCCCATTATTCAAATGTTCTTCTGAATTTCTTAAAAACAGTTTCATGAAACTTTTCAAGTTTGATGAAGCTGTTGAAAGGGTGTGGCTGTGTTTATATGATGTGTAAAGCCTGCCTTTCCTGAAACTGAATAAGTAACACAAAGACAGCTCCCATTTGACAATGCTGGCCATTAAGCAGGATACAGGAAGTCTAAGTTATTATTCTTACTTTACCTGAAAGAAGCTAATGATCTCAGTGAGGAGACTGAGGTCAGCATTATGAGAATGTGTATAATAGATTAGGAACTTAGGACTCACCGACCCAACTATAAAAGAGTTGCACAATTTTATTATTAGATTAGTTCATCTTAGACTTGTGCAGTTGCCTCTACCATTCATGTGGCCAAGTCCTCCATCTACATTTCCTCCTTAGCTGCTGCTTTTTATCAAGAGAATTATTTAATATTAGTGTCACTAACAAATTTGGCCATTACTTTATGCCTTCCTCTTCCACATAATCACATGATTACATCTTACTAGAAGGGTTGAGTTCAGTATCCTGGACAACTGCTTTTTAACTTCTCACCTACTGAAGTTCTTTCTTTTCTGGATTTAGCTAGGTTTTAGGCCATAAGAAAACATTTTTGGCTTTATATTTCAATTACATTTGATAATGGATTTTCTATTGGATTTTAATTTTTTCATGGTGACATGTACTCAAAATCCATTCTTGAACACCTACTATGTGCCAGATAAAAATTATGAGCACTTAGTATTCAGTCATATATACCATAGGCAGAAGCCCTGTCTTGATGGAGCTTCCATTCTAGAGAAGGATACAGATGATGAACTAGTAAATATATAGTAGAGCATCAAGGTATGATAAATGCTGGGGGAAAAAAGAAAGCAGTGTAAAGGGATAGGGATTGACAGTGGTTACTCTTTTGAATGAGATGGTCCACATCTCTTAGATGTGGTATCTGGAGGAAAAGTGCTAAGGATAATGAACAATAATATAAAAATCCCTGAAACAGAATGTTTTTTATTCATTCAAGAAATATTAGGAAGGCCTGTGTGACCTCAGGGTGGAGCGAAGAAATGAAGATGGCTTATACCATTAGAGAGGGAGTTAGGAGTAGAAAATACAGATCCCTGTGGGCCTGTGATCCTGATCCTGTGATCCCTAGAAAGAACTGCTATTTCTCCTCTGAGTTGAAAAACTACACGTGGAACAAGATGGGGGCAGGAAAACCAGTGAAGAGTCCATTATGGTTCTCCTAGGAAGAAATGATAGTAGCTTGGAAAGAAGGGAAAGTAATAGACACTTTGCTTGTTTTGTTTTGCTCTTTTTCTAAGGATGCTCATAATACAAACACCTTACATTTACCATTTGCTTTTGTATTTGGCAATGTACCATTCTAAACCATGAGACACAGCTTCCTGAGTTTCCATCCTGGATCCATCACTTGTTAGCAGCATGATCTTAGATCTATAACGTAATCTCTCTGATTCTTTTCCTCCTCTGTAAAACAAAGTTAATACTGGTACCCACTGCAAAGAGCTGTGCGAGTTGAAATCTGTACAAAGCTCTTAGAATTATTACTGGCTTATATTAAACATTGTGGTATTATTATTATTATTATTATTATTATCATCATTATTATTTGTTCTTCAAACAAATCTATGAGATTCGTATTTCTTTTCCTTCTGGAAAGCAGGCCAGTATTATTTAAAATAAATTTACTTATTTACTTTATAGATGAAGAAACGTAATCAACACCTAATAGATGACTCAGAATGCAAACCAAGATCTTCTGACACTAAAACTAGGTCCCTTGCCTCCATACTACATGGTGGTCAGGTTGTCAGATGCTACCCAAAGCTGTGTATGGGCCTGCACTCCTCAGTCTGCTGTTAAGTATCTCAATCACGTTCAACAGGTGTCCAGCAAAAGTTCTTTGAGGTTTGTTTCATTTCAATTAACAGAGAAGTGCTGCAGCAGGGATGAGGATGGTGAGAAGTAACCTAAAAGCCACAATTCTGTCATGCCATTTTTTTCCCATTATTTTACCTTCACAATCTGTAGTTATCATCTGTTCCTATTGCTTTCTTTATTTTTGGCTGTCTCAGAGTAACTTATTACTTCCACAAGATAGTTTGGACTTTAAAAGCATTTTTAATCTTTAAAGAAATTTTTCTTAAGAGTTGCACTCTTGACAATATAGGGTAATTATTTAATTATTCTTTGATAAAATCCTCTCTCTCTCTCTCTATATATATATATGTATGCATATATATAGTGCATGTGTGTATATATAGTGTATATATGTACACAAGTGCATATATGTGTATGCATGTATATGTGTGTATATGTATATGATATAGAGAGACATAAAGTTACATTTGGGAATTTACTGAAAGATTCAGGATTGCTGCTTAGACATGGTTTTTTAATCTCAGGATTATTGATATTTGAGTCCAGATAATGCTTTCCTTTGAGGTGATATCTTGTGCATTGTAGGATGTTTAACAGCATCCCTGGCCTCTACCCTCTACTGGATACCAGTAACACAGATTCCCCCTCCCCCAGTTCTCAAACAACCAAAAATTGTCTCTGGACATTACCAAATATCCCCTATGGGGAATAAAAATTGCCTTCAGATGACAACCACTGGGTTAGAGACTTGGAAATGTGATTGGTTTTATTTGTATGCATGAGACTGTTGATTTGTCTCCTTAAAATGTGAGCTCTGTGCCTTTTTTAAAAAGTCTGTGCTGCTTATTATCAAATGGGTATGTTATCAACTGAGTATAATTTTCCATATGCCTTTCGAATTTTCCAAGCATAAGAATAGAAATACAAATGTGATTGGCTCATTACCATTCAAATGGGAAATGAGAAGATCAAAGCTGTATAAAATAAGTAGCTTGATCAAAAATAAGTGGAAATATTGCCATATTTAGATCTAAATTTTAGAGGCATTGTACCCTATCAGTAAAAATGTTTGAACATGAACCCCTTATCTATGTGTATTTATTAGAAAACAAATACTCAGTCTTTCCCAGCAATCAGAAGAGGAGAGAATATTCCCCAACTCATTCTATGAGGCTAGTATTGCCACCATAGCAAATCCAGACAAATGCAGTAAATAAACACTACAGTTCAATATCTCTCATGGAATTATTTGCAAAAATAGTCAAGACAATATGATATTAGCAGAAGGATAGGCATATGGAACGATGGAACAGAGTAGAAGGCTCAGAAATAAACCCACATGAATATGCTCACTAATTTTTGACAAAGGCTCAAAGCCAATTCAATGGAGAAAAGATGGCCTTTTCAACAAAGGGTGCTAGAGAGATTGTGTATCCATAGTCAAATATGTAAGAAATAAAAAATTAACCTCCACCTATATCTTATACCTTATACAAAAGTGAACATAAAAATAGATCATAGACCGCCGGACACGGTGGCTCACGCCTGTAATCCCAGTACTTTAGGAGGCTGAGGCGGGTGGATCACGAGGTCAGGAGATTGAGACCATCCTGGCTAATACGATGAAACCCCATCTCTACTAAAAATACAAAAAATTAGCTGGGCATGGTGGCGGGCGCCTGTAGCCCCAGCTACTCGTGAGGCTGAGGCAGGAGAATGGTGTGGACCCAGGAGGCAGAGCTTGCAGTGAGCCGACATCACACCACTGCACTCTAGCCTGGGCAACAGAGCGAAACTCTGTCTCACAAAAAAAAAAAAAAAAAAAAAAAAAAAATCATAGACTTATAGGTAAAATGTAAAAGAATAAAAAGAAAAAAATTTTAGGATAAAGTCTCTGAGATCTAGGGCTAGGCCAAGAGTCCTCACACTCCAAAAGAACAATACATAAAAGGAAAAATTGAGTCACTGGATAACATCAAAATTAAAAACTGTTGCTTTGTAAAACACCCTTTGAAGAAGTTGAAAAGACAAGCTACAGACTGGGAGAAAGTGTTTTCAAACCACATCTCTGATAAAGAACGAGTAGGTAGACTATATAAGGAACTCTCAAAACTAAGTAATAGAAAAAAAATCCAGTTAGAAAATGGGCAAAAGAAATTAAGAGGATACCCAGATGGCAAGTAAACACATGAAAGATTTTCAGCATAGTTAGTCATTGGGGAAATATCAATGGAAGCCACAATATAATGTCACTATACACCTAACAGAATAAAAAATAGTGATGACGGCCGGGCGCGGTGGCTCACGCCTGTAATCCCAGCACTTTGGGAGGCCGAGGCGGGCGGATCACAAGGTTAGGAGATCGAGACCATGGTGAAACCCTGTCTCTACTAAAAATAGAAAAAATTAGCCGGGCGCAGTGGCGGGCGCCTGTAGTCCCAGCTCCTCGGGAGGCTGAGGCAGGAGAATGGCGTGAACTCGGGAGGCGGAGCTTGCAGTGAGCCGAGATTGCGCCACTGCACTCCAGCCTGGGGGACAGAGCGAGACTCCGTCTCAAAAAAAAAAAAAAAAAAAAAATAGTGATGACTCCAAATGCTTGTGAGGGTAAGGAAAAACTGGATCACCCCTACATTGCTGGTGGTATGTAAAATGGTACAGCCACTCTGGAAAACAGTTTGATAGGTTTTTTATTTTAAAAAAATTCAAATGTCATACAGCCTAGCAATTGTACTCCTGGGCATTTATTTCAGAGAAATGAAAACTCATGTTCACACAAATATATATATGTGTGTGTGTGTGTGTGTGTTTATATCAGTTTTATTTCTAACAGACAAATGTTTAAATAGGCTATGTGTTGTTCAGCAGGTAAGCGGTTAAGCAAATTGTGATTTGTATTGTGGAATACTACTCAGCAATAAAAAGGAGAACTCTGAATATGATTGGTGGGCCATACCAAAGTCAATATTTGGGCGTGATACTTTATTATAGTTTTGCTAAATTTTACCATTAAGAGGAACTGAACAAACTGGACTAGATCTTCTTTATAGTATTTCTTACAACTGCATGTGAATCTACAATTATTTAAACAAAAATACATTAAATAAAAATGAAAAAAGATAAGGTAAAGGTGAAATAAACCGTGTTATGTAGTATTAATGATAATAGCTTAATACTGTCATATACTTCAAAGTCCATTAAATACCTGAAAAGGTCATTATTGCCATATTAGATATAGCTTCATAGCTCAAATAGTCTTCTTAATAATCTTTTTTTCCTGACATCACATCAGATCTGATTATATTGTCATTCAAGAAGTTACCTTGTTAAGAATTCATTCTACAAAGATTGGAAATGTTATTCTTCTATTTTCGTATTTGCTTAGACCTGCATATTACAATAATTATTTTCCACCTGCCATTTATTCGCAGGAGTGTTTTTGAGGCACTTGTCCATTTTAAGAGGGATTTTTAACGTAAGATATTCTGCGTCTGTGTAACCAGGCACATGTAAGCTACCAGACACTGCAGCATGCCGAAAACAGTAAACGAACCAGTAAGGGCTCCACTGGCTTCCCTTGGCGTCTTAGGACTCTACACTCATTTCAGGAAGCTACACGTGGACCATAAGTGACACCCAACTTCTGACTTTCAATAGAGGAAGGGTGCCAGAAACCATCTGTGTTGTAAACATTAATAGAGTTAAGTGTCTTTCATATCTGTTCTAGATGAAATTATTATTAGAAAAAGACATCCAACATTTTCATCTTGAACACTAAATGATCTTTCTTGATAGCTCCAGTGGTATTTACCAGTTCAGAGACCACCAGTTTAAAGAATAAAGCCATGTGTGTATCAAAAAGACTGGATACACTGCATTGCAGGTAGAGAGGACCAGGCAGTGAGGAAACCAGCAAGGCGCTGAGTAGAATTTAGGTTAACTGGGTGCTACCAGCCTTCTGTATCTTGCTTACTATGACCCAGTTACTAGCTAATTGAGAAAGTGCTAGAAATGAAGACAGCATCATATCTAAACTCCCAAGTTTTGCCAGATAACAACTCCTTAGGTCCAATTTATCCTTTTCCTTTTTATTAAGTAAACATTTTCTTAAAGTATAACACACAGATGGGAAAGTGCATATGTCGTAAATAAGCAGCTCAATGAAATTACAAAAAAGGAAAACATTGGCATAAACGGTCCCCAGATCAAGATGTAGAATGTTACTAGCACATGTAGGGTCCTCTTGTTCTCACTTTTCTAATTCTATTCCATGGAGAACTACTATCCTGACTTCTGATACCATAAATTAATGCTTATTTGGGGATATTATTTTAAAGGGATTAGGAAATACATAGTGTTCTGGGTCTGGTTTTATCCATGCTGTTGATTATGCTTGTAGTTCATTCATTCTCATTGCTACATATTATTATTTTAAATTATTACACCACAATTTATTTTATTGTTGATGGACATTTTTTCCTTCACTTTTGACTGTTACAATAGTGCTGTTAAGTACGTTCTTACATTCTCCTCTATTCTTATTCCAGATTGTGGCATTGTTTTCCTGTAAACTGTGGTACTAATTTCCCTAAAAAATCTTTGACACCTTATATTGCAAAAAGAAAAAGCAATCCTCCTAGAAACAAGTAGCTTTCTTTTCTATACAGTAATACAAATAATTCCTGACCATCTATAGAGTTTGAGTCCAAAGGCTACGACTGCAGGAGGCTGAGTAAACATGGGATGTTGAATGAGCCCTCTAGGTCTGAGATTCCATAAGACAAAGTCATTGACATGTGCTGGGAGGGGTCAGGGTAGAGTTCCCAAGGAAAGGTGGAATCGAGAATTTGGACATTGCATATTGCAATATGTATTTACAAGGAAGAGTAGTGTGTTCAAAGCAAGGAAAATGTAAAAAGGCATGGAATGAAAATATTATTGCTCAGGTTGAACAGATTAGAATAGGATAAACTGTCAATTACTCCTTGTGTCATTTCCTGTTTGATTCTCCAATTTACAGATAGGTAGTCATAGAATAACACTGAAATCCTTCTGCCTTGGTGTATCTTGGAAAATAAAACAAAACTGTGCTAGTCTCAGAAAAGGGGCAGTGCAGAAAGTAGATATGAATACACGTGAAATGGGCCGGCATGATGAATATGTGTCTGTTCTCACTTTCTCTTCTCTTGTTCTCGTGTGTATGTGCCCGCTTGCAAAGTGAACAGTGCTGACAATTATTAAAACTATTCTTTGCTCATAAACTGAGAATGTTTGAAAACAGAGGCAGAGAGACAAAAACGACTGGACCCCTATGGTGCATTTTTGTTTTATTTGCTTTTAAGAAAATATCTACCTGCCCCTACATACTGGGTTGAGGCTCCTTCTCTCCTTACCTTTCTCTCAGACAGATTAATCACCTGTCTAAGCATTTGAGGTACTGATTAATTTGTGACCCTAAATGAAGGCCAGAGAATGCTAACCATGTCCCTTGAGTTGAAACAGTTTTCAGTAGGTGGATGAAAACCCATCTTGCTAATTATAGTTTTGGATAACAGATTAAAATATGTAGAAGGTTTCCTCCTTAGATGATTAGATCTTTCTGAATGACAACTTTTCTATTTATTAGCTCTGCATGTCTTAGAAAAAAATGTGCTTGTGTGGGAGAGCTCCAGAATGTACCTGCCAGATTGGGAGCAGACCTTGTATTCACTTGTGCTTTTCTGCAGCTCAGTTTACAGCTTTCCTAGGTTTCTGTGTTCTGCGCCTGGGTTTTGCTTATGAAGTAAGGTCTTGCATGCCTCAAGAAGTGGACTTTGTTAAGTGTGATCTGCTGTGCAGTGGGGACTTTTATCTTTATATAAATTTTTAAAAAGAAGCTGATGGGAGAGTAAGAGCCCCAGGGAACGGATGCTTATGTGCAGATTTTGCTGATATAGGAGAAGAAAAGATAACTGTGTTTTGAAAAGACATGTGCAGTAGTTTAATCATTTCCACTAGCTTTGCTATTTAGGATAGCTGGATAAGTTGCAATGAGGGACAGGCAATGGTATGGGAGAAAGTAAGAGAGGAACAGGTAAAGCAAAGTTAAAAGAAAAGGATAGAAGTGGAGAGAATTTGGTTATGTTCGCCTCTTTGTGTTGAATCTTTTTGCTCTAAATCAGGGTTTTTGCACATTTATAAAGTGGAGCCCAGGAGGGATCCACCTCAGCTGTTATCAGGCCATGACTATGAAATGTGGAACTGAGGATGGAAATAATAGGATGGCTGACATCTGGCTAATTGCCATTGCAATTGAAAGCTGCCTGACAGTTGTGTGAAAATTGCTTGGAGATGAAGAACTTTCAATGAACCGTGATGGACAGAAGTATCTGAGCAAAGAGTGGGCAATGAAAGAGATGGCCTGGAGGACAGGGTGGAAACTGCCTGTCATATTCTCTCCTCTCTTGTATTCTCCTCCCGTTGTATCTCAAGAGTAAAGCTTACTCAGTTAATGGCAAGTTATTTTCAAAGAGAAAACAGAAAGCAGAGGTTTGCAAGTCTGGAGTTACATTAATTTGCCTAAATTTGCCTTCACCCAAAGACTACCGAAGCACCAGTCATCCAAGGGTCTCTTCCTAAACCAGTGCTTCCAAGCTGCTCAGTACCCAAGCCCTCAAAACATGAGCCCCCAGTGCTGCCCTCCACAGTGACAACTCTGTGATCCTTCTCCAAGCACCTAGTGCTGAGAAGTGACTTCAGAATTGTCAAGATATTTCCTGTGAATGGTCACTCCCAGAACAGGCTTGCTGAACCCTGTAGCATAAGTGGTTACTACTATAATCAATAAATCCAAGTTAACCTACCTAATCAACACTGTTTCCTTCATCTTTTACATTTAATTTTGTATACATTTTAATTTTGGCTGTGTGGAAATCATTATTGATCATTAAATGGAGTAATACTAATGGTAGGGTTTTCTGGAGATGTCCAAGATTGTGGATAATGGTCCTGAAGAAGAAATTTGCAGGGAGGCTTTGCTTTATGAAACCCTTCACACCACCCCTGACTTGTGAGGAGAGATTAGCTGCCTACTGCCTGATCCAGTTCTTTTTATGTCCCTGTAAATACAGTCTTTCAGATTGGGTTTTAAATATTTTTTGTTATATTATGATGCGTTTTTTTTTTAAGAATTTAGGCAATTATTTTTTAAATTTATAATTTCCTAATAATGTTAAGGGTCAGAGAATCAAAGTATTCTTTCCATTTTATAACATTGGTTAAAAGTGCCTTACAATAACAGTTTGTGTTTTGCTGTTTTAGTTAGTGTTGTTTTCATGCATGAGTTACATTGCTGTGGTCAAAACTTGTAAACAAATGTTTTGGCCTTACAAACCGTATTGGAAATTGCCATATACTTTCCTAACAAGTAATTTTATTTTTTGTTTAATTATGCAAACTTAAGGGGACTGTTGAAGAAAAATAGTGTATTTTTCAGACCAAAAATGTATATGGTGGTATATTTTAAGCCAACAATTCTATTAAGGGAGTTCGTTTTATCTAGCAGACATTCTTATTCTTTTCCTTGCTTTGCATGTGAACATTCAGACTATGATGCTCAGGATTTGAAAAAATGCATACTTGAATTGTAAATTTTTTTGAGGTTTAACTAAGTTAATTTTTGGAATGAAAGGAAATTAATAAAATATTTTAGAAGAAACTTTACTTTGTATGTCAACTTCTGGGTCAAAGAGATTCATTTGAGGTTCACATTAAAACTTCCATCATGTTCATTGAATAATTTTAAGGCCGTCTTAGTCATCTTGGGCTGCCATAACAAAACACCATGGACTGTTTGCTTTAAACAACAAAAATTTATTGTCTCAGTTCCGGAGGCTGGGAAGTACAAGATCAAGGTCTGGTACAGTTCAGTTTTCAGTGAGGGTTTTGTTTCTGGCTTGCAGATGGCCACCTTCTTACTGTGTGCCTACATGGCTCCATCACCAAATGCCATCACTTTGGGAGTTAGGGGTTCAGTATATTCATGGCAGGGTGGGGCGGGGGATATCAACATTTAGTCCACAAAAAAGACCTTAGAACTCTGATGATAAACTCTATATTTGTCTTCAGTTTGGGGAAGGCATACAGGAATCTGGGTTACACTAGTTTGAAGAGGTTATCACAATTTTAAAACTAAACTGGAAAATGTGAATGATTTGCTCCATGGATTGTTTATTAATAAACAGCAGCTTTCTCTTCTATGTTGATTAAAGGTGACATAAAACTTAATACTGATTAGTAGCTGAGTTTCTATCCGTTATCCTACTACTGCCTCTCCAGCCAAAGCAAATTGCAGAGTTAAGATGGCACTCAATAAATATTTGTTGGAAGGATTAATGAATAAATGAATAATTTAGGCAAAATCTATCAAGCCTAAAAAAGTAGTCCTCAATCTTATTCAGAAAATATTGTCTGCAAGTTGAGTTTGAAAAAGAACAACAGAATAGAAATGCCCAAATTTTAAAAAGGTGATGACTTAGTTGAAAAACTGAGAGATAGAATAACATGACTAAATAATCATACGTCAATAACAGATTAAGACATAGTTTTGGGTTACTCATGGATGATTACATGGTCCAGGGATAATTATCTATAGATACATCCATGGTAGTATCTACATGTACATGGTTTTACCATTTCTATAGCATAATTTTTATTTGAATTAAAATAAAATCAAATTTTACAGATCTTTTGACTAGATCTAGATTCCATGGAAATACTGGACACGCCCATCATTAAACACAATAACCATGTTGAAAGATGCCTCCTCTTGTTCTCTTCCTGGTGTAGTATCTTAATGCTGTCCAAGGACTACACCAAATTCTCAATGAGACCCCCTGATCCAGAACTGACAACACTCTCCCAAAAATCTCTCTATTTTAGTTCTTCTAATTTCGGATTGCCAGATAAAATATAGGATACCCAGTTAAATTTTAGAAAACAAGTACTGCATGTGGAATTATTTACTTATATCAAAAGTATCCTATTTTTATTTGCCAAATTGGCAACCTTTCTCTAAGCCTGTCCCAAGTGCTACTTTATCATTGCATTGTAATTTTAACCACCCTTCAAAACACAGTCTATTTGAAAAAAAGGATTACACTCACGTATAAATGTCTCATAGCTAGATTAATGTATAGTCATTAAACTAAGTATATTTATATATTTATATTTATCCAGAGGATCAGTCTTCTGGAGGTTAACTTTGAATAGAAATATTTTATAGTATTCCACCTCAACAGAGAATTGATACTTTCTTCTCAAGTTTGAATGGTCAAGAAGAGGTTCGGTGTGACATTCATTGTGGATCTGTAAGAGTGGTAATTCTAGCACCACAGTTTCAGAACAGGATCTAGCTATAGAAAGCATGTGATAGTCATCGCCACAGGCTAAAAATATTCTGGTAACATTGGTATGAAATTATTGTTTGTTCTGATGGGCAGAAACATTTATCATTTTTATTTATTTACTGTCCTCTGAAATGTGGACAAAGAACACTGGGTTAGGAGTAAGGAAACCTAGATCTTATTTCCAGATCTGCCATTGGTTGTTAGGTGGTCTCAAGTGTACTGGGCCTGAGTTTCTCACTTGCAGATTCTACATGATTGTGTCTCAACTTTATATAAGAAGCAGCTGAGGTGTCTAGAGGAACATGTAGATTTCTGGGTTTCCCATCAGACATTTTGATTCTGGCACCCTAGGAGTGGGCCAGGATGATGAATATTTTCAATAAGCACACAAGTTGATAAAATGCAAGTAGTTCTGTACCACAGGTTGGCAAACTTAGAGTAGATGACCTCTCAGTCCCTTTCTATTTAGTTTTACAAATGTAGACATCTGTGATTCAAAGAAATAAACAAACTTGTTTATCTAGAAGTGTATTCTCACTTTTTAGAAATACATTGTTTATTTTGGAAAAATTGAAAAATATAGAAACATAAAAAAGCGTCCATTAGAAGTTAAAGTTATAACAATCCTACAAAATGCACAAAAGCTAATTTCAAAAGCTGTATTAACTCTACATTGTGAATGCCTCTGGTTACTTGTTTATTGGGCAACTTAATCTAAAAAGGTTCTTTCATGAATTTTCATCAATTTTGCAACAAAGCCCTGTTGCAAATTGTGAATTATGCATTAACATATGTTCATGCTAATTTATACACTGGTGACAGGTTTTTGGCATGGGATCAATAACTTACAATTATAATTTTTAAAGTTTGTTTATTAATACCATCAGGGAATTGGGATTATCATTTAGTTAACAATGTGTCATTTGAACCCAATTTTTTAAAAAGAGCAAGTTCTGCAGTTGTCTTAAGTCAGTATATTTGTCCAAGGAACAACAAATGAATCTGAAACTAACAAGATAAATGCTTCCTGCTCTTCTCAATTAATAACTTTTATAGCTCTGTAAGATTGCCTGATGTTGGTGTCTTGTCATCAGATGTAAATGCAGGGTGTTGTTACACCAAGTTTCTCTAATATCTAAATAATTACAGGCAAGTCTATTTAGGTTACAGTACTTAAAGATAAAAATTATAATTTCAACTAGCTGCTTCTGAAAATTTAATGTGATGCTTCATTTATTTATGCATATTCTTTAAAGTTAAGACAAAAAATTCTTAAAAAGAAATCAGAATAATCTTAAGAAGCTTCAATAGTATGTTTCTCTCTCTCTAGTATGATTTTATTTAAGCACATTGGTTTGTAAATAAACCTTTTGAAAAGCCCTGGTATACAAAATATATTCTAACAAAACAAGTAAATTAGAGGTTGATTATTTGCAATGCTTCAAACATTTTCTGCCTTAAAAATATGACTGTATGACTGCATTTCCCTTGAAGAAGCTCCTGTTTATTACACTGAAATGGGATTTGTCTCAAATAATTTTATGCCAACTTTTTGGAAGCACATTGTTATGTAAGTGGAAGCTCAGTTTTTCTATACACAGCAAGTATTTGATCAATCACTATTACTAATTTGTAGAGAGGTTTTAGCTACCACATCTGATAATTATATTTCAATATTTATTTTGAAAAAATGAAGTTACTAAAAATAAATCAATTATAGATTCACTTTTTCCCTCTGGTGATGAACAGTGGAGCCAAAGAGAGTGCATGAGCTTTGAGTATGCCTGCTGTTCATCCTTATTAACATCTTTGCAGGTGCGCCTTGCTGGTGGTGGGAGAGGTAGGAAAGAAAAGAGCACATTTTTCTAATTAGCAGTTCTATATCAAATAGCATATGATAGAAGGCCAAGGGTAATTATTCCTATGCCCACAATAGGAATTTTTAGGTTTTTAGATTTTTTTATTTATGATCATACAAGGAATACAATTTTGAAAAGCAAAGAGCTGATTTTAAATCTTGGTTCTCTCCATTGTTAATAGTGTCAAGGTATGCATCTTCTCTGAGATTTTGCTTATCTTTAAAATAAACATGATAATGCTCTGTTTAGTGGGTTCTTATAAGGATAAACTAAAATTATCTTCATATATATATATCCTTACCCTTCTCTGGTATTTCAGTGGTAATTAATCAACATTTAAATGTGCATTTCCATCCACTCTGAAATAATGAAGCTGTCCCTGTGGTCGTGATTTGAAACCAAAGTTTTCTATGTCCCCTCTAGCCACTAGGATGTCTAGTCTATATGACATCATTCTACATCTGTTGGTAGGTTTCTTTACATTTGTTAGTAAACCTATGTGATCATCCAAACTATTCTGGTAGACCCTTTAGCCCCTTTCATGCCCATCTTCCACCCTCTGCACTACCAACCTCCCTACTCTACCCGTCTGTAGCAATCTGTCACAACGATTGTCAAACTGTGATCTGTGGGCCAAATCCAGTCACTCACATGCTTTTGTAAATAAAAATTGATCTAGATATAGTCATCCCCATTCATTTACACAAAGTGGATGGCAGCTTTTGAACTGCAATAGTTGGGATAAGTAGTTGTAAGAAATCTGACTGAACAAAGCCTAAATTATTCACTATTTAGCCATTTGCAAAAAATGTCTGTAGACTCTGGTCTATTACCTAATAGAGTATAACTGGAGTTTTTAAATATGGTTGATTAAAAATTAAATACTTGTTGACAAATAGATACCGATTAAGTGGAGAACAGAAAAATGTGAGAGTTCTTGTCATAAACATATCTTAACTCTCCTACTAAGAATGATGACAATAAGGACAGAAAAACAAAGTAATTTAAGAGAAATAATGGAAAGATGGAATCCAAAGATGATGAATCCTCCATTAAGTGCTATTGCACCTTATTTGAGTTATGTTATCTTTGTTAGCCTCAGTTTTCTTATCTGCCAAGTGAAAATAATAATTTCTGCTTGACCTAACACCCTAAGGTCCAAATGCACATTGCACAAACTAACGATATTCTTATGTTATGTAACCTTTATTTTCTTTATATAACTCCTAACCTAAATTTAGAATTCAAGATGCATTCATTCTTTTTTTCTAAAAGTTTCATAAAAAATGGTAGTTGTCCTTGTAGGGTGGGAGTTGAGCAAAGATAAAGAAGTATCTTTAGACAGTATTTAAGGATTTAGTAAACCTTATTTGACATTGGACAAAATTTCTGGCAGGCCCAATGGAGAGAAAGAAGGGAGAGTGTGTATCAGATAAAAGAAAGCAGAGCTTGGAGAAAGAGGAACTAAGGGGAGGAGACAGATGGCCAATGACCTTGCAATGAGAATATTGAGTATAGCAAATTATTAGCTATTCAGTGTTCCCAACAAAATCAGTGACAGCAGCCCCTAATATATAGGCAATCCAAGGCAAGGTCTTCAGGCACTGCAAGGGGCTAGAAGACCTGGTAGTTGGCAAACAACAA
The DNA here is from genome assembly GCF_047675955.1 of Chlorocebus sabaeus. NCBI lineage: Eukaryota > Metazoa > Chordata > Mammalia > Primates > Cercopithecidae > Chlorocebus > Chlorocebus sabaeus. The sequence continues at coordinate 30,379,850 of NC_132921.1, read as the reverse complement.
TTCAGAACATTTGATCTTTAAGAGGCTTCTGAGGGCCATGAAATGGGCACTGATCTAGAATGTAGAAGCCCTTAGATTTAAGGCCAGACATTTCTATCTCATGTCGTCATGCGTAAGTCTCAGTTTCTTCATTTGTAGATTTAGAATATCTTCCTTGTGTACTTCATGAGACTTCAAATAATTTAATGAGGTAATTTGTGTAAACATGTTTTGAAAACTCTTCAATTATAGGACCATATTATTATTTTATTAAATATAATAGCTGAAAAACCACAGAAGGACATGGGCTTTTAGTATATTTCTAGAAAAGTTGATAGATTTTCTGCTTGCATAGACACACTTACACACACACATATCCAGACTTATTTCATAGATCCATCTATTTAGGTGATATGGAAGTAGGGATATAGTAAAATACTCTCTCGGCAGGGCTTGGTGGCTCAAGCCTGTAATCCCAGCACTTTGGGAGGCCGAGACGGTCAGATCATGAGGTCAGGAGATTGAGACCATCCTCACTAACATGGTGAAACCCTGTCTCTACTAAACACACACACACACACACACACATTAGCCAGGCATGGTGGCGGGCGCCTGTAGTCCCAGCTACTCTGGAGGCTGAGACAGGAGAATAGCATGAACCTGGGAGGCGGAGCTTGCAGTGAGCTGAGATCACGCCACTGCACTCCAGCCTGGGTGACAGAGCAAGACTGTCTCAAAAAAAAAAAAAAAAAAAAAAAAAAAAAAAAAAAAAAAAAAGCTCTCTTGTGTTAGTCTCAGGGTAATTATTTTCCTCTCATCAGGTTACAGGTATTCCCCAGAAATCTTCAGAATACGATCTACGGTGGTGTTTAAATATCCAAAGTCATATGCTAATGCTTTCTTATCCAGTGAGCAAAAAGAAAGCTCAATGGGAAGCTTTTTGTAAAACTGGTGCACAGGGATGATATTATTCTTACAGGTGTGTAACCTAAAGCTTTTGCTGGGTTCCATCTATCTGGATTAACAAAGAACCACGTTACAAATGATTCTGTTCTCTCTGTGATAAAAGAAAAATTACTGAGAGGGGATATCATGTCATAAGACTAGAATACTAGGTTTAGAGCAATTTGTTGCTCTTTTTTTCAACTATGCAGTAATAGTATCCACATACTATATTCAGTCTATGGGCAATGTGATTAGAAAGAAACAAACATAGTCTTGTTTGAAACAAAGAGATGTTATGCATTAATACATGAAGTTGTGGTTCTTTTGCTATAATAAATGCATAGCTGGTGATTCCACCAATGAGCAATTGGTTGGAAATGTTTTATTGGTCATGATTTATGGATGACAAGTTCGAGTAATTTTTAAGCTTAATTGCACTTAAATGATGGATTTTTTCCTCAATTATTTATCTTTAGGGCATGGATCAAAGCAAATGTGTTAGAAAAATGCAGAGTTCAGTGGTTGCTAAATGAGCTTATTATTGTTTACATATGTAACAATTTAGGTCATTAATATGTATATGTTGGAATGAGATGACCATCGCATCTCTCAGTCTGCAGAAATTCCTGCACAGACTATCACTGTTTTATTTTTGAATAAACATACAGCTGTTCTATTTCAATTACAAATTCAAGTTGTCCTGAGATTAATTTTGTTCTATTTGTGGCTGGTAAAAGTATTTTCAAGAAGAAAATGAAATTACTATACCTATTTGGCATGCACGAGGGCATTAGGTCAAGAGCATCTAGCCTCTGACAACTCTGGGGAGGGAGGGCAACTGGTCAGATCCCCAAAGGCTTGGCCTTATTTCCACAGAACTATTTTCTAGGCAGCCCATTTTACCTTTAATACAGTGGGTCAGCAAGGCAAATTTGCCTGCCTTTCCAAAGACCAGAATGAAACACTGATTTTCTAAGCTCTAAAATATTCTTGTTGCCCTTTATTACAGCTAAATATGATATAGAATCTTGTTATGGACTTTATGGCTGAGGGCACATATGGTTTAAAATTCTCAGATAAGAATCCTTGTATAATGGATGGAGCATGAGTTAGGTTGACCTCTTGCAAAAAAAAAAAAAAAAAACTTTCTTTCCTCTCATTTTTCCAATATCTCATTGGTTTTTCAATAAATACTAACATTCTTCAAAAATAAGGCTGATACATATGTACATATATATATACATATATACATACATATATATATATATTCCAAGATATATTTTGAATATAATGTGCCAGATGCTTTTTGTTGCTAGGAACAGAAATTCACTCAGTTGAACTAAGAAATGAGAGATTTATTATAAATATACATATGAAAATAAGGAAATAAGGAATTTTGACCATATTTCTGAGTTTTATACAAGAGTCTAGAAAAATTGGCACTACTAGGTTTCCAAGAAGAGCAGGCACTCTGTTACTGCCAGGTTCTCAAAGACTGGAGCCTGGATTAAAAGCTGGACCTCAGGAACTGGGCAGACAGCCTTTTGAGATTCACCAGCCCTGGTGACCTGATTATCACATTACCCCTCAAGAGCAGGGCTTATCCTCACTCTAAGATTTCATGATTAGGGAGATAGCACAACTGTCCACACATCTGTTTGTCTGCTCTTACTGTAACTAACTTCTATGACGGGGATCTGTTGTCTGCTCCTACTGTAACTAACTTCTGTGACGGGGCTCTCCTGTCTTGTGGTTTCTGCTTTCTCAGAGTTTTTAGTGCTTCATGGACTGTACTTACTGCATTAAGTCTACAACTGCTCAACTTTATGTTTCTGCACAAATTTCCTGAGATGAAAGTATGACTGGTTTAGTTAGTCACCAATATTCCAGTTAGGCCACCAGTTATATAGATTTGCTACACTTGTGTTACATGCTCAATACTTATCAACTGGCTGTCACCAGGTTGATACAAATGACAAACTGTATGCCCCCCTAGTGCCAATCTGTAGACAAGAGACTGGGGACATTCTAAGGCTCAACCTTTTGCTACAATGAGGTTTCTCAACTGACTGTGACAATTAGACGTAGGCCAGTATTCCAGTACTCATCTGTGTACCTGGTTTTCTAAGAGAAAAGAAGACATGGTTTCCTAAATGTTATTGCTATTCAATAGCAAAAAATAAGTATCTACAAAAATTAATTAGATATCATGATTAGAACTGGTCCGTCATATTAAAGAAAGAGCAATCTCATTCCTATTGCTCCAGCATTTTAAGCAGCTGTTTACAGTAGTAATGAGCTGTTACTTCCTCAGGTTCTTCCAGGTTTCTTCAAAGTCCATTTCATTTTCCTTGGAGTTTCAGACTCTGTGCAATTATTACACTCACTCATGCCAAGGTCTTGCAGATGTAAGAATTATTCTTGATCATATAAGTCCTGCCCTTGAAGATGCATCTGCTTTGAGCTGCCTTCTTATCCACCTTCTTATCTCTCTTCTTCTGTGGATATGAAGATGATAATGTCTGCTCCTGGAAGACTTCTTATGATGTGATTCAGAGACAGAAATGCATCTACTTCCTTTAACCCATTTGCATATCTGGAAAAAAGTGCCATGGTTAAGTCTTGTCTCCAATCAAATAGAAAATATTAGCAAAGCCTATAAAACAAAAATCTCTAATAGAAAGCTATAGTCAAATCAAAAATCCTCAAAATTTTGAATGTAATTAAATGTTAATATATTTTAGTGAAATTATATGATATATATATGACATAATGAAATGTAAAAATAATATAGTATAGGTTTGAGCAATGGTAGTTTATATTTTCATGTGAATTGCTATGTTTCATTCTTGCACCAACTCTGTTAAGTGGACAAGAATCATCTCTCTTCAAGGAATGGTACATGTCTTACACACACACACGCACACACACACACACACACACAGAAGATGAGGCATTTTTTGGATGTGGAGCTGTATGAAGCTGACAGCAGTTAAGTGATTTGTTCAAGTTCATCACAAGAAAAACAGTAAGTTTCAGTGAAAGAACATAAGCTTTTGAGTGGGTCTGTCTGTGGGTTTAAGCCCTACTTTTACACTTTCAAGTTGCATGACTTTGTGATAGTTACTAAACATTTCTTAGGAAGTCTCAGTTTTCTAAGATGCAAAATGAGGATTGGTGCAGAGCTATAATGAAAACAGAGAATGCACATAAAACATACTTAGTAAAAGGTACATAGGAGGTGCTCAGTAGGTAAAACGAACTTTTGTCCTTTTCTTCAGTGTTCTTCCTACTCCATTGTACTTCAAGAATTAAAAATATCATTTTCTCAGGGAAAAGGAATGAAATTACCAAAAACTGAAGAAGATATGTCTTCATTATCTTTATCCCAAAGCATTTACTTGGCATCCAAAAACATATTCAGAACACTGTGCTAAGTAATGGAAAAGTCCTAAGACACCCAGAGATAGATTGTTTCCTTACTCTCACAGTGGATGAAAAGTACTGAGAGGCAAATGAGAGAAGATGCCTATGTCAACTTCCCGCAGCATCAGTCTAAATTATTTTAACAGGCTTTAGTGACCTCAAAATAGCAAGAAAGACTTAAATATAAAAGTCCTAGATAGGTGATGGCAGATAGAGACAAACACTGAAATTTCAGCAAGAGATATTATAGATAAGTAAGGACAACTTGGCCTCTAAACATCTTCTATTTACTGCACAGTTCCTATTAATTTCAGTATCTTTGGAGTACCCTTCTAAGCATTTACACATCTACTCTGAAGCAGGCATTGCTTATAAACAGCCTTCTGTCTGCTGAGCTGTTTCATGGGGAATTCCTTATCGTCAGGGCTGCATTTCAACTGATGAGTCAAGCAAGCTACCTGGTGTATTATCAATTCCTTCAAACTTACTCTGAGATGTGTGACACGTGTAGACAATAAAAAACTAAGACTTTGATCTACAAGGATGCCGTATTTGCTTGGCTTCAGAAGAAAAAGAATCCTCTAGAAATCCTAAAAAGCAGACTGGAAAAGGCTGAAGTCTTTTCCACATTTGCCAAAACTTATTTAACACCAGCTTTAACTAAAAGAAATATGATAGTCAAAAGACAAACCAATTTAAATGTATTTGAAAGTAAGGCAATATATTCATTACAATATGGTTTGTATTTGGCATTTAAAAATATCAAACTTCTTTGCCTAGAGAGATGTTTACTATTTCATAGTATCTTCCTTCTTAAAGTAGACAATTGAAATATGTTTCTCTGTGTGTGTGTGTGTGTGTGTGTGTGTGTGTGTGTGTGTGTGTCTGATCTATAGCCTTCACAGTTTTAATGAGTTTTCCTTTTTTTTTTTTTCTTAAACTCTTCTTGGCTGGTGAAAATTACTCAATACTGCTATCATAGACTATTTCAGCGACCTCCTTTGACATCTATGCTCCTACCTCCCTTTTGTAGTTTCTTCTGCTTCATTGTTACCTATTGTCATTACTTACTCTGAGGCTGAGTATCTGTACTAGTACCTCCTAAGGTGTTCTGGAATAGTGAAGCATATTCTATATTCTATGTTCAAGCATATTCTTGATCTTAAAAACAAAAAAAGATAAAGAGAAGGAAATTAAATCTCCAGAACCAACCCACTATCTTATGCAACTATTGCCTTCTGTGAGCCAATCTCATTTCCATAACCACCTCCTCTCTTTCCTTTGCACAATGCAAAAGGTGGAGATTTCATGCAATGTTTATGACAGTGACTTAGCTCCCCTCACAGCCATCATCAAATCTATAGGTATATTGGAGTGGCTTCTGTGCTTTTGCATGCATTTTAAGGAATGTGTACAGAACTTAATCTAAATTCAAAAATGATGCTTATCCTTTAGATTCTTCTATTATAGGAATAAAATAGTTATGTTGGCACTTAGAAAAAAAAGTTCAAAAAAGCATCCTAGGGCATATACATTTTGCATGTGATTAATGTGAGGACTTCTTATTAAAATTGTATCTATTAAATCTCTCAAGAATTCCTTAATTTTGTTTCTTTTTAATTTGTGGAAGCTGGATAGATCACATTTAAAATTTTACGAAAATAAGTTCAAGACTCAAGAACTCGATCCATTGTTGCCAATTGTTCTGTGTATTATGTGTTCAAAATATAAAATAATATTAACACTAATTTGGATTCAAATGATCTTTCTACAAAAGGCAAATGACATTTTAAGACATATTCTGGGAGCTGGATCTTCTGTTTAGATGCTGCTAATAGGGAGACGACAGCTGAAAAATGTGCATCACCATTGACTGAAGGATATGTGTGTGGGAAGCCCTTTAATTCACTGAAGTGTAAGGAAAGGAGTTTATTGTCCATAGGGTGGTACAAGATAGAGGAGAGCTGTCTACAAAGTATTTTTTTCTGAGGGCCTCTTGCTTTTTTTCTGAGGTCCACCTTCTCAAACCTGGAGACGAACTGACATGGGTGACTGAGATAAAATTCACATAAAATATATCCTTCTAAAGTAGACCATTCAGTGGTTTTTAGTGTATTCACCAAGTTTTGCAACCATCACTGCTATCTAATTGCAGAACATTTTCATCCCCCTCAAGAGAACACCATACCCATTAGTAGTCAGACTCATTCCCACCACCTCTCATCACCCCAGTCCCTCTTCTACTAATCTATTTTATGTCTTTACAGATTTGCCTATTCTGGACATTTTATGTGTGCAGGATTATAAAATATATGGCCTTTAAAATATTTGCTGGAAGTTTTTATTGAAATAATCATAGATTCAAATTCCACTGTAAAAATATTAGAGAGAGGTTATATGTACCCTTTTCCCTGTTTCCCCCAATTGTATCATCTTACGTCACCATAGTACAATATTATAACCAGGATATTCACATTTGATACAACCAGTCAATCTTATTCAGATTTCCCCAGTTTTACTTGTACTTCTTTCTGTGTGTTGTGCACGCCCATGAATTTAATTTTTAAGAACATTGTTACATGCGTAGATTTGTGCATCCACCACTACAGTCAAGATACAGAAGAATTTCAACATCATAAAGATCCCAGTGTGTGACCCTTTGAGGTGCCTGCCTTCTACCATCCCTAGCCTCTTGCAACCACTGAACTGTTCTCCATTTCTAAACCTTTGTTTTTCAATGCTATATAAATGGAGTCAAACATTATTTAATCTTATGGGATTGACTTTTGTTTGTTTGTTTGTTTAGCATAATTTCCCAGAGACCATCCAGGTGTTTACATGTATCAGTGGTTCATTTCTGTCTATTACTAAATAACAGTCTATGACAAATGCCACAGTTTGTTTAACCATTCACCCACTGAACGACATCTGGATGTTTTCAGGTCTTTGGCTATTATGAATAAAGCTGCTGTGAGCATCTCCATACATTTGTGTGTGTGTGTGAATACAAGTTATTATTTCTCTGGGATAAATGCCTAAGAATGCAATTACTGGGTGATTTGCTAATTGCATGTAAATTTCCTAAGAAATTACCACACTGTTTTCCAAGATGGCTATACCATTTTACATTCATATCAGCAGTGTATAGGTGATCCAGTTCCTCTTCACCCTCACCAAGATTTCATGCTGTTACTTTTTTTTATTTTAGCTATTCTGATGAGTATGTAGTGAATATGTGGACTTTGTGACTGTCTTATTTCACCTAGCACAACATTTTCAGGTTCAGCTATGTTGTTGTGTGCTTTAGTAGTTTATTCCTTTTTGCCACCAAATAATGTCCTACTGTATGGATATACCACATTTGGTTTACCCATTTGTGACTTAATGGGAAAATATGTTTAGTAGCAAGACAAATGTTTTCATTTTTTTGTATTAGGATATTATTTATAAGTCTAACTTCTATTATTAAAACTATGAGGCACTGTATTAGATATTTGATGTGTGTTTTCTGATAGAGGTTACATAACAACTCTAAGATCCAAGAATTGATGGGCAAACTGGAAACTCACATGTTAAATCAAGCTTTTGAAAAAATAATATATTAAGAATACTTATTTAACTTGACCAAGTCAGTTTTGAAAACAGAATCTTAATACCTCCATTTCCCTACAGACCCCAACATAAGCTTCCTTACCTGTCATTAGATTAATTCACACATTTTGGCCATCTTGCCCTAATGAGAAATTTGCATTTCCCAGACCTGCCTTGTGGTCTAAGTCATCTTACAGATAAAGAAATTAAGATGTAATCTTTTATTGCACAAATATTTACTGAGAGTCTAATGTACATTAGGCCTACCAGCAGTAGGTGCTGTGATCCAGAAAGACTAACTTAGCTAAGGTCACAAATTTAGCAAAGCAATAATTTAATACTACATTGCAGATTGAGAGTAAAATTTTATTTTTAATACTTATTTTCTCCGGATCCTAATTAAAGCAATACAGGGAAATATTTTAAAGTACTTCATTAGGGATCTTTAATTTTTTTACATAAGTGAACTATTAGGCATAATTTTGAAAACATAATTTCTACTTAGCTTGTCAAATGCATCCCATTATTTAATTTTACAGGGAAAGAATCCAATAGCCAAACTACCTGGCATATTGGCTTCCCATTGTAAGTTTTGTCCAACCTTATTATGTATAGCTGGAATACAGATATTGAGCACAATATATCATTAAGTCACTAATAAACTTCAGTTACTCCTTTACCACTTTCCCCCATCCCCCACTGTCAATGAGTAATTTATCTCCAGCTGCAATATGCATAAGTTGTCTTTGAAAAGGAAGGACATGGCATTATCAGTCACTGCATGAACGAGTTATAGCCAGCTCCATCATGGAAGAGAACAGATGATTACAATCAATAATCAATCAAAGAACTAGTGACAGTAATCATACATCACTTTCCACTGCGGAATCTTCACTCAAAGCTTAGTAATGCAAAATCCACTTTCTGGGTATATTGGTACCTTGCCTTTGTACTGAATCTGCTCTTGGTTTGGAATAAGCCTGGAACATGGAGCACTTCTACTTGGACTTTCACCCTTTTGGAAAGGTTAGCAGCAGTAGAGCCAAGCTGAATGTGAGAGAAGAAAAGAACAGTTGTTGTAATCCTTGCCCGAGTCCTTATTACTCATTGTACTCCGTTTTGTATACAGCTAAGGCTGCACTGGCTAAATCATTGCAGAATTCTCTTGTTAATCGAGTGTATGCATTTTGTGAAACTTATTGGCAGACATTTTATAACTAGACATGGAAATCGTGTCCAGTAAAATATACTGTCCAATTAAAGGTATAATCTCCATAAAACCACAATTAATTTGGGAAAATTTTCTGGGAGGTTTATTGGAAAGCAAATGCTTTTGCAAAACACTAAAACAATAATTTAAGGGAAACAATATTTAAAAATACAAAAGCCGTGCTATTTGAAATAAAAATAATATATTCTGAGGAAACGGATGCATGGGGATTTTCTAAACTCAGACATTCCACACCCATTTGCTTAGCACTCATTAAGCACTGGGAAAACATAGATCTCTGCCCTTAAGGAACAAAATGTCTGTTATAAGAAAAAAGCCAATCCCTGATTACATGGTGCAGAGTGCTCAAGGCTGTAAGAGAGTTTGTTCAAAGTGTTTTGGGAGCACAGAGGAGGAAATACAACAGCCTAATGGAGTCTGGAATATTCCATGAGAAGGTAGCTTTTACACTGAGAATGGAAGAAAAGCGGTGAAAGGTCAACAAAGTGTGTGGCTAGAAAGTAGAGGAAGGGAACGGGCTATTGGCAGGAGGAACAGTGGTATGTGGGGGAAAGGAGGAAATGGAACCATGTGAGTATGTTGAAGCCAGATTGTAAAAGGTCTTATATACCAGGCTCTCCTAGAGGGGAGGTGAATAGACCGACTTGGCACTTCAAGAACCACTTGGTCCTGACCACAAACATGGAGAAAAGACAAAAGTGGGAAGCTGTGGACAGATGGACTAAGTAGGCTGCTGCTCCTAAGTTAGGCATTTTGCTCAGTGTAACTTCCCTAACTTCTTCCAAAAAAAGGACTTCTAGAGATATGGGCTTCACCAGACATGTCTTTCCTCACAGATCCAAAGAAAAAAATTACCAAATTGGGAGTAAGACACAGTTTTATCAGTATAAAAATTTTCAGTAAATCTAAATGTATCAATCATATGAGAACGTCAGTATTTCTTGGGAAGAGGTGGCCTCCGTCCCAGATCTCTAAACAGAGCTCTCAATCTTTAAGAGAGGCAAGGCAAAAGTTGCTATGTTTGATTTAATCACAAACCTAAACCTTCCAAAATGAGTTTGGCAAAGTCCCAAATTCCATCCATCCCCTAGGACATGTCACCCTTTTCTTCAAGCTAGCGTGACTTTTCCTTAAATTTTAATATTGAAGTTGCTCTTATTTGAAGGATCCTTTCAATGTTTTATGCAAGCAGCTTAATTCCTAAAAAGATTCTGATATATTTTTTCTGAGAAGTTTGGATCTTTTAAAATGATCTCTTTAAAGTTCTGTATTGTGGCCAAATATGTTCTTTTTGAGAACCAGTTTAGTTATTATTTTCTTCACGGAAGGTTTAGACTCAGTGCAGTGCCTTTCTGATTTTAATCATCCTTAAGGAAATAGAAGATGTTAATAAGAGGGTGCAGGGAACTAATGCTGTTAAAGTGGGGGGCTATTGGATTCGATTATTTTTGTACCGGAGGGTTTAATTGTGAACTCTGATTTTTCTTCATATGTTTGATGATGAAAATTCTCTCTAGGTCCTTATCTTATCATGGGAAAAACATCTCAAGTCTAGAGGACAAACAGAAACTGAAAACAATAAGTTGCTGTGCTTTTGCTTCAGGAAATAAATAAATGCAGTAATAAGTAAATAAATGGATAAAGTAATATTTAAAATCTTTATGATATATTTAGACTTGGGCTGCAAAACATAAACAAGAAACTGTTTCAAAGAATTTTGAAATTATTAGCTTTCATAGGGTCTAAAATTAGGCTGTTGTGGGATGGGTTTTAGGAAATTAAGCTTTTTCAAAATGATGTTTTCCATTCAATGTTGGAAAGTAAACACAGCGCCTGTTGAGGCTGCTGCCTGGAGGCAAACACATAGTTAGCTGAAATCTTCCTGGATATAAATATCTCCTGGGATTTCTAACTTGGAGACTTAAAATTACAGTCTAGGGGAGGCAGCTACAGTCCACAGCATGTACACATTTTTGGACCTCCTATAGCCAGCTTGTCTCACCAACTATTAAAAGCAGAAAAAAAAAAAAAAAAAAAAAAAAAAAGAAAACAATGAGAACAAATGAAAGGAAAGAACACAAAGAGAACAAAGATACAGATTCCACGAGAAAATGGCATATGGCTTTTCACTGTCTGTCAATGCAGAGTATTTATCGACCATTGAGAGATTGTAATTATGCCTCATGCCACTTGTCTAAAGCCAGTCAATGATGTCCCCATGTTTTATATCTCCCTCATACCTTAAAGTCCTGTTTTGCTTCTCTGATCAAGTACAGCTGTTTTCCATGATTACTAGAATTTTCTGTCTTCTGCCCATACCTGCTGGATTATTTTTTCTTGCCTATAATTCAAATGTTACACTTTTCATCTAGACTCTAGCTATGGCTACCTAACTGAACTTCCTACCCTGGATTCCACCTGTGCATGAACCATCACAAGGAGGATCTTTCTAAAACAGACCTAAACATTCCATTCCAGCACGTAAACAACTTTTGGATTTGGCACCTCATCCATCCTCAGCATGGCATCAGACTTCTACACCTGTATCCCAGTCTTCCTCCGAAGTCTCCCAGTAGTCTTGCCTGCTTACCTCCAACTACCATCATACAGCTTGGGGCTCTGAAATTTAACAGCTTTCTGCTGCCTTTCTGCCTTCTTCACACTACTAAGTCAACTTCAACTTTCTAAAAAAATATTTCTTATCCTTTTAAAATCCTATCTATTGTAACATTCTCTTTTCTCCTCCAACCCACTGTAATTTCTTATTTTTACTTCTCTGAACATCATATTACTGTTACAATAAGACAATATACACACATAAACACGTGAACACTTTCACTAATATCTATAAACTCTTTCCTGATGTAACCTGTTCAAATTTTATTTCTTTCTTTTCTAGTCTGGCCACACTTTGTCTCTATTATTTAGTACATAATAAATCCTGCCTTATTATTTGGTAGGTTTTGTCTGTCTCCTTCCATTCCTCCTTGCCCCGAACTGGACACAGCTCAGGATATCATGTAAATCTTCCTTATCTTCCTATCTCCAGTAGCCCATTCACAGGGCCAGCCTTGCTATCCTAACACCTCTTTAGAGAGCTGCGTCCCTACTACAGTGTCCTGCTTGTCTTAATATAATTTTCTCTCTGGGAGTTTCTTACAAACATGTTTTTTCTTTTGATGTTAATTGCAAATTCTTTTGCAGCAGAGGTTATCTGTTCTCCTTTTGTATTTTCCCACAGAGCCATGCAAAATATCAGTCACAAAGTAGAATTTGAATACAGTGTATGAAATGAATGAATAAATGAATGAGTGAATAATGTGTGGTGGATGACATGGCCTCAGTACTGAGGTTGATTAGCTGATCTGAGGCTGATAGACATGTGAGTAAAAAAAAATAAAATTAGTCTCTTGTTCTTTCCAGATGGAAAGGAGTCTGGTTGCAGCAATTGCATGTTAATCAGAAATTTGGGTTTGGATGTTTGTTAGAACATGAACTGGTGTTGGGATTTCATTCAGCCTTGTCTCTGAGTCAATGTATATTTTGAGTTTCTTCTTCAATTCAAGATTTTGTGGGGCTTAATTTAAACTGTAGTTAACTTGGAACCATAGAGAGATATTTTAAGATTTAATGAATTTCTAGGTAAAGTTCTCCGAGTTACTGAATGAAATACCCTCTACCAAGATCTAAGAGGGAGTTCAAGGTAAATCTATGAAAAGAAATAAGCTTGATTCAAGATTTACAGGAGATCTATTGTTCCAGGAGTCCCCAAACCCCCACGCCATGGACCAGTATTGGTCCATGGCATGTTAAGAATTGAGCCACACAGCAGAAGGTGAGTGCAGGCCAGTGAACATTACCACCTGAGCTCCGCCTCCTCTCAGATCAGTGGCAGTATTAGATTCTCATAGCAGTACAACCCCCATTGTGAATTGCACATGCGATGGATCCAGGTTGAGTGCATCTTATGAGAATGTAATGCCTGATGATCTGAAGTGGAACAGTTTCATCCTGAATCCATCCCCCCAACCCATCCCATGGAAAAATTGTCTTCCATGAAGCCAGTCCCTGGTACCAATTAGATATGGAACTGCTGTGTTATACAACATGATGATGTAGTTAATAACAATGTATTCTGGAAAATTACTTAGAGAGTAGACTTTAAGTATTCTCACCACAAAAACATGGTAACTACGCAAGATAATACATGTATGCGCTCAATTTAGCCATTCCACACATGCATACATATTTTAAAACATGTTGTACATGATAAATATGTATAAATTTTATTTGTCAATTAAAAATAAACAGGCTGGGCATGGTGACTCACGCCTGTAATCCCAGCACTTTGGGAGGCCGAGGCAGGTGGATCACAAGGTCAGGAGATCGAGATCATCTCTGCTAAAAATACAAAAAATTACCCAGGCATGGTGGTGGGTGCCTGTAGTCCCAGCTACTCGGGAGACTGAGGCAGGAGAATGGCGTGAACCCCGGAGGAAGAGCTTGCGGTGAGCCGAGGTCACGCCATTGCACCCCAGCCTGGGCAACAGAGTGAGACTCCATCTCAAAAATAAAATCAATCAGTTAATAAATAAATAAACAACCCCCCCCACACACACACACACAAAATTTAGGTATCCCTACATAAAGGTCAGTGGGAAATCCTGCTAAATCCAGTAGAATTGGAATTCTGAAAGCTGTATTCGTGTTTTTCTGTTTATGCCATGTGATGTTCAGTGGCATTATCTTGATGCAGTAGAATGATTCCTAGATCATATCTCAATGTTGGATTTTTTTCGTTTTCTTTAAATGTACACTCTAGGATGTTAATATCTCTCTGGATATTAAAACTTTATCATTGGTTGGCCTGGAACAGTGTCTTATGCCCATAATCCAAGCACCTTGGAAGGCTGAGGCTAGATAATTGCTGAAGGCCAGGAATTAGAAACCATCCTAGGCAATATAGCAAGGACTTGTCTCTAAAAAAATTTTTTTAAATAATGATGTGCACCTGTAGTCCCAGCTACTTGGGAGACTAAGGTGGGAGGATCACTTGAGCCCAAGAGTTTGAGGCTGCAGTGAGCTATGATAGCATCAGTGTATGGTAGCCCCAGTGACAGAGCAAGACCCTGCCTCAAAAAACTAAAACATATTTAAAAAATTATTTTTCCTTTTATTGATGTTTCTTTGTCTTTTGTTTAAACGTCATTAAGCATTTGGTCTTCAGTGTGGTTACTGTTCATTCTCGAAAGAAATACGTTATTCACAACAGTTAGGTATATTCAACTGCCTTTTATTAGAGGGAAATAGATGTTCTGGGGCCTGAAACATGAGATTGTATTGCAATTAAGTGGTGATAGCAAGAATATCAAGGATGAAGGCACTGTTTTATTGTCCTAAAAGTCTTCCCAAAGTCATGGTCCCATTTGATCCTCATAGCTATCCAGCAAGCTAAGTAAAACAGGTGACTACCTCTACAGCTGAGAATAAGACGGCTCAGTCATTTCACTTGACATACCCAGGTAACATGGTATACAAGTGGATAAATCGAGAGGGGGAGCTGGAGCTTAATATTTCTAGTGCAGGGCTCCTCTTGCCATTCTTGGCCACCTCACTCATATTTTATCCTTGTTCAAGGACCAGATGGTCTTCTCCTTCTGCTCTATTGAGCAAAAGCAAGTGAGCTCAGAGCTGTGAAGACAATTTTAATTATATCTTCTCATTACCCTCAACACTGTTGATGATTCTCTTTAGTGCCAAAAAATAATAATAAACTTGGGTAGATTAAAATTTTTAACCTCTGTTTTCTACGATGAATGGAGATAGCATTCATAATTCTGAGAAGAGGAAAATCTCATTTCTGCTCCCAGGTCCTCTGTGTCCTGGTACCATTACCTTTGGAAAGTCATTTTATTTCTTTGGGTGCTTATTCTTAGAACTGGAGTATCAAAGGCATGCACAGATTAGCACAAGCATCCTTTCTAATCTCAATATTGTATAAGGTTCGGGCATGAGTTTTGCCTCGTTCATGGAACAGAGTGGAGAACTTCCCCTGGCTTTAATCCTTCCTAAGAAGAAGGACTTGGCTTTTCATCCTTGATATTCTTGTTAAATAGTGTCAGTGGTTCTGAAGTTTATATGACCTGGTCCCTCTCTACTTTATAATGAATGAAACTATAGCTTTGGTCTTGTTTTGGGAAGGTCTTTATATGGCATCTAGATATGAGAAGAGTGCCTTAAAATAAAAGATTTTATATATATAAATATATAATCCTTTTAGAAGCAAAAGACTCAGACTATATAAAACATATAGACTATTATATCAAACATATAATATACATTTTAGCAATATGCTAGCAATATAATATATATAACAAATATGTATTTATAATAAAGCTGTCCCTTTACGTTTATGACACCATTACCTTTATACTTAAAATAAATCTACACCAGGACCTATCTTGTTATATTCAATTAGCTCCTGAAGTAAAAATGTAACAAAATGTATAGTTTTTACTACAGAATAATCCACCTCTCATCTTGGATGCATTCTCTCAATTTGAAAATTTTTTTTAAATGTTTAATTCAATAGTAGTCACTCAAAATATGTTGAAAAAAATAAATGAGTGTAAATGTTCAACACAGGCAAGGTTGGAGTACATGACCATTTTAAGGTTTGAATAAATTTTTTAAATGAAGTAAGTGTTAGCAAAAGTAATTTAAATTAAGCCACAGAACCAAAATGTCTAGCTATACAGTTGGAGAATCATGTATGCTGTGATACCACAAATGCTGTAGAATTTCTGTTTAAAAAAAACCTATCAAACATTGTAATGAATTGAAGGAGTAAGGGGTAGTTCTTTGGAATTCTAGTCTAAAAGACCAAGTTGAAGAGCAGAGCTGGGTGCAGTGACTCACGCCTGTAATCCCAACACGTTGGAAGGCCGAGGTGGGCAGATCACTTGAGGTCAGGAGTTTGAAACCAGCCTGGCCAACGTGTCTCTACTAAAACTACAAAAAAATTTAACTAGGTGTGGTTGGTGCACACCTGTAATCCCAGCTACTCGGGAGGTTGATGTAGGAGAATCACTTGAACCGGGTAATAGGAGGTTGTAGTCAGCTAAGATAGCGCCATTGCACTCTATCCTGGGTGACAAGGGTGAAACTCCATCTCAAAAAAATAAAGCAACTAGGAACATGATTGCAGATTTTTTATAGAAAGATGAGTTGAAGATGTTGTGAATGTTTATCCTGGAGAAGAAATAGAAAGATACATTAAATGCTATTGAATATTTGAAGCTGGGCTTAACCTGCCCTTTAGTTCCATGAATTCAAACTAGAGGTTAAGATGAGAGATTTTTACCTCATTATGAGAAGTAGTAGTTTCTCAGTCAGATCTATCAGGAGAGAGCCTGGGCTCCCTGGGGAGGCTGAGTTCCTTATCAAATAGAGGCTAGACAGAATATTTAAGAGAAATGCTGCCAAATAGAAAATAAGAATGTCAACAGAGAAAGATGTGTAGTTTTAAAATTTCTAATAACCATATTTAAAAAGTAGAAGAAATAGAATATTTTAATTGCATTACTCTTCTATTCAACCCAATATATTTAAAATGTTATCATTTCAACATTAAATCAATATATAATTATTAATAGGAAGTTTTTACTTTTTTTATGCTAAGTCTTCAAAATTCAGGGTGTATTTTATACTTAACGGCTCATCTCAGTTTGGGCTAGCAATATTTCTAGTCCTCAATAGCTACTTGTGTCTGGTTCCTGCTATACTGAGTACTGCAGTTTTAGAGTAAGCAAGAATAAAAACCAACCTTGAATTGATGTAATTCAAGAAAGTATTCTTATTTGACTGTCACAGGGGAAGAATGGATATCCCTTTCCAAGTAAAGGCACTTTGTGGTCAAGAAACAGATTTGGGCTGATGGGATAGTTGTGAAACCCTTGGGGCTGTGGAGAAAAGGTGAAGACAAACCATCATAGATTATCTTTGTCCCATATACCACTCTTGTATGAAGTATAAAACAGAGCCCCCTCTGGACAGATAAAAACCAAAAAGGTGCCCCTGACCCTTCTCCCACACCAGGACAAAAACTTTAATGGAGAGCAGAGCTGGAATCCAGCCCCAGCCTTGCCCAATGAGCTGAGTGTCCTCTTGAGGCACTTCCTGGCATCTGTGTACCTGTGTACTATCAGAACCAGTTTCTGTAGCAGCTGCAAACTGCCGTCTTCAACAATGATAATTCAACTTTTAATAGGTCACAGGTCTGTCTCAGAATGTGTAAATGCCATGAACCTCTTACAAAAGAAAAATTGTCAAAAATTCAAAAATCGTGAACACTTTGAAATCTATGGACCTGGGATTAACAAAACTGGCCACAATAGTAGCTGACTGTATTTTTTTTTGTGAAAGCTTTGATTTGACCCTGTTGTTTTGAGGGACAGGAGAACAGGAACAAAGAGAAAAATGTATGCTTATCTCTCCCGTGCCTCAAATAGCTTTCACGAATGTGAATTGAATGATATTTGTTTTCCTTGCTTATTTTGCCAATCATTACTCCGTTTGAACTGTCTGATGATTTTTGTCCTGCTGTCATTGGCTCTTCCTGACATTCTCACCTTGACATGCTGGGGGAAGAGCACCTGGTGATAACTAAATTGAAGCACTGAATATTTTGACACCAGTCAAGGAACAAGCTGGTCATTTGGTCTATTTTTAATGTCATCCCCATTGGCATTTCCTTCAAGGTAGTTTTTTTTGTTGTTGTTTTTTGTTTTGTTTTGTTTTGGTTTTGTGGCACCACAAAACATTCCTTCCCTGCTGTCTGCCTCCTGCTGTGATCAGTGCTGCTATCATACAGGTTACATTTTATATCAAGAACAGTTGACTCAGTGTGCTGGGACTGTAGTTCACTCCCCCAGTTCTTGCTCTCCTCTGCTATTCCATGCATATCAAGGCTTTAGAACAGTGAGCAGAAAGGAAACTTGTGGGATTTTAGCCACCTGTATAATAAGTCTACAGTATCATCTGGAAAAAAATAGATATAGGTAGATACAGATATAGATATAGATAGATAGATAGACTGATTGATAGATTGATAGATATAGCTATTCTATGTTTTAAAAATACCCCCTTGGTTTGACTAAATGTTTTCTGGAAAAGTTAAGAGTTTGGCAACAGGTAGCAGGTTTCTCTTTCCACCTGAGTTATAACCATTAAACCTAATGAAGGTTAGATTATTGAGAGAAATATTGCACTGTATTATGCCTTTGCAATTGACACTACAGCTCAGCTTGGAGATGAAACAATTAAGAACTTTTTGAGAATGCTTAGAAGTTCAGAGGTGTGTGATAAATATAGCTCTGAGAAACCAACAGCACATCCAATCTGCAGGGAAGATAAGATGCTCAATCAGATGGTGGAAGCAAGGACCTCTCTCATTATGAGTCATTTTTATACCTTGGGGAAGAGTTGCTTTTGGGATTTAGTTTTTCAGTATATGAGAGATACTGGGTCAGACTTGACAGCTTCTCCCTGGGAATTCTGGGGAAGTACTGACCTGGAGGGCAATTCTTGAGATTACATCAGTGGAGGGATGCCTTCTTGTGTCAGGAAGTGCTGAGGAAAGCAGGTTTTTGCCTGCCCTGATGCTTTCCTGCAGTGCTTCCCGGAAGCTGGTAAGTGGACAGATTCTCTTGGTTGGTCACTCCACAACTGTGAGCCAATAATAGTGTAACTTTTTTGAATGATGCTCACAGCCTCAAGCCAGTTCAGCTCTCTCAATGGTGGCTTCCCAGAACTTTTGTTATGGGAAAAACCAGGTAAAAGGTTCAGTATCACCATTAGGGAGATTGGTCCATTGGACAGTGCTTAATGAACATTGAAGAAAATAGTTCCCTTGTACCTGAGTAATAGCATAAATTTACATATACTGAGGCCCAAGAAAATTACCATAGGTTATTGTAATAAGGGTCATCTTTGAAGAAGGGATTTTTTCTTAATTTACTTCTATAAACAGCTTTATGGGAAGATTATTCATATCTTGAGACCAGGGGTCATGTATTTTCTCATTTTATATATTAGCAGTAGACTGGCATGTGCCTTCTATAAGAGAGTGTTGAATTCAGGAATAGACAGTACTAACTATTTGTTATTACTTACACATCCCTACCCATTTGGATACAGTTTCTTACTTCAATGGCCACTTGTTACACAACTTTTCCAATTTTATATTGGGTTAAATGTAGTAATGAGTGAAGAAATTAAATATGTACCACCGATGCCTGTCATTTAAGTGTCAAATACATATTGCTTAATTAGCATGTCCATATATGGAATACTATATTAGGTCCTATGAAGAATTTCTAACAAAGCAAAACAAAATGATTCCTACCCTCATACAGCTTGCATTGGAGTCGAGGGGTGTCTTCCTAAATGTATATATTCATGGGTGTGCATGTACACACACACACACACACAGGAAATCCAGATAACTGGAAAACTCTGAATTGATATAAAATAAGATCATGTTAGCAAAATACACTGGAGATCTATAGTTGAAACAGAGAATAGGAGTGGTGTTGACAGGGATGTGTGGATGCCTGGGACTGTGTAGATCTGGAATCTGTAGAAGAGAACCCTATTGACAAAGAAAAGAGATCAAAGCCACGACAGTATACAGCAAAGAAGTAGAAACAAATAACATATTTGTAGGGAGCAGCACAGCCTGGGTTGTCCAGAGCTGATGAAGTAGATTTTTCTGCCCCTCTCGGATGAAAAGATGTTACTGCTGGATAGAGCGTGGAAGGCATCTGGGTCTAGTCCCTCATTTTGCAAACAGAGAAATGGAAGCCCAGAGAAGTTAAATAGAATGTGAACAATAATAAGGGTAATCATCATCATCATCGTGCCTGCTAAATTGTAAAGCTTTTATTGGAATCCAGGTATCTTGAGACCTTGTAGTGAACTCTTTCTATCATGTCATTCTATTTTTCAATTGGCACTTGGGTTGCTGCTTGGCCAATTCTCATGTTCTGTGAACCTATAAAGCAGGTGGGAACTGCGTGTAGCTTGAGGAAAGAAAGCCAAAGAAAAATTGCTTATACCAAATTGTGCACAATGGATCCAATTTAGAAGTCTGTCAGAACATAGGCAGCTAATAGAGATATACTCAGAGGCTGTCTGGACCTTCCAAGTCACTGAAGGGAAAAGAGCACACCGTCTGGAGTTAGGGGATTTGGTGTGAGATACTAACTAGTTGCCTTATGAGAATAATTTAATCTAAAGTTCCTCATCATTAAAATCATTAGGTAAACTTAGAATCCCTTTGAAATACTAATAAAATGTTGTTGAACTTATGCTGACGTAACTATAATCCTCAAGCCTTATCCAAGACATCTAATTGCAGGTGCAAGCTGATATTCTTGCCAAACTGGCAATCTGTTTTACACACTTAACCATGTAGCATTATATTTTATTGAGACTTTTAAAAAAATTCTTGATCTCAAGAGTGAAAATGTTGTTACTTTGCCTTGGTCATGGAACTATTGTAAATTGGGAGAAGGAGGAAAAGATGTTCATCAATTGTTGCTGGATATGCATTAATTTTAGTCAACTCATTCCACTCCCTCATTTATTTGAATGTGTACCTACATTCACTAGCTATTTAGTGAGTTTCTATTGGTAAAGATAAATTAGGCAATGTAGGAGATAGATAAGTAAATTCTGCCCACAGCATGTTCAAAGTTAAGGTGAACAAAGCCAGTTACATAAATAACTGTATACACCATGAGATGAGATGTTTAGACATTTGAAAGAACAGTGAACAAATACTCATAATTGAACGCTTTATAAGGCTTTATAGGGAAAATGAACGTTTAAAAGACCTGTTAGGGATAGTGGGATTTCATTACACAAAAATAAAGGGGGAGGGGCATGTTAAGTTGAAGGAACAGCATGAGCAAAGGAACAAAGGCAGGGATGTTAAAGGGGCGACCATAAATTACTAAGACAATTATTGGCACACATTTTTGGTAAAGGGCAGGGTAGTAAATGTTATAGACTCTTCAGGTTATACCATCTCTCGAGTAACTACTCAACTTTGCCATGTAGCCCAAAAGCAACCATAGACAATCCATAAATAAAGATTCATGGCTATGTTCCAATTAATTACAAAACAGGCAGTAGGCTGGATTTGGCCCTCAGCCCAAAATTTGCTGATTTCTATCCTCAGGTGTGGAGAGAAAGAACAGAAAGAACAGGCTGGAAAGAAAGGCTGGATCAGAATATCTAAAACCTTCTATTAACCCTCCTGATTTTAACATCTTATTTGTTCACATAGCCTTTTCTTTACATTTTACAGTGTTGGACTCAAATTTCCAATTTGTTGCCTTTTTAAAACATAGGAATGGTTGCTTCCATGATTACACAGGCAACACTTTCTTAACCTTCCTAAATGTAGGCCAGTATTCCAAATAAGTTGTGAAAGGCACCCTGACTCAGGGGCTTGAATGTAAATAATTAATATGTGTTTCCCATCAAATATACCAGTGCCGGGGTAAACACCATCCTGCTTTTCCTGAGACTGAGGGGTTTTCCAGGAGAGAGGACTTCCAAGGCTAAAACAGGGACACTGCTGGGCAAACCAGTGTGCTTGGTCACCCTAATTAGTCAACATTAGCATCTCAAGTAGGTAGCAAGTGCCCACATCAGTTCTAGGCTGGTTGTATATCCAGTTAAAGTGGGCAATTGCTAAGCTAGCAACTGTTTCACAGAAATAACTTCTAGAAAGAGAGAGTGGATAAGCTATGTAAAGTGATTTTCAATTCGAAAACTGGGTTAGTGTAATATAAGTCACAGCCAATACTGGCATCAGTGAAATCTCCCAGAACCCCAGCCTGGTCTTGGAAGGTCCTGAGAAAGTGTTGGATGGCATTTCAGCAAAAATGTTTGCATTCAGATGGAATATTCAGGGTCTCAAATTCTGGAGTAATTTCCCATTTTTAGACAAAATGTAAATTATTTGATCAGTATTACCCAATAAAGTATCTGCTTCGATATAATTACTCATTTCTATGAGATATTGAAGAAAATGTATGTTTAGACATTGAGATTCTAAAGAGTTTTGGGAAACATTCTTCACTGATTTGACTATACTTGGATCTAAATGTACCTGCACTGCATTCTTCCTACACATATTTCCCCTTTTACTTTTAGAAGAAATCACTGCTGAGATACTGAAAAGTGATTAGAGGAAATGAACATATTAAACACAATATGGGCAGCTTTCTGATATCGGACTCTGAATGCACTTTTCATGGTCTTTACAAATTTGAACCTTCAGTGACGGAAATTGACCTAGTATTTGATGCTCCTAATTGGATTTTGGAGAGAATATATAGATGAAAATTAATTCATGCCGTGTTATACACTGTCAGTTCCCGCATTTGGCTTCTCATTCCTGATGTGATAACTAGAGACACCCTGTTTATACTGGAGATAGAGAAAATTGTGGCTTTGATACATTCCATTTAAAAAAATTTTCTCCCCTCTTCTAACCACCTCCTTCTCTCACATGCAGTTGTTTTTCTCTTATCCCCATTTGTCTCCTGTCTGGGCACTTACTTTACAAGCACAGCCCATTTTTTTTGCTCATAAGCAGCTTTACTCCTCCGACTAATTTGTCTTTGTACCTCTTTCCTAAAGACCCAACAAAAGAAGTGCTCATAACTTGTCCTCCACATAGTGAACCAATGTTTTTCTACCTATTCCTGTAGCCTCATTCCTACCACCACTACTAGAGTTATTAATAGAATACTCGAGTAATAAGGTAACCAACCATGATCCAGGACATTCATTTTAGTTGTTAATTTCCTCTTTGAGTAGTAGCATCTCCTATTTTATCAAACAGCCTTACTAACACAGAGTTTCATCTTTTGCCAGATATTTAGAATATAAACTATGATTTTTATGGCTAACATTTATTTTATACTTTTTTTCTGTTCCAGGCACTGCTTTTTTTTTCCTTTACAGAGCTTATCTCATTTAATCTTTATAACTCTACATGTTATACGGAAGAGTTTTAAATAATTTATATAAGTACTCCCCTTTCTCAATGAGGTAGAGCATGACTCTGCACTTCTTCAGTGTAGTGTTTACTTCCAAAGAGTAACTTATGGAAAGACCAAAAAAAATAACTTTACAGTAGAGAAACAGGACACACACCACCTTAGCTAAGAGTTCAAGGTGGTTATTAATAGTAAAAGGTCATGTTGATAGTACGTACCCTTAACAGGATGTGATGAGAATGACACTTTACCTCTGTGTTCTTTCTCTTTTAAAAAAACATTGACCAAACATAATCATGAGAAAAATATCACAAAAACCCCGACTAAGAAACATTCTACGAAACACCTGACCAGTCCTCCTTAAAACTGTCAAGGTCATCACAAACCAGGAAGGTCTGAGAAACTGTCACAGGCACAAGGCGCCTAAGGAAACATAGGGATTAAATGTTACGTGATCTCCTGAAAAGAAAATAGATATTAAAAAAAAATACTAAGGACATCTGAATAAAGTATAGATTTTATTTTAAAACCATTTATCCATATTAGTTCTATATCTGTATGTGTTCTATTTGATGAGCGGTTTCTCATTTGGCATTCTTTGTTTTAGTGACTTATTTGTCTAAGCCTGTGGGTTTTGCTCTCTAGAAGTCCAGGCAAAATCATTACTACCTTCTGTTTCTCTTACATGTATCAATACTGCCCCCTCCACACACACACCAAATCCACACAAGGCTCCAAGGTACATATCCTAATACAACAAGAGGAAAATATAAACCTTATCTGCAGCTTAAGCACTGGAATAGACAATACTGCTTATGAGGATAGTTGAAATCCACCATAGGCCACCAAAGCTGACTGTGGTGCCTCTTTCCATCTCTTCTCTATTAGGAATAGTAATTCATGCTGCAAAGTGTGTGACAGATGCACTACACTACTGTAAGATGTTACTAATGGGAGAAAATATGTGTGGGGTATATGAGAACTCTGTACAATCTTCACAACTTTTATGTAAATCTAAAACTATTTTTAAATGTTTATTTTTTATTATTTTATTATTTTACTATTTTTAAAAGTTTATTTTTTAAAAAAAGAATGATAATGATAACCTGGAATAAGAGGTACATGTGCAGAAGTTAAGGACAAATGTTGTATCTTTGTGAATAAAATGTTTCTACTTTTCAAATTCAGAAACAATTCTGCTGTTTATAGCATAAAATGAGGTCAAAGAAAAGAGTGTTTTAAAATTATCCAACAAGCAGAGAATTTGGTCAGTGGCAAAAGTACTAGAACTGTGTGCCAATGATGGAGGTCATGGCAGAGCGGACATAATGGGCACTTGGCAGGCGTGTTCTCTTAATTGAAATGTCAGCCGTGTTGGGTACGATCTATGTAGGAGGGCTGAGAACAGAAAAGAAAAAGGTAGCAAAGTAGCATCATACTTCTGAAATATTAATAGTGGCAATGAACTTCAACCTGACAGTGAAATTGATAGTAAAGCATTTAGAAGAGGACACAGCAAATGGAGAAGAACAAAGAAAACCTCAGTGATGCTCTACCATAGCTTGCTATAGTAATATGATTACCTTTGAAGGAATACTCACACTTCGGGACATAAAGTTGTGCTAACAAAAATGGAAGAATCAACAAGATCAAAAGCATTTTCATTGATAAGACAATGATCCAGAAGTTCAAAAGAGGGAAAGATGTTCTACCTACATTTTTAGTAGTAACACTGCTAATTTTTATAAGCAGGCTTTGAATAATGAATGAGCTACTCAAATTCATGAAATGATAATACAGAATAACTTTTGAAAGGTCATGCATCCTCCCTTCTCATTATCACCCCTCACTCTCCTCTACACACACACACACACACACACACACATTCTTTGCAGCATGAATTATTATTTCTAGTCAGCTTTGGTGGCCTATCATGGATTTCAACTATCCCCATGAGCAACATTGTCTATTCCAATGGTTGAGCTGCAGATAAAGTTTATATCTCCCTCTTGTTGTATTGGAATATGTACATTGGAGTCTTGTGTGGATTTGGTGTGGGGGGTATTGATACATGTAAGAGAAACAGAATGTAGTAATGATTTTGCCTGGACTTCTAGATATCAAAGCCTACAGGCTTAGAGAAATAAATCATTGAAACAAAGAATTCCAAATGAGAAATCACTCATCTAATAGTAGAACACATACAGATACAGAGCTTACAAAAAGTGGCGGATTGATAGGTAGGTACATGAAAACAGGTATGTGTGCTGAAGGTCAAAGGCAGGTAGATTCTACTTTTAACATTACAAGAAGGAGACCCACAGGAATTAGGAGGGGAAAGCAAAATGGCCAGAGAAAGCATAGGCCATTTGAAGGACCTTGTTTCCAAGAAAAGGAATAGCTATCACAGGAAACCTTTTATGTGATTTCTGGTACCATTCAAAACCATTCTGAAGATATGTGCATCCCAGGACCTGAGTTGAGGGTACACTTTTTAAGGGAAGGTTGAATAGGTTGGAAACAATAAAAGTTTATTTGGGTATGAGAAAAATGTGGCAATATATAAAGAACAAATTTTTTAATGAAAAAGTTAAGCTGTTTATAAAGAAATATAATGGACAAGAAGTGTATATTTATCAAACTATAAGTCACAATTCATTTTTAAAAATTTGGGGACAGTAAAAGCATCTAGCAAGATTCAGTGTAATTATTTCGATATTTACCTCATTGTCTACAATTTTTTTCTATGTGTTACTAATGCAATGAGTAATAAAGGCAGTTAATTAACTGGCTTAAGGCAAAAAAAAATTGTTTTCATTTATTTTAGTAATTAAGATAATTCTAGTTGACTTGAAATATCTAGAGAATGATCTTAATTATTTAATCTACATGCATAGATGTGGGCTACATGTAAAGGAATAAACGGGCTAAAGGAAAAAAGCAAAAGAGTATTTCTCACACTTTTCACTAGTGATATGTATACAAGAAAAATAGCACATACACCAAAAAATGTTTCAAACATAATGTCTATTTGTGCTTAAGCATTTAAGTGAAGAAAAATTATATGCAGTTTCACAAGATGCAGGTTACAGCATTATTGGGTTTAAAGGTTCAAAGGGAAATGTCTTTTTTAATTCAACATTAAGATTTTGACATATTTGGTTCATTCCAAAAGGGTGGAAATAATCTGATAGTAAAGGGTTAAATGTTCCAAATTTGAGTTTAGGTTTTTAAAATTCTCAGATCACTTCTGATTAGAGAAAAATGTATGTGTATATATAGATGCACATGTATGTGTGTATATATACTTATACAAATATATATACATATATATACACACACATATACATATATGCTTTAAGCAGCTGATGGTGTAATACTAAGGGATGCCAGAGAGATAGCAGATCACTCACTTTTTCCTCTCTGCGTTTCCTCTCCAAGAACCAAAAGACTTTTTGACTTGAATATCATAGAACAAATATGTGTAAAGACATAAGCTAAGCAGGGACTGAAGCGATGGAGTTGGGGGGTGAAGTAGTATAAGTTTTGAAGCTGCCCTGAATCAGTTCAAGTCAGCTTGACCAGGTGACACAAAGAGAATGGATCAATGAACCACTGCCAAACATGAATTCCTATTCAACAAACATTTATTATGCACCTTCAAGAGGCAGGCACTGTGTGAATTTCTGAGAATACAAAGATGAATGAGTGAGGAACCCTGTCTTCCCAGTGTGAGTGCACACTCTGGGAAGGAAGCCAAAAATGGTAGACAATAATGACAGTGTAAGGAGGGCAATTATAGAGCTCAGAGGGGATCTAAAGGAGGGTAGGGGAGGATTAATAGAAAGGATGCTGTTTGTGCTGGTTAAGGATGAATAGGAGTTTTCCATATGGACGAGATGTGAAAGCCATTTCAGAGGAAACAGTATATGCAAAGTCATATAAAAACAGCACATGCAAAGGCATATAATGAAGACATAATGATATATGTCACACAGTGCCACATTACAAGTTGTCATGTGATAGTGACTTTAAGAAAGAGTACAGAGCCAGGAGGAAATAATGCTAGGTCCAGTTCCCTCTCTGTAATACACCAGCTGTACCATTTGAAAAAGTTATTTACCTTCTAATTTTCAGTGTTCTTATCCATAAAATGGGGATAATAAGGGAGACTAGGTCAAAGATGGTTGTATTCAGTGAAACAAGTGCTCTGTAAATGTTAGCTGTTACTGTTATCAGGGTTCATTAGACATCGTTGGATCACAAAGTAGAGATGGCCTCAGGTTAAAGGAAAATGGCAGATATAAACTTTAAAGAAAGATAACTAGTGGGTTAGTAACTAAAGGAATGCCCAAAGGATGCGATTAATGAGACATTATCCATTTTCATGACATGCCACAGGTTTCCTGTTTATTCTGATTAACATTTCCACCAACCTGGATGAATGCTTCTGAAATTCATAGATGACATGAAGTTGCAGGGCTGCACTTGACTTGGAGTGACATTTTCCAGCTTCCAACTGATATTAATTGACTAGCTGAAAGAATTGTTGAAATCTGACAAGATGAGATTTAAATTTTAACATGAATAATACACAGTCCTGACTTTGACTTTACAAAAGATCAGTGACAGATCAGAAAAGGGCCTGTATTAGCAGAAACTGTGAAAAATAAATGATTGGGGATTTTGGTTGGTGCTGAACTTGGTGGTGTTCAACAATAACACAGAGCTAATGTGATTTAGATTACATTTAAAAAGGAAAGGCATACCTAGCATGAGAGAGGCAATGATCTCATTTTTCTGTATTTTGGTCAGAAAACATCTTCCATGAAAGACTCTCAGAGACATTTACAGACCAATGAAACTAAATTCACAGGATCACTATCAGGATGGTAAAGGAACTTAATCCTCTCATTTAAGAAATGTGTATAAGATGTGAAAAGGAAGAGACTCAGGAGGACATAGTTTCTGCTCTTAAATACATGAAAAGTAGTCATGAAGAAAAGTAATTAACTAATTTGAATAGAATTGAAGGGTAGACTTAGAATGAATGAATGAAAGATAAAAGATAGAATTTAGGCTTGGCATAAGTGAACTTTAAGCTTACTTCTTTCGAGTTCAAAAGATTGAAGGTGGAAGGTGGGGGTTAGCTAATAAAGACTTGCAAGCATGGTCTCACTGTACCAGGTAAAAACTTTATGGAAGAAAGTATTGTCAGGAGAGTATTGGGCTAGCTGGCTTTTAAAGTTTCCACCATACCTGAATATTTCTGAACCAGTGATAGTAGGTTTTGACAAAGAAAACTCACAAGCGTAAGAGCAGCGTAGGTATTTTAGATATCATCTAAAAGTTAGTCCAGGAAAATGTGGACTAATGTAAACCTGAAGGAAGACTAACAATGTGAAAATGATCATCCATGGTTAAAACTTTTCTAGGGTCTTGTGCTGTGGAGAATTTCAGGCAAACGTTGAGTTCTAATTCAATTTGCTATGTATTAATGATTTGAAGAATGAATAGCATGGACATTAGAGTCAGTCGATGTTTCGAATACAGAAATATAAGAAGAAAGCAATGTACATTTTTTCTTTTGTTATATCAGTAGAGCCCTATATGCTGAAAGAAAAATGAACTGGATAATCTATTCACTTCTGTTTTGCACATCTATATTTCTACAGTGGCAAAAAGAATATAGTGAAGAATAGGAGCATGGATATTTTGATATTGGCTATTAGTAATGCTCCCAGGAAGCAGAAGGACTCAGGTTTGCTTTTTAGTAGAGATTTTGGTTTGGTAATTTCGTTCTAAGAAGACTGATTTTTAAAAATCTGTTATTATTTAGTTATATCAAACTAAAGGATAGAATCTGATTTTGATTCATTTAACCTTAATGGAAAAGAACAAGTCATTACTTAAAGGATGTTATATAGCCTGTGTTATTTCTGGTATTTTTAGAAATCATTTATTCCTCTTCAAATTGATGTAATGTAATTATTCATTAATAACTCTTCTTGATGTCTCTGGAGTCATCCCATTACCCACAGTCATTATGCATCATTTTGTGAATGTTTGCTATAATACTGAGATATCTATAGTTCATTGAGTCATTACAATCATTGGTGTCTATCCTTTTAGTGAAGAATATACAATTATTTTGAATCAAATTGCATTGAAATACTTTCCAGGAACTATATAAGCTTCTCCTAAGTCCAGGGAGAAGAATAATACAGACATAGCCCCTAGATACCAATTCCTACACATTCTTCATAGAAATCACTACCTTGGCTGGAGTATTCAATTCTTGTTGCTGAGGTGGTGCCCCAGAGGAGATTTGTTCATAATTTATGAGTCCGAAGTTGTAACACAAAACAACTTCCCATAGAATCATTACCATAACTATATTATACATTTAATGGTAGTTTGTACTAGAACTCATTATAGATGGGTTCAGTAGCCATGAAAAGGTCTAAAAACCTAAAGACTACGAAGAATATGATTTCCTTTGGATAATGGTGAGGTAGGTTAGATAGAGTGGTCATAGCTTCCCTTAAAGTAGAATAAACTTGGTAAATAGATGGAGATAACAAACCACATTCTGTACTCATGGTTAGAACATCCTGCAGCAAGGAGGTAGAAGAGCAGAAGGGAAAATACCCAAATTCATGCAAGGTCAGAACTCATGATTAGTGTCCTTCATTTTCACAGTAAAAATGTCGCCCCTGGGTGGAAATTTGAGATGCTAATGAGACATGCAACGTATGTACGAGCATGTACAACAATAGCACATGCACCCCCAGGAGACCACCCAGAACATGCTTAATGGCAACACTCCTTCCCTCCTTATAAGTATAATAAGTATAACACTCCTTGTTACCCTCATGAATAACTGTATAAATTCCCATAAAGGGAGTTTCCCCGGTGTCAGTTGGTGCCGCTGTCTCACCTTTGAGCAGCCCTCTCTGATCAGCCGTCAGAGTGTATTTTCACTTAATGAGAAATTATTTGTTCTTTGGACTCACTCTCAAATCCTCTTGTGTAGCAAAGTCAAGAACCTGAACTGGCCCAATGACTATAACAACATTTTGGATATCAAGCAACCACAGTGTATTTGTTAAAATAGGAATACAGACACTACTTCATAGATTGAAATATGCAGCATGGTCAGGATAACTTTTTAAGTTAGAATCAGGTCAAACTTTTAAATCAATAGTTATTTTGTTTAAGTTAATCTAATAAATTATAGGCTGTGTAGATATTTACACATATTCACCCCATATCTTAGAAAAACACAAGTATAATCTTTCTTCAAGCATATTCGGTGTATGAAAACAGTTTATAAAGTATGTTAGTGTATGGTTATTCCTATCACAAGATGTTTTTAGTTACAAAAGGATATAGCCTAGGGTTTCTTTAAATGTTGCATCCCATTATGCATTTAAAACAGTACTTAGATTATCCAAACCTTCAGGAATAAATCTATTATGTAAAGTTACAGATACATATATTACATTATTTGTGAAGTTTGGTGAAATTAGTTATTTGGTAGATGATTGACACAAGTCTGGCAGGGAGCCAGCAGTGTGAAAACCAAGAATTTCTGATCCTTGGGGTTGTTATATAATAATCTGCTTCATAAGAATACTTGTGATGAGTTATTTTTAATAACAATACTATTAATATACTACTTTCAAAATTAAAGTATAATTTTCTCAACTACATAGAAACTTCAGGAATAGTTTTTAAAAGTGAGAAGTCTGAATTCATTCATTCCACAAATTAAGTTTTCAAGACAAAATGTCGCTAATTCTTCTACCTAAAACCAGTCTTTTTTTTTTTTTTTTTTCTTTTTTTTAATGTGAGACAGGGTCTCATTCTGTCACTCAGGCTGGAGTGCAGTGGTGTCATCCTGGTTCACTGCAATTTCTGCCTCCCAGATTGAAGCTATTCTCGTGCCTCAGCCCCCCGAGTAGCTGGGATTACAGGCACCCACCATCATGCCTGGCTAATTTTAATATTTTTAGTAGAGACTGGTTTTAGCCATGTTGGCTAGACTTGTTTTGAACTCCTGGCCTCAAGTGATCCACCCTGCCTTGGCCTCCCAAAGTGCTGGGATTACAAGCATGAGCCACAGCAGAATTCAATATCAAATATTTTT
Organism: Chlorocebus sabaeus; assembly: GCF_047675955.1. Taxonomy (NCBI): domain Eukaryota; kingdom Metazoa; phylum Chordata; class Mammalia; order Primates; family Cercopithecidae; genus Chlorocebus; species Chlorocebus sabaeus. The sequence continues at coordinate 30,348,448 of NC_132921.1, read as the reverse complement.
ATTCATTTTGTATTGCTTTATAAATAAGGTTGTGAGTGTATTTTTATAAATTTGTGTTCTTATGTTTTCCTTTAGAATTTTAATTAGTGAGCTTTTCATACTATATTAATACAAACTTTTAATAATTAGCATTTGAATAATCACACAATTTCTTCATGTAGACATAAGTGTTTAACAAAAATTTAATGTTATTGGAAAAAAATTGGAAAACAATTTATTGAGAAAAAAATTTTTCAGTGTAAATAACACTTATTGATATTACTATTCATTATTATCATTTATGATAATACATTTGTTATTTGGAAAAATAATATTTTGCTACTATGAATAACACTATTTTAGCAGAGCTTTGTAGAACCATTAAGAATTTCTCTACACATATTGTCTAATTGCTTTACCTACTGTTTTCTATACATACATATTATGTATTTATATGTTACATATGCACACATAATTTTTCTTATTTATGAGTGAAAGATAACTAGTATTCCTATCATTGGCAGTGAGATGAACATATTCCTCTCCAGATTGCATGTTTTCAGGATACTCTTTTCCTCTATTTTGCAGTGTTCATATTGTGATTTAATACAAAATTCCTAGAAACTTGGGGAGGTCAGTAGAACGGGTTTCATCACACCCATGTAGCAGGGTCTCCTATTATCCAAAGACAGGCATCAGGTCAGTGGAAGTAGGAGGAGAACTCAGGTCTCCTCAGTCCTGGTTTAATTACATCTACCAGAATTTTAAATGAAAAATGAAAAGCAAAGAGTGCATCCATAAGCATCTGAGATGGAAAAGACATTTTCCAGTGATGAATACGCTCATTATGTTCTCATAAATTAACTGGTGAACACGTAGTTAGAAATACAGAATTTTAGAGCCAAAGGAAGCCTCAGCTAACCCAATCTCCCATTTGATAGACAAGGAAACTGAGGTTGGGACAGGTGATGTAGTTTGCTTACAGTTATCTCGTGAATAATTGCAGAAGTAGGATTAATTGTCTGGATTTCTAACTACTTGTTTTTCCACTACCCCAAACAAGCTACTGCTTTTGTTTTTCTTTCACCCAAATGTTAATTTGCTTCATTATTTAGAGAGTTTTTTGTTTTGTTTTGTTTTGTTGTTTTAAGACTGAATCTCACTCTGTCACCCAGGCTGGAGGGCAGTGGCACAATCTGGGCTCACTACAATCTCCGCCTCCCAGGTTCAAGCAATTCTCCTGCCTCAGCCTCCCGAGTAGCTAGGACTACAAACGTGTGCCACCACACCTGGCTAAGTTTTTGTATTTTTAGTAGAGACAGGGTTTCACCATGTTAGCAAGGATGGTCTCGATCTCCTGACCTCATGATCTGCCTGCTTCGGCCTCCCAAAGTGCTGGGATTACAGGCATGAGCCACCATGCCCAGCCTAAGAGAGATTATTTTAAATATATCATTCCATCTCTAATAATTTATCTCCTGTAAAAAGAGATTCTCTCTCCTTTTTCATGTCATAAATGATCCAGACAGCCACAAGGCTTAGCATGCAACACTGACATAATCAAAATCAAATTAGGTAATCAAAAATGAAAATCAAGGTACTGCAATATGAAATAATGTAAATCATGCACAGCAAACGTATGTATAATAGAAATACCATGTTCCTGCCTGTTTCTCTAACCCATTACTTATTCAGTCACAAGTAACTTATTCTTAGAAAACACAGAGGTCCCCAAATTTGATTTATTTCCCCATTCAAGTAAATTTTAAAAGGTTGCCAAAGCTTTCTACATAAATCTCAAATATCTTCCCATATTGTGGAGGAGAGAAAGAAAGAGAGAAAAGAGCTTATTATTTATGAAGCTAATCAGGCAGGCAGAGGAGGAGTTAGCTTTTAACTTTTTCATTTATTATTTCCTCAGAGTTAATATTTCATGGAAAAGCAAACTATAAGCAATATCTTTGGGAGCTTTTACAGAAATGACTTACAGATTTTTTACATTGTAAATGAGTACCACTTATTGCATATATTCCATGCCCCACCATTTTTATTAGCAAGATCGTTTAAATAACAAAGAAAAAGTTCCAACTCAGTGGTTATTTATTGGTGGAAGCCAAGGATCAGCAAACATTTTCTATGAAAGGCAAGATAGTGAATTTTATATATTTCTGGCCGTGGGAGTATGATCTCTGTTGCAACCACTCAGTCATGCCTGTGTCACAGGAAAGCAGCCATTAAAAGTATGTAAATAAATTGGTGTGGTTGTGTCACAATAAAACTTTATTTATGGACACTGAAATTTGGATTGTATATAATTCTGTGTATCACGAAACATTTTTTTTCCATTTATTCAACTATTAAAATATGTAGTAAACCATTCTTAGCTAACTGCTATACAGAAAGAGTCAGACTTGCCCTGGGGCCATAGTGTGCCACTCTCTGGTTAAACTGAATACCCTCATTGCAAGGATTTTGGTATCTATGGCCCCTCTCATAAACAAGTGAGCCTATTTATGAACTAGTGAGCTCTCCCAGATAGCCTCCCACTTCATCCTTCTGTAGAATAGAAAAACAAAAACTGAAGTAAAGCAAAAGACACCTCTTAAATACTCTTTGATCTTGATCCTTGTTGAGTAGTTATAGTTCCACCTAAAACCTATACACTAGTGCTTGATGCTTTCATCTTTTTAAGACAAACTGTTACTGTGCATGAACCCCCTTTGAAATGTATCATTTTCTGCCCTAGAGATGTTTGTGTATATGTCTTTTATTTGGATGTGAGAATGTGATATGGTGTGTGAAATATGGCAGTTACTGGATGTGATATAAATTATTTGCTTATTTTCTTAAACATAGTAATATAAACATTTTTTGAATTCAGATGCCTTAACAAAATGATTCAGATATTGCATTTTATGTAATAAATTTCTGTATCACTTTTCTATACATTATAATTTTATCTATTCATGATGAGAGCCATTTGGATATTTGGAAGCATATGGAAGGTTGAATATTTCACTTTATATCCAGATGTTTGGTGTTATTCAAACCTATGATATATAGGAAAAGAATATGCTGAGCCATCTTTATTCAAGATTTGTATTAATTTCTTTATTGCCCATAAAAATGATGATTTACGAATGTATAGGTATTATAAAGGAGTTTGGTTAAATATATTTTATTGTTGTGAATGCTTAAATAAGGTTTAGAATAAAATATCTATTCATATTTTAGAAACATTGAACCTGTAATTCTAGAATTTTTATGATTTTATGTGTGTGTGTGTGTATGTGTATACAGGCAGGTATCAATATGTATATATGTGTGTGTATATATTTAATAGATATTTAAATACACACATATATAAATATATATATTGATCTTTACCTGCATATACACACACATATATAGATTTAAATAGATCCATTTAAATCTATATATGTGTGTGTGTATGTGTCTGTGCCATATATATATATATATATATATGGCAGTTTTGGAATTGATCTCTGCCTGTTTCTTATTTGTACTTTAGTTTATACATATTTTAAATATTATGAGTGTGCCTGAGAAAGCTAATGTGGAAACACTAAGTGAATGAAACTTTATTTTTTGAACTGGTAACCATTGTGAGGATCCCTTCACTTGCTTACACTAACAACCAATCCAGGGCTTTCTGCTCAAAAAAGAACTTCATCCTTAGAGCTGTCATGAAATTACATGGTGATATTCACTTCGTGGTAGGTTTTACATTAAATGAGAAAATGTGTGTGACCAGTACTTTGTAAATTGAAAAGTGCTATATGCCCGTTAGCTGTTACGTATTCAACTTCACTGAAACTACTCAATCCATTTTTCTCCATCTTATTTCAGAAGCTATTTCTAAATCAGAGGATAAGTATTTTTTATCACTGGCTTTTCTTTTAGTAGCCCATGGATACATTCGAATTTTGTTATTTCACAATTGTTAATTGAGAATGGTTTATTAAGTGTCTGCTGTCCTTAGCCCTACATTAAAGTGCTGTACAGAAGACAGAGATATAGCAAAGTAGAGACTCTCAGGAGACTGACATCTAGTTAGGGAAATAAAAACAATCTAGTTAGGGAAATAAACACACCAACAATGCATTGGTACAAAATGGGACGATGTTGAGCACAAGTTCACTAAGCTCTCAGAGGAGGGATACTGAGTGTGGCAAAATCAGATTCACGGGTGAGTTAGGATTTTACCTTGGCCCTAAAGGAGGGGAAGAGTTTTGGAAAGTGTTATATGACTCGACATTCTTTAATTAATAATTTGGCACATTCTCCTGAAACTGTCTCTTGTTAAGGTAGCAAACATGAATTTTATATGCAGCTAAATGTCTAAGTCAGCCTTTCTGACAATCAACGTTCATGGGTCCCAGATTCCTTATTTTATACATAAAGGGATTAGATGACTTGTATCAAACCACTGTTCTTACTTTATTTAGCCTCATAGAGTTTAATTAAATGGAAAATACCAAATAGAAATGAACTTGCCAAGTTTCCAAGAAATGAAGAGTGGTCAATCATCAGGTTAAATTTCAGTTTCCTTTTCACCTTTTCGTGAACAAAATAACAATATTCAATTTTGCATCTCCAAACACTGTTGCCACATACTATGACTTATATATTAGTATGATTAGGAGAAAATGAAGAGTTGAATATTTTCAGTTGTATGTGTAAGATTTATGTCTATCCAAACATATTAGAGAAAAAAAAAAGAACAATTTTAATCATTTTTATTATTTTTTTATTTTTATTTTTTATTTTTGTAGGAACAGAGTCTTACCATCATGCTTAGGCTGTTCTCAAACTCCTAGGCTTAAGCGATCCTTTGGCCTCATCCCTCAAAAGTGCTGGGATTACAGGTGTGAGCCACCGCGCCTGGCGTTAATCATTTTATTGAAACAAAAGCAGAAATATTGACTGCTGAAGTTAGCATCTGAAATGAATTCGTTAGAGATTTACATTAAACTTTAGGACAAAACTCTGATACTTGTTGACTAGCTCAAATATCAGTTCTTAAAAATGAAATTCATCATCTCTCAGGTAGAAGTAGTGATTTTCTTCACATCCTTAGTAATTGAAAAGTGTCTACACAATGGGAAAAGGAAGGAAGTCAAGATCGATTATCTAAAGCTGGGTCTATCTGGATAATCAAAGGTACACATAAATATTAGTTTTTTGATGGTGACTTTTACAATAAATATTAATTTCACCTTAATTACAGCCATCACTACTGTCAACTCATAAGCATAAATATTAGAAGAAATGAAACCCTCTTCAACTCTTGTCAGAATCTATAAGTATGAAAACATACACCGTGTTTTTTAAACACTAATTGACACCAGAGACAATTTGCCAAGTTCCTGCTCAAGCATTTCATTCAAATCTGAAGGAGGGAATGTGTCTAAATATTAGTGTAAACTCTGTAGTGTCTTACATACTGCAGATGAAACATTCCATCTTCAGCAGGCACACATAAGGATGGGAAAACTGATCTTTTGACATAAAGTTTTGGAATCTTCCAGGAACTTTAAGGTCAGTGGTTTCCTAGTAACTATGCCTTGGTGACTATGCCTTTTTGTGTTTGGATACAATTGTCATTAAATAGAGTATGCATGACTTTTCTATATTGCTTCAAAAATTATTCAAGTAGATTTTTCTCTAGAACTATATAGAACCCTATCTTTAAAATAGTCTCCTCGGGACTGTATTGTATTAGCACTTTCTATTTCCTGATGTCTTATTTAGTAGTTCCTATTTAGCACATCTAATTGAAATCTGTTGTCTATCATTTTGCCAAAGCCAGGAATGCCCCTCAGTAGGGTTCTGTACCAAAATTCCTGAGTCTCACCCACTGTGTTCTAGTCAATTGACTTGCAAAGCAAAGCTTAGGGAATTCATGTAGAAAAGTAGATCACTGGTCCAATGCAGCATTCCTAATAGTAAAAAGTACACAGAATTATGATGCTGGTTTTTACATTTCATGCTGATTTTCATCCAGTTCAAATTATGGCACTCTTCTCTGTTTCTTGTGACCTGTTTTAAATTAAAGATGCTTACTAATTGTATAGATTCTATACCGTTTTAAAGTTTTCTCCTTGGATTTTCTTGTTTTCCTCAAAGGATTCAGGGTTCCAAAAGTAAAAGATGACAATAAATGTAGAAGAGTTCTATGAGAGAATAGATTCTCCATTTACATACATGTGCATATTATTTGCTTTATAGTTATTGTTCTAACTTTCAGAGAGATGAAGTTATTTTGAAAGAAATTACTGGGCTGAGAATCCCTAGCTCTTCTTTAAGTTTGTTCAATGTGTGGTCCTCTTGTTCAGATTTAAAATTCTTAAACATGCATTAATAGTCATCATGTTTTCCTCATGTTTTCAATTGTGGCAGTAAAAAGTAATGTATACCTAATCGCATGATTTTTGTCCTCTAGCTTTTGAAAGACATTTTGACAAATTATATGTGCATTTTAAATCGGTTTCTTCAAACAGAAATGTTAAGACTATGTAACTTCAGTAATAGAAGGAAACAGCTCTTCCAAATTTATATGTCTCTTCTTTCATTGATCTTTGGGCCCAGGGTACAGGATACCTTTTATTATAATATTTGGTGGGGGGGTGGTAAAGTGCCTCTTTCAGCACTTGATGACAGAGAGTTGCTTAAGTAAAATTTACCTGTATACAAATACATAAAATTTCAAAGATTTCGTGGAACTCATGAAGACTATTCAAGACCGTGGAACCCAGTACAAGTAGCTCTTTGTAGTCTAGAGAGAATAAGAATCTCTGTACATGAGTGCAGATTGCTTAGGCGGCCTTACATGAAGATGGGTACCTAGAGTGTGTTGCTGGAGAGTAATACTGAGTTCAGTAGAAGCTAAGGAGCTGATCTCTCACACTGCTTGCAGAAGGGAAGCATATTGAAATTAGAGGGAAATGTAAAATGTGTAAGGGACGAAGAAGGAGGTTTTGCTTGGGAGGAAGCTGAACCCAGTTGAACAAATTGTCTAGCTAGATGGAGGAACTGCAGTATAAGACTTCTCTTCTAACCTGGACCTCACTGGATTCAAGGTACTTTTAAACATTTATGTTTTCTCAAAAAAATAAAACCCTGTCTCTGTTCTATTTGAGAGTGGTTAAAAATGACAATGGGCCACATTTTCTTTATCCAGTCTATCACTGATGGGCATTTGGGTTGGTTCCAAATCTTTACTATTGTGAACAGTGCACAATAAATATATGTGTGCTTGTGTCTTTATAGTAGAATGATTTATAATCCTTTGGGTATATACCCAGTAATGGGATTGCTGAATCAAATGATATTTCTTGTTCTAGATACTTGAGGAATTGCCACACTGTCTTCCACAATGGTTGGACTAATTTACAGTCCCACCAACAGTGTAAAAGCATTCCTATTTCTCCACATCCTCTCCAGCATCTGTTTTTTGCTGACTTTTTAATGATCACCATTCTAACTGGCGTGAGATGGTATCTCATTGTGGTTTTGATTTGCTTTTCTCTAATGACGAGTGATAATGAGATCTTTTTCATGTTTGTTGGCCACATAAATGTCTTCTTTGGAGAAGTGTCTGTTCATATCCTTCACCCACTTTTTGATGGAGTTGTTTTTTTTTTTTTTTTCTTGTAAATTTGTTTAAGTTCCTTGTAGATTCTGGATATTAGTCCTTTGTCAGATGGATAGATTGCAAATATTTTCTTCCATTCTGTAGATTGCCTGTTCATTCTAATGATTGTTTCTTTTGCTATGAAGAAGCTCTTTAGTTTAATTAGATCCCATTTGTCAATTTTGGCTTTTGTTGCCATTGCTTTTGTTGTTTTAGTCATGAAGTCTTTGACCATGCCTATGTCCTAAATGGTATTGCCTAGGTTTTCTTCTAGGGTTTGTATGGTTTTAGGTCTTATGTTTAAGTCTTAAATCCATCTTGAGTTAATATTTGTATAAGGTATAAGGAAAGGGTCCAGTTTCAGTTTTCTGCATATGGCTAGCCAGTTTTCCCAACACCTTTCATTAAATAAGGAATCCTTTCCCCATTGCTTGTTTTGTCAGGTTTGTCTAAGGTCAGATGGTTGTAGATGTGTGGCATTACACCATGGAATACTATGTAGCCATAAAAAGGGATGAGTTCATATGCTTTGCAGGGACATGAATGAAGCTGGAAACCATAATTCTCAGCAAACTAGCAAAGGAACAGAAAACCAAACACTGCATGTTCTCACTCATAAGTGAAAGTTGAACAATGAGAATACATGGACACAGAGAGGGGAACATCATCACACACCAGGGCCTATCTGAGGGTGGGAGGCTAGGGGAGGGATAGCATTAGAAGAAATACCTAATGTAGATGAGGGATTGGTGGGTGCAGCAAACCACCATGGCACATGTATATCTATGTAACAAACCTGCACGTTCTGCACATGTATACCAGAACTTAAAGTATAATAAACAAAAGTTGAAATTTGGAGATTTAATGTAAAGTGACCCAGGTCACATTGCAAGTCACAGATGGTGGTAGTTTTATACCAATTTTTTTAATAAATTTATATAATAAAAATTAAAATGTTAAATTTTAAAAAATGATAGTAGGGCTACAGCAGCTTTTTGAGAAGCCTGGAGCTTCTCAAAGACAGACAAAAATCATGAGAAAACAAAATTCATGAGACTGAGGAAGGCCTAAAAAACAACCCCAGAGTCTTTGGGGTAAAGCAAAGAGGGAGTTTGAAGCTATGAGCTCCCTGTGCAGGACAAAGTAAAATGGTTTATTTGGGCTTGCCATTGCTACGTTGTAGAAATTTGGATTCAACCTAGCTTGGATACATTTGTCAACTATACGATGTACCATAAAAATGAATGACGTTATAAACAAGCCATATGATAAAACTTCTAGAATGCCTAAACCCATGTAATAGCATAGCAGCAAAGAGCAAGGACTTTTCATGCATTTGAATCCAGGAGCTACCTTTTATAGTGACATTAGGTTAAGAATATTGTTAACTTTTATAAAATACCTAGGACAGTAATACTCAAATACTGATTGTTATTAAAATTATATTGGACCCTATGAAGCATTTATATCCAACTGTGTTTTAACACAAAATTATAATTTCATAAAGCTCAACTTAATATTCCTTGACAGAGCTAAGTTTTAATTATCCTTCCAAACTTTATAGTTTGATACGGTAATTCAAATATTCATTAGGTAGATAAATTTATTAAATTAATAGATACAACTTTATCTCTTAATAAGACAGGTCTACCAAGTTACATCATCTTTAGTCATTATTATAAGTGCTGCCTTGTGTGAAAATGACCAAAATGGTAGAAAAATGTAGCATGGTGGGAACAGAATAGACCCTGGAGCCATACTGCCGCGGCTCACATCGTGGCTCCATCATTTGCCAGCTGTATGACTTCAGGCTTAGCCTCTACTCAACTTCTCTGTGTCACAGGTTGCTCATCTTTAAAACAGATGTGAGGTCTCCAACTCCTGGTCTCCGAAATGGAAAGACAAATACCACAAGTTTTCACTTACAAATGGGAGTTAAATAATGTGTATGCATCAACACAGAGTATGGAATAACAGACAACAGAGATTCTAGAGCAGGGATAAAAGGAGGATGGGTGATGAGAAATTACTTAGGTACAAATGTACATTATTTCCATGATGGGTACACTACAAGCCCAGACTTTACTACTAAGCAATATGACCATGCACTTGTACCCCTGAAGTGTATGCAAAATAAGCAGTATTGAGCTTACAAAAAAAAGAAATAAAATAAAATAAAGAGAGGTGAGGGAATTCCTTTATCAGGATGGAGCAGTTCTGTATTTCGATTGTGATGATAGTTAATCAAAGTCATACTTGGGATAAAATGTCACATAATTTTATATGCATGCACACACACAGAGCACATACGAAACTGATGAAATCTGAGTAAAATCTGTAGTTTAGTTTGTCATGTTGTGCAAATATCAATTTTTTGGTTTTCATAATGGTTTGTTTGGCTAATGACAGTTCTTTAACTGGTTTAGCATTGGGGGTGCACTGAGTGATGGGTAGATAAGGTCTTACTGTATAGTTTTTCCAAGTTCTTTTGAGTTTATATTTGAAAATAAAAAGTTACAAAACTACACTTATCTTATGAGCTAGCAGTCCTACTCTTAGTTATTTTCCATAGAAAAATAAAAACATATGCTCTCACAGAAAAAGCTGCACAAATGTCTACAGCTGTTCTAATCATAATCACTCCAAACTAGAAACAACCAAGATATCTTTCAACAAATGAATGAGATGAATGGATAAACAAATGGATACATCCAATGTATTATTCTTTAGCATTAAAAAAAGAAACAAACTATTGCCATAAGCAACAACAACTAAAAAAAAAAGATAAAAATGAAAAAATGGTAACTCTTTACAGGGTTGTTAAATGAGCTTTCATATAGATATATGAAGTTCCTCTAATAGAGACCAACGTGCAGTGTGTGCTTCATAAGTGCTTGCTATTATTATTTCTTCAAAAAAAATTGATATTTCAGGATTCTAATAAATGTTTTTTTTCTCCTAACTTGGACAAATTAAAGAGTATTTATAATTCTGTGAGTTTCATATGTTTACTATATGTCATTATATGTGTGAGCTTACACGCACACACCCACACTTCTCATTTAGATGTACCCATAGACAAAGCACAGGTGAGCTGCGAGAATTCAGCAGTGAACGTGCAAGATGTGGTCTCCGCAACTATAGAACTTTGACTCTAGAATGATATTTTTTTAAATGCCTAAGTTTAAACTTTTCAAATTACTGCTTAAATTATTCCAATTCATTACAGTTTTTTAAAATTACACTAATTATAGGATTATCTTGTGCATTAGAAATACTATGATTTAAAAATATATTTGTTTGTATATATATCTCCAGTTGATTGAGATACAGGACTAACACCATACGTGCTGACTGCACAAAGTCAGCTTTTATAATGGAGTTGTTATATTTTGAAGAACATGCTTTGCATCATTGATAAGTCTGTGTAACACAAAGATATAACAGGATTTACTGGACATTTGTGGCTAACTACATAGCCATCCAGCACTTTTCCATCAATTTGTACTGCGTGTGAAGTGCTGGGCTGGATAAAAGAGGAACACAAGGCATTTTAGCCCAAGCTATGGAGTAAGACACACCTGGGTCTATTTCCTGGTGTTGTCACTTGCTAGGCGTATAGATTTGCACAAATTATTCAACTTGCACACTCCTCCACTTCTTCCCTTATAAAGTGAGCACAGTATTAATGGTCAACCTCACAGAGTTACCGTGAAGGAAAAAACTTGTCACATGACTGGGCACATCTAAAGTACTCAATAAATGTTAACTATCTTTATTGCTATGTATACTAAAATTACTTGAGGGAAACATGATTTAGAGATTTAATGATGAAGAAATAAAAAGTGGTGGAAATTACATACTCTCTACTCCTATATAGAAGCTTATGTTGAAGGGAATCTCAGATATATTATAGGATACTTGCATTAACTTCACAGGCAATATGGAGCTTCCTCAAGGGCTTCAAGTACTGTAAGGTTTCCAACATTTACCTAGTGACTACCACAATTCTGGCATCATGCTAAAAGGGGAATAATATGAGAAAAATGTGTTGACTGAGAAAGGTGAGGTGGAGTTGGTGTACCAGGGATAAGTAGATTAGCATTAACCATTTATGTTATAGCTAGAGAAAGAAACGTGGGCCATGAAAAATATAAAGGCAATGTGTATTATGTATCACTGCTATGTGTATTTCCCAATATAAAGGGATTAAGTGCAACTTGAATTATATATATGTACACTCAAGATAAGTTAGAGAATACCCATTTGTTTATAATCTTAAAGTCATAGTTGAATTCAAAGAAGAAAAATAAAAGGGAGAAAATAAACTGGATTAGGAGTCAAAATACTAGGATCCAATATGGGTAAACTAGTCGATCTCTAAGGTATCTAGCTCCCTCAGTTAAATATATAGATACATTGGACATTATTAATTTAATATTATTTATTAAGCACATTTTACTTAAATAATTCAAACTGCAAGCTGCCTAGAGCTAGCAAATCTCTAATGGCCTGACAAATATTTTGAAGTAGCCATAATTAGACACATTCTGCCTATTGGATTATCTGCTGTGGCTTGCTTGATGGCTTAAAAATGAACATTAAATGGCACTTAAATCAAAATTCCCAATGGCCTTCTTAGGTGGAAGCAGATGCTTCTCCCATTTATATAGAAGTATTTAGATACAGGAAGCAAAGGAGATGTAGAGTTTAAAATGTCAAGTTGATTTGACATGATTCTGGGTTTGTTGGTTTTGCATGAAACTTTAATGTTAAACAAGCTTTAAATAAATCATCTCTTGGTATTTGGGGGGGGGAATGTACTATAAATATATTGATTCCTTTTGGTAAAGTGGTTTATGGATTCATTAGCAATGATGCTGCAATAACAACAATTTTTAGGGGATGCCAAAAGTTAAAACAAACCTGTTAGCATAATTTTCACATTTATAGAAACTGTTTTTGTGTCATATTATGATGTTTAGAATGGAATTAGAAACTAGCATAAGCAGCAGTTTGGTCTCATGATACTAAATTCACTTTAATATGTGACATAAAATTGATGTTTTTAACAGATTTGGTAGACATGAGCTTGTGTTTTGGGGGCAATGATGATCATTATTTTGCTGAATTTCTTTCCTTTATTCTGTTTCTTTCTGTGCTGTACAGTTCAGGAAGTCAGTCCTCAAAGGTTTGGTATTGTTTTATTATTTTTCTTTTGTCAGAGAATAAGACTAATTAGTTTTTCTAGTTGGCTGCGTTATGCTAGGAAGTTTCAGCTTCCTTTAGGGGTTATAATGTGATCTATAGAATAAGGAAATCTGTATGGATGAGTAATTTTGAAATGCACATTCTTTCCTTCTTTTGTTGACTTTTGACTTTGTTTTTATGCCACAATTAGTTATAAGGTGCACAAAACATTTTTCTAGCTTGAGTAAAAAATGCATTTTATTTGAAAGGCATAGAAAATCTGAGGAACATAAACCAGAGCTCTGCCAGGAACATGACTCAGCTCCCCAAACTCCAGTGTGTGGAGTCTTAGTTGAAAATTCAAAACGTTCAGTTGGAGGAATCTGACAGAGAAAGAGAGAGAAGGAGTGGTGAGTGTGAGGAGGGGACAGAAAGTAGCCGTTATGGGTGGGGGAATCACCCTATATGTGTTACAGGTAACTTCCAGAGAAAAGGGCAAACATGGGTCAGTGTTTCTATTGTTAATGGTCACCTGTTTTTATAGGCAGAAAAATATCCCAGTTGTCCCTCTTACTTCCCAGTATTCTTTCCCAGAGCAGCTTAAGAAAATTGATAGAACAAACCTTTGGACTAGTCTTACTCCTGAAAATGACATGTAACTTCACACTAGAATTCCATTGCAACACTGCAGCCTTCAGTGGGCTTTGCACTACTTCCCAGTGTGCATGAGCCCTGATTCTGTGAGCCTCTTGTTCCCATCAGTGGTGCCCCCCTCATTACTACCTTACCTTTGTAGTCACAGGCACAAAACAGGTCAAGGCTGCCGAGATAGTGGAGGTTGGTGAGGTCTTGCTATCAGATCAGATTAATACCAGAGACTCAGCTTCAACCCTGGGAGAACATTCCATGCTGGAATCCCCTGGGAAAGTGGTTCGGTTCTGCTCTTTCAGTTGTTGGAAGCTCTGACTTCAATATGTACATCAATTTTCCACAGTAGCAACATGCATGGCAACATACAAAGATTCCACAGGATTTTGATATAATGATTAAGTGGCATGCGCTTATTGAGTTTGCTGAGTGGTCAATCTAATGGCAAAATCAAAACACACATAGAATATATATATGGACATAGAATATGTGCAACATATATGTTGCGTGGAATATAATATGACTGAAGATAATAACAAAACTATTTTGGGAGACCTTAACATTTTTAGCGGCATAAAAAGTAAATGTTTTGAACATCCAAAGTCAAATCATGTGTGTTCTGTGCAGAAAATTCCATAGAAATAATTCAGACTTTCTAGGCTTTTGCAGTCTAACTAGACACCCAGGGCCTGCTGGCAATAAACAGAGGCACTAAAGCAAAGCACAAGTGGGCAGCTGGATATAAATATCCCCTTGTCGACAGATACAGCGTGGGACATTGTGGACTATAAAATCAGGAAGGAGGGAAAGGAAAAATCGCTAGTCCTAAGTTTTTTTACTGCCCTGTCCTATTTTTTTTTAAACCACTCTGTTTTTCCAACCCTACCTAATCGAGATTTCAAGGCAGCTTGAGCCTGTCTTTCCCTGGTTCCTGAGGTCTGCACTGATGACAGCTGAAGCATGTTTCCTGACAGAATTCTGCCTCCTGGCAAGGTAGACACAGACTCCGGGGACATACTGTGTCAGAGCTTCTAGAGCTCCTGGAGTCCAGGCACCTGCAGTTGAGGGATGTGACTATATTGTCGCCCATGGGCTTTGCTTTGAAGGCATGCTAAGGGGGAGAGGAAGTGGGGACCTGCCCAGAGGCGCTGCCTTTGCTTCACCTCCCATTCTTGATGTGGGGATCCAGAGCATGGGCAGACCAAGACTCTTGCATACCTTTAGAAAGGTCAGCGAGAAGAACAGGCTCTCTTCCTGGGAGTGATATAAGGTGGGGGAAGGGAGACTCCTTACATTAGGAATAATTGAATGTGGAGAATAATCCCTATTCCCTCAGGGTACATTTTAATAATGCAAGTGACTGATCCACTTAATGTCTGCCTGATTTGAACTGTATATTGCCTGGCTTTTCATTAATAATAAATCCAGAGGTAAACAAATGCTTCACATTAAATGCCTCTTAAAAGTGTTTAGTGTCTACTGCCAGAAAGCCTATTAAGCACCTTGGCCTAAGAAAGGCAAAATTGAACAGAAACTGTGCGTAATGTGATGGAAACACCTTTCCATTGTCTTGTAGCAGGAAAGTTCACATATAATCTTAGGATGCATTTTGGGAAAATTCCAAATAATGGCTTATTCTCTTAGTTATACAATAATAAAAATGTAATAAATCATGTATTTATTATAAATATGTAAAGCACTTGATTTATTATCAATAATAAAAATACGTATTTAAATGTGTATTTAAACATAAATTTAAAAATAATAAATGCATATGCTATATACTTCTCTATCCCATGGATATAATGAAGTTAGTGGGCAGGAAGGAGAGCTTTTATCCTTGTCTGTCCTCAGCCTTTAAGTTGCCTGAACTAAATTATCCCGAAGTTATTTCTTCTGCAGTAAAAAGAACCATGTAGACAGGTGTCAAGGATTTAACAATAAGTAGAATTTACTTAATATATACATTTTTATTGTGTTCTCACACGAAATTAAAATGCAACTTTCCTTACCAGATGGCCTAAAAGTGTTCTAAAATCAGAAACTTAGATTTTAGTGTTCTTAGAATTTCTTTTGTGGTGTTTTCATTTCTGTTCATTCTCTTTAATTACCAAGGGCTGAATTAACCTCTGGAGAGATCATCTGCTGTCTCTTTCTATTTCACTGGTTGACCAAGCCTACTGACTACATCTAAGATCACATAATTTGCTGAATTTGGAAAGGACCATAAAGATCGTCTTGAGCCCTGCTCCCTTTTTTAACTGGATGAAGAAATTAAGTAACTCTATTAAGTGACTTGTAGCAGATCAAGTTAGTATCAGCAGTTTCTAGATTATAGATGTCCAGATTCCCAGTCTCAGACTGTTCTCTCTTAGGATGACCACCTCTTATCATTTTTCCAGAGATTTTTCCCAGTTTTAGCACTGAAAGTTCCACATTCCAAGAAACTCCTTTGTCCCAGGCAACCAAGACAATTGTTGCCCTACCACCATACTTCTCATGGGTTCCTACATGCTCTGCCTATTCTCCTTCTACTTCTGATTTCTAAGTAGGCTATCCTGGTATTTAACCACATGTATAGCTAGAAAATTTATTCTTAAGTCTGACACACATCTGTATAATTGCCTCCACTTCACCTTTTGTAGTCTATAGCATGTCAATCATTCATCCATTTGTTCATTCAGCAAATATTTGAATTTCTAAAATGTTGTTTAACATTTTTAAATCACTTTGTTAAATCATTTAAAAAATGTAAAAGTATACTGATTATATGCTTCCCAGTTTTTGATCTCCTGTGAAATGTCAAGCCTTTCTTTTCAACTCATTGTTATTTTGGCTAACCATTTATGAGGAATAGGTGAGTGTGGAAGCCTGTATTTATGAATGGGGGTGTGTATGAAATAAAAGTGCATACTTTGGCTTTGAGGACAAAACAAAATTTGATATGAGAGAATTCATAACAACTGTGAGAATTGTAAGTCACCATCAATAATAGCAATATCTCTTTCCAGCAACACACTTTTTCCTTAAGGCCACTGAAGCATAATATTATAACCTTCTTCATAAAGCTGGTAGGTAGAGCTATGGAATAGTTCTTTAGGACTAAATGTAGAAAACTCCAGAATTTCAGAAGTGAATTATAAAGCCAGACTGATTTAAGTGTAAGAAGAAATTTCACTTGAATAAATTCTACTCGCTGAGTCATTGCAATCATAGATTTAATGTAGTTCGAAACCACAAAACTTTTATAGTTTTAGGCCATGAAAGTAAAGAATAAATTCCCCTAAACAACTTTGTTGCTTTCTTTCTTTCTGGTTATAGTCCACTGTTGAAGTCACTCTTTGTCCCTTTCTTTCAACATGGTATATGAATGTTTTTGTTGCCTCATGCATCAACTAGTAATAAAGGTGAGCTGACTATGAGAACAGGGTCCAATAACTTGTCATATGTGAATAGGCTTCCATACAAGTAAAGCAAATTTAATACCTGTTTAGAAATGCAAAGTCATAGACTTTCTGAGTTTAGGTGCACTGTAATTCAATGAATTTAGGTACACTGTACTTTAAATGAGCTTGAGCTCCCTGTGAGCTTGAGCAAGTCATTGAAACTCTCTGAGGCTCAGATTTTTGGTCACTATGATGAAAAACAGCATCTGCCTCATGGGGTTATTATAAGGATTAAGAGTCATAGCTAATCACGACATCTGGAATTTAGCAGCCCATTTCTGTTATTTCTTTTTGTTGTTGCTGATGTCATTAAAATGTGAGTAGCTCAAGGCTTTACTGAGTTATATTTTTCTGGACCAATTGTATTTTATACCACATACCAGAACCATCTTCCCTCTATATCTATTCTGTAAAAAACCCGAGAACTTCTTGATAGCTTTGGGCATTTAAAATTAGTAAATTACTAAAATATACATACTCTATGCTTGTACTAAAGAGGCAAACCTAAGTGATACTGAGAGAAAGTGCTAATGGCTAGATGTGCATCATACTCAGAAAGGATAGATGGTGTAGGATATTTATTACTCACGTTATTCACTGCATTTATGTGGTCAGGAAGGTTCTAGAAATAAAATGTTCTATTTTGTACCCAATTCCTAATGTGTTAGTATATCAGCTGGACAGAAATTTTCTTATTCTTTCTTAAGATCAGTTATAGGTCAGGAAGTCACTAAACATGATTTCCTACTGTTCTTTGACTATTTGAGTTAGTTTCTTAGTTGTTTTTTTCCTACACTATGAGTGCGATTTTTAGAAGGATAGTGATAATAATAGTAAGTACCTTTAAAAAAGGAAGGCAATTTATGTTTCCATAGTTATTTCATGTGATCATCACAACTGCTCCATAAAATAGAAATTTCATTGCAATTTATTGTTTTAGGTATAGCTTAAGAATATGAAAATAAAGCTGTATCTGCCCCATCTACTTGAGTCAATACACTCTTTGCCCTCGGTAAGTAAGTAACCTCATTGAGGAAAGGTGCTAAGATAGTGCAACAATTGCAGACAGAGTGTTTCTAGCAATAAACACATGCCAAAACCAATAAAGCAGACATCTGGGCTTTTCATTCAGATGGATAAGTGAAAGAAGATCTCTCCCCAGACTTCTTTATCCTGAAGAGGAGATTGTTACAGTGTCTTCAGTTTATAAGTTTAACAACTTGGTCTTTCATAGTTCTTTAAGATTTTTGTGGCCTGTGGTTTAAAAAGATCAGTCAGTCATCTTCACGGTAGGTAAATTTTCTGGAAAAGAAAAAAAGATACTGGAAAAAGAAATCAAGTTTCCTTTACTAGAAACCATTACAGAATGTTCCTACAGAGAAGAAATGGCAAGTGCATGGATGTCCGCAATCCAGCAACAAAGTGTGAAACTGGGAATAGCTCTGTACTAGAGTTAGCTATCTTGCAGTCTAGGAATTTCCATAGCCCTGCTGTAATTGACTAGGGGGATTACGGACAAAGGAAGCTGCCTAGCCTTTTATTTTTTATTGTGACCAAGAGTATATATGTAGAATAATTATAAAGAGGGCACCTAGGCAGTCCATTCTGATCAGAAACTGGAATGTTGCCAGCTCTCAGAACTTAGTGTTTGCTTCCTCCAACCTCATGTTTTACTACCTCTGATTCATTCCTAAAGAAAATAATGTAGTTTCATCTATTTTTGTAACTGTGCTTTACGCATCCTTCCTTGTGCTTCCTTCAGTGAGCGTTATATTTGTGAACTCTACGCACATTTTCATGTGTAGTTTTATTTCATTTTTATTACTGTATAATATTCCATTTTATGAGCATATTGTAATTTATCAACATAGTCAATATTTGGGTGTTTTCAACTTATAGCTGTTACAAACAGTACAGCTCTGAACATTTTCTAGCATGAATCAAGATGCACTTAGACAGAATCAACTTCAGTTATACTTAGGAGACACATTGCTGTTGTTCAGAATATGTGTATCTTCCTATTTATATTTCCACTAACAGCAAATGGCAATTCCTATTTCTGTACATCCTTGCAGTCACCTGCATTGTCAGACATTTTAATTTTTGCCAATCTGATGGAAGGGTAATGATATGTCAAGGTGACTTTTAATTTGCACTTACTAATCACTAATCAGCTTGATTACCTTTTCATATGCTTATCAATTACAGGGATTTCTGCTTTTCATGGTGTCTTTTCAAGTATTATAGCTATCTTTCCATTGGATGAGCAGAATTACTTTTAAAAAATGAAATAAAATGCCACTTGAGTATTTCTGTGCTAACGTTTGCAATAGAAAGTTCAAGCAGAATCCGAAAGTTGAATTCTTAAGTTGATGGTTCAATAGTTATTTTTAACTGTCATATAATTGAAAACCTTTATTCCCTTCAAATTTCTTTTTCTTTTCTAGATAAAGTCTTGACAGTTCTTTTTTCTTATCTTCTTATTCATCCCCCCTCCCCACTTAGATGAAGTAATGCAAGGCTTGTAATTTAGAGCTTAGAGCAATCTCTCAGGAAAGAAAAATACAGGAAGATTGCCCTTGGCCTTAGGCTTTAGAGAATCTTCCATTTTGCATTGAAAATAGGCATATTCTTGGCAGAGATTGCTATTGTTTCAACCTTTTCTGATGCCACCTAATGGGAGGCTAGGAAAGGGAACCTTCAAGAGATGCCAGGCTTAATATTAAAGACAAGTAGTTGGACAGCGATTGAGTGAGCATAAGGAATATAATGACAGGTAAGGAGAGAGGAGATGATTTCACCTACCCGTGCTAAAAATGGCTTTGGAATGATTTATATGCCATCAACTCATTACAGCCCTAACTATCACCAAGGATCACCAAGGCAACGAGGATTATTCTTCACACACATCCCTCAGGCTTTATCTCCATCTTCTAAAGCAATTTTGCTATTCCTTCCAACCTGATTATTTACACATGGATGGCAGTACTTAGGTGGGGCAAAATGAATGTACTATTGCCATCCACCCATGTCCAGATTTAACCTTAGACAGTCATACATCTCTTATGCAGACAACAAAAACTGTACTATTTTATGCTTATTGAGAGCTATTATGGCAGAAATACAGAAAATATGGTATTCCTTGAATTCAAACTTGGAGTCAGAGATTCAATTTTAATTCTTACCAGTTAAGTTCTTATATTTTGCCCACATGTATCACGAGCAGAGGGAGTCAAATGTACCCTGCATGAGATAATTTCAGGAGCTGATGACACATTTTATGGATTTAAGTTTCCATAACCCTTGATAGACATTTAGGTGTTTTTAATTTGAAGTTTTTGTTGTTTGTGTGTACTTGTATGAAATTTTTGTCCTCTATAATTCTTAGTATCCATGATGTCCAGCATTACTTTTTGTTTTATTTTCTTTTTAGCATCCTTTGTTTTTTCACTTTCTTTATTTTTCAGAGGTCTCAAGCACTTGCCTTATGGAACTATCTTCTGAAAGCACACTAAAAGAAAATTACTTAAAAGTGTATTCCAAAACAAAATTAGAGGCCAGGCACGGTGGCTCACACTTATAACCCCAGCACTTTGGGAGGCCGAGGCGGGCGGATCACGAGGTTGAGATTGAGACCATCCTGGCCAACATGGTGAAACACCGTGTCTACTGAAAACACAAAAACAATTAGCCTGTAGTCCCAGCTCCTTTGGAGGCTGAGGCAGGAGAATGGCTTGAATCCGGGAGGTGGAGGTTGCAGTGAGCTGAGATCGTGCCACTGCACTCCAGCCTGGCAACAGAGCGAGACTCCGTCTCAAAAAATAACAAATAAAAAATAAATAGAAAAGAAATAAGCTTATCAAGTAACTGAACTTTAGGTAATTTAAGCAACCGCTTATACATTTTCAAATTATCTTATAATATGCAATAAGATAAATTCACATATTTAAGGCCAGCACTTCTTCTTAGTCTTTACTCACATCCTTAAAATAAGAATAAACTGATTTTTTGATAAAGTAGTTGTCATCATTATTTTGTAAGCTGAAATAAAATGTTCTCATTTACTGCCATGAGTGTTTCCAGTTGGTTTCCCATTGTTTGAGTCATCATTTTTGCTTGGGAGATTTCTTTATAAAGATAAATATATACAAAGCATTATAAGAAGGCTCCTTTGGAATATGGAACTAGAAAGTTACAGTGTATCATAGCTGAGATGGTCTTAGAATTCACCTTCTAACTCTTATTTCAAATATGATTTGCCCTGAATAGCATAGCATAATACACAATAGGGCAAAGAGTAGAACAGTCTTTTTTAAAATTCTTCCTCCTAGAATAGTAATAATAGTGATAAATCTTTTATTGTGTAGTTTATAAGTGTGTGTGTGTGTGTGTGTACTTCTGCATTTATAATCCTCACACCTCTGTTGGGTTAGGCTGAACATATAAGAGCTGTATCTTATAAACCAAGAAACCAAGAAACCAAGGATCAAGGTTAAGTGCATAGTTTGAACTTGCATCTTCAATCTGCATGCACTTCTGCACTGCCTTTGTGTGTTAATCTTATTTTAAGGAGTGTTAGGATGGACCTATCTGGAATTGTCATGAGTAAAAAAGGTAAATTAAAAACCTGGAAGCAATCAAATTAAAAAGGTATAACTGATTTTAGAAAAGGCAAAAACAGGAGGTTGCCAGTAGTTTCATTTGAAGAGAAATTATGTCAAAATCACTAACTCAGTACATAGAATCATTCTAGAAAATTGTACTGGATCAAGAAAGAATGGAAAATTATGGAAAAATTTAAACACATCCCAGGAAAGAATAGATTAATAAGAGCACGTATGCTAGTGTATTGGACATATGCTTTTACAACTGGAAAGTTGCTATTCACCTTTCTTTCAGGGAGGGAATGCCAGGATAATTTTCTTCTAGATAAATCATGACCCCCACTCTTAGCCTCTGTGCTGCAGGTTGGGCTCAATTTCCACTCAAGGGTGGACCATGTGACTGGTCTAAACTTATCACAGTATCTTGTTTTCGTGACTCTATGATTGATTCAAGGATGACCTTAAGATCCAATCAGAATCAAAGACAAAATGAAACTTTTGTTTTGTTTTGTTTTGTTTCGTTTTGTTTTGTTTTGTTTTGAGACAGAGTCTCACTGTCGCCCAGCCTGGAGTGCAGTGGCGCGATCTTGGCTCACTGCAGCCTTGACCTCACAATGAGACATTTTTCGAGACTTCTGGATAAGAGACTTATTACTAAAAGGAGATAATGCTGACATCTTGTGTCTCTGCAGAGAAGGCCAGACTGGGAATGTTGCAATTTCAGGTGAAGAGATAAGGAGCAAGAGAAACCTCACCACAGGCACCCAGTTTTACTCCCTGAATTAAGCCATAGCTGAAGCCATCTCTACTGCAGTACTTATAAATTACACAGACAAATTATTTTTTGCTTGAGGAAGTTTTCTGGTCACTTGGAAATGAAAGATTTATCATATCACATAGCTTAGAAAGACTGTTGATGCCTGGAAGACATAGACCAACATTGAGTTGGGATGCGTACACCAGCTAGAGCAGCACTGTTATTGACGTTGTTGTCTAGCTAAGGTTTCATTTTAAGTGACACGAGGAATATCTGTTTTCATTCTCTTAGCAACTCTGAGGCAGGTACAATGACTATCCCCATTTTTCAGAGGAGGACACTAAGCCCTGCCTTTTAACCACTGTGGTATTCACACTAGAACCAGGGTTCCAAGATTAACTATCAGTAAACTTTTGAATTACATTCAGGGCTTTTTACATACTCCAGATTTTTCCTTCAAGTATCTTTTCAATGTGTTCAATTCTGCAGCTTCTATCAATTCAACCACTGATCTGCTCTTCTGTCCCCTCTTCAGCTGAAAAGAATCTCTCTCTGTCCTCTAGACTCATTCAGCAATTTAACCATCAATTATAACTTACATACAGATTTAGATATAAATATAAATAGACAAATACATGAATAAATATGTAGTTATACACACATATCTATCTATCTATCTGTCTATCTATCTATCTATCTATCTATCATCTATCTATCTAAATTTGTATTTTCTCTTATGTTTTAAGAGTGAGTCTTGGTACCAGAAAACATAGATTGACATCACTGCTTCATAAAGTCTAGTTGTATGGCCTTAGGCAAACTATTTAAACTATCGCATAAGAAATGTGCTCAAAATAATACCCAAGCCGCGATATTGCTGGGAAGGTTAGATAATTTGAGAAAGAACTTTACAACCTGCAAAATTCTATATAAGAGATTACTATATTTATTTTTACTCCCCATAGCACTGAAACTCTAGATGTAGTTAGAGTTCAATAAGTATTTATGGAATTGGATTCAATTCAGTAGTGAGTGACAGCCTATATAAGTAAGAAAAGAGATAAGAATCTCTTGTTGGCTCTAATGATGTCCCACCTTCCCATCTATACATGTTACTTTTTCTTTTTTGCTTCTTTCTTTCTACTGTTTACGCTTCATGCTCTATGTTATATACCTCTGATTTCTTCACCCCTTCATTTTTTAGCAAACTCCAGGAACATATCAGAGACATGCTGGTGACTTTCTAGACTAACAGGCTAGTGATCCTGAGTTAAACTTTGCAGATTATTTATTCACAATCACAATATGCTCAAACTGTCTTTTGAAGTTGCACTAACCATTTTCTGATTGACAGGGTAGGTTCCTTTGCCAAGTACTCCAATGGCCAGAAATTAATCACCAGACTTAGGATGATGAACTAACTACTGGTGGTCATGAATGCAGTTAACATACACTAGAAAACAATATACAAACCAAGGGACTTCAGTCCATTATCTTCTACCACATGCAACTTTTTATGATTCCTTTTACAGTCCATCAGGATAATGCAGTATAAATAGTCTGCTAGACAAGGCATCTACAAAGCTCTATTAATTCATCATAAATACACACATGTGATTGGGCACATAGCATGGTTATCATTTCTGAACTCTAAATATATTACGTTTAACTGTTATTCTTCAGCCCAGTTCCCCCATGTGCAAATTTGCACAGTCTTCCAAAGGTAGCTAATTAATGAAGGATACTTTTAGTATTTGCCGAGTATTGCCATTTATGTATTGTTAGAAAATGTGCCCCTACCCCTGACTTCCCCTTTAATGGGGGAATGGTTTTCAGTTTGGCATGCACAATTTCTCTTATGCTGATGTAGAAAGTAGATGAATTATGAGGCTTAATGGCATTTAGCATCTTTAATCTCCTTACTCAGTTCTGCTGGTTATTTAGCCAGGGGAGTTCTTGTGGAAATATGCAGCATCTTGATTTATAGTGGCAAATCAATAAGCAAATGTACCTGTGTTTGAAGTGATGATGCCATTGAAGTTTTGCTCACCAGCTCTAAAGCTTCAAATCAGAGAAAAGGGCTTGTGCTTGGAATATTGCCTCTTTACATTTGTACTTTCTAATTCTCTATCACTTTGTGGGAACTAGATAAAAGATGACTAGGGACAGGGCCATTACTTTCTTTGATGGCTTTAATATATCAAAAGGGAGCGGGCTTTCGTGTAAAGCTCCTCAAATAGGGACACTCTCTTTTATAGCTAGCCACCTACAGCTGTGAAATCGAGACTAGTCAGGACATCAAAGAAGAAGAGGAAATTTTAGGCGTGGCCCTGGGAAAAGAGGGAAAAGAAGAAAATGGCAACTTTTTTTCCTGAGGTCTTTGACAGTTTAATAATCTCTCTTTCATGGTGGGACACATGAGCCATTTGTGCCATGGCTCCAGGAAAAATAGTCAAGTCCAGTGTACCTGTTTCTAAACACAGGCTTTGAGAATATAATCAACGCAGTAATAATTATAGAGTATCTGAGAGACAGAAAATTCAAATAGGGACCTCTTGCTATATTGGGTCTCTCTAATATCATTTTAAAAATGGTACTGAAGCAGTATCTGTGATAAATCAACAACTATAATAAGATCTGATATTTTGGTAAGCTCTATGAGGACATAATTTTTTTTATCTGTTTTGTTCTTTTTTGCCACTTCAGTGCCTATAAAAGCTAGCATAAGATAGGTACTCTGTAAATATTTGTTACGGGAGAGAAGTATTTCATTTCAACTCCTTCCTTCTGAAAAGCACAAAGGCTTTGGAGGAAAATACCCAGAAATAAATCTGTCTTTTTTATATCAATAATTCTTCAAGAAGTTGTCACAAAACATCAGAAATTAACTGAAATGAATTTTACTGAAATGCATTTTTATTTTTACTTTTATACTTTTCTTATAAAATGTAAAGAGTTATACAAACTTAGAAGAATATATCTTTCTGTTTATATTATTTTAATATCCATCTTTCTCAAATGACAAATTGCATTATGACCTATTACTAAATATTTCCTGAATAATTAGCTTTTCTTGGCAAAGTTTATTGCTGTTCTGTTTGATTTAACATGTATATTTCACTTTATACTTTGAATGATAATTTAGAATCATAGCTGTAAGTCACAAAGTTGAATGAAAAATAAAAAATAAACTGAATAAGAGTTAGCAGTAATTCTGGTTGTTACAGATCTTCTCAAGTTTAACAACGGAAAATATGACTTAGGTTAGGAAAGATTTGGAAAACATGTTTTTAACTTGACAAGGGCCTCTAAATATAACTCACTTTATATAGCAATGTCCCATTTCTATAACCTTAATTGCTTTCTCTTTCTTCCTTTTCTTTTACTCTCTCCATCTCCACATTATTCTCTTTATGTATTTTGCATTGAAAGCCACCTACTTTCAATAGTTACTGCCTAGAAGCATATAGTGAATGTTTCAGAACATGTGTTTCTTGAAACAGCATTTTTTTTTCATAGCTGAATTATAATTACTGGAGAAATCTGAGGATCTGAAGGTTGCAGTAAGTTAGTAAAAGAGATCTGGAATCATTTTCCAGTGAAAATATCAGCTATACTATGAGGGCTAATTTTTCTTCTTTGATGAATTCTACAGTGTGAAAGATGCAGAAGGTGAGTGGGATACCAGGAAAGGACAAGGAAGAAGGAACGTGGCTTCAAGATTAGCACTTTGGTCTCATTTCCATTTATGAGGACAGAGATTTGTCAGCACGTTAGCCTATCTTGGGAAGACTGCTCATTGGATGAATGTTTACATACAGTAAGAACATTAGATCCAACATTATATGTGAAGATATTGATTTGATTTAAAAAACAGAAAGAGAGAGAGAGAGGACCAAGCTGACTGAAGCAAAGCCAAATGGCGTTAATTTGCAGGGACCCTCAGTAAGCTCTTTGTAACTAGTAGTATAGTGCAGTGGTTTAAACTAAAGCACAGATCAGTATATCTCTGTAGCTGGACAACTTTAGTTCAAATCCCAGTTTCTCTCTTTACTAGTATTATAACCCTGGACAAGTTATTGGCTCAAGAGATATATCTGCCTCAGCCGCCTGAGGAGCTGGGACTACAGGCACGCAGCTCATGCGCCACCATGCCCAGATACTTTTTTTTTTTTTTCTTTCTTTCTTTCTTTGGAGAGACATGGTCTCACTTTGTTGCCTAGACTGCTCTTGAGTTCCTGGCTTCAAGCGATCCTCCCACTTCAGCTTTCCAAAGTGTTAGGATTACCTACATGAGCCACTGCACCCAGCCTAAAACACTACTTTAGGTAGTAATCTGCCTCACTTAATCACCCAATGCTATGGCATAAACCTTGTGCATATGGCTCTAGTCACATTCCTTTAGGAACATTCTCAGTTGCACTTAGTACCAGAACACAATAATCACTAAACATTTAGAACTTCATTGGAGAGTAGGTATGTGCCTTTTCCAGAGAATGTCTTGAGTAGCTCACATATCACTAAGACGGTATTTTTTATAAAACACACGCTCACTGGGAAGGTGTTCACTTTATTCTCGAATGCTTAAAGAATGCATTGAAACTCAGCTTTATAAATGTGGCTTAACTATGCACTTCTTAGAAACCAACATGGAAAACAAACTTGCCAGATGAGGAGGGTTTGCTTTGGGAAGACAGTGGAATGAGGAGTCAAGACTGTGGATGTGTTAAAACATGTTAAATCATACATGTAGCCATGCCCTAAAGCTAAACATTACATAGCCAGATAGAAAACATCTTTTCCTCCACTTTCAGAAATAAATTATCACCCATAACATTTTTGTAGAAAAAGAGAACTCACATACATAAGACAGATTTAGAAGCAAGTTGAAATAGTCAAAGGAAGCTTCTGTTCATAGCAGTAAAAATAATGAACAATTATACAAGTTAAACTTTTGTTTATATTTCCACTGGAATGGCTAAGAGTTTCTTAGTTTAAAGGAAATCTTTAGATTAGTTTCGAGTCAGGAGAAGGTTGACCAAAGGTAAGCCCCCGATGTGAAATGTTAGACCAATTAATGTGAGCACTTCAGAATTCTTTAATTGGTGGACATATATGTCAAAGTTGAAGGCAATTCTTTCATTCTCCCTAACCCAATAATTAAAGTCAATAATAGATATGAAAGCAAACCTAATCATACAATTCCCTAAGTATTCTATTCTTCTTCAGAATTTACCAGCGTTAGGGTGGTTAAATTAGAATACCAATGCTGTCACACCTGAATAATCGAACATTAACAATAATAATGTTTAACAAATTCAGTCATTTTCTTCCAATTTTCACTTATAGTCTTGATTGTAATGTTTTCATTTTGATATTAAAAATATCTTAGTTTTATTATGATTTATATTTCTGTTCTCAGTAGAGGATGGCAATAAGCTTAAATTTCATATAGTTGCTCCTATATTCCATGCATGCTCTGCTCTTCCTTACCACCCTTGTAGAGTAGTAGACTGATTTCATCTTGACAGTCCAGGTCAATCACCCTATGCAACACTACAATTCCCTTCTTTGCCTGTTGATTTAAAGGTAGGAGGAGCCCAAAGTGTCCAGATGGCAATCTTAACTTCCAGTTCAATGGAATCATTGTTGTGTTTCCTGGTGGCAGCGTTCCTTCTGCTGGAACCTCTAGGCCAGCAGAAGGTAATGTCGTGGGAACAGGAAGCAAAAACTTTGCTAATGGAGCACTAGGGGTGATGGTGAGTGGTGCCACTTCTACTTCCACTTCTTGATTCCTTGACCCATGAATTCTGACTATGGCAGAAACAGTACCATATATTGGACTCTGATTCAGAGCATATATGGCCTTCTGGAGAACTTTTTCCCAGCTCTGCAAAGTATTATCACATAGTTGGCATTGTAATTGTGACTTCAAAAGGCCATTCCAAAATTCTATCAATCCAGCTGCTTCAGGATGATGGAAAACATGGTAAGATCAGTGAATTCCATGAGCATGAGCCCACTGCTGCACTTCTTTAGCTGTAAAGTGAGTGCCTTGGTCAGAGGCAATGCTGTATGGAATACTATGACAGTGGGTAAGGCATTCCTTGAGTTCACGAATGGTAGTCTTGGCAGAAACACTGCGTGCAGGATAGGCAAACCCATATCCAGTGTAAGTGTCTATTCCAGTGAGGACAAACCTCTGCCCTTTCCATGATGAAAGAAGTCCAATATAATCAACCTATCACCAGGTAGCTGGCTGATCAACCTGAGGAATGGTGCTACATCACAGACTCAGTGTTGGTCTCTGCTGCTGGCAAACTGGGCACTCAGCAGTGGCCATAGCCAGGTCAGCCTTGGGGAGTGGAAGTATACATTTCTGAGCCCATGTGTAACCTCCATCCTTACCACCATGGCCACTTTGTTCATACGCCCATTGGGGATTGACAGGGGTGGCTGCAGAAAGAGGCTGAGTGGTGTCCACAGAACAGGTCATCCTATCCCCTTGATTATTAAAATCCTCTGCTGAGGTCACCCGTTGGTGAGCACTCACGTGAAATACAAATATCTTCACAGTTTTTGACCACTCAGAGAAGTCCATCCACAGACCTCTTGCCCAAATTTCTTTGTCACCAATTTTCCTTTCATGTTTCTTCCAAGTCCCTGACCTTCCAGCCAAGCCATTGGCTACAGCCCATGAATCACTATATAATCACACATCTGGCCATTTCTTCTTCCATGCAAAGTGCACAACCAGGTGCACTGCGCAAAGTTCTGCCCACAGGGAAGATTTCCCTTCACTACTTTCCTTCAGGAACGTCCTAGAAAGGGGCTATAGTGCTACAGCTGTCCACTTTTGGGTGGTGCCTGCATGTCATGCAGAACCATCTGTGAACCAGGCCCTAGTCTTCTCTTCCTCTGTCAACTGATAATAGGGAACTCTGCATGAGGCCACTGGTGCAGGCTGGGGATGAGAAGGCAGGGTGGCAAGAGTGGAGACCATGGGCATTTAAGCCACTTCCTCATGTAACTTACTTGTGCCTTCAGGACCTGCTTGAGCCCGATTATGTATATACTACTTCCATTTGATGATGGAATGCTGCTGTGAATGACCCACTTTATGTCTAGATGGGTCAGAAAGCACCCAGTTCATAACAGGCAGTTCAAGTTGCATGGTGACTTGATGACTCATAGTCAAATGTTCAGTTTCCACCAAAGTCTAGTAACAAGCCAAGAACTGTCTCTCAAAAGGAGAGTAGTTATCTGCAGAAGGTGGCAGGGTCTTGCTCCAAAATCCTAGAGGCCTCCTCTGTGATTCACCTATAGGGTCCTGTGAAAGGCTCTAAACTGCATTCCTACTACCACTAACACTTCAAGCACCATTGGATCTGCTGGCTCACATGGCCCAAGTGGCAGAGCAGGTTGCACAGCAGCCTGCACCTGTTGCAAAGCCTTCTCCTGTTCTGGAACTCACTCAAAACTGGCAGCCTTTCGGGTCACTTGATAAATGGGCTGGAGTAAAACAAATGCTCTTCCCTGACTATGGGATGATAGATTGTGATAGATACTGGGCTTACACTAGAGAGCAAAAAATAAAAATGCTGCTTACTCTCACATTTCTTATAGACTAGTCAAGAAGACAAGGATTAAATAATTACATGAATGAACAAATAATTAGTGCTAATTGCTGGAAAGAAAGGTACATATGAGAAGGGAACCAAACTTTTCTGAGGGTCAAGGAAATATTATTCTTCAAGCTGAGACTTCAAGGACAGTTTTGGGGGAGGAAAGATGCCCATAAAGAAGGAGCAGACGGGAGGAATATGTCTGTACAAAGACCCAGTGGAAGCAGGCACAGGTGAAAGAAGACTAGAACACAAGTCTTAGACCATTTCCTGACTGAGTTTTCATCTTAAAAGAAGTGAGAAGCCATTAAAGGGCTTTATACCAATGATATGCACACAGCATCTTTTTACTGCTTTGGCTAATCAGAGACTCAAGTTTTTCAGTTATTTATTGCTTAGGTAATTCCAGGCAATATACAATATTTGCCTCATCTTTATGGTAATTTAACCCGGTAATACAACAATTTGTATACTGCATTTGTATTTTGAATTTATACTTTGAAAAGTGGATGCCCATAGAAGGAATAGGACATGTCTTACTGGGTTTTAGTTCAAATTATCTAGCTTTAAAATATGTCAAAAATAATGTGACTGATGAATCATATGTGGTCTGAGCTTCAAATACTTTTTTAGCAAATTGCAGAAGGGCTATTAAGATTTGGAGGGTCAATGAGACAGCTTGACAAAAGCAAATGTCTTGCAAATGTATGTAGAATGATACTTCAGAGAAAATTTAGTCCACAGATACTTTTTATTTGATTCTGCTAAGCAAAAAAAAATTCCAGAAATGAAATGGTCACAGAAATTTGTTCCTACTCTTACAAAATGAATGTAGTGTTCTATGACACAAATAACCTAAGTATATCCAAGAGTGTCAACCTTCTAAGCTTTTGGGTTTTTTGAATTTCCCTGAAGCCTTTGTATATTATCAGGTGAGATAATCCATATGCAATATTTGAAGGTGTTCTCAAGCTGTGTATGCATAGACCTCATTTATTTCTTGTCAATCTGCAAAGCAGAGAGGGAGGAGCCAGCCTAGTGTTTAGTGATACCTCTTCCATGGGTCTTGTATAATCCTCTTCTCTGTTCTGTCTAACAAAATGTAGCTAACATTTTACTTAATCTGAAAGCCAGCTCAGAAATAAAAGAACCATATAAGCCTTTTTCTGTTTATAGTGCCAATCAATTAGAGCCTTCAAGCAATTATTGACTAATTAATAGCTGTCTTAGGGAAAACAGAGAACTTAGGAGGGACTTATATGTGGAATTAAAGCAAGTTGACTTGCATAATTATATTGCTGGTAAAGCCAACATAGATAAGTTCTGAAATATTGCAGTTTATATAAATTATTTGAGAAACGCTTATAAGGAGGAAAGAGAGATTCACTGCTAAATTTTTTGTTGATGATCTATTGATTTGATTTCAGGTTTACATTTCTGCATTTCATGGTAAAAGTCTATATTTTTTAAAAGAAGATATGCTTTCCATAATAAAACAGCATAGTGCTCTGAGAACATTTTAAAGCCCATGCTTTATTAAAGAAAAGTGAAATGTGAAATTTTGATCTAGGTTCTGTTTATTTTTGTACATGATTATTCACTGGTGTGCCTTGGTATAAATTGTGTGTGTGTGTGTGTGTGTGTGTGCAATTATTTTAAATTTGGATAAAAACTAAATTTGGTTCAATTTTTTTCAAGCTATATGTTAACATTATCCTACAGAATGAGATCTAAGGACAACCAGTGCATTAGCCTAACCAAAGCCAATGCTATGCAATGTCAATGTCTACAATTTTTTTAAAAATTAGCAAATTACCAGATGTTTTTGGCTACTGAATATATGCTCAGCCAAAAGGTAGACACATTAGGGAGTAAAAAAAGTATATAAACGTTTTCTGCCTCAAGAAGTTGTCAGTCTACATGAATAAATAATATATTTTTCCATGCTGATCATAATCTGACACTTTAGGAGCCTCTCTGTTGTTGGCACAGATCTGCTTGTTTCATAAACGCTGGTTTGTCTCTGTACACGGGGTACAAGTGCTGAGAGTATGAAGATGAGGTCTTGCGATTGTGATTCTTGGCATATTTAAGCAATAGTGCAGTGTGGGTACTGGTTCATCAGAATGGATGCGGTCATCAGCCATCCATGTGGTCATACCAGTGGCCTGATTCCCAGTGCCCCCATGGTAACACTGATTTCTGCGCTTAGCACAAAGTACTTGATAAATACTTGTGCTTAATTAAGCTTTACGAAGTAAGATACACAGATAAGTCTTTACCATCTCTGGGTGAGCAAAAAGGAGTTTGTAATCTGAATGTTGCTTTTCTTTTTCCTGGTTAAAAGACCATTAAGCTATTAGAGTAATGGATTATTCACTGTTGATTACAAGTAAATGAATGTCTTCACATAGGTTTTTCCTTTAAAAATCAATACTGAATGCAATTCAGTCAGCATGAAAAGTATTCTGCAGTTATATTTTCATAAACATTGAAGTTTTAATCACACTGCCTAATAAAAATTTTATCTTTTTATTTATGGAAAATGTCTAGCATTGCTTAACATTTAATGCATTAAAAAGCATTGATTCTATCAGGAAGCAAAACCTAGTTCATACCAAGTTGCTATGACCTGAGAGGGCTAATCCAGTATAGGAAAATTCTTCCGGACTTTGAGATTTTCGTAATTTTTAAAAATTCGTTTTAGCATTCTTTTAAAAAGCATGTTAATTATGGAAAATAAAATAAGTAATCTTTACTACAATTAAAAATAATTTTTATTATAACAACAATTTCCTCAATTTAAAAAAGAATACAATTAAAATTAAATAAAATAATGTCACTTTGCAAACTGCCTTTTTTCACTTAATACATTATTAACATTGTTCCCAAAACATCATTCTTATGAGTTGCATGAAAGTCAATTATAACATATATTTCTAAACTTTCCACTTTTAAGTGTGAGGTCATTGTTTATGCCTTCCTGCTTGTATGACCAGTTATTCCTTAATATAAGTTCATGAAAATGCAATGGTTTGGTCAAAATTGTATCTTTAAGGTCTTCAGTGCACATGGCCAAATTACACTGTTCAAATTATTATTATTATGTTTTGAGACAGGATGATCACAGCTCACTGCAACCTCGATCTCCTGGGCTCCAGCGATCCTCTTGTTTCAGTCTTCTGAGTAGCTGGAACTACAGGCACTCATCACCATGCCTGGCTACTTCTTTCTTTTCTTTCTCTTTCTTTCTCTTTCTTTCTCTTTCTTTCTCTTTCTTTCTCTTTCTTTCTCTTTCTTTCTCTTTCTTTCTCTTTCTTTCTTTCTTTCTTTCTTTCTTTCTTTCTTTCTTTCTTTCTTTCCTTCCTTCCTTCCTTCCTTCCTTCCTTCCTTCCTTCCTTCCTTCCTTCCTTTCTCTTTCTTCCTTTTTCTTTTTTCCTTCCTTCCTTTCCTTCCTTCCTTCCTTCCTTCCTTTTTTTCTTTCTTTCTTTCTTTCTTTCTTTCTTTCTTTCTTTCTTTCTTTCTTTCTTTCTTTCTTCTCTCTCTCTCTCTCTCTCTCTCTCTCTCTCTCTTTCTTTCTCTCTTTCTTTAGCAATGGAATCTCACTATCTCATCCAGACTGGTCTCAAACTTCTGGCCTCAAGCAGTGGCCTTCCAAAGCTCTAGGATTACATGTCCCACCATGGCCTTCCAAAGGTCCAGGATTACAGGTGTAAACTTCCATACCCAGCCTCCTTTCAAATTCTTAAGCATCTCATAGGCAGTTCTGTAGTCACTAGATGAATTGGTAATAGTCTTATATTACTTGGAGAAAAAGAAATGGAAGTACCTTTTCATCTTCTAGCTGAGTTCAAAAGTTAACATGCTTTAGTCTTTTATTTTCTATTTTTACTTTGGCCATTATTTTAAACTACAATGACAAAAGTAAAGAGTTTGTGATAAGACAAGAATTGAGCTCCCAATATTTTCAACTACACGTTCCAGTTCACATCTGGAATTATAACCATAATCACTAAAAATAGCCAGATCAACACTTCTCTAGGGCACTGCAGAAGAAACTTTTTTCAGAGGAAGGAAAGGAGCATTTCAGAAGTCTCAGAATTTGATTGATATGATTATTCAGCTGTTTCCTCTTCTTTTCTTCAAGATCCTTGATCAAAACTGGCTCAAAGAGGACACAAATATGTATCACCCAGGAGAACCATGTAGTAACTAGTGTGATAGAAGTCAGATGCTGCTAGTTAGGTTCTTGGTGGAATTCACTTTACAAAACTCACTCTAATAACTCCTTTCTCCCAGCAAAACGAGAGAAATACTGACTTTGTCGGTGACTTGAGCTGGATAGCCAAAGTAACTAGATGATATGCAGAATTAAACCTCATCTTTGGGTTTCCTGGTGGAAATGAAATAAGGACATGGAAACAGGAAAGAGGGCTTTCTTGCTCTGTTGCCCAGGCTGGAGTGCAGTGGCGTGATCTCAACTCACTGCAACCTCTGCCTCCTGGATTCAAGCTATTCTCATGCCTCAGACTCCTGAGTAGCTGGGATTACAGGTGTGTGCTTCCACGCCCATCTAATTGTGTGTGTGTGTGTGTGTGTGTGTGTGTGTGTGTGTGTGTGTGTATTTAGTAGAGATGGGGTTTTGCTATGTCGGCCAGGCTAGTCTCAAATTCCTGGCTTCAAGTGATCCT
Source organism: Chlorocebus sabaeus (assembly GCF_047675955.1). Taxonomy (NCBI): domain Eukaryota; kingdom Metazoa; phylum Chordata; class Mammalia; order Primates; family Cercopithecidae; genus Chlorocebus; species Chlorocebus sabaeus. The sequence goes on along the minus strand of NC_132921.1, from coordinate 30,313,851 downwards.
CCCAACTTGGCCTCCTGAAGTGCTAGGATTACAGATGTGAGCCACCACACCCAGCTAAGATATTAAACGACAATTTTACTTCCACTATCAAGGCTCGATTTACTCATCGTACAGGAAAGTTTTTGTCATATCTAGGATTTGCCCTTTACCATGCTCCTCAGGTAGTAGGTACCAACAAACAGGCTTATTCAATAGATTCATGGCTAGGTCTAAGACTAAGTTGTATGTATTTACATCATCTTGTGGAATTTTTTTCTCTCTCCCTACAGTGTGTTATCCAAAACATTCTTGAAGCTGAGAAGTTGGCTAAGCTTCTTCTCTGAACCACTTTCCAACTTACAGTGTTTTTCAGAAGCTAATGTCCTGCCAGTTTTCTAAAGGTCCAAGTCAGAATGTGGTAAACTACACAAATTGATTATTCACGTGGTGTGACCTGCATCCTCCCACTACATAAAACTCCCTCAAGCAACAGGATCCCACTAGTATCCAAAACATAGATCATTCATGCCAAGACTTTGGGTTGAAGTGTTTTTATCAAGAAATTCTCTTTTAAAATGCAAATGGGAAGAAACGATTAACAGTTCATTTATCTAGTCTCTGTGACGTGCTCATATTCTTATTTTTTGGTGCTTTCTGCTTTCCTTTATTTTTTAAAACCAAGATTAAATATAATTTAATGGTTTTTAAAAATTAATGTGTACATGTGTAACCTAAGATCAATGCATTAATCTTATGACAAACTTTAATCACTTATGATAGAAGGTTCCTCAGCCTCACAACGATCTGTGTTTGGTGCTGGATAATGCTCTGTCATTTGTGGGAAAGGGGAAAGAGAGGGTTCTCTGTGCATTGTAGAGCTCTATCTGCTAGACAAGAGCAAGAGTGGTCCTTTCCCATTTTGACAGCTGAGCGTACATCTAGACATTGACAATTGTCCCCTGAGGGGCAAAATCACCCCTCTCAGGCTGAAACCACTTATCTATAGGTAGTAAGGCGCTGATTCATTCCTCCAATGTAGATTGAGCTCCTGAGGTATATAAACGCACAGAAGTTCCTGCTCTCAGGTAATGCAATTCCAGTGGAGGTGAAAACCTCAGAAAGTCAAAGACCTACAAGGCCATGTGTTTCAATATAAGAGAGCAAAATAGGGAGTAGGCAGCTGGCTGGAAGGAGAACCTAAAGGGGCATTCTTTCTTCTATTCTTTCACTTGGGATTTGCCTCTTCAAATAAAAGGCTATAATAAGTCATAACTCTAGGAAAAATCTAAGGCAAAGGGCACACCCCTGGATGGGTATTAGGTAGACCCTTGTGCCTTCTGGGTGCTTTAGATTAAGAACTGATCCACATATAGCTGGCTCTTTAAAATTCTCAGAATGTTCTAGATTTATTCCATCATTAAAATCATTCAGATCATCACCATAAGCTACAATTTACTCATTCTTGTCTCACATTGTTTAGGCTATTTTTCCAAGCCCAGGATCCCTGAGTCTTCCTCTCAGTTTTGGCAATTCATGCCTCTCCCCTTCATGTCTGGGTGTATCTTAGTGAACTGCTGAATTTGACCTTACACTGCCTATTGGAGAGGAGACAGGAATTGAAACTTCATTGTTCCTTTTTTTGTTACTGTCTTCATCTTAGCTTGACTTGATTCTTCAACAACTGCCTGTGTTTGGCCATTCTTGTGTTGCCATAATAAATACCAGAGACTGGATAATTTATAAGAAAAGAGGTTTAATTGGCTCACAGCTCTGCAGGCTGTACAGGAAGTATGGTGCTGGTGTCTGGTTCCGGGGAGGCCTCAGGAAGCTTTTACTTATGGCAGAAGGTGAAGTGGGAGCAGGCACATCACATGGCAAAAACAGGAGCAAGAGAGAGTGGCAAGGGAGAAGCCACACACTTCACCAGATCTTGTGAGTACTCACCCACTATTGCAAGGACAGCACCAAACCATGAGGGATCTGCCCCCATACCCAAAGCACTTTCTACCAGGCCCGCCTCCAACATCGAGGATTACATTTCAACATGAGATTTGGGGAGTGACGAATATTCAAACTGTATCACTACACTAGCTAGTAATGGAAGTCTTCTATTTGTTTGACATTTTTCTCTTGTTAAGACTACCTGAAGGATCAAGGGAGAGAAGTTTTCTACTGTAAAGATTTTAGCTATAGAATGTATCACTTCTGTCTCCAATTCTCATGCTGGGTCATCCTGCCAATGCCTTGTACATCACAAAAAAGGTATAGTCCATCTCCTGGAAGTATGAGCAATTTAAAGTACAAAAATTTGTAGGCACATTACTCAGATGTTATTGACTAACAAGTCTTAGTTTAAAAAAATCAATTATATCTTTCTAGACCTTTTTTTATTCCATCCCCAAAGAAGACTGACACCTCCCATCATTTCTTGACATTTCTGATGTTCTCTGGAAATGAATAGTGCATTAGTCTTTGGGTGTCAGAACTTTGCCTTGTCTTTAGGTGGGTAACACTCTGTTCTTCATTATAATAGTTTTCCTTGGATCTATATTAACAGCATCAAACCAAATTATTTTCTCTATTCTAGATATCAAATTTCCTTTTTAAACTGAACTTGCTCATTATAGACACAATTTATTATGCCTACTGCCCTAAGAAATTCATTCTTCCTTCATTCTAATCCACACCCTCATTCTAAACATGCCATTCTCTCCACTTACTACCCCTGTGTAACCCCTCACTTGGGGATTTAGCTTCCCTTAAATAAAAGTCCTCAATCCATTCCGCTATCATCACTCAGTGGGGTTTTCTTATAGTGTTTGCATTTTAACCACCTACAATCACATTTCATTGATTCTATCCCAGCTGGTATATTATTTTTGTCAATCCACACATTTGTGAAGCCATAGATCTCTGGGGTAGATCTCTGAAAGCACTGAACTTTACATACATGTAAATGTGCAGATGCCAGACCAAAGCTTCTGAGTTACAGAGCTCAGCCATGAGAAATCTCGGCCAAGATATGGTTTTTTACTTTAATTCTTCTTTTGGATACTTCTCTTAAGGACAACATATTTAATACTAGCATTTGTATCCATATTCAGGCACTTTAAAAAGGTTACAACCTGTACAGACTACAGCTTTAATGGAATGGTATATGTTTTACAACTATTGGCTCCTAATTTAGATTACTTAGCACTTATAATCTTTATGGAATAGATCTGGAAGATACCAGTCTCTTGTTCACTTCATTTATTGATAGTGTTCACCTAATAGTGACCTTCTTTCAGGACAGCCTTCTACCTATAAGAATTTCCCAGTAATGGAAATGGATTCCAGACACACTCACACGGGAAACACAATTCAAATATAATGTGTTCAACTCAACCAATCTGTGTATTGCCACTTCAGATGGTGATCTAAATTAGACTACCTCACTGGTGCATTCAACAGTGTTCTCAGAGCAAACTGAATCTACAAAAATCTTAGAGATCATTTAACCCGGTAATTCTCAAAGTGTGATCACTGAACCTAGTGATCATTGAATCAGTGTCACTAGGAGCTGGCTAGAAATGCTAATTTTAGGGCCCCATCCCACATCTACTAAGTCAAGACTTTGGGATGGGTAATCTGTATTTTAACAAGCCCACCAGATAATTCTGATAGACATCTGAAACCAATGATCTAACTTGTTCTGTTTACAGTTGAGAAACTTAAACCCAGAGTAACAAAATGACCTGCTGAAAGACAGAATAGAACTAGTTGGTGGCAATATCAGAATGAGAACAAGTCCCAGTCCTCTACCATTTCTCCTACACTCAATGAGGTTGCCTGCTATACATATACAGGGTTAAAATCCTGTAAGTTTCAACAGCTAGAGCCAAATCCTTCCTACATGGCTGCTTTTCAGGCTCAGGTCAGCAATCTTGCCTGGCTTAGATTTGAATGTCTTGAGCCATTCAGGAGTCTCCATGTTTGTTTTTTCCCTGAGCTTCACTTTCCTTGCTTGGATATTTTGTAAGCATCTGACCAGTACATTCAGCCACTTTAAAAAAATCTCCCAGGCCTTCCTTTGCATAGGGGTTTTGTGATTTTTTTTTTTTTTTCCTGTTTTGTTTCACCATATGTTCCTCTTTTGAATCTGAGTCTCCACAAGCATCAAGAAACACTTGGTGAAATTCTTTCTATTTTTGCCAGAAAAGTCAAGCTAAATGCAATTCCATCTCCTAAAGTCAATTTTCGGAAGGTGTCTTTGAAACAGCCTATAAAATTGTGAGCAAATGAAGTTTCATCTTGCTGTTAACGAGGTTGCTTTGCCAAACCTGTCAGCACTGGATCTGACCCTTTTGTGTTATACTGTCTGCTCCGGCTGGTGCTATTGGCTGTTAATCAGAAGTGTTTATACTTTTTCATTCTCACTTGATTTCCACTAGCCTGCCCAACTTGGTATTCAGAGTGAGTTCATTACAAAGAATATTATTGCAGTCCTGTCCTGACATTTCACTGTCAACTGGCAGTGATGGGTCAATATTGCTTTTGCTACTCGTCACAAAGTAGAAAATATGCGATCACACCAATTAAGTAGTTTAAGCAATTTTTTTCTGTTCAACCTTCCTTTTCGCTGCCAAAACTGGTCTAGAATTTAAGGCAAAGGCAAGGAATTATTAGAGATCAAACCCTTGGCTTAGGGTGCCAAAAAGATTAGCCTGGTGAAATACCAACATCTTTAGGAGAACAAAGATCAAAGTCAGGAACCAGAGGAACCTGTGCACCCTCTCCTATAGGCACATTGGTGACAAATAGAATAATTGATCTAGTAGAAGCAAATTTCAGGAAGTCAAAGCATATTATTAATGATTTTCAAGTGAGACATTGAACAAAATGCTCTAGATTCCACTCAATAAGCTCTTTGTTTCATGGTTGCAAGCTCATTTGCAAGGTAGAGAACAATAAAGATATTCTAGAGTTGGTTTGGTTTCTAAGAGCACTGAATCATTTAAATGTCCTATTTATTAACTCAGCTCCTCTCTATTTTGTTTTGATTTATTGTTTTTCCTGAATTTTTACATCTGCCCCTAAACAGCCTTGTTAGTTGCATTTTAGGCAGTATAACATTGGAAAATTCATATACTTTGAAGTCAGTAAAAACTGGATTCAAATTCTAGCTTGTTCATTTTCATGACCTTGTGTGACCCTTAAGCAAGATATTATATTGTGCTTAGACTATTTATATCTGTAAATTTGGAATAAAAAGGAAAATTGATAACATTTAGTTTTTATACTTTTTAAAACTATTTACCATTTGCAAAGGATTATACTAAATACTGAGGTTAAGAGAGTAAATAAGAGAGACCCTTAGTAAGAGAGCTAAGGAAGCAAAGAGAGGGGCTACATATTTTTCATTTAAGACCCCGATAGGGTTTTCTGATGTAAGTGAGATATTAGCTGAGTCTCAAAAAAGGAATGAGGTAGGTGGGTAAATATGTTGAGGGAAAGTGTTTCTGGTAGAAAATAGTCTAAGAATTGCATGGAGGCCCAAGAATGGATGGAGTCTCAGATGAAAGGAGTGAATGCTTTTCTATAGACAACAAAGCTATAACTACGGAGCACCAGGATGTGTGATGGGAGGAAACAGTTGCCAGGAATAAGCCTAGAGAGCCAGCTACAGGCCTCCTGTGCCTGTCGAGGAGCTCAGACTCTATTCTCCTGTGGATCATAGCCCACGTAGCACTTTAAATAAGGAATTTGATAGTCAAATGAAAAATTGCATTTGGATGGTGTCTTAGTCTGTTTTGTGCTGCAATAACAAAATACCTAAGACTAGGTAATTTATGAAGAACAGAAATTTATTTTTTTCATAGTTCTGTAGGCTGGAAGTCCAAGATCAATGCTTCAGTATGTTTGGATGTCTGGGAGGGCTGTTCTCTGCTTCCAAGATGGTGCCTCCATGCTGCATTTTTCAGAAGGGAGGAATGCCATGTCCTCCTATGGCAGGACAGGAGAAACAAACTTCCTCTATCAAGCTCTTTTATAAGGATAGCTAATTTCATTCATGAGGGAGAAGCCCTCATAGCCTCATCACCTCTTAAAGTCTACATCTCTCAACCCTGTTGCATTGGGGATTAAGTTTCAACATAAATGTTGCGGAAGATGTAAACAGTCAAACCACAGATGGATCAATTGTGATTGGGGCATTAGAGGAGAGAAAGACTGGAGGCAAGGAGACCATTTTACAGTAATCTATCTGGGAGAAAGATTTTGATGCCTTCCTTAAATAAAGTCTGTATTAGAACTGATAGTCATTTTGAGAGTGTTGTGAGTGGTATAAATAATACAGCAGTGCAGTTTCATCTAAAAACCAGGGGTCAACTAACTTTTTCTGTGCAGGGTCATATAGTATATATTTTGAGCTTTGAGGACATGTGGTCTTTGTCATAACTATTCATCTATGCCACTGTGGCAAGAAAGCAGTCATAGACAATACAAAAGTGAGGAAATGTGGCTACATTTCAATAATCTAGATTTAAATTTCATGGATATTGTCAAGTAATATTATTCCACTTTTGATTTGTTTATAAATATTTTATTTTATTTGAGACAGAGTCTTGCTCTGTCGCCCAGGCTGGAGTGCAATGGCGTGATCTCTGCTCATTGCAACCTCTGCCTCCTGGGTTCAAGTGATTCTCCTGCCTCGGCCTCCTGAGTAGCTGGGATTACAGGCATATGCCACAATGCCTGGCTAATTTTTGTATTTTTGGTGGAGATGGGGTTTCACTATGTTGGTCAGTCTGGTCTCAAACTCCTGACCTCAGGTGATCCGCCCGCTTAGACCTCCCAAAGTGCTGTGATTACAGGTGTGAGCCACCATGCTTGGCCTGTTTATAAATATTTTAAAAAGCAAAAGAAAAATCTTAGCTTGATGACCATATGAAAATAGGCAATGACTGCCTTTGTGTTGTCTGCTGTTATTGCCTCTGTTCTAACCATTGTTCCTTTTTCCTGTTGTCTCTGAGAACCATGCCATCCCCTTTCTATGGTTCCTAAAGGCCAGCATTTATGTTGATAACAGTCATATTCTCAATCTTTTCAAATGAGTTTTGCTTTTTCTTCTGCCTTGTTTATGAAATCCTTTTCTTTCAAATAGTCTTTAAACTATTTTACCGTAATTTATTATTTTCCTTGAAGTGTCAAAGTTTTGTTCTTCACACTGAGGCTTTCAGTCGACCTGGAATACAGTTTTGAATACAGTATGAACTTTGAATCCAATTTGCTTCCCCCACACCTATGTTGATAACTAGCATCCCCAGCTCTATTTATTGAAATGACCATGTTTTCCTCACAATTCCAAAATTATGCTTCTGCACGTAGAAAATTTGCATGTACTTGTGAACCTGATTTTGGATGCTTTTTTCCTATCGCGTTGGTCATTTGCACCCTTTTGCTAGTACCATGCTTTCTATATTATTGTAGCTTTATTATAAATCTTGATATTTGGGCAAGAAAACACACCTAACTTTTTTTTTTCAAAAAGATTTTTGCCTTTTTAACATTTTGTTTTCATGGTATGCATACCAGAATCAGCTCATCAAGTTGCCACTAAAAACTCATTGGATTTTAATAGAATTGCTTTGACTTAATAAATCAATTTAAGTACATTAAACATCTTTACCATATTGATTCTTTTTATAGATAATGTTTGCATTTATTACTTTATTTCTTTGGATCTTCTTTAATCACTTTCAATAAAGCTTTGTAATTTTCTCCTAAAATTTTTCAAAAATTTTTTTAATGTTGTTGTTGTTAAACTGGGCAACTTGCTTTTTAGTATTTTCTTTCATTGACATTTAGAAAATTACAAAACATAACTGTTTTCATGTTAGATTTCTGCCACTTACTAGCAATAACTTAAATTACATTTGTGGCTTGTAAAATATTCTTTCAGTTTCAGTGTGTTAAAAGTCTCATCTCCAGTGAGTAAATTGGGATTTACTATATAACCCAAAGTTATATAGTACCAAGATTATGGTACAAAAGATCTCACATAGATGAAAATTAATGCAGTAAACATTTTCGTAAAAAGGACTTTTACATGTGGGTCATAAACTGCTTCTGAGTCGAATTAAAAAAAAAAAAAAAAAAAAAAAAAAAAAGCCCAGAAATCTCATTATCAATGACAGAATTACCTAAGTTGCTGTTTTCTAAGGAGGTAGACATCTGGCTGTATTAATTCAGTCATTTTTAATGAAACAGTCTCTTCCTTTCTATAAATTCAGAGAGTTTATTTATGTTTACTTAATGTTTATTTGCATGCCTACATACAATATATTATACATGTGTCTTTATTATCTAGTTCATGATCATATCATAAATTCAAATTTCTGTTATTTATCTGTCTGAAATTTTGACTTAACTTTGTAGTTTACATCTTTTGTTTTTTCCTGTTTAGAAGTGGTTATAGATTTTCTTGCTTACCTGCCTTTGTAAACATCTAATCTCTTGTTATCCTCCTCCCTTGGTCAGGCTGGCAATAATATAAGCATACTCAGTTTTCCTCTATGTATATTGACTTCTACTTCTGAAGCCTCTAATTATAAACTGGAGGAGTTTGCCATTTTATCTTCTTTCTTCCTCCTAATGGCACATAAATATGAACTTTTTTTCATTGAACTATGAGTCCCTTCTGAGGTTTTTAGTTAGCATGGATAGTTTACCAAAATTGCAGCCATCCTTAGAAACTGCTGTAACCCTCTCTCCTACATGTTACCAGTCGTCATTTTAAAACTTGTAGAATTATCGTGACATAAATATTGGTGTTCTTAGATCTTTTCGCATGCCTATATTATCACAAGTGTATATTATTCTGGTCCAATTTTGCTTCCATCTTATGCAAGAGTAACTCTAAAACCTTTGTATTCCAGGGCCAACTAAATATTTGAGTACTGAATAGTCATTGGGCACTTTTCTCTGTAACTTTCATACTTTTTTTGACTTATCTTCCAATACATTGATGACTTTATCACTTCTCTCATTCACTAAGCTCTTGCTCTTCTGGGAATTTCTCTGACTTGGGATCAATAATCATTACTGTAATTTTTCAAAGAAATTAAATGTAAGGGAGCTTCACATATTAGATGAAGTAAGTATGTACATGTGAATCTATCCAACATATATTTCATTCTTCAAATGAAAATATTCACATATTTATAATCTTAAAGAGAGATATAATTTCTAATGAGCATAAATGTGTTTACTTGAATATATGATTATTTCCTGAAAGTCCTTTTGGTTACCAGGATGCTTTTGTAGGTATTATGAGTAAAATTGAAAGCCTTGATTTATTCAGGGGAATGAGGCATTCTTGTAAATGTGTATTTTTATACAACGTAGATAGCTGATCATATGGGGTCTTCTATCTTATCTCTTGTGATTGCTAATTTTCTCAAATATTTGTGTCTGCTTCCCCTTAGTAGCAAAACGTATGTGTGGAGTTCAACTTACAATATATTTCTTTTAAATGTTCATTTTTCCCTCTCAACATGCCAGCAGGGGATCAGTGACACCTGGTTCAGTATACACATTCTACCCGTCAAGAATAGCTCATACGTTTAATAAAATGTGTGCATAATGTAAACAGTTAAACTCTTTAATAATATGCCTTTAGTAAAATAATATATATTCCACAAAAGTTGTCTCATTCCTATATTGCACTGTAATTCTCAAAGGAATTACAGTGCAAATACAAAAGAAACAACTTTTTTTTTACAATTAAAAAGACTTTAGCAAACGAGATTTAACACAGGTTAATTTTTATGCCCTATTTTTCAGGATTGAGTTTATGTTCAATGTTATCACTTGACAAAGGAGTATAGTACCTTTTTTCCTTATGCCTTAGGTCTATTGGTTTAAAACAGCTTTGCACAATTAAAGGTGCAGCTTATTGTCACCGTTAACCTGGAACATTACCTAGAGTTGGAAATACTGCTGCCTGACATAATACGAACTATAGAGGATAGACTGGCTTTTCCTACCTATTGATCACTACAAAAAGACACATTTATGTTGACTAGAAAAGAGTATCTAACGGCCTTTCCTTGGATGAGTCAAAACACAGTGCTTTTCAACATGTAGCCCACAGATCACTGCTTCAAAATCACCCGAGAAGCACTTTTATAGTGTAATTTCAAGGACTAACTCCAGATCTGCCTGATAAAAATCTCTAGGAATGGAGACTGAAAAGCTGATATTTACAATAAGATGACTGTAGGGACACCAAGACTACTAAAATTTGAGGTAACTGTCTAACTGAAAAGAACATGTGTGACAGAATGGTTCTAGTCCCAAATCTAGCTCATGACAAAAAGGAACTTGGGCCATTCTATTTTGTAGCTTTGGGCCTCTACTTTCTCATCCATTAGACCAAGAATCTCTAAATCCCTTCTAGCTCTAAAATTTTGTAGATGTAGCATTTTTAAGACAGTAGAAAAAAGGAGAATAGGACAACTATCAAGATGGGAAACCTAGGTAGAAAGTAAATTTCATAAAACCCATAAAGACTAAAGCAAAGTAAAAGTTTAACTTAAAAAGTTGAGTTTTTTTTTTTTTAGAAAAGTAAACATATTTGAGAAACCCAAAAACGTGACGTTAATACACACACACGCGCGCACACACACACATGCGCGCACACACACACACATACACACAGTTTATTCTCTTAAAACAAAGATTGACAAAGCAAGGAATATATCACAGAAATCTACAGTTAAATAAAGATAAAAGGAAAAACAGAAAGGAATGACACTGCAAACACTAGGCCTGAAGAGATAATTTTTTTGATCCAATAAGAGAAAACTTAAAAAAAAAAAAGAAGCTAAGCTTTCTTTAGAGCATTTTATATTAAAGAGCATACGTTTTTCTTTCTTGATTTAATTTACATAGATTGTTATATTTTTCATTTTTCCTCTCATGCATGTTTATTCAGAAGTTTATAACTTTGTTTTCTTCTGAATTTTGACATTTGGTCATAATTTATGTCAGAACCTATATTTCCTTGTCAAAATTTGCAAAGTTTGCAGTAGTGCTTGGGAATGTGTGAAAGGCGTTTTTTCTTTCTTTTTTTTCTTAAGTAAAGGTGGCATCTAAGATGATAAATAGAAAAATTCTTAATTAACTAGCTTGACAATCCTTCTCACCCACCACTGCTAGATTAATTTTATTCAAATGTGTTTTCTTTATGTAACTCTGCTGTTCAAGGACTAAGAGCCTCAACTTGGCATTTGATGCTCTGGGTATTCTGGCTTCATTTCATCAACCTGACCAAATGTCTCCTCCCTTATCAACTTCATTACCCCAATCCTGCCAGTCCCATCTCAATAATCAGCTAGTCAGAACACTTCTCAAGGAACAGGGAACATCTGATAGCTTCTACGTGTATCAGTTATGGTTTCATTTCAGCCGCCTATCAGAAACAGCAATGGATTAAACAATAGGTGGCTATTTTTCTTCCCTCCTAGTAATAAGTCTGAAGGAATGCAGTTGCTGTAATTTCATTTAAGCAATGACATTTTCCTCATGTTTGAAAAGTAGCACTTCCCATTATTTCTGAGTTCAAAGTAGAAAGAACAGAGAAGGGAAGAAGGTTGCATCATCTGTGCCTGTCCATTCTTTGCGGGGAAGGAAAAGGCTTTACCAGAAGTCCCCTCCCCAGATTTCCACTGACATCTCAGAGGCCAGAATCACACACAGTATGTCCACTTCTAGCTGCAAGGGAAGCTTGGAAGTGAAGTGGTAGCTTCCCTGCTTTTATACTGCAAGGTAAAGGAGAAGGGTATGAGGGAATGGACAGGGGTCATCCATCTCATTGTCATTTATTTGCTTGATTACATTTGATGGAGGTTATACTTGTGATCTGATCTACAGAGTCATCATATAAATTATCTCCTCAATGAGTTTATATACTTTTCAAGAGCAGAGGATAGTATTCCCAGTTTGTATGCTTCAAAGTGATTAGCTCAAAGGGGGCTCTTGATAAATATTTCTTGGCATATATTTAATGCACACTCATCTGTTTAGGGAAGTATGGTTTACTATAAGGAGCTGAAGTTCTGGAATCCAAAAAATTGAATTTGAGTCATTAATTTCCTGTTTAATAGCTATATCATGGTCACTGACTTGTCAGGTAACATCTCTTAGACTCATTTATTTTTCTGTTAAATGGATAAAGATAATTAAATATATTTTATTAGGTTTGTTTGAAGATGCAGGTGGAAGCATATTATAAACAATTAAGCACTAGATTGGAAAAGTTAAGCACTGTTCTTAATATAATATTTCTAAAATTCTGGAAGAAAAATAGGCTAAGTGACAAATTTGCAAGAGGCAGTGGAAGTTATTCTCTTACTATTATATGACATTTCTTTTAAAGTGGTACAGCTAAACCAGGAAAGAGACAGCAATTACAACTAATAAGCTATTGCATTCGATTTGTTAGGCTTTCACAACTGCTTCTACAATCACTAAGATTAACTTGCCATTTGTTCTGATATTATTGCAGCAGCAAGCAGCATACGAAGATGTGGTACTTTAGAAGAAATTTAGAACTCCAGAAAATACTGTCTAATCAGCAGTCCTGCTCAATAGGGGATAGTGAACACAGAGTGTAAAACATTTACAATTATATGTGGACAATAGCATTCAGCTATATATTGGTGTTCTGATTTAGATACTCAATAGAAAATGTACCCCACCTTGTCTGATTACAGTTGGATGGTATTGCTATCCTTACTCTTTTACTGAGCTACACTTAATGACTAGACTTGATTTGAGATATCAGAGAGTGAATATTACCTGAGTAAAGGCATTATTTATTGAGGATAATGGAAATAGTTATATTTGAATTCAGCACCCAATCCACAGTTGCTTCCTCTGAAGCCAGTCAATAACCGCATGCTGCTTACTATGGTTTTGAGGTTGAGGCTAGGTGAGTAATCGTCATATCAATTAAATAAAGTAAACAAAATTTTATAGCTTTTGTTACTCAGATCACTTATATTTTCATGCTACAAAGAATGCAGTCTTTCAATCTGGGTTACCCTAAGTGTCACTATCCTGTGGAATGACAGGGAAAAGAGAAAACAGAGTGTCATAAGGGTGGTTTTGATGAGCCAGGCCTGGAAGTGACCCATAGTAAATTTTCTAGAACTCAGTGTGAAATTGCCACTTCTATCTTCAAGGAAGGCTAGAAAATATAGTTAGCTGTGTTCCCCAGAAGAAACAGAAATGCATTTTGGTGAACACAAAGCAATTACTACTACGCGGTGCTACCATTTACTATCTATATATCGTTGGACAAGTTGCTTAAACTCACAGACCCAATTGTCTAGTCTATTAAAAAAAAAAAAAAAAAAGAAAGAAAAGAAAAAGAAGAAAAAGAAACATAATACTTGCCCTATTGGATTTCATGATATCAGTAAGAATGTCACATTTAAAGACCTAATCCAATGGCTAGCACAAAGTAGGTATTCTAAAACCATATTATTTTTATTTATATTTAGTACTCTATGGAAAGAAAACACATACACACATACACATATGTGATCATTATTCTCAATGACTTGACAATCTAGTTGAAGAGCGCGTTATATGATGGCAGGAAACATGAAGGGATATTTGATGAATTCCAAAATATTTCCCAGAAGATAAAGATCACTACGAACTAGGATTCAATTAAGGAGATACTTGTAATAGAGTTAAGATTTTAATTAGCCCCTGATGGAGGGGTGGAAAGAGAGTTTAGATATTTAATACTTGACATCAGTCATTAAGGAGATTATCTAGTTTGTTTCTTTATATCAGAATCTCTTTTGTAACTGGCTTGGGACTTTGCAGACAGATTATGGGAGTAAAACGTGGGGAAGAGCAAAGTAAGTAAGTATACTGGATTAAGTCATTAAGTCAATGGAAATGTTTGAAAAACAAAGTTATGGCCAATCTATCAGAGCTGCGATGATTTCCTGATTAAGGTATTGTTTATGACTTCCTTCTTTTTCAATTCCTTTTGAAACTTCTGGAAATTGGGGTAGTGAATAAGGGAAAAGAACTTTGTATGAATCTATACACTTTCATGCATGTTGAAATGCTAAAGGTGATTTTTTACTATATTTGTCAGGATGGCCAGGAACAAACACCAAAATCTCAGTAGCTTAACACAACAAAGATAGTATGTCCAATATGGAATATCAGGAAATTTGCTCTCTATTGTCACTAACAGAGGCTCTAGGATCATTTCATGCTGCCATCTCCACATCTCAACTCCATGGCCACTGTGGCAGGGAAAGAGATGACCACTCTGAGCTATCTCAGACTGGGTATGGCATCCATCACTTTTGCTCTGGGGCCATTAATCAGAATTTTTCACTTAACCCCTACATGAAAAGGGGGTGAACATGTCTTTCTTTGTGCCCAGGATATTAGAAGACAGCCAGGTACAATAAGCACTTGAAGTCCCTATAACATTGGGGTACCACTTAAAGACCAGATTTTTCAAGATCTAATTGGGCAAAATCTAAAGGTAATAAGCAGATTCAAAGTGAGCATAGAGCGTACTTTTTGGCAATAAAAAATGCTATCTATTTCACCATCTGTCTATAGCGCAAATCTGAACCAGTCAAATCCTTGGGGCAAGGAGCTGTCCCCTCCAGAGTCTTCTTTAGAGGAAGTTGCTCACATCTTCTCACCTTACAAAGTTTTTGATTTATTTGATTTTAGTGAAATCACTTACAGAATCCCTTCATTTTGCTTGGCATCATAAAGAATACAAAGAGAGTACAAAAATATCCATCTCCTAAGAAGTTTAAAATATTGCAGCTAGAAAGAGTTTATATTCTATAACAATTCGATATCAATGCAATGTAAAACGCTGCGTGAAAATGATGCAAAAAGCATTAAAAATAAACAAAAGATGATTAGAGATCTGCATTTCAGAGAAACATGGAGGTTTTCAGGGAGAGATATAACTTGAGTTGGGCCTTGAAATTGGATGAGCAGTGGGAAAGATAAATGATATTTTGGAAAGAGGCAAGCAATGTGTGTTGGGCATAAATATAGGAATGATAGTGACTTGCAACATGGAGGAACCTCCGGGTCCTATTTTCAAGGATTTTCTTTCCCTATATTTTGAGGGGAACTTCTTTATAAAGAAATGGCTTTTCTGATGCTCTATCTCCCTTCTTTTCTTTCTCCCCATCTCTGCCACCCTAACCTCTCCACTTTTGTATCTGTGTGTCACTCATCATTCCCTTTACGAAATCAGGAGTCAGGATTTCTAATACACTGTTTTAAGCAGCAGGAGTTCCATCCCACAAATATTAATGAGCATCATGTATGTGCAAAGCAATGGAGATAAATACACAACAGACCTTGTTGTGAACACCTTATATTCAGGTTGAAATCTATACATATAAGCAATAGATGCTAATAGTGAAAAAGAAGCAGAGAGAGGAGAGTTTGGTATTTGAGACCACTGAGGACTTGGCCTTCCCAAAGACAACAGAGAAGTGTTCTGGAGAAGACTCTCTCTGAACCGATTCCTAAAGAAAGAAGGAGATTTATCCACTTGGAAAGGAGAGGAGGGGACCTCTAGGCAGAGGGCATGGTGTGAGTAAAGATATGGTGGTGTGAAAGAGATTGCTGGAAGTTAATTTCCCAGAGATTTGATATTACTTGTGGGTACATAAGAACTGCATAGGAGAAGTAGTTAAGAACCTGCTGTTAGAAGGCACTTGGTGCCAACTTAAGGAACAAGAATTTTATAGGTAAGAAAGATGCCATTTCTGTCATTTCTAGAAAGCAGGCACTTTTATCCTTAAACTTTGCACTATGAACTGGCCTAGGTAAACATACATTCTCAAATTTGCCTGAGGGGGTGACAATTTCTAAAACTAGTAGACTGGGATATAAAAACCGAACTTGGCTTTGTGTTTCCATCTGCCCTGAGATATGTGTACAACTCATACCATTTCCCTATGTCAAATTCTACCATCAGGCAATTGTTCCTATTTTCTCAGGAAAATGAATTCTTGTAGGTCTAGCAAGCCCCACAGACTCCAGTGAGTATTTGAAGCAAGCATCCAGCTCAGCCTGAGAGTCAATGCAACACATTTCAGTAAAATGTGAATCCAGGCTCACACAGATTGAGACATATTACTTGTAAATGTAAATAAATATGAAGGTGTGCTTTTCTATTTTTTGACAGGAAGGAATATTTGATTCATATGTTTAATACGCTTTACCTCTTTTGCAGAGGTACAACATTGGGAAATGCTATTCATCATACAGAGAAATTTCAGAAACAAATTTCTTAGAAATAGGAGCAACAGATCAGAGAGTGAAAGGCAAAAGAAGTGAATACGATTTCTCTAAGGGGGAAATTTAGTTGTGTTGACAATTCTGTATGTTCAGGAGTTTGCAGGTGTTAGGACTGAGACAGAGGAACAGAAGTTTTGATCTTATTACAATATAGCAGCTAATATGCTGGGTGGCTCAAGCAACATTCACTCCATTTGTAATTAACATGTATTAAGCATCCTGAGGCTTGGCTACAATGTTGCATTGGGTCTGGGGCAGGTAGTATCTCGGTTGGATGGAGCTCGGTGTTAACAGGGCCAAGATTATTTGCTTGGCACCTATAAGGACCAACTGTCACTAACGATATATTCTAGAATTTCTGGGGCATCTTGATTTTAAACATTCCTCTCTGTTGTTACCTCCAACACAACTTTGTTGTAGAAGTTTCAATCTGGTATATGCTGTGGAATTCTGATTTCTACTTATATCTGGACAGGACCTGAAAAAAAACTTTGTTAAATTACGTGTTCTCAATTTTGGTTTGCAAACTACAGGATAAAAATGCTAGAAGATATAGATGACTCAAATATCTTGAATTGAACTGAACTGAACTACCTTACAAGAAAAGACCATAAAACAGGAGCTAAGTTCGTGGTATGTCAATGATATCACTGTATAAGGTAGGAGTGACAGCCTTATTGTCTGGGTTTTAAAGGATTTTTATCTTCAAAAGGGTAAAATAGGTTAAATGTATTGTTTTCTGAAAGAAGTATTCACAAATGTTTATTTTCTTTACTTTTAAAATACCATCGAAGGCTGGACGTGGTGGCTCACGCCTGTAATCCCAGCACTTTTGGATGCTGAGGCAAGTGGATCACCTGAGGTTAGGAGTTGTAGACCAACCTGGCCAACATGGCGAAACCCCGTCTCTCATAAATATATATATATATTTTTTTAGCCAGATGTGGTTGCGGCTGCCTGTAATCCCAGCTACTTGGGAGGCTAAGGCAGGAAAATTACTTGAACCTGGGAGGTGGAGTTTGCAGTGAGCCAAGATGACACCATTGAGCTCCAGACTGGGCAAGACAGCAAGACTCTGTCTCAACAAAAAAAAAAGAAAAAGAAAAAAAAACACCTAAAATACCTTTGGAAATACTATTTTCGGCTGTGGGGAGTTGGTGTATACTGGGTAACACTGACCATAAAACTAAAGGTTTGGAGAGTATTAAGGGATTGAGTTCAAATTATTTCTTTTACTCACAAGAACTGTATCTAAAATCTTGTGAATTTAAGAATAGACACATTCCTTTCCATAGAAAAATACACAGCAGAACAATCACTGAAATTGACGTGGACCCCTCTACACAAGGGATTGGCAGCCTTTCTCCTACAGGATCAGAAGTAAATATTTTCGGCTTTGTGAGTCATGCCACTTTGGTGACAGCCCTGCTATTATTGCCTGAAAGCATCTAGACAATATGTAAATGAATGGGTGTGGCTATGTTTCAATAAAATCTTATTTATGGGCCCTTACATTTAGATTTCATATAATTTTTTATGTTACAGAATTTTCGTTTGTTTTTTTTTCCTACCAATTTACAAATGTAAAAACATCAGTGCACAGCTACACAAAAACAGGTGGTGGGCTAGATTTTCCCCACAGGTTATAGTTTGCTGACTTTTAAGTAGTGTAAATTTTGGCTTTCTTTCTCATGTTCTTTCTGTTCACTTTTAGAAGTTTCCCCTTTTGACAGAGATTTAGGAATGTTTATTGCCAAAGTGGTTAGAATAAATAGTGGTGAAATGTTGTAGGTATATTTAATCAGTTATGTTTCGTTTTTAATTCTCACTTTTATTTTCTCCACCTATAAACCTTCAGTGACCCCCTTCCTGACAACCACATCTTATATCAATCACTGTAAACTTCTGATTTCAGCTCACAGGGTACCTTTCCCAGGTGTGTGCCTATACCGTGCACCTGGAAGAAAACTCCTTCCCTGCCACCTTTCCTCTGAATAGTTCTTAGGAGGTCATCAAGGTCCCGTTCAGTTCTCAAGTCTAGTGGAAATCCTTATAGCCGTTCCCTAATATACTGATAGGTAGAAACGTACAGTTTCATACCTGAGTTTTTATACACTCGCACATACGTTTTTCAGTACTCTGAGAGGCAGATGGATTCTTTCATTAATACATTGGTTAATTTTTCAGTTGCCCCTTGATACAAAGCATGTGTCTGAGCAGGTGCTGGTGGGTAAAATGTCCTGACTGGCTAATGTATGCAGAGATAGTCCTGTTCCAAAAATTGTAAGTAAACTATCTTTTAGATCTTCATGTTGGGTGTCTTCTATTAGCTTTATTGAAGAATTATGAACAGCAACAGACAACAAATAGTTCAGTAATTCCAAGCTACTTTAGAATTACCATTCTGACACTGTACAATTTTAGAAAAGTTAACTCTTTCAGCCTCGATTTTCTCATCTGTATAACAGGATCACTGATTTCTACCTTGCAAATTGATAGAATAAATTACATGATATACTATTAGGTTTATAATCGGTACTCAGAAATGGTAGCCATTATTAGCTTACTTCAGTGTGCTGTGGGGTAGTATGGGAATATAAAGAATATAAATGATTATATATGTGATTTAGAAACAGAAAAACTTTGGCATGAAGTAGACAATAAACTAAAGGAGAAAACAGAGATAGGTTTTGGCACTGGATGTTTTTAAATAACTATATGCTTTTCCCTACAAGATTTTATTGGGAGTTGAGGCATTCAGCTACACATCTGTGGGTTGATGACTCTGCTGTTGATATGGTTGCCCAGAATTTCACTCCAAACTGACATACCGCAATGCTTATTCAATTTCTCTTCAGATCTCTCAAAGTTAAACTGGTATAATTTGCTCTCATCTTTGCAACAAGCACCTTCCTGCTCTAGTGTCTTTAGCTCAGTCTGGTGATGCCACCCTACACTCAGCGATTCAATCCAGAAATGTGGGGGTCTTGCCTCCTCCATCTTCCTCATTTCCTCTCCCCCCATCTGCTGCCAACATGCCCAATTAATCACAAGGTTCCCATCAGTTCACCTCTTAACTATATTTCTTATCTTTATTTGTGGTCATCACTCATATCTACTCTCGCCTTCTACAAAATTCATTGCTCCCACTATGGTCAGAGTGGCTTTGATTTTTTTTTTTTTTTCATTTTTAGTACAAATCTGGCCATATCACTCTCTGTTTAAAACCCTTCACTAAAGTTTCATGACTCTTAGGATGGAGTGTAAATTCTTCAGTTTGACCAAGCCGGCATTAACATGACTGAACACCTGCCATCTCATCAGCCTCTTCTTATCTCATACTCTGTCTTGTTCCCTGGACTCCAGACACACTTGTCTTATTTTATTACTTCTGTTTCTAGAGCCTTGATTATTGTTCCCCTTGCATTATATGCTCTTCATTTACTTAAATGGGTTTGATCTTGGAAATTGTTTTCCCTTTAGAAAATATATCTCATAAGTATATGTTGGTACATTAAACATTTTGCCATTTTGCCTTATGTAATCTCTTGCACAGCACCTGTCTGAATGGTTGACCAGCTGATGACTGAGCACATCTCTTGATGAGAAACTAAGAATCCTGCATGTAACATATTATGTTATTTTGGGGTGTTTCACATCAAATTACTCAAAGTTTGTCATTTGCTTTGTTGCTACTGCTGCATGTGCAGAGTATGAAACAAGGAAGTCTATATCTGTCAGGCATTTTGAGTGATAAGAAGCTGTTCTTCCTTCTCTATTCTGGATGTCATAGACAGGATGGACTTCATGCTGGCTGCCATATCTGTAGGCAAGCCTCCTCTGGAAAATGGTAGTGTTAAGAATGCTTTGTTTGCCTGGTTTTTATTGTTTTCACCTAATGTATCTCGTGGGATGATCACAACAAATCTGTGATATACATGAAGGAGGTTTTATTTTGTCTTGTTTTATTTTATGCGTAGGAAACTATTTACTTTAAAAACATGTGATGTGACCTGTAAGGTATCTTCATAGAGTTGGTATCTAGTAGACATCAATCTGTGGGTCAAGTATCCTGAGAGCTGATCTAACACTTAAACAGCTGTGCCCCTCATTCTTTCTTCTCTCTTCCCCATAGGAACCATGAGTTTCCTTTGTTATAGTGATGAACTTTATTGTCACATCCAGGTGGAGGAGATTCTGGGTATTGGCTGAGAGCAAACAAAAAGACACACTTTGGGTCCTATACTGGTGGTGTTATATCCAACACTGGGAAGGCTATTTCCTCATCATGCTGCTTTCACAGCACATGGAAACACTAAAAAATAATTATTAGAATAGAGTTAGAATTCCAATTAGGATAGAAATGTTGGGAAGTATGTTGGTGTTTGTGCCAGGATGTTAAGCTCAGGGCAGATGGATTCCAGACTGTTCCAGAATAGATTATTTGGTACCAAAGCTTTCCAAATTGTTTTTTTTCTTGCTTCTCTGCCAGCCTTTTGGAATCAAAGTAGAAGTTCTAGTAACACTTGCTCCTCTCACTGCCGAAGTCCCTGTTGGCGAAATAAATTCCCTATGTGTTAATGCATATAATTTAATGTTAAAAAAAATGATGAGTCTTCATTGCTTAGGTGGACAAAGTGTACTAAACTGTAAGTTACTGATATTATAGGTCTCTTTGGAAGGTGACCTCATCAGGGTGTGGCCTTCAGTAGGAACTCTGGGTACTTCTTCCAAAAGAGTTGAGTGTTATGCTCCAGAGATCTCAAAGAAAGATTGCATCGTGTCCATCAGCATCTTGCTTTTCTGACAGTAAAGAAATACTTTGTAACCCCGTCTTTTTAGTTGCACCTAAATATATTAGGTTGGTGCAAAAGTAATAGTGTTTTTTGCCATTACTTTTAAAGTTGCTCGTGACAATGTTGACGGCTACACCAACAATTTGTCTAAGGTACGCATTTTGACATGTACCTTGAGGATAATACCCCAGCCTTACATTCCTTACCGAACTTGAAGTTGTGTCTCACTCTTTCTATAATAAATATGTCAGGGTAAAAAAATAGATAAAAAAGGAAAATTGGCAAGCACTTTCCCTGTCAATAATAAAAACAAGACCAGAAAGACAGTCTCTTGGTGAATAAAATCTTGAATATAAAGCATGTTATATCTGAAAAAAAAATCTCAAATTTCAACAGCATGATGGCATAAGTGTCTCTATAATGTATCCTCAGCTGATGGTATCAGGGGAACATGAGACATTTGAGAAAATAGTAATATAAAAACGAACACTGGGGCATGTCATCCAGAGTGGCTACTAAGCGAACACTATTTGTGAGCAAGAAGCTCCCTCTCCCCCTTTTCACTCCATTTTTAACTCAGCATTGAATTAAAATGAAAGAAAGGGAAATATATATATTTTTCCTTTCAGGAGAAAATGTCACGGAAATGTCAGAGTTCTAGGTGATTATATCTCTCTTAAAAGTCGATAGCTACAAATTATGGAATCCCTAACTACATTGGAAAATATTAATTTTGAGTAAAGGCATCATTTTCCTGAGATGTGGGCTGGCTCTGAAGCTTTGGAAAGGTGCTTCAAAATGGAGTGTAACCCAGAACCATTGAATTTTCCAAACAACCTCAGGTTCTGATCAATTTATGTCAGTTGCAGACAGATTTATGTAACTCTTTCTGTCTTGACCTCAGGTCACATCCTTTGAGTGCTCTGCTCATTCCTAAGTGTCTCTGCCATTTAGATTTACTTGTATTAATAATTCTGTTTTCAAGATTCAAAGTGATGGAACAGCCCCGTTTGAAAATGACATTCACAGATGTTACATGGAAAGAATGGGGCACCTTCAGAAGCTTCTAAATCTTTTTCCTGGCTTTAGGCAGAACTGGTCTTGTGTCATGCAGATCAGAATCTAGTCAGGCTTTAAAGATCCCTGTCAGTGTCTTGATCTTTTTGTATAAGCCAGGGTCACATTACATTCCATTTGTTATCAGAAAGTTTCTCTTCACTGCTGTTCCTCAGCTGCCAATTCACTTTCTATATGTAACAGGATGGGGAATACGGCTCTTTTAATCATCAAGGAAGTTTGGTTAAGTACCCAGAATTGAGAACAATTAAAGACAAGTTCTTTGATGATGAATAAGACCCCTCCTGGGAGCCTGTAAAGATTACTGAAAGGGCAAAAGTGGTCAGAGATGCAAGTGGGAGTAGGGTGGGGAGAAGCTTAGAAAAAGATGTAATACACTGGGTTTTTTAATTTACAAAAAATTATGCTTATAGATATGTATACATTTATATGCATATATATAAACATATATGCTTATAATACAGAATAAAATGCATAAAGAGTAGATTTTATATGTATATATGAATGAATGAATAATTTCAAATTTATAAAACATTTGCAAAGGTAGAACAGAGGGTTTCTGTATACCCCTCACTGAACCCCCATATTACTAGCACGTTACATTATCATGTTATGTCTGTCAAAATTAAGAAACTGAAATTGACATTGGTATATTAGTAATAACTAAACACTAAGCATTTTTTGGATTTCACTAGTTGTTCCTCTTTCTGTTTCAGCATTCGAACTCGGGTGACACTTTGCATTTAGTTGTCATGGCATTCAGTCTCTGCTGGTCTCTGACAGTTGCTCTTTTTTTATTTTTATTTTTTTTTTTATGACTTTGAGGAATATTGGTTAAGTATGAGATCTCCGTTTTGGTTAGACTGGACTATTATATTTTAATACCTGAAAGTGAATCATGGTTGTTTATATAAATAAGGTTGTTCTTACAATTCAAAGTGACTAGAAATTCATCTATGCCAGACATGTCTTCAAGGAGAGATTGAGGGAAATATGATAGAGTATGTTAGAAGGCAATGTTTGAAGAAAAATAGAGTATTTTTATTTCTGTAACCACATTGTGTTCAGCCCATTTGATCAGCCAATTACACTTGCATTTGAGAGGGGAAAAAAAGAATGATAACTATTCCAAGTATCAATGAACAAGTATTTAGTGTCTATTAAAACCATATACTAAGAGGCATTAAGAAACAGCTCATCCCTGGAGCAGTTTGTAATCTAGTAGAGGATATAAAACATGTTCCCATGCAATTCAAAATACAAACAGATAGATGCTAAAGCAATTGGGAAAGAGGTGTTGTTTGCCCTAGAATCATGAAAATAGTTTGGGAAGTTAAAAGATGGTGAAAAAGGACTCTAGACAGAAGTTGGGGATGTGGGAGGGAAGTAGAATGCGATTCTAAACATGGGAGCAACAGAACACTGGGCTTATTTTTGGAGGTAAGGACAATACTGCAGAATTAGATGCATAAAGGTAATTTGCAAGACAGGAGACAAGAAAGGTAAATTGAGCAGAGGTTGAATTAAGGGCTCTAAATAATACGCTGGGCTGATTACTTTTTCAATTTGCAAAAATTGGCCTTAACAGAATTAGACTAGGTGAATATCATGGTCAAAGTATTATCTGACGAAGGTGTACTGTCTGGCAGGAGGATGTAGTAAGGCTTGGCGAAACAGTTTAGAGGCTGGAGAGAAGACATTAAGAGGGACCTACACAATGTATACATGTATGGAAGTATCACACACACTGTACCCCATAAATGTATGTGATTATTACATGTCAATTAAAAACAAAATAAAACTTAAAAGGTGGGGAATGGGCAAAGAGATAGAGAATAGTGGAGTTGAGGGCACTCATTTATTGAGGAGATGACATTATCTATAGAAAGAGGGAATGGGGAATATTGAACACTTAATATTAATGGCTATGAGGAATAAGGTAGGGTCTTCGTCATCCGGAACTTAAATGCACACACTACTGAATCACATTGAGAATTCATTTGAGATGAGGACACAGGATGTTTTAAGAGATCTAATCAATGCAGTTATTTGCCTCTCACTCTTTTTCGAGCTTTTGATTCCCAAGGTGAACCTTGGTTCACATTCCCCTATGACCATATCTTGGAGACAACTTTTTATATGTTTCTTTTCTCCTAACCCAGATTTGGGAGGGAAGAAGCGGATTGTTTGTTTTTATTGTCTTATCTTTGCTTTCTCACTGTTCTCTTATTTTTTTAAAAAAATAACAGTACTGAAAAATATGAGTAAAATGTTTTTTAGAAAAGAAAAATAAAAGCAAAAGTAATGCTATAGTTTATCAGTGAAGCATGAAGAGAAGCTTATTTTGCTTACTATTTGAGGGAGTTCTGGCCATAGGATTTAATGGACTTCATTTTGAAAAGCTGCCTGGCAGATCAAGCAACTTCTCATTCATTTGAGCAGTGTCTATATAGCCTAAGGGCTGGCTTAAAGGTATGACAGAAACCTAATATGAGAAATATAATTTTATTACAGTGAATCCATGCAGGATATTAGACAAGGAATTATTCAGAAATAATTTCAATTGCTATGTTAAATTAGAAAGTTGTACAAATATTTTACATCAGAGACCCCTTAGTCATTAAAGTCGCAAGCTTGCTATTACTATATATTTGTGAGCAAATATCATCACAGACCTGATTCACATTAGAAGGGAAATTCACATCAACTCTGTCATCCTTTAGAATGGGAAAAAAAAAAACCTTATTCATAAACTCATAAAAACCACAACAGAAGAAATTT
The DNA here is from genome assembly GCF_047675955.1 of Chlorocebus sabaeus. Taxonomy (NCBI): domain Eukaryota; kingdom Metazoa; phylum Chordata; class Mammalia; order Primates; family Cercopithecidae; genus Chlorocebus; species Chlorocebus sabaeus. Next base: position 30,288,856 of record NC_132921.1, on the reverse strand, counting down.
TTTTTTTTTTTTTTGAGACGGAGTCTCGCTCTGTCGCCCAGGCTGGAGTGCAGTGGCTGGATCTCGGCTCACTGCAAGTTCCGCCCCCCAGGTTTACGCCATTCTCCTGACTCAGTCTCCCGAGTAGCTGGGACTACAGGCGCCCGCCACCTCGCCCGGCTAGATTTTTGTGTCTTTTTAGTAGAGACGGGGTTTCACCGTGTTAGCCAGGAAACAGAAGAAATTTTAAAAACCATGGAATATGACCTCCTGGCAAATCAATAAATCTGTTTTTTAAAAACAAATCATGGTGACTGCCTTAATAATTATGCAGAATGAACTATTTGTTTATATATAGTCCCCTCCATGGTTGAAGACTGTCATCTTTAGCAGCCTCTTTATTGTATTAACCAAAAAATGTCTCTCTCTAACTTCAACCCATTTGTCTCAAGCTGTCTCTGGGATCTGTACAGATAAATATAATAATTATCCCTAAAACTACTCATCAAATGTTGCAAAAGTGCTTTTATTCACTTACTGGATCATTTTTGCAAACCAAACACCATTTCCTTCAACATTACTCAAATAATATGGCTTTGTTTTTCTCAATCTCCTGGTCATCTTGCATGAACAATGTTTAATCTCTTAGGATTCATGTAGGAATTTAATGCTCAAAAATGACATAATTCTTCAGCTGTATCCTAAAATATTTTGTACTATGGACTGTATTTTATCAATACCACCTATTGCTTTACCTTCTTTTCAGAAGCCCCCTCAGACTTTTAGCAAACAGAGCTTTGGGTCAACAAATTTCTTAGATAGTTTTTATTTCGACTGCTGTCAAGATTCTCTTGATTATATCTATCCTATTGATTTTTTTTAACTCTAAGTTTTTAGATTTATCTCTGCTACATTTCATCTTTTTATTTTTTAATTGACACAGAGTTTGCCTTTGTCGCCCAGGCTGAAGTGCAATGGCACAATCTCGGCTCACTGCAACCTCTGCCTCCCAGACTCAAGCAATTCTCGTGCCTCAACCTCCTGAGTAGCTGGGATTACAAGCATGCACCACCATGCCCAGCTATTTTTTGTATTTTTAGTAGCATTTTAGTCTGGTCACGATGTTGGCCAGACTGATCTCAAACTCCTGACCTCAAGTGATCCACCTGCCTCTGCTACACTTCAACTTCTTGCCATTGTTTAAATCTACTAAGAGACACTCTTGGCAATTCTGTTTTATATAAATATATTTGAAAATTTTGTTTAGGACAGATATCTAGCTAGTATCCCTGCCAGATATATTAGCTATATATCTGTTTTTTCCCCACCCACTGATTTGATTGTGTTCCTTTTTTTCCCACCCACTGATTTGATTGTGTTTTTTCCCCACCAATGGGTGATTTGATTGTGTTCCTTTTGAAAACATTAAACATGAACATGGCCAACGTCAGAGCTCTGTGCCACTGCAATAGACAACTGCTTCTGAATTGGTTTTTTGGTTTATTGTTGTCTTTTATTTTTGTCCAGTGGCAACATTTAGAGTTCATGGTGTTTGAAAAGTTTTCCCTTGAGTATGGGTGATCCCAATAACCAATGTTCTTTGGATGCAATTGTTCAACTTATAAACCCAACTAACTGTACTTATATTTTACCAATATTAGGCTATAAAATCAGACATTGTCAAAGAGCTTTCAAGATTCAAGATTTGTGGCCTTATTATGTGCAAAATGAATGAGCCACCATTTTCTGTCATATTCAGAGTTTCCTGATCTAATCTTCTATAAAATTTTAACCTTACCTAGAATAAAGAATCCATGTCAAGAAAGCAAGAAATGGCACATGGATCAATTTTCCCCACACAAAATCCAGCCCCAGTCACCCTCTCTCTGATAAACTGAGTCCATTGGAAAAGGCAACTACCTCTCAGTGATAAGCACCAGTCATAATTTAATATCCAGGACTTGATTATTAAAATTAATACCTACTGTGCTGGAAGGAAAGATTCTAGAAACTTCATGACTTAGATTAAATTGCCACTACCCACTAGACTTGAAGAAGCAACTGTAAGGGCCATGGAGGCCCCCCATAATTTAAATGAAGGAACTGATAACCTCATTGGTTTTCAGATTTGCCAAAACATTAAATGACTCAGGCATGTCAAAAGCTTTCTCCCAATTCCTGATCAAATGCTCTTTTGGAAAAGCTTTGGATTTGGAGACTGAATTTACTTCTAGTTCTTATCTAACTTAGTTTTATGATTTTGGGCAAAATTTTTCACCTCTCACACACTTTGTCTCCTTATCTGTGAAGGGAGGAGGCTGCATAGTTATGAACAAAACTTCTAGCTCCAACTTACTATTAATTGCAGGAGGAAGGAAGCGAGCTACACTAACTGGAGAGATTCACTAGTTGAAATTCTTGTTTGTTTGTTTTTTTTAATTATTATTATACTTTAAGTTCTAGGGTACATGTGCATAACGTGCAGGTTTGTTACATATGTATACTTGTGCCATGTTGCTGTGCTGCACCCATCAACTCGTCAGCACCCATCAACTCGTCATTTACATCAGGTATAACTCCCAATGCAATCCCTCCCCCCCGCCATGATAGGCCCCGGTGTGTGATGTTCCCCTTCCCGAGTCCAAGTGATCTCATTGAAAAAAAATATCTTGCCAAAAATGACGCATCGTTTCTCATCTGAGTGAGACATACCGGTGAGTTAACATAAATTGGGATAAATCACAATTTTCAAGGAGCACTTTCTCCCTCCACATTAAGAATAAAAGACTTTACTTTCCTAATCCTTTTTTTTTTTTTTTTTTTTTTTTTTTTGAAAAGAAAAGAAAAAAAAAGAAATTCTTGGTTTTGCTGCAGAGGATAGCCTACAATTAGGGCTTTGAGACTCTGGCTCCATAACTACCAAAGGATGATGTCTCAAACATATTTAAATTAACCCATCTTCAAGGAGTTCAGTAATAGAATCTGAATAAAATAAATCTCTTCATAAGCCCATTTAAAGTTGCATATAGAACTGGCATAATTATTTGGTGAAGGTCTTTTTCTTCTCAAATTTTTTGGTCTTGAAGTGATTTGGTTTTCACTCTAATTTTAAATTTAGCCTTTTTCTTCATTGTAACATTTTAAATTACTTTTTAGTCATAGCAAATTTAATTTGGAGTCATATTAAGTTGTTCCTGGTCCCTCTTTGCAGTTTTTCCCTCTGTCTCAAGTAGATGATGTCAGAGGAAAAAATAGGTAGCCATAATATGTGGTCTTATTATGTACAAAATGAATAAGCCATCATTTCCAGTACTATCATAAGGAGCTACATGGGAAATGTTATAGTCAAGGACTATACACAAGAATGGAATTTACACTGGCCTCTGTGTATATGCTGAAGGCTAGTTACTGATTTTAAATTTCAAGCTAACATTTTCTAACAAGGGAGACTTTCCCTAGAAGTATTGCTTCTGTCTCCCAGCTCTTCATATTTGAGTTCTGGTCAGGAGAAGCCTGGATGAGGGGATGGAGAAATAGGCACTCTGAATGAAGGCTGCAGAGCCAACCTTCAGGACTGTTGTGTCTGTGAGTGAAATGTATATGGCATGGCTGCTAGCCGCCAAATCCACTGTCTTACAGTGTCAACATCAACTACCACTGCTTTTTATGTTTAACTTGGTTAATATGTTTAGATGCTGCTGGGGCCCAAATGCTGAAAATTCAGCAAACTGAATTAATCGATTTTTCTCTAACAGGATTGTCCTGTAGAAATAGATATTGCCACACCATACTGTGAGCTGCTTAACACGCACAACTGAAATAACTGCACTGGTGATGAACTTGAATTTGATAAAGGGATTAGAACTCTGTGTCCGAAGGCTGGAAAAGGAGGTAGGCTATGGCAAAGTTTGGGTCTCAGGAGGGCTCATTAGATGAAGATTAAGTGAAGAAGTCTTGCCTTTCTCCACTCTCTTATTCCACTTACTCATTGCACCTAATTCCTTTCTACCCAGCGCTTACAACCTCACTCTGATGTGCTTTCTGTGCTTCAGGGTTTGGCCACTGGCAGAGCAGTTGAACAACTAGGAAAGGAACTGTACTTTTGCAAAAAGGAAATTATACTGCCCAACTCATCAGCTCGAAGGGAGAAAGGACGCTCACTGCTGCACACAAGCTTAGTAAACATATTGGGTCTCTAGGTATTCCTTGGCAATTGATTCCCATCTGGACACAACTCAGAGTGTGACCTGGAATGTTTACAAGTCTCTTTGCTTTTGGCCAGGGTTGTCTTGGAGCTGATAATTAGGATACCCGAGGCTTCCTCACAACTTCCTTTTGAAGAGGTACTGATGCTTCATTTTAAGTTACTTGCTTTGCCATGAAGGGGAAAAACAGCTCATCCAGAACAGTTCACAACTCCAAACTTGCTAATTTTTGACTTAGAGTGAAATATACCTCACTTAGTGTAAATTTACTTTCCAAGTTCTGGTTTTATTTGCTAATAATAAGAATTTATTTGCATTCCACGAACACACTCACAGAGAAAAGAGAGTGATTAAAAGAGGATCAGCGAGCATAAAAGAAAGAGGTCAAAAACTAGGCACACATGGATTTTAAAATTTGTCCTCAAGTATAAATAATCTGTAGTCAGGAATTCACATTAATAATTTAATTTCTGCCACCATTCTTCATTTTCTCCTACAAGGGACCAAAAATTCTCTATAGGAATGCTTAAGTTTATGGAAATGCAGTTATCCTATTTGAACACAAATACTCAACGGCTAAGAGGCATAGAAGTTTCTCTAGAATAGTACATTGTTCTACAATCTGAATGGGTATTGGGGTCATCTGGAAGGCCTGTTAAAACACAGATTTCTGGCCCATACCCCACATATTTTAGTTCGGCAGACCTGACTGGGTCCCAAGAATTTACTTTGTCAGCAAGATCCCTCGTGATACTCGTGCTACTGCTCCCGGTTCCGACTATGAGGACAACTATTCTGTTCATAGACTTATTGACATCGCTGGCACCAGCCCAGCGATTCATTCAGAAGCTTCTGTTTCTTTCCATCACTGCACCTATTCTAAACACTTCCTTCAACCCAAATATTTTGGTTCAGTAGGCCCGGGTGGGTCCCAAGAATTTACTCTGTCAGCAAGATCCCAGTTTATACTCATGCCACTTATCCAGCTTTCAACTATGAGGAAAACTATTCTATTAACAGATGTATCCACATGGCTGGCACCAGCCCGGTGGTTCATTCAGAACCTTTCCTTTCTTTCCCTCACTGCCCCTTACTCTAAATTCTTCCTTCACTGCCACACTTTTGATTTTAGGTGACAAAAAAAAAAAAAAAAATCCTAGAAGGAATTTTTGTTCATGATTACTCTCACTTTCATGCATCTACCAACCTTAGTGACAGCTCCATGTTATAAATTCACAAAGGACATGTAAAGAAGTTCAAACTAAAACATAGGGGCTCATTTTATCTAAGATGCCTCAAACACGTGTTTCCAATTCTCTTGTCCTCTAACCCAGGGATCTGCAAAATATAGCCCACAGGCCAGCTGTTTGTTTATGTAAATAAAGTTTTATTGTCACACAGTCACATTCACGCATTACTTGTTGCCTCTGGCTGCAGCGACAGAGTTGAGTAGTTGCAACCAAAAAAGAAAATAAAAACTTTGAAAGGTGGGGAGGGGGGAGGGGGGAGGGATTGCACTGGGAGTTATACCTGATATAATGACGAGTTGATGGGTGCTGACAAGTTGATGGGTGCAGCACACCAACATGGCACAAGTATACATATGTAACAAACTTGCATGTTATGCACATGTACCCTAGAACTTAAAGTATAATAATAATTTTTTAAAAAAGGAAAAAAAATAAAAATAAAAATAAATAAATAAAATAAAATTGACATTGGAATAGTGGCATAGTACACTTAAGAAAAAAAAAAAAACTTTGAAGGGTATATTGGAGTTGGACATGAGGAAGAAATACTACAGGACAGTTAAATATTTTCACCACACGTCATCTTAGGTACTAAGGGAAGAAACTCCGGACTAAGAGGGAAGAGTCAGCAGAACGTACCTTTCCCTTTAAGATGGCCCCATTCTTTCATCATCATAAAGCGAGCATTAGGAACTGAATCATGAAAGCAGATGCATTCTCTTCAAAGATGTGCAGCTGGAAGAGGCAGGAGCTTGGCATTTACATTATCAGGAGATCTCTGTTCCTTTTGTGTTTCTAAAGGGTTGGGGGAGAGAGGCACGGATTATAATTGTCTATTTATTGCTTTCTTTGTTTTGTTCTTCTGACAAAGAGCAGACAACCATGTTTTCTTATGTGGTTTAATCTCATTACACAGTTTCTCTGTGACAAAAGCCTTAAGCTAACAGTTCATAACGGGATTACATAGATTGGTTTATTTTCCACAATTTTCTAAACAAGGTTATTCAAGGATAATGCCTTGTGTAGTGTTTTCCCCCTTATGTTCTATTTTCTTTTTCTATCTCTGCATCTCCCCCTTTCAACTTTTGCCTCACCTTCCTTTCCTTTTTCTCTAACCTTCATTTTAAGATACCTTCTATAAGAAAAGGCAATTCTCTGTCTCTCCCTTTCGCTCAGGATTGCTTTAAAGCTTATCATAATGTCAGCAAGGATTTGGGCATTAATCAGCAACGCACATATGTGTATTGAATACACAGGGAAAGAGGTTTATGGCAAGAAAGCCAAACAAGGTTTCTTTTGAATCTGCTTCTTTCCCTAGAAATAGTAGGTTACAAGACAACATTGTTTTCATCTCCCCAACCCATGCAATGGATTCAACTTCAAGGGCATATAACAATTTTTTCTGTAATGAAAGGAACTTAACATACATCCAGACAGTAAATCACACAAATAAGATCCCTCAATAAAGCATTTTTTCAAAGTCACTCCATTAACCAAATGCATCCTCATAAATTGAAACAAAATTAAATTAATTACAGGCTTGCATCCTGTAATTAAAATTCCATATATAAATTAATTCAAATACAAATATCCAAATATCAACTAATTCTTCTCGTCTGCTTTTGCACCCACCTTCAAAGAGATTGTGAGTAAAATAGTACCTTTTTATTGCATAGTTTTACTCGGAATGGAAAGACTCATTACCTTCTGAGCTTCAACAGTTTTAAGATAAAGGCTGTGTAAATTTAGTTGTGGGAAAATATCTTAGTATCAGGTGGGAGTTTATTTTTCACACTGAAACTTCAGTGGGGTTTGTTCTCCAGAGTCCTTTTTTCTGTTGGAACAAGCTTGTGAGTAGTTTTCAAGAATCAGAAGCTAGTGGTTTCAGTGGTATGACAATCACATTTGTTGGTTTAGTGACCAAAATGCATGTTTACTAATCGGTTGCCTGAGTATCACAGAATATTAGAGCTAGAAATAATATTGGTATTATTGATGGTATTGTAGGACAGGACCTTGGAAATCTGACTCAATTAATCAATAAACATATATCGGTTGCACTTCTGCTACGCAATGATGACTCTGCTGAGAGGCACAGGGGTATAGGTAGGCTTTTCCATCTTATTAAGGAGGTAAGACACTCGTGGTTTAAAAGCAAAACTAGGCGGACAAAGAGATTCACGTGCAGTTGCATTTGGCTTACGCAGATAGTAAGCCATTCATAGAGTTGCCTATGAGTGGGGATATGTTATGAGAAATGTGGCATTAGGTGATTTGGTTGTTGTGTAAACATTATAGAGCGTCCTTTCACGAACCTGGATGGTACAGCCTGCTACACACCTAGGCTATATGGTGTAGCCTATTGTTCCTAGGCTACAAACCTGTACTGCATGTTACTGTACTGAATACTGGAGGTAATTGTAACACAGTGGTTTTTGCATATCTAAACATATCTAAACATAGAAAAAGTATGGTAAAAATACAGTATAATAATCTTATGCAGACTCCATCATTTATGCAGTCTGTCATTGACCAAACTGTCATTTTGTAGCATGTAACTACATTATGTAAATTTAGAGAAGAGAGAAATGTGAGATAGGGAATCTTTTTGAATGGTGTAAGACTTGAGAGATTCTCTAAATTGTTAGGTTGTGGGAAAAAAGTATAATGTAACATCCATATTGATTCATTTATTTATTCATTTATTCACTCAACAACCATGAAATATCCTGTCCTTCTATTCTTTGTTTTCCTTCTGTTACAAGGAGATATGTGTTTTGCTACTATTGGGGTCAATCTTTCACTTGGGAGCTATAGTCCTAGACCACCTTCATTGACTTTACTCCTGTAGTTCTCACTCCCTCTCCTATTTCATTAATTTTTCTCTCTCTAGTTCATCATTATACTAACATGCTTTGGTGTTGTCCATCATAAAACAGACAAGCAGGCAAACAACCTCTTGGTTCTACCTGCCACCACAGATGTCACCTTAATACCTGCTCCTATTCACAGCAAAGCATCTTCAAAGAGCTAAGCTGTGTTCACAGTCTCTATTTCTTCATTTCCCACTCACTCTGAGCCCCTCCGATCACATTTTCTCCTCCATCACTTCATCACCAATGACCTCTGCATGCTAAACACCAATGCCAGTTCTCAGGTCCCACCTCATGTCTGAACATGTTTTAATGCAGGAGATTACATTCTTGTGGGAAACCTTTCTTTGGTGCTACCCTCCTGTCTCTCACCTCATCAGCAGCTCCTCTTCTATTTTCTTTGCTGGTTCCTTTCCCTACACCTAGCTCACTCTTCAATGTTTGCTGTAAACAGAGCTGGCTCTGGGTCCTCTTCTCAATGTACATACTCTCTCTAGATGATATTCATGACATTACATGCCATTTAGAAGCTCTAATGACAACCAGCATGTTTCTCTCCAGTCCTGCTCTCGTCCCACATGTTTGAAGTTATCCAACTACCTACTTGCTATCTCTGCATGGATGCCTAGTAAACATCTCAAGCTCTATCCAGAGAACAATTCTTTATTTCTCCTCACAATTTTTTCTTCCTCCAGGTGCCATATAGATGGAAAACCAAAAACGTTTGCTTCCTCCTTGACTTGGTCTTCCACACATTCAATTCATAAGCATATCCTCCCAGCCTTACTTCCAAAAGAGATCTCCAGTCTAACTTTCTCCATTTTATGCCTAGCCTGATCCAAGCTCTTAATTGTTCTCCTGGAATATTGTAATAGCCTTGCCAGTTAGTCTCTCTGCCTTTTTTTTTTTTTCTACCCTACTCTAGTCACTCCTAATATACAAAAACCAGAGTGATCTTTCTAAAACCTCAATCAGGTTGTCCCCTTCTTAAAGCTTTTCAGTCTCTCTCCACTGCAGATGACAGCTAAAGTCCTTGCCAAAGCCTCCAAGTCCCTATAGGATGTGGCACTCACCTTGTACCTTCCCAGAAAAATACAGTTAGCCATCCATATCATGGGTTTCACATCCATAGATTTAACCAACAGTAAATTTAAAACAAAAAAATTCCAAAAAACAAATTTGAATTTCTCACGTGCTGAGTACTATGTTGAGTCTGTGTGAATGAAGTAATGTGTAGGTCTTGTATTAGGTATTATATAATCTAGAGAGGATTTAAAGTATATGGGATAAAGTTTGTAGTGATGCATATATGATACTATTCTTTGTAAGGGCAAAAAATGTGAACATCTGTGGATTTTGGTATCCATGGAGGGTCCCTTGGTATTGTGGAACCTTCAGAGATACTAAAGGACAGTTGTACTAGCCATTTATTTCTCAGTCCAACTCTCTCACACTACCTTCTTCTCTGTTCCGCTGACATATCAGGCTGTTTTACATGTCAGGGTTATTATCTTGTTGGGACCTCTTTTCATATGCTTCCCTATATGTAAGTTCCTATTTTAAATCTTACTTCTGCAGAGAGGTATCCTCAAGTAGAGCCCCAGTTATTCTTTATTACACAACCCTTTAGATCCTTCATAGCACTTTTCCCCCTTTGCAGTTACTTTGTATTTTTATTCGACTATTGATCATCTCCTCCCTTCAGAATTAAGGACTACAAAGGTAAAGACTTGGTCTATTTTGGTCACTGCTGTATTCTGAGCCCCTATAACAATGCCTGGATGAGCTGAGTGGTCAGTTAATACTAGGGATGAGTAAGATGCCTGTGCACTCTTAGGGATGTGGAGATTCACAAGACATCAACACCGCCTTCAAGTTGCTGACAATCACATAGGGTTAAACAATTCTCCTTATGCCTCACGTTTCTTAAATGCAAAATGGGAATAGTGTGATTATATGATGCGTCACATATAAAGAGAGGAAGCAACTAAAATTATTTCATTGTATAGGACTAGGTTGTTCACTTGAGCTTCCCCATGTTATCCCTGCAGAGAACAACTTCTTTCTTTCTGTAGAGAAAACAAAGCAAACAAACAACAGCAACAACAACTAAAAGCATTCCACTTCTTGAAGGACAGGGAGGAAAAGCAAGTGAGACAACTCTCACTCTAGAGTGAACAGAGGTGGTCTTCATAGGCAAGGGTGGTCTTCAAACACATTTCTACTTTTCTCGCTTGTAAGCCAGAGTTTGGAAGCATACTTGATCATTTGCTTCGTGTTACCATTCCACATAATGTGCTTTCTCTCTCTCTCTCTAGTTTCATTTTGACTGAACAGTGTCTGCAAAGTCACTTCCTGCTTTTCCCCACATTTCGGTGGCCTTCCTGGTGTCCTGTATGTTCACAGTTCTTTCTAGCCCTCTCTTTTTCTTTCAGAAAACTCTGAGGTTCTGTAAAATTTGATGACTCTGACTTGTAAAGTATTTGATGTGTTTTTATGACTTTCTGGGAAAAAGTATTTTCCTTTGCCCTTTCCAATTCTCATTCTCTATTTCCACATTTGAGATGGCATCAACTGTGAAAATGGTTCACATCTTCCCTTTTGCGGTGAATTCTTCCTAAATTAGAGCATTTGATGACCTTGAAGACTTTTTTCTTCATCAAAGAGCAGAATCTTCAAAACTATTTGCCTTTTTCTCATAGAAAATTTATCGTACTTGGAAACATTCTGTTATGATTAAATTTTCAAACATAATGATGACCATTGTCAGGAAAGGATTCTGCAAGCCATTCACATACAAGAGACCTACCATCCAATGTGTCTTTCACTGTACGCAAAGTGTTATTTTAAACATGTCATTGCTTTCCTGGGTATATTCTGATATATAGCATTTGTTTTTCAATAAACTCAGCAGCTGGCTTGTAAGTATGTGCCTGTTATAAACTTACCTTCATCTGTGTGTACAGCCATTCATCCAGTCATTTAATTCCACAGATTTTTGTTAATAACTCTGGGCTTGTAGGTCAATTATACCCAGTGAATGTGGCTTTCTTCCAAGTTATAACCACTCCCTACCCCCACACCCCTACCTCCAATTCATAAATGGAAGCTCCAGAGTCCTGGGAGAACAGAGGTCTGCAGGGAAAGGAAGTGTCCTGGCAGTTTTGCAGGTAGCAGCATAAGCAGGGAAGCAACCCTATTGTTTAATGGACTCCTGATGGTGTTATTCTTTGGAAGAGCTGGCCTGAACTAGAACCTCTGTCTCAGATTCACTGTCACTTCACAACATCATGTCCCTGAAGCTGCAAGTGCTATTAACATTAACTTAAGTTGGGCATCTGTGCAAACTTGTTGCCAGGTGCTTGTTGTGTATCACTGATGACACATGGGCAATCTTTGACCACCGAAATGCTGGGAAAGGATTTGTTACACTCTCTGAAGCCATTTTCTTAGAGGTACGTGGCTGAAATAGTAGATTTAAGTTGGTGCGGCCGTGAGGATATTACTATGAGACAGAGGAGATCTAGGGGAATGTATACTCAGTTTCAAAATTATTCTGTCTTTTATTATTATTATTATTATACTTTAAGTTCTAGGGTACATGTGCATAACATGTAGGTTTGTTACATATGTATACTTGTGCCATGTTGTCGTGCTGCACCCATCAACTCATCAGCACCCATCAACTCGTCATTTACATCAGGTATAACTCCCAATGCAATCCTTCCCCCCTCCCCCCTCCCCATGATAGGCCCCGGTGTGTGATGTTCCCCTTCGCGAGTCCAAGTGATCTCATTGTTCAGTTCCCACCTATGAGTGAGAACATGCGGTGTTTGATTTTCTGTTCTTGCGTTAGTTTGCTGAGAATGATGGTTTCCAGCTGCATCCATGTCCCTACAAAGGACACAAACTCATCCTTTTTTATGGCTACATAGTATTCCATGGTGCATATGTGCCACATTTTCTTAATCCAGTCTGTCACTGATGGACATTTGGGTGGATTCCAAGTCTTTGCTATTGTGAATAGTGCTGCAATAAACATACGTGTGCATGTGTCTTTATAGCAGCATGATTTATAATCCTTTGGGTATATACCCAGTAATGGGATGGCTGGGTCATATGGTACTTCTAGTTCTAGATCCTTGAGGAATCGCCATACTGTTTTCCATAATGGTTGAACTAGTTTACAATCCCACCAACAGTGTAAAAGTGTTCCTATTTCTCCACATCCTCTCCAGTACCTGTTGTTTCCTGACTTTTTAATGATTGCCATTCTAACTGGTGTGAGATGGTATCTCATTGTGGTTTTGATTTGCATTTCTCTGATGGCCAGTGATGATGAGCATTTTTTCATGTCTGTTGGCTGTATGAATGTCTTCTTTTGAGAACTGTCTGTTCATATCCTTTGCCCCCTTTTTGATGGGGTTGTTTGTTTTTTTCTTGTAAATTTGTTTGAGGTTCTGTATATTAACCCTTTGTCAGATGAGTAGATTGCAAAAATTTTCTCCCATTCTGTAGGTTGCTTGTTCACTCTGATGGTAGTTTCTTTTGCTGTGCAGAAGCTCTTTAGTTTAATTAGATCCCATTTGTCAGTTTTGGCTTTTGTTGCCGTTGCTTTTGGTGTTTTAGTCATGAAGTCTTTGCCCATGCCTATGTCCTGAATGGTATTACCTAGGTTTTCTTCTAGGGTTTTTATGGTATTAGGTCTAACATTTAAGTCTCTAATCCATCTTGAATTAATTTTCGTATAAGGAGTAGTCCTTTTAACAACGGGAAGAAATTTGAATTAATCAGGCTTTTCAAGAATCTCACGGAAGAGAAATAAATAATCTACCATTTGCCCATTCGTATGTTAGGTTCAGTGTTTTTATTTTCATCTGGCTCTTTTCTTATAATGATGAACTTTATATCTGTTGCATAATTCTTTATTACAAAAGACAAAAACTTCTACCCACCCACCTCCACCTCTTTTGGTTTGGCCAAACAAGTTTCTGACACTGCTGCTGATGTTTTTTCATTTTTTAAGCTGAGAAAACAATGACTAAATCTCTATGGAAATGTGGGCATTACTAAGTCTTAGTCAGTTAGAACCTTACTCAGCAACTGGAGGGTGGATTAGGGGGAGCAATTAGCAAGTGTTGTGACAGGAGACCACATGTAAAATATTTCTAATTTAACAAGTAAGAGAGGGCCAGGCATGGTGGCTCAAGCCTGTAATCCCAGAACTTTGGGAGGCTGAAGACGGTAGATCACCGGAGGTCAGCAGTTTGAGACCAGCCTGCCCAGTATGGTAAAACCCTGTCTGTACTAAAAATACAAAAATTAACCAGGCATGGTGGCAGGCACCTATAATCCCAGCTACTCAGGACGTTGAGGCAGGAGAACCCAGGAAGTGGAGGTTGAGCTGAGATCATGCCACTGCACTCCAGCCTGGGTGACAGGGCAAGACTCCATCTAAAAGAAAAAAACTAAGAAAGGATACTTTAATAAAACCTTTGCAAGAATAAAAACAACATTCGTATCCAAATATAACTTTAGAAATGTGTCAGAAATGTGTCAGTCATGATTGAAAGAAGATATATCGTGAGTGTTTGGGAACTCCAGGCGTTCATCCTATAACATGCTTATACATGGAGATAGAGAAGGGCTATGAATTCTGGGGATCAAATTCCTTACAGCCTGAGTGATCTAAATGTGCGGTATTATGAAGAAAAAGCTCAGTCATTTTAATTACATTCTGAGCTATGCTATCTCAAGCACCTGACTTTATTTTACTGAGCCTCTGTTTCCTTATTTGTAAGTGGGAATAACAATAGTATTGATAGGAGATTTAGTTAAGATAATGCTTATAAATTTAAGAAGCATAAGCCTGGCACATAGTAAGATACATGGTAAATGCCAGAAATCCAAAAAATGAATGAAGTCCCATACAAAGCTGCTTAGCCAAAACAAAGGTGATGTTTACTAGCTTCTGAACAGATCTTTATGAAGGTGAGATTTCTTTTTTATAAATCTTGGAGAACACTTGCAATTTCACCTGCTTAGTTAATTCTTATATCTCTAAAAAGAAGCAATGAGAAGCTAAGACTTGGATCAGAAGATGATATTGCAGGAGATTACACTCAAACATTACTCCTTTGATTCATGTGGGCCTACTACCTTGTATACAGCAAGTCATCCACATATGACTTTAAAAAGCTGTTGTTTATGTAGTGTTCCAAGTGCCCTTTGAGAGGAATCCTCTTACCAATACATACCTTGGGTACTATGCCCTTAGTATGCCATGGCTAGCTGTCCATTTTCAATCAATCCCAGTGCTGCACCCTGGGGAAGAGACTCTCACAGCAAAACTTTTCTCCTGTCATCTCTAGCATCTTAGGCCATCAGTCGTCAGCACCTAGTCAGAGACCTACTTTTCAACACAAGTTTTGGCCGGAGGGGAGCAAGTAAGCATTATACTTTTTCTAATAAAATCCTTTAAAAATAAATCCATTCAGGTTTAGGACACTGTTTTCCAACTGTCATTTATGGTTGCTAATGTGTAGTTGTTATTTAGTTGCATATTTATATTAAACATTCCCCATACCAACATGATAGCCACAGGCTTGACTAATAAAAAGAGAGGGAAAGAAAAAAAAAAAAAAAAAAAAAAAAAACAGAAAAAGCTTAGAGGGAAGATGCATGAATAAATGGAAATAAAATGGGATATTTCAATAAGAGGTCTCCAAAAGTGATAGTTTCTAGGAAAGCACATCACCTTGCACTGCCAGTGGTTCTTTCTTAGCTTCCAACCAATTTACACTCTAGCAAGGTACTGACCTTTTATTTACCCAGCCTTGCTAATTTAAAGAATCTTAACTGGGAGAAAAATGCTAATCTTATTGTGAGCCTACCTGTTTTCCTAATCTCAGTTTGATGTCTTCCTCAGAATTGGAGGGCTTCCCTCGAGCTTGGTGTGCTGGGCTTGTCTGTGCTGCAGCTTTCAGCCTCAGGCCAGGTTTTATGAATTTTGTCGCATTGGTCTGGAAAAGAGGTAGGGTGGTTGACTTGTTTTTTAACTCAATGCAAATTAATTTATGCTTTGAAATTTGCTGATCTTCTCACCTCAATTGGGAAAATGTCTGACTATATTGATTGGCCAAATGAAGGACTCAAGGAGGTCAAGTGCATTTTAGATGCTTCTTAAATTGTCCTAAATTATCCCGCTTTGGAAAGCCCAGTCTTGTGACAGTGGCATTAAGGTAAAGAAAAACAGCCTCTGCTCCAGCTCTGATTAGGCCCTGTCTCCCTCTAGAGTCTTTCTCTCCCTCTAGAGTCTTTCTCTCCAATCCAAAGCCTTTGCGTGTACAATTTTCCCAGGAAAAATCTCCTTCACAAACCTCTTCCAAGTGACTCCCATTCATCTTTCTGATGTCAACTTCAGCATCATTCCTTCAGAGAACGTCCCCAAATTCCTCGTTTCTGCTAGGAATTACCAATCCTTGTTCTAGAGCTCTGTTCCTTGGAGAATAAATTACTCAATTGGTAAGTAAATATCCATAAATATTATGAATGAATTAGTTAGGAATGAAGTATAATAATGAATAATTCATTCCTATTTCCCCAACTGCAGCATAAATTCCAAGGAAATAGGGACTATGTCCATTTTTGCTCATTGTTCTATCCTCAGTTGTTAACACAATACTTGGCACGTAGTAAGCAATTAACAAATCTGTTGAATGAATGATCCCAATGTTCAACATGTACATAGCCCACTCGATAATTTAGTGAAATCTGACTTGCATGGGTAATAAAGCACCAGAGAGAATCTGGTCCCCACTGGGATACCAGCAAAATTTCTGTTTTGCCTTTTGGGAAACACCTTGACATCTAACAATTCAAAGTCAAAATTATTGTTCCACACAGGTAGCTGAGTAAATTTAAAGTCAACTAAAACTGCACTCGTTAGTCATTTTATTCTTGGTTGCTCTCTTCTCCTGTTATCCTTCTTAATGGATATATCCTGCCTTCTCATGACTTTAAATTTCTGCATTCTGATCATGAGCATTCCTGTGATTTCACACTCCTATTTGTTCTTCTGCTAATGATCCTTATAACTGTTTTCTGCTTATTTTTATAGATTGCTTGATCTTCTTTACTCGGTTGTTTATATTTCTAAAAGCATCTGATTGATTGCACTTCTCCTTGCATCCCTGCTAAACTTAATGGTCTCTGTTGCCCTTTTCATTTCTAAAGTTTAACTGAGATGAATTCCAATTTCACTTTCAGGAACGGTTTGCAAACTGTGGAGTTTTCTTTATTTCTGACAAGGCTCTTCCCCAGGGATAATTTTAATTTTTCAAATAATTAGAAATGAGTAACTTTTTCTGCCAGTATCAATAAACAAACAAACAAACAAACAAACAAATGAAAAGCATTCTGGACATAAAGACCTAAAATTTCATGTGGTCCTCAGTTCTTTCGTTCTTTCTCTTTCTTCCTTTCCTTTCCATTCTTTCAATTGATCTGTCTATCTAAACATGTTTTGAGAGCTTATCTTATTTGGGGCCCATGAGCAGGATCCATTCATCCTGTTTGTCCTCAAAATCTAGATGATTTTCTGTTCTGGTCCTTTGCAGGAAAAACAAGCAACAATGGGCAAGAGGGCTGGTTGTAGCAGTAGGAGGTAGGCTGGCACCGAAGATGCCCAAGTTCTTTTTTCATTTCTTTCTATAGGAAAGCCAGTGCCATTGTTGACAGATCCTGGGCTGGAAATAAGGAGTTGACACCTTACCTCTGCCCTAATTAGTTGTGTAGCCTTGGTCAAATCAATTCCCCTTTATGCACTTTAATTCTGCTCATCTATACAATGATGGAGCCTGAATTAAATTAATTCAAAGACCCCACAATGCCAAAGATTCCAAGAAAATTGATGAACTTGTGATTTTTTAAAAATCAAATGAACCTCAATTTGAAACAATATTCAGTGGTTTCACTGTCAAATTGTAGTTTCTAAAGAAGAAGAAGTCTAGGTTTAGTCCAACCTAGAGTTTGGCTCTTTTCCCAAGTGACTCCTGAGAATGGAATAGCCCCTGACTCCCCTCCAAACACTGTAACAGAGATGGGAGTGCCAGATATGTTAGAAGGTATAAGCACAAAACAATAAGTCAATGACACTGAAAACATAAGGCACTAGGTAACACCAAATTGAGAACAGGAGAGAGATAAAAGAGTGCTGTAACGCTAGCACAGCCGCTGATTCTCAAGCGGAATTGTCTGTGAAAGAACAGACTGAGCTATGGAGGGACACAGAGCAACCCTGCTTGTGGCAGGTGGATGGCATAGCAGTCCTTTGTCAGACATGACATTCAGGGAGATGCAATAGCAGTATATGGAGGATATCTTTGTTTGGAGGAGTCACTCTCTTCACCATTAAACATCTCATTAAGTGACTTCCTCAATTTCAGTGATGTCCAGAAGCTTTCAGAGATAATCTGAGCAGTCAGTGAACTGATGTGTCTGCCAAGGCATGAATAGCATAGATTGTTCAGTGTTTGCCCTGGGTCTATCAGCGGTAATAAATTGTAATTGGTTAGGCACTTTTTAAGCATGCTACTGTTTGCCAAACACTATTTTTGGCAAGCATCTGTAACAAAGCCTAATGCATTATGCGTATTATTTCTACAGTATTTCATTGTATTAGCACATGTAGTATTTGTATGGAATTTTTGTAAATTCATTACCAAAGTATTATCACATTAATGATTCTGGTTTTAAAAGTATTAGGAAAAAAAATAGTCCTGGGGAGCATACATCATATCATGGGGAAGTGGGAATGATCTATTGTCATTTAAATTTTGGAAAAATATTAGCATGTATATGAGAAAAATAACTTATAAAAGTACACAGCAAGTGTGAAAAAAAGTGAATTATTAAATACTTTGGTGTTTCCTTAAAGACTAAATGCCCAAATTCAGAATTCTAATGACAATCATTATTACAGATTATACTGAGAGGCTGGTTTTTATTTAACAGTATAACTTAGTGGTAGAGACCCGTAAGACATATTTCATTTCTGTGTGTTGTATTTCTTCGGTATCCTGATCTGCTAAATCATACTGTCTCACTCTTTTCCCCCTTCTGTTTCTGTCCATCTCTGAGGTGCAGAGATCCTGGGTCTTTGAACTTTGTGTAACTCTTTCTTCTTAAATCCCTAGTATAAGGAAACTATAACATAGTAAAATTATCTATCTTGGCTGGAAACTACTCCAGTAATTCAGTTCTCCACTGAAGTGTAAGATTTAGCTCTATTAAGTGTCTCTTAGTATCACTCTTACTATTCTTATAAGATAGGGCTATGAAAATTAGTAATAAATTATTTTATCTACCCTACTGGAGATTATATTATTTCCAGTGGTTTTTAGAACCTTGATTTGTCTTGTTCCTCCAAATTTGACAAATAATGTCTAGGGCACTCTTCCCTTTAGAAACTATTTGATAACACAGTAGTTTATCACTGTCAGGAAATGTTATAGCTATTCTTCTTTTCACAGGTTTTGATTCAGATAACACTTCTTTCCAAGAAACTCAAAAATCTCTGCAAGTATTGCTTTCCATAGCTTCACAACAGGCCTTTGATGCAGGGCAATCCTTTCTCACTGCTACTAAAAAAAGGAACAGCCCTTGCCCTACACAACACCATGCTAGGCAACAAGTGACTGAAATAAATGCTCAATTTACCTTTTAGAAATATAAACCCAAAGGCATCATATTTGAATAGTCAGGAAAATAAAATGCACCTACTGTATTATATAGTATTAAAAAACTGACTTAATATTATTTGAATTACATGAAATATTATTTAAATTAGAAGGAAAAACTTATTTTTTTAAAGCAGAGACTTAATACATTTATCAGGATAATGACAATTTATAAGGTTAATGGCCATTACACTTATAAATTCAGTTATCCATATTCCATAGACCATAAGAATTGAGTCTTTATTTCATTCCATTCAGAGCTGCATAGCCAGTGCAAATTTTTCTTCAATATTTCTACATAAATCCTCCTTTCTGACTCATGTTCCATTCTGACTATGAAAAATCAGTAAGACCTTGACCTTGTTGCTTTCATGTTTCATGTACTAATTCGTAACTAGAATTAAACTCCCCACAAAAAGTCAATCATGGTGAATGGAAGCCAGGACTAGATTGCACCTCCAGGCAGAGCAGTGGGCAGCGACTCGCATTGTGAATTTTAGCTCCAGGTTGACTACAAGAGCAAACTAGCAATCCCAAGAGGACACACAGACCCTTTGATGGAAGCAGATTACTCCTGCAGGACCTAGGAGACACCCCAAATACTGTGAGCACCCCAACTGGGGAAGTGGGAAAAGGAGATTCTCCTCTCCTGAACATACCTCCCAACTGGAGAAGCTGAACTTCTGTTTGCGGGAGAAGTTTCTGACGTTACCTGGAGCTGAGTGTATTTGCAGAGTCAATGGAAATACAGAGGTAGAGGAAGCAGCAGCAAGGCCCTGGGATCTTGCTGGGTTCCAGAGCAGGCCATTCCTGCTTGGCACCATATGGATCCAACAAGAGATGACCAGGGAGTAAAACTACACAGGGAGAAGCAAATCTCTAGATGAACTTTGTAACAGTTTGAACTGAGTGAGAAGGCTTCTGGTCAGAACTGGGGGAGGGCGCGAATCGGGGATACAGACTCCACAGGCAGGGGAAGAACCAAGCCCTTTAGCAGCTGGGAGGCAGATAACCTGGGGCAGGTTTTCAAGTCCATATTGCTCTCCACCTGGGAAAGGTCTAGGGGCTGTTGGGGCAGACACACGGTGGAAGTGAGACCAGCCCTTTGGTTTGCATTGGAGCTGGGTGAGGCCTATGACTGCTGGCTTTCCCCCACGTCCCTGACAACCTGCATGACTCAGCAGAAGCAGCCATAATCCTCCTAGGTACACAACTCCAGTGTACAACCCCCATCTCCCACAGCAGTGAGACCCACCCAGGAGAGTCTGAACTCAGACACGCCTAGCTCCACCCCCATCTGATGATCCTTCCCTATCCACCCTAAAAGCAGAAGACAAAGGGCATATAATCTTGGGACTTCTAGGGCCCAGCCCAACCGCTGGTCCCTCTCCACACTACTTACAGCTGATGCTCTCTGGAAAGCGCCACCTCCTGGAAGGAGGCCAACCAACACAAAACTAGAGCATTAAACCACCAAAGCTAAGAAATCTCACTGAGTCTTGCACCCTCTGTCACCTCCACCGGAACAGTCACCGGTTCCATGACTGAGAGACCCATAGACGGTTCACATCACAGCACTGTGTGCAGACAACCCCCAGTACCAGCCTGGAGCCAGGTAGACTTGCTGGGTGGCTAGACCCAGAAGAGAGACAACAGTCACTGCAGTTTGGCTCACAGGAAGCAGTTTGGCTCATAGGAAAAGGGGGAAAGTAATGCATCAAGGAACACCTCATGGGACAAAAGAATCTGAACAACAGCCTTTAGCCCTAGACCTTCCCTCTGACAGAGCATACCCAAATCAGAAGGAACCAGAAACCCAACTCTGGTAACATGACAAAACAAGGCTCTAATACACCACCAAAAAATCACACTAGTTCACCAGCAATGGGTCCAAACCAAGAAGAAATCCCTGATTGACTGATGGAGAATTCAAGAGGTTAGTTATTAAGCTAATCAGGGAGGGACCAGAGAAAGGCAAAGCCAAATGCAAGGAAATCCAAAATATGATACCAGAAGTGAAGGGAGAAATAGTCAAGGGAATAGATAGCTTAAAGAGAAAACAATCAAAAGTTTGGTAAACTTTGGAGACAGTTTTAGAAATGTGAAATGCTCTGGAAAGTCTCAGCAATAGAATTTTACAAGTAGAACATAGAAGTTCAGAGCTCAAGACAAGATCTTTGAATTAACCCAATCCAACAAAGGCAAAGAAAAAAGAATACGAAAATATGAACAAAGCCTCCAAGAAGTCTGGGATTATGTAAAACAACCCAAAGTAAGAATAATCAGTGTTCCTGAGGAAGAACAGAATTCTAAAAGCTTGAAAAACATATTTGGGGGAATAATAGAGGAAAACATCCTCAGCCTTGCTAGAAACCTAGACATTCAAATACAAGAAGCACAAAGAACACCTGAGAAATTCATAACAAAAAGATACTTGCCTAGGCACATTGTCATGGGGTTATCCAAAGTTAAGATGAAGGAAAGACTCTTAAGAACTGTGAGACAGAAGCACCATGTAACCTATAAAGGAAAACATATCATATTAACAGCAGATTTCTCAGCAGAAACCCTACAAGCTAGAAGGGATTGGGGCCCTATCTTCAGCCTCCTCAAACAAAACAATTATCAGTCAAACATTTTGTATACAGTGAAACTAAGCATCATATATGAAGGAAAGATACAGTCTTTTTCAGACAAACAAATGCTGAGAGAATTTGCCATTACCAAACCACCACTATAAGAACTGTTAAAAGGAGTTCTAAATCATGGAACAAATCTTGGAAACACATCCAAACAGAACCTCTTTAAAGCATAAATCACACAGGACCTATAAAACAAAAATGCCAGTTAAAAAGCAAAAACAAAAAACAAAAAAAACCAAAGCACACAGGCAACAAAGAGCATGATGAATGCAATGGTACCTCACATTTCAATACTAACACTGAATGTAAATGGCTTAAATGTTCCACTTAAAAGATACAGAACTGTGGAATGGATAAGAACTCACAAACTAACTATCTGCTGCCTTCAGCAGACTCACCTAGCACATAAGGACTCACATAAACTTAAAGGGATGGAAAAGGCATTTCGTGCAAATGAACACCAAAAGTGAGCTATTCTTATATCAGACAAAACAAACTTTAAAGCAACAGCAGTTAAAAGAGACAACAAGGGACATTATATAATGGTAAAAGGCCTTGCCCAACAGGAAAATTTCACAATTCTAAGCGTATATGCACCTAACACTGGAGCTCCCAAATTTATAAAACAATTACTAATCGACCTAAGAAATGAGATAGACAGCAACATAGTAATAGCTGGGGACTTCAGTACTCCACCGACCATGCTAGACGGGTCATCAAGACAAAGAGTAAACAAACAATGGATTTAAACTATACCTTGGAACAAATGAACTTAACAGATGTATACAGAACATTCATCCAACAACCACAGAATACACATTCTATTCAACAACGCATGAAACTTTCTCCAAGATAGACCATATGATAGGCCATAAAACAAGCCTCAATAAATGTAAGAAAATTGAAATTATATCACTCTCTCAGACCACAGTAGAATAAAACTGAAAATCAACTCCAAAAGGAACCTTCAAAACCATGCAAATACATGGAAATTAAATAATCTGCTCCTGAATCAGCATTGGGTCAAAAACAAAATCAAGATAGAAATTTAAAAATTCTTTGAAGTGAATGACAAAAATTATACAACCTACCAAAATTTCTGTGATACAGCAAAAGCAATGCTAAGAGGAAATTCCATAGCCCTAAACACCTACATCAAAAAGACTGAAAGAGCACAAACAGACAATCTAAGGTCACACCCCAAAGAACTAGAAGAACAAGAACAAATCCAACCCAAATCCAGCAGAAGAGGGGAAATAACCAAGATTAGAGCAAAACTAAATGAAATTGAAACAAACAAACAAAAAATAAATATAACAAAAAGCTGGTTCATTGAAAAGATAGGTAAAATGGATAAACCATCGGCAAGACTAACAAAGAAAAAAAGAGAGAAAACCCAAATAACCTCACTGAGAAACAAAACAGGAGATATTACAACTGACAACACTGAAATACAAAGATCATTCAAGGCTGCTATGAACACCTTTACGCACATAAACTAGAAAACCTAGAAGAGATGGATAAATTCCTGGAAAAATATAACCCTCCTAGCTTAAACCAGGAATAATTAGATACCCTGAACAGAACAATAACAAACAGCAAGACTGAAATGATAATTTTAAAATTACCAACAAAAAAAGTTCAGGACCAGATGGATTCACAGCAGAATTCTACCAGACATTCAAAGAAGAATTGGTACCAATCCTTGTGACACTACTTTACAAGATAGAGAAAGAAGGAACCCTCCCTAAGTCATTCTATAAAGCCAACATCACTCTCATACCAAAACCAGGAAAGGACATAACCAAAAAAGAAAATGACAGACGGATATCCTTGATGAATATAGATTCTAAAATCCTTAACAAAATACTTGCTGACGGAATCCAACAACATATCAATAAGATAATCCACCATGATAAAGTGGGTTTCATGCCAGGGATGCAGGAATGGTTTAACATACACAAGTCAATGTGATACACCCCCTAAACAGAAATAAAAACAAAAATAGCACGATCATTTCAATAGATGCAGAAAAAGCATTTGACAAAATCCAGCACCCTTTTATGACTAAACTCTCAGCAAAATTGGCATACAAGGGACATAATTTAATGTAATAAAAGTCATCTATGACAAAGTCATAGCCAACATAATACTAAATGGGGAAAAGTTGAAAGCATTCCCTCTGAGAACCGGAACAAGACAAGGATGCCCACTCTCATGACCCCTCTTCAACATAGTACTGGAAGTCCTAGCCAGAGCAATCAGACAAGAGAAAGAAATGAAGGGCATCCAAATTGGTAAAGAGGAAGTTGAACTGCCACTGCTGATGATATGACTGTTTAAATTGAAAACCCTAAGACCTCCTCCAGAAACCTCTTACTTAGAACCAATAAAAGAATTCAGCAAAGTTTCCAGATATAAGATTAATGTACACAAATCAGTATCTCTTCTATATACCAACAGCAACCAAGTGAAGAATCAAATCAAGAACTGAACCCCTTTTACAATAGCTGCAAAAAAAAAAATTAAATACTTAGGCATATACCTAACCAAGGAGTTGAAAGACCTCTACAAGGAAAACTATAAAATACTGCTGAAATAAATCATAGACCACACAAACAAATAGAAACACATTCCATGTTCATGGATGCGTAGAATCACTATGGTTAAAAAATGACCATACTGCCAAAAGGAGTCTACAAATTCAAAGCAATCGCCATTGATATACCACCATCATTCTTCACAGAATTAGAAAAAAACAATTCTAAAATTCATATGAAAGCAAAAAGAGCCCACATAGCCAAAGCAACACTAAACAAAAAGAACAAATCTGGAGACATCACACTACCTGATTTCAAACTATACAATAAAGCCATAGACACAAAAACAGCATGGTACTGGCATAAAAATAGGCACATAGACCAATGGAACAGAATAGAAAGCCCAGAAATAAACCCAAATACTTACAGCCAACTGATCTTTGACAAAGCAAACAAAAACATGAAGTGGGGAAGGGACACCCTTTTCAACAAATGGTGCTGGGTTAATTGGCTAGCCACTTGTAGGAGAATAAAACTGGATCTTCATCTCTCACCTTATACAAAAATCAACTCAAGATGGATTAAGGACTTAAACCTAAGACCTGAAACTATCAAAATTCTAGAAGATAACTTTGGAAAAACCCTTCTAGACATTAGCTTAGGCAAGGATTTCATAACCAAGAACCCAAAAGCAAATTCAATAAAAACAAAGATAAATAGCTGGGACCTAATTAAACTAAAGAGTTTTTGCATGGCAAAAGGAACAGTCAGCAGAATAAACAGACAACCCACAGAGTGGGAGAAAATCTTCACTATCTATACATCTGACAAAGGACTCACATCCAGAATCTACAATGAACTCAAAGAAATCAGTAAGAAAAACCAAACAATCTCATCAAAAAGTGGGTTAAGGACATCAATAGATAATTCTCAAAAGAAGATATACAAATGGCTAACAAACATATGAAAAAAAATGCTCAACATCATTAATGATCACGGAAATGCAAACTGAAACCACAATGCAATACCACGTTACTCTTGCAAGAGTGGCCATAATCAAAAAATTAAAAAAAAAAAAAACAGTAGATGCTGGTGTGGTTTGTGGTGGACAGGGAGCACTTCTACACTGCCGGTGGGAATGTAAACTAGCACAGCTGTCATGGAAAACAGCGTGGAGATTCCTTAAAGAACTAAAAGTAGAACTACCATTTGACCCAGCAATCCCACTACTGTGTATCTACCTAGAGGAAAAGGAGTCATTATTCGAAAAAGACACTTACACCTGCATGTTTATAGCAGCACAATTCATAATTGCAAAATCGTGGAACCAACCCAAGTGTCCATCCATTGACAAGTGGATAAAGAAACTGTGGTACGTGTGATAGAATACTATGCAGCCATAAAAAGGAATGAATTAACAGCATTTTCAGTGACCGAGATGAGATTGGAGACTATTATTCTAAATGAAGTAACTCAAAAATGGAAAACTAAACATCACATATTCTCACTGATATGTGCAAGCTAGGCTATGAGGATACAAAGGCATAAGAATGATGCAATGGGCTATGGGGATTTGTGGGGAAGAGTGGGAGGGGGGCAAGGGATAGAAGACTACAAATATGGTGCAATGTATACTGCTCAGGTGATGGGCGCACCAAAATCTCACAAATCACCACTGAAGAACTTATTCATGTAACCAAACACCACCTGTTCCCCAATAAACTATGGAAATAAAAAAAGTTGTTTTTACAAATTAAACTTCCTCTGGGCAAAGACAATTGCTGTCTTAAGATTTTTTTCCCAAAAACTCAAAACAATATACTGGGTACAAATATGGCACTCAAGAAATATTTTTTACTCATGATGTTCTTAATTTTTTTTTTACTTGAAAAGGAAAAAAGTCTTGAATTTTAATTTTTAAAAATTTTATTTTATTTTTTTATTTTTAGAAATAAAGTCTCACTGTGTTGCTCAGACTGGAGTGCTATTGGCACAATCATAGTTCACTGCAACCTCAATTTCCTGGGGTGAAGCAATCATCCTACCTCAGCCTCCCAACTAGTTGCGACTACAGGCTTGGGCCATCACACCCAGCTAGTCTTCCAATATTCTGTAGAGATGAGGTATTGCTATGTTGCCCAGTCTGGTCTTGAACTCCTGGTCTCAAGCCTTGATCTCCCAAAGTTCTGGGATTGCAGGTGTAAGATGTTGCACCCAGCCCTAATAAGATTTTTTTTTTTTTTTTAATTTATTTATTATTATTAAACTTCAAGTTGTAGGGTACATGTGCACAACGTGCAGGTTTGCTACATATGTATACTTGTGCCATGTTGGTGTGCTGCACCCATCAACTCGTCATTTACATCAGGTATAACTCCCAATGCAATCCCTCCCCCCTCCCCCCTCCCCATGATAGGCCCCGGTGTGTGATGTTCCCCTTCCCGAGTCCAAGTGATCTCATTGTTCAGTTCCCACCTACGAGTGAGAACATGCGGTGTTTGGTTTTCTGTTCTTGTGATAGTTTGCTAAGAATGATGGTTTCCAGCTGCATCCATGTCCCTACAAAGGACACAAACGCATCCTTTTTTATGGCTGCATAGTATTCCATGGTGTATATGTGCCACATTTTCTTAATCCAATCTGTCACTGATGGACATTTGGGTTGATTCCAAGTCTTTGCTATTGTGAATAGTGCTGCAATAAACATACGTGTGCATGTGTCCTTATAGCAGCATAATTTATAATCCTTTGGGTATATACCCAGTAATGGGATGGCTGGGTCATATGGTACATCTAGTTCTAGATCCTTGAGGAATCGCCATACTGTTTTCCATAATGGTTGAACTAGTTTACAATCCCACCAACAGTGTAAAAGTGTTCCTATTTCTCCACATCCTCTCCAGCACCTGTTGTTTCCTGACTTTTGAATGATCGCCATTCTAACTGGTGTGAGATGGTATCTCATTGTGGTTTTGATTTGCATTTCTCTGATGGCCAGTGATGATGAGCATTTTTTCATGTGTCTGTTGGCTGTATGAATGTCTTCTTTTGAGAAATGTCTGTTCATATCCTTTGCCCACTTTTGGATGGGGTTGTTTGTTTTTTTCTTGTAGATTTGTTTGAGTTCTTTGTAGGTTCTGGATATTAGCCCTTTGTCAGATGAGTAGATTGCAAAAAGTTTCTCCCATTCTGTAGGTTGCCTGTTCACTCTGATGGTAGTTTCTTTTGCTGTGCAGAAGCTCTTTAGTTTGATGAGATCCCATTTGTCAATTTTGGCTTTTATCTCAATAGATGCAGAAAAGGCTTTTGACAAAATTCAACAGCCCTTCATGCTAAAAACGCTCAATAAATTCGGTATTGATGGAACGTACCTCAAAATCATAAGAGCTATTTATGACAAACCCACAGCCAATATCATACTGAATGGGCAAAAACTGGAAAAATTCCCTTTGAAAACTGGCACAAGACAGGGATGCCCTCTCTCACCACTCCTATTCAACATAGTGTTGGAAGTTCTGGCTAGGGCAATCAGGCAAGAGAAAGAAATCAAGGGGATTCAGTTAGGAAAAGAAGAAGTCAAATTGTCCCTGTTTGCAGACGACATGATTGTATATTTAGAAAACCCCATTGTCTCAGCCCAAAATCTCCTTAAGCTGATCAGCAACTTCAGCAAAGTCTCAGGATACAAAATTAATGTGCAAAAATCACAAGCATTCTTATACACCAGTGACAGTCAAACAGAGAGCCAAATCAGGAATGAACTTCCATTCACAATTGCTTCAAAGAGAATAAAATACCTAGGAATCTAACTTACAAGGGATGTAAAGGACCTCTTCAAGGAGAACTACAAACCACTGCTCAGTGAAATCAAAGAGGACACAAACAAATGGAAGAACATACCATGCTCATGGATAGGAAGAATCAATATCGTGAAAATGGCCATACTGCCCAAGGTAATTTATAGATTCAATGCCATCCCCATCAAGCTACCAATGAGCTTCTTCACAGAATTGGAAAAAACTGCTTTAAAGTTCATATGGAACCAAAAAAGAGCCCGCATCTCCAAGACAATCCTAAGTCAAAAGAACAAAGCTGGAGGCATCACGCTACCTGACTTCAAACTATACTACAAGGCTACAGTAACCAAAACAGCATGGTACTGGTACCAAAACAGAGATATAGACCAATGGAACAGAACAGAGTCCTCAGAAATAATACCACACATCTACAGCCATCTGATCTTTGACAAACCTGAGAGAAACAAGAAATGGGGAAAGGATTCCCTATTTAATAAATGGTGCTGGGAAAACTGGCTAGCCATAAGTAGAAAGCTGAAACTGGATCCTTTCCTTACTCCTTATACGAAAATTAATTCAAGATGGATTAGAGACTTAAATGTTAGACCTAATACCATAAAAATCCTAGAGGAAAACCTAGGTAGTACCATTCAGGACATAGGCATGGGCAAAGACTTCATGTCTAAAACACCAAAAGCAACGGCAGCAAAAGCCAAAATTGACAAATGGGATCTCATAAGATTTTTGAGGAAGAGCTTTCCTTAAACTATTTTCCTTTAAGGAAAGTTAGATCATTCAGTCAGAAATTGAAAATGGTTACCTATCCAAACCTGTCAAATTAGTGTGTTTTATAAACATCTGAAGGAAACTTTAATGCCAAGAGAAAAGAAGAATGTTCTATAGTTAGAAAGGTTCAAAAAAGTGGGGGAAAAATCAATGTCTCCAGACCATTTGACATAGTCTCAGTGTTTGGTTGTAATTTAAGAAGTATTGGATGCTTAAGCTCAGAAGGTTCAAACAGGAAGATTTTCTACCTGCCAAATTTTCAAGCTGGTGACCTAGTTTCCACGGGTGCACTGGGATGCTTCATCACTGACCATCACAAGGAAGTTTTCTTGGTTAAGTCAGAAAATACCATGCTTACATTCTCCCTGATTCTTTGAGGAAAGATGGGTTGAAGAAATTAGGGAATATTTGGGAAATAAGAAGTTGTTGGTAATTTGCCATCCTTCGCGATGCTCATTAAAACCAGCCTACATGATTTTTGTTCTAAAATTTTTCCTTTTCTCCTGAAACTATATTTTCTAAAATTCTAATCATCAGCTAATGATGGTCCCAAGCTCCCAATCCCCCTACAGAAGAATGTCTGCTGCTTAGGAACTGATTGGTTATTTGGAGATAGAAGAAAATAGGAGTGAAAGGACCAGTCTGTGCCATGGCCCACATTCCACACTTTTTCCTCCTCGTGAAGTTGAAACTGGATCTAACCATTTGGTAATTATTTACCTACCCTCTCTCCCATCAAGAGGAAGGCAGAAAAACAAATGCAGCCATGAGTGCCAGTAACTTGGAGACAAAGAGGAAAAGAAGCCCTCCTTGCAAGGATAAAATGGCCAACATTTCCATCTTGTTTGTCCTGACAAGTACAGAGTACCTTACAATTTTTGGACCTTGCTGTGCCAAAACAGGGAAAATAATGCAGAGGAAATTAATAGTAAAGAAAAGTATTTTTTTCTTCTTCTTCAAAAAGTCTGTGCTTTTTTGACCATATCAGAGGAGAGGGGAGAAGATGGAAGGAGTCCATATGAAATCTATATAAAGAAATCACTCATAATGACATAGTGTATTGTGTGTTTCCCAGGAAGCCATTTGTTCAAGGATTTATTAGGATTTATTGTGTCTGTTTGGGCTGTGGTATGGGGAAAATGTGTTATACAGCCAAAACAGGTGAGCATCACCAGACCCCCTTGGGATGTATCAATATCAATTCCTGGAACTTGTATGTACAGTTAGAGGCAGTGAACTAGTTGAGTGGTCAAGCCCATTAAAAGTTAGTGTATAGAGGCCGGGCGTGGTAGCTCATGCCTGTAATCCCAGCGTTCTGGGAGGCCAAGGCGGGCAGATCACGAAGTCAGGAGATCAAGACCATCCTGGATAACATGGTGAAACCCGTCTCTACTAAAAAATTCAAAAAATTGGATGGTCCTTGTGGCAGGAGTCTGTAGTCCCAGCTACTCAGGAGGCTGAGGCAGGAGAATGACGTGAACCAGGGAGGCGGAGGTTGCAGTGAGCTGAGATTGCACCACTGTGTTCCAGCCTGGGCAACAGAGCCAGACTCTGTCTCAAAAAAAAAAAAAAAGTGTGTTACCGTGTAGAATCAGATGTGGTGACTCAAGCCTATAATTCCAGTTAGTTGGGAGACTGAGGTGGGAGGATCACTTGAGCCCAAGAGTTTGAGGCTGCAGTGAGCTATCATTGCACCACTGTGTGACAAAGTGAGATCTCATCTAAGAAAGAAAGAGAGAAGGAGAGAAGGAAGGGAAGAGGAAGGGGAAGGGGAAAGGGAAGGGAGGGGAGGGGAGGGAAGGGAGGGGAGGGGAGGGGAGGAAAGGAGTTAGAGAGGAAGGGAGGGAGGGAGGGAGGGAAAGAAGGAGAAAAAATAGAAAAACAATTTGCTTGAGGAAGTTGCTTGATAGACTACTCTAAAAAGTAGTTCATTAGCATTGACCCCATATATAGCAGGTTTAAATAGGAGACAGCTTTTTCTTTGAATACAAGTTTATCACTTCTATTTAGGGGAGAAAATGGGGAAGTGTGTTTTTGTTGCTGCTGTTTGTTCATTTGTTTTTGTAAGAAGCGGATTTACCCATTGATTTTGCATTTACATTGAGTTTTCTTGAGACATTGTATTTGAGTTTTGTTTTCCAGTGTCTATAGATGAGACCTGCTTTGATCAGCTTTTGACTAAGATTCAAGTGGGCACTGGTGTGAGGAAAAACAGAGTGCTGTAATCTTGAGTAGTTCATCGCAGCTAGGAGAAGGCAAATGGCTTAGATTACACTGAGAAAATTCACAATAGCTCTCAGCCTTAAAAAGAAATGGAAGATTCTAAGGTCATTAAATTTTATACTTTCATTTACATAAACCACCTAACTAGCTGTTCTGCTTTCATGACACATTTTTGCGCTTCTAATATTTGTATTATGTAAAAGGATACTGTAAAATCTTTTAGTTATCTCTCAAAAATGGCATGAGATACCTATTATTACTAGATCTGAAAATATTAAAAAACAGCAAAGATACAAACAAAATAAATAGAAAGTCATGGAGTAAAAGTTTGTCCTGAAGAGATAACATTTTCACCTGGCATTATTTCAGAGGAAGTGAAAGGAATATCCCATGTGCATTATGGGCATCATAAAGAATAAACAAAAACTCATTGATGTGAATTTAAAAATAAAAAAAAAAATTCTTGACTTCTATCTTAAGTATACATCTACCATGCAGCCCGTTCAGATGTGGCAGAGAGTTTGGTGAGTTCTTGACATGGAATGAGATCTAACAAGGAAAACTTACCTAAATGTATTAATCTTAGCTGAAATAGCAACACTGTTTTAAAATATGAAAGACTTGGCTGTACCAGACTTTTTTGGTATCTTAACTAGTTTAAGAGCTTCACCTTTCACAGGGGTGTTATTCTCAAAGCATTTGCTTCTGGAGATTAGGTGCTTACAATTTTGGAATTACTTTCAGATTTTTGCAAGCTACAGAGGAAAAAAGCAAAGCATCACTTTAGAGCCATGATTTTGCTTTAGTTTGCATGATGACATAGTGGAGAGGAGGAAGGGGTTAGATTCAGACAGCCATTGGGTTGATCTGCCAGGGCTAACCTGTCTGGCCTTTGGTGAGTTGTTGATCTCTCTGGGCCTCGGTTGCCTGACTGGGCACACAGTAACCCTCCATGCATGACTGCAATCATAAATGCGCCTTCTAATCATCCTGAAGTCCCCTTTGAAGTTTTCATGAAATTATAAGCTTAATTTCTACATTTTACATGTATGCATTTTGTAAAAACATGCTTACAAGAGAACCTGCTTCTCTACTCCCAACACAATGTGTAGTGTTTTCTTCCCCACACCAAGTAATTCTGCAATTCTCTGTGGACAACAATTGGGCATCCTACAATTCAATTCAATTCTGACACTAATACCTGGATTTAGCACAGATCCCACAGAAGGGTTTGGTCCCACAATACTGCCCATTATTTCAAATGCTAAGTCCAGGCCCCTGTACTTCTGATCACCCAGCTATAGTTTGGGGGTTCCCATGACCCCTATCCTAGGTTCAATAATTTGCCAGCAGTGCTCACAAAACTTAGGGAAACATTTACTTATGTTTGCTGGTGTATGATAAAGAACATTATAAAAGATAAAGATGAACATTCAGATACAGAGGTACATAGGACAGGGTCTGGAAGAGTCCCAAGCACAGGAGCTTCTGTTTCTGTGGAGAAAGGGTGCACCAGCCTCCAGTACATGGAGACATTCACTAACCAGGATGCTCATCAAACCTAGTTATTCGAAAGTAACTAAAGAGCTTAACCTCCAGCTCCCTCTCTTTTCCTGGAATCATTGGGTGGGGCCTAAAGTTGCAACCTTGTAATCACTTGGTCTTTTTGATGACCTCCTAAGTTTATTTAGGAGGCCCACTCCAAGTCACCTCCATAGCATGAAATCAGGTGTGAAGAAAATGGGCTTATAATGAATAACAAAATACATTCCGTTCACTCAAGAAATTCCACGGGTTTTAGGAGTTCTGTGCCAAGAACCAGGGACAAAGTCCAAATACATGTTTTTTAATACCACAGTGTTATTCTACATGTAGTCAATAGTAGCAACTCTCAGAATTGACCTTCTCATCTGAACATGCCAGACAGTAAAGGGGTTGTCATCTGTGGTAAGGCCAGACACTGTTTTCTGCTTTACATTTCTGCCTCTTGGGAATGTTGACTTTGGTCCTCACTCCTCCAGGCTTATAGCTCTCAGCTGCACCTTTCCAGCCCTTTGCACTGGACTAACACTTCTGTGTATTGGGTTTTCCTTCTTCCTACCCAACTTGAAGTCTGATTCCTTCTGTTCAGTACAAAACGACAGTATGAAAGACAGGTAATCCTGTCTTGCCATCTAGTGATAATGGAGGCTCACTGGTGTTACTGATCTGACCTACTGCAGGAGGTTCAGATTTTACAGGCAGGCTTAATAGAGGAGAAGTGGACTGCCCTGAAATCCTTTAAGTAAGTCTGGAACCTGGTGCTAAGTGGGCCCCTTCCACTCCCGTTCCATCATCAACACTTGCAATAGCCACTTGGAAACACCATAGGTCTGGTTCAAATTGCTTAGTAGTAAACTTTCTTCTGACTCATACAAAAATACTAAAAATATAAACATCAATTAAACACTCTCCTGTTTTTCAGGAGTTGTCAGTTCAGGGGGAAAGGTACTTCTTGATGATAAGACTTACTAATGTTTTTAGTCACTAACTTATTCAGTGAAAACTGATCAAACTATTGCTACGTTCAAGGGATCTTGCTATGTATTAGCAGGTAACCTGGGGAGTAGGGTCTGTGCTGGGAAAAGGGAGAACAGGGCAAACATGGCTAGTAAGAGCTAATAAATACAAGAAAAACTGGAATAAGTGTCAGAGATAGGATAAAGAGAGAATTGATTTTGATGCAAAAGATTCTAAAAAATGTTTATGGATGTGCTGGCCCTTAGGGCTGAATCTTGAATTATGAGTAGGAATGAGATGTTCCAAGGGAAGAGAAAAGCATTCCCGCTTAAGTGAAATATGTGAGAAAAGCTTAAAAGCAGAACATCTGGAGAGTTACTCGCATATTGAGGAAGCTAGTGGTGTATTGGAACCAGCTCCTATCAGTTCACAAGACTTAACTCCTCCCTTCTGGCTTGACATTCAGTGACATCACTTTGGTAACTTGAAAACAGACTTGGTGGAGTATTTACACCACAGAAAGTGCCAAATACTGCAAATCAGGGCTTCCTCTCAACTTGAGAACCAGTTGTTAAACACAAGCACAGGCTTGGCTAGACTGCCCTTTTCCCCAAAGAATCTCTTAGATAAGACTGTTCTTTCTGCCACTTGTGAAATGGGGACATTGTGGTTTGGTTAGCATAGATGATTTGCAAAGTATTGCAAAGTATCACGTAAGTGTGGAAGCAGACTGAAAGCACATGTAAAAAGCATTCTGTAGGACTTTAACGCCAAAGAGCTTTGTGATTCTGTTTATGTAGCACAATTACAGGAGCCAGAGAAAAAGGACATCAGTCCTAAGATCGTTAGTGGCTATGCCAAAATCTGTTCATCACAAGCGTCTTTTCACACACATGCACTTGAGACTAGATTGTGTGCCCAATCTGAGGTCTATTATGACTTTTACTAGAGTTGAGGGAAAGGGGATGAGAAATAAGAAAAAATAAACTTGAAAATTACAGCCTTAAGGGCAAAAATAAGGAAATTTTAAGAGAAAAAAAATTTGTGAAGATTAACTTCAAGACCACGATAAAAGAAACACCTTGGGCTCTGAGGGACATTTATCATGCAATTTTGCCAGCGTTTCTAGGTTCAATATTCTGAAAAGGAGTGGACATTTCAGCGGTTGCTCTGAAAGCATTATTTTCTCATTCTGTATCTTTGCTAAGGATTTCATATACAATCCCCGTTCCCTCATGCAGAAAAGTGCACATTTCTATTTGAACAACAGATATTCATGTACTTCTAGTGCATTAGAAATCTACTCCTTAAAATGTGTGGAAGAACTGTGACTAACGATTAACTTTATTCCAGATACTAGATTAATGAGATTATATCTTTTATTTTTTTATTTGTATAAAGGTAAGGGGTATAAATGTAGTTTTGTTACATGGATCTATTGTATGGTGGTGGCTTTTAGTGTACACATCACCCAAATAATGTACATTGTACCCATTAGGTAATTTCTTATACCCCACCCCCTCCCACCCTCCTGAGTCTCTGATGTCTATTATTCCTCACTCTATGTCCATGTGTACACACAATTTATCTTCCACTTCTAAACGAGAAAATGTAGTATTGACTTTTTGAGTTGTTTCAATTACAACAATGTCCTCCAATTCTATCCATGTTGCCACAAAAAGACATGATTTCACTTTTTTTATGACCAAATTGTATTCCAGTGAGTGACTTGAGGAAGAAAATGTGGTACACATATGTTTTCTTTATACGGTCATTCATTGATGGGCACTTAGGTCTATTCCATGTCTTTGCTGCTGTGAAGAGTAGTGCTTTAAACATATGAGTGTAGGGATCTTCTTTATATAATTCATTCCTTTCCTTTAAGTAGACACCCAGCAGTGGGATTTCTGAATCAGATGGTAGCTCTATTTTTTTTTTTTTTTTTTTTTTTTTTTTTTTTTTTGTGAGACAGAGTTCTGCTCTTGTTGCCCAGGCTGGAGTGCAATGGCACAATCTCGGCTCACCACAACCTCTGCCTCTCAGGTTCAAGTGATTCTCCTGCTTCAGCCTCCCAAGTAACTGGAATTACGGGCATGTGCCACCATGACTGGCTAATTTTTGTATTTTTAATAGAGACGGGGTTTCTCCATGTTGGTCAGGTGGGTCTGGAATTCCCTACCGCAGGTGATCTGCCCGCCTCAACCTCCCAAAGTACTGGGATTACAGGTGTGAGCCATCGCACCTGGCCTCTATTTTTATTTCTTTATGAATTTTTCCATATACATAGAGTATAGAATAATCAGCATTGGCGACTCAGAAGGATAAGAGGATGAGATGAGAGTAAGGTATGAGAAATTACTTAATGGGTACAATGTACATTATTTGGGTGATGGTTACACTAAAAGCCCAGACTTCACCACTACACAATATATGGAAACAGTATGGAGATTCCATTTCCACCAACAGTATGTTAGCATGCCCTTTTTTCTGCATCCTTGCCAACATCTGTTATTTTTATTTTTATTTTCGTCTTCTTAGTAATAGCCCTTCTGACTGGTGTAAGATGATATCTCATTGAAGGTTGATAAATATACAGGTTGACTGGTATATATTTTTTATTTATTCAACAAAAATGTATTTGAGAGCCTAGTGTGTGGCAGATGTTGATTTAAAAACTGAAAATACAATGGCAAACAGAATTTCATGTAGCTGACATTCCTAGCAGAGACAAACAATAAACACATGTGACAGTGCCAGGGAGAAAGTACCATTGAACAGCAAAGTGACAAAATACTTGTTGTTTGTTTCATGTTTATGAAATAGAAGATATCTCTTATTCATTCAAACAAGAAATCTGTTTTTTTTTTATTTTGACTTTAAAAATACAAGAAGTATAAAGAATAATATAACAGATAGCAATAGTCTTCCTATCCTAAACTATTAAAAGCATATTGCTTTCATTCTTTTTTTATGAGAAGAAAAAGAAAAAGCTAAAATCCCCATAGAAGATCATTACCTCCTACCTTTCCCTCCCCTTACTTCAGGCAACCACTATCAATAATTTTCTGTACTTTTACATATATGTGTTTATTAGAAAGCTATGCATTTCTAAAAATTTGTATTTATATATTTATTTTTTCAGACTAGGTGTTGCTCTGTTGGCCAAGCTGGAGTGCAGTGGTACAAACATGGCTCACTGCATGTTTGGGCTTAAGCGATGCTCTTGCCTCAGTCTCCTCAGTAGACCACAGACCTCAATCTCCTGGGGCCACAGACGTTGGTCACCACACTTGGCTTTAAAAAAAAAAAAAATTGTAGAGACAGGGTCTCTCCATGTTGCCCAGGCTAGTCTCAAACCCTTGGGCTCAAGCTTTCCTCCTGCCTCATCCTCCCAAAGTGCTGGAATTATAGATCTGAGCCACCACACTTAGCCTATGTGTTTTTAAAATCTTTTTTTTTTTAACAGATGAGTAAATATCACATTATTTTATTCTACTGCTTCTTAAATTTATGTGTTTGAAGTCTACTCCTTTTTATCTATTGTGTAATATTGCATCATATTAAATAGTATATTATTAATCTACATCCTAAATAATAAGGCAAGTATAAATAAAATGAATATGTTTTAAAAATATTTAAAATGAATATATTCATTTCAACAGCATTCCACAAGTGCTTACGGGAGTGTCCTGTCACAGCCCCAGTCCTTAGGTGGCATGAGCTACAAGGAGTAGTTAGCCTCAGTAATGAACTTTAAGGACCAATATATATAAACACCAGCTACCATTTTATACAAAGCAGAAGGACTGAAAAGAAGTGAAGAAATTAACTGGTTTAGAATGTGCAGAACATAAGTGGGAGGATATGTAAAGGCTTTCAAAGAAAGGAGTATAAAAAACAGTGCTGTAAGAAATTGGAAGAGAAAGTCACAGTATAAGCAAAGCCAGGTTGGAAAGTGCAATGCAACTTGAGGAAAGAGAAAGTTCCAATTGACTCAAGGAAAGAGACTTAGGCTACTTTACAATTTGAAAGTGCAGACGAGACAAGAATGAGGCGGTCTTGACACACCAGGCTGACGCTTCTATCTAATCCATCACTCAATGGAGAATTTTTATCGTTGTGATCATATGCTTGTTGCCCAAGGAAGAAAAGCCATTAAAGGAAGGGAGGAGGGAGCTGACGGCATCCACACTGAGGCACAATGGGACATACCCATGGGCAGCTTGGAGACTAGGTTGCTGTGTGCTGGCCGAGAGCAGATTGCTGACCTCATCAAAGACATACCTGTCATCTCCCTCCAAGGGGAAAGAACAAAAATTTCAGCCACTCCCTGGTCCTTTTCTTGTAAGAACCCAGCAAGAGTATTTTATTTCTATGGATTTTTTTCAATACAGTCATTGGAATTCCTTCAGTAACTTCAAGGAGTCAAAGGAGTCATGCTCTTTTTAAGACAAGGTCACAGGAAGTTGAGCACGACTCTAGTAACATGGGACAGTAGAACAAAGAGGTTTCCATGGCTTTGCCTGACTTTCACATGGGCCCATTGGAATGTTCAGCCTCAGTGTGCTTTGGTCTCCCTGGCTATGGCTATCTTGTTCCTCTTTTATCTGCTCCCATTAGTGAGTGACAGGGAATCAGAGTACATTACAACAGGACTGCCATAAAGTGTGTGTGTGTGTGTGTGTGTGTGTGCAGAGCAGTGGTTTGATTAGAGGATGGAGTAAATATTTTTGGTGGGGAAATTCTCATCAGTTTCTTTCTTGCCTTCATCAGGGGACTGGTTATGGGGACATAGGCAGAGCTTTTGTGGGGTCTGGAATACACAAGTGTAAAGAGCTTTTCCCCTCCAGGAGCTTGCTTAGGTTCTGAGGACACAGAGAATAACAAAACAGGAAAATAATGATGCAGGGGAAAGAGTATGTCAAGTACTGTATTTCCTTACTTCTAAAGCACACTTTTTTTTTCCATATTTTATCATCTTTGAACATGGTAGTTACTGCTGGGCTGACAGAAATTGTGACGTAATTATCATTGCCTGTGCAAAAGCACAAAACCTTGCTGATGGATTTCAGAGATTAGGAAGAAAATCCCAGATACAATAGGAAGTACTCTTTTAAAGGCATATTGTATCACAGATGATTTTTATGGAATGAAAGGTAAAATTATGTGGGAAAATCACAGATATTTGTAACTCTGCGTCAAAAAGTGACTAAAAGGAGTCAGAGTCTGAGTTTTAAAAGATTGGAAATAATTTACTCATATTTTTGCTTATATTATCCTTTTTATGTATGACCAGGTGATATGTGATAGGGGATTTATGTTTTTAAAAGTCTAAGAGGCTTCTTTCCATAGTTATCAACTAAAAATTTTATGTGGCAAGAAATAATTTCAACATGTTTGAATTATCTATCTTAGTAATCCATCTTAAATCAATGCTTTAAATATAATTACATCAATGAGGAATTGCTACACAATCTGATAAATGCTATAATTGAGGAATGCACAAAGAACTAGTGTAGAGCTACTGAGAGTTCAAAGTTTGCCAGAGGAGGGGACATAAAATCTAAGGAGTTGAAGCATGAGTAGGAGTTTTCTAGGTAGGAAAAAACACTCCAAACAGAGGTTGAAACTTTGGCTTTCTGATCATTTAGTTTTTCACTTCTTTCCCCTCCGCCAGTTGTTCTGGGTCCTTCACCTCAACTCTTATTAGAAAAAGGGTGCTGATTACTAATTTATGCCTCTCAGCCTAACACTAAAGATTCTAAGTAGCTTTGCTTCACTTTTGTTGCCCAGTGGACCATATGCGGTAGGGAGTTTTAAACTTCTTGCATCTTAATTCATCTCCTTTAAGGTTTAGAGCTCCAAGCCTTTGTATTTATTCTTTCTTGGTGATCAAATCTAAACTGCATTTTTAAAGAGATGCATTTATGTCACCATTTTTCCTAGCTTATTTATACAGTACTCCTCCTGCTAGGTGAATTATTCCTTCATTTTATCAAAAGCTAAGGGAACACCCTTATTTGGAAACCTTAAAAGTAGTACCAGGTTGCACCATTAAGGTACCAAATTCCTCACATATTGTCAATAGAAAAGCACATATTAATTCTTGCTAATGAAGCCCATGATAGGTATTGTGGCCTGGAGAAGCATATAGTTTGGTTATGGAGAAAATATCTAATTGCAAGTACAGTAATGAAACAATACAGGTGGAAGGGTGGGGGGCTAATACAAGTACTTAGCTTAGTGATGACTGGAACCACTATAAGACCATTACCACTGGACAAGATAATTGCAGCACAGGAATGGTGGGGGGTGGGAGAATTCCCTTATACCTGTATTCATTTTCTAGGGCTGCCAAAACAATACACAGATTGGGTGGCTTAAACAGCAGATATTTATTGTCTTGTAGTTCTGGAGGCTGACATCCAACATCAAGGTATCAGCAGGTTTCGTTTCTTCTGAAGCCTCTCTTTGGCTTATGGATGGCTACCTTCCTCACATGGCCTTTGTGTGTGTTCATATCTGTGTATCCAAATTTCCTCTTCTTCTAAAGACACTGGACAGATTGGATTAAGGCTCACCTCAAGAAGTTAAAGACTTTGCTTTAACTTAATCACGACTTTAAAGATCTTATATCCTAGGTACTGGGGGTTAGGACTTCAGTATATGGATTTTGGTGGGGAGACACACAATTAAGGCCTTAACATGCTCCCTCTTCCCTGTACCGTTAAATTTGGAAACTGAGTTGCAGGAGACCCCAGGCTTGCACTCCAGGCATGATAGTTCCTGCAATAACTTGAAAATGCTTCATGTTGCTTCAAAATGAAGGACCTCTCCTTCCACCTGCTTCACTCAACTGCTTTGATTGTTTATCTACTGCTGCTATAAGTATAAACCACCCAGCTTTAAATCCTCTATGCATTACTACAAAAATAAATTTGCCCATGCTGAATTGTGGAACTGAAGTATTTCCAAATGTGAATGTAACCAACTGGATGGTTGAATCTGCACCTTTTTACATTAACCCATTAATCACCTTCACCTTTAAACAGTCATGCTGCCTCTCTCTCTCTCTCTCTCTCTCTCTCTCTCTCTCTCTCTATATATATATATATATATATATATATATATTTTTAAGAGAGAAGAGGGGAACAATATAGACCCAGAACAGTAAATTAAAGTTCATTCAAGCACAGTTGTTGTTGATGAAAAACACAGTTCTGCTTGGTTGAAATGAGACACAAGGAGCTTGTTAAGCCTACTAGTCATAGGTGAACATTGAGAGTCAGACAGTCCTAAGAGAAGGTGAAACCTTTCTTATTTAATGCTTTGATTAATTAATAATCGAGCTGTAGAGTTTCTTACCATCATTGAAAATGGTAGTCCCTAAGTGTAATCTTCGAAACAAAAAGAGATTAAGTCCTTCTGTGGTTGGCTCTTGTGACCTTGGACAAATGGACAAATAACTTCTGCAGTTTAATTCAATGTCTTCTCTGAGCCATGGAAGGAATGATGTTGATATTGTTTTACTTTGCCTATTATTGAAAACCTTCAAGATAGAAAAATGCCCATTTTTATTTAATGTGGTGTTGAAAATGGCCTATAAAATCTACTTTTTATATGCAGATTAAATAAGTAATGATATTTTAAAGGACATAGGCACTTCTATTACAAATAAAAGCCATAAAATTTTTCTCCAATAAGAGTGTAATAAAATTTTCTACATTCTACCTTGGAGGAAAATTTTTAAAATAGTTAATCCATTAAAAACAAACAAACAAAACACAAATTTCTTCAAGAGGTTACCATAATGTGCTTAGTTCTTTGGATGCCAGTATAGTTAGACTGTATTCCTGAGATCCCTTGGATAACGAATCAATTTTCAAATGCTCAGCAGACATCCCCCCTGCCTGCCCTGCCCTCTCTCATATATATATATATAGTGTATTGATGCTATGGTCTAAATGTTTGTATTCCACCAAAATTCATATGTTGAAATCCTAACCCCCAAAGCGATGGTGTTAGGAGATGGGACTTTTGAGATGTGATTAGGTCACTGTGGGCACAGTCTTCATGAATAGGATTCATGCCCTTATGA
Source organism: Chlorocebus sabaeus (assembly GCF_047675955.1). NCBI lineage: Eukaryota > Metazoa > Chordata > Mammalia > Primates > Cercopithecidae > Chlorocebus > Chlorocebus sabaeus. Next base: position 30,247,225 of record NC_132921.1, on the reverse strand, counting down.
CGGAGACCTCAGAGACCTCCCTCACTTCTCCAGCCATGTGACATCACAATGAATACATGACTGTCTATGAACTGGAAAATGGACCCTCACCAGACATTCAATCTGCCACCACTTTGAACTTGGACTTTCCAGCTTCCAAACTGTAGGAAATAATTTTTTGTTGTTTATAAGCCACTCAGTCTATGATATCTTGTTATAACCCAAATGGATTAAGACAATTGATAAATATATGTGAATATATTGCATCCTATTTACATGTTGCCCATCACATATTATGTGATATGTGAAGAAAAAGAGAAGTGGGAGGTGGTATCCCATGCTACACTCTAACATGGCTAACAGTGAGACTTGCCACAGTGCTAGGCTCAAGGAACATGTTGGTGGAATCTTTCGGATGAGATCATAGTGTAGAACAGTCCAGGGCCTTGACTTTAATGGTCTATTGTTTTCTCTTTTTTTTAAATTCTTGTTTTCAATTATAAGCACTACCATTAACTCCATGGGTTTCCCAGGAAGACTGTGTCTGAGAGTGGCATTCTAAATACAAATCTATCCTTACTGCTAGAAAAAATAAGTCAAAACATATGTCCCCACCCATGATGGGTCAGAAATGTCCCCTTCCGATCTCTTGGACAGCATGCTGTCCTATTGTGACTGTCTTCTGGGGCTACATTGAGAAACTCTTTATTCTGTGCCCATCATGTTTAGAGAAGGGGAAATGTGATAAAATTAGAGTTTATTGTTTTCCCTTAGACACTGCAATGTACAAGATTAAAGGGAGTGACCCAGTATTGTGCGGCATGATTGAGTCTGTGTTGAGACAAAAACCAAGCTGTTCTCTCAGCTCCGCACTTTATTCATTGAGCCACACTTTCTCTGTGATGTTCCCCACAGTGTGTGTGAAGCAAGTGCCAAATGCAGTTTCTCAGTCTGCACCAATGCTCCAATTGGCCGCATCCCTTCCCTCCTGACTGCTTTTGGTAGAGGATTGCTGATGGAAATTATGCTGCTGAGCTTCGCCACATGGCTGTGGCTACATTTTGCCAGTGTTCGCTGGAAGAATTTCCTGGGATTCTAAACTAGAAAGAATTTGCTGAGGGGCCCCCTAGGAGAGGGTCGAGGTTTCCTAAGTGTAGGTGATCACTGTATTATGTTAATAGTCGAGATTTTATTTTAACCAGCAGGGCTCCAGCCATTCTTGTGGATCCCTGCCATGTGCTTGAAGTGATGTTAAGTTTTTTTTCTCACTGCAGTCTGCCTGTCTGCTTCAAACAGATCTGACTCACTTAGGGCCAAGTTTCAGGGTGTTAAAGACAGCTGGGTTGGTGTACATGGCACTGAGAAGTCAAGAGATACACATCCTAATCCCATGTTGTCGGGAGAGACTGCACTATAATTATATGTCTATACAACTATTTCTGCATGGGACTGTGAAAACCTCATAGGTGGGGACAGTGTTTTCTCCCTCTTTTTCTTTAGTGCTAGCATTTTACCAGGCTCATAAATATTATGTTTGATAAATTAGATTATGTTGGCTATAATCCTTTACATATTACTTAACCTCTCTAGATCTCAACTTTCATGGTAAAGGTGATACAGATGAACCTCGTTAATCACCACACTTCCAGTGTTATCATCCCATAATTCTACACTTTTGATTCTCTTTGACTGGAGGATTTTCCGGTTTTGCTCTTACCTAATTAAGAGCCAAATCTAGGTATTCCTCCCAGTTAGTTGTTTTATAAGGAGGCGTGCACACTCGCTCACCATTGACTTCCTATGTTTATGATGCGATTAGTTTGATTTTGGATTACCTATCACAAATGAAGAGAAAGCTGAGTAATTTTTAATGTCACGAAACATATTTATGGGTGAGGTGGGGAGTGTTAATCCAGTTGAGACACCAGTTATTATATGTTCAGCCAACTGCAAGTCCTCTCTGGTAGGTAGAAAACATGACAAGTTTCATTCCTAGCATTTTTATTTGAGTTCTGATTAATTCTCAAAACATCCAAATCATAAAAGTCATTGGTTTATTTTTTAAAATAAATTATCAAATAGTCAAAGTTTTATATAAAGGTCTTCTATCTTTACATAAAACTTGTAATCTAAATAACCCTGGGTACATTATGGGCCCCATTTACCTTCTTTGATTCAGAGACATAAATGATCACACTTAGAGGCAAAATATTTTCAATTTGGGTCAGCGATCCAAAACTTGGCAGCAATCGTTTATTCTTCTTCTAGTTCTACACTATTCCAATATGTTATTTCTAATGAATCTGAGAAATGTGATGCGATTAAAAGGTCGTCTCTTGTCACTTTATTCTATACATCTCCTAGTAAGCACACTTCATTCCAAGACAAAAAACTGTAGCAGAGATTTTGTGTGTGTGCAATTGTTACAGCTTTTTCTGTATAGTAGTTGGGAATGGAAAATGTTAAAAAAAAAAAAATAGTCATCTGGATCATTCATTCTAGGAAGATGAATAACTGCATCAGATTTTATTTCTGTTGATATTTAAATTTTCATGTGAAGTTTATAGTCTTGGAAATGGCTTTCCTACAAAATGTTTTTACCAGATTCCTTTGATCCCAATAGAAGTTAAATCAGAATTTGTCATTCAATATAATTCATTACCTGCCCTTCAACAGTAGGTGAGTGACTGCTGGTAAATTGAAAAATTACCTTGATAATAATTTAAAAACTAAAAGAAAGTTATCTAAAATGATGTTTTAGCCTGTGGCAACCATCCACTTTTGATAAATTTTCCAGCATTTTACCTTTTGCCCAGACCAGATTTTTCTACCTTTCTCTACCACTAGGATAAGAAGGTAAAGCAGAAACAGATGGAACTCAGTACAACGTTCAGACAACAGTCAGATACTAGATTTATCCATGATGTAATTACAAATTAATGAATTGATATTCAAGGCTCAGAAATAAACCTCTCATTTGGGGAGTAAATGATAATCCAAAATACTATGGCACTATCCTCCAGGATCCTACATAAAGCAAAGAAAGAGGACCAAGTAACCTAAATATATTATTGCCTGGAGGAAGTTGCTGATTACCTTCCCTAAACCAGGCCTTCCATCCAATGACTTTAAGCTGAATCTCTTAACCCAGTGATAACGAAGATCACTTGGATTCTCTAATGCCCTGCTTTTATTTGTGTTTAGGCAATGCTTCACTGACTTAAGCTATTTAAACGTTTAATCGAAAAAGTCATCCTGATAAGAACTCATATAGTCAGAAATCAAATGAACCAGGCCAAAACAAGAGCAACTGTTGAACATGTGCAGATGCCCTGAGCTCTGGAATGCATTAAATAATTTAGGTTCCCAATTACGTTTCACTTACGCTTTTACTACAGCTCAGCAAATGCTTTTGAACCACTGAACCCAATACATTTTTTATTGCTGTTTTAGAGTAAAATTTTAAATGTTAAGTTATAGTTAAAAAACTAAAATGGGATGGGAGGTGATGGCCCAAGCCTTGCAACAATGCACATTCATCGCAACCACCGTGACCATGGGTAACAGGAGCAGACGAGGGAATGCCGATGTGAGGATTAAAAATTCATATAGAAAATTAATTGGATATTTTGTGGCTTTTTATTCCCATCTTATTGATTAGACCACTGAAATCCAATAATTAAGTGATTTACCTGAGTCTAACCATTTCAGATTTTATGAGAGCTTGAAAATGATGCAGAATTTTTTGCCTTCTAATTCTTGACCCGCCAATTAATGGTAGAGAAAAATCAGAAATCTGTTTTCTAGATTTTCACTTCAATGTTCTTTCTACTACATCATGCCGCCCCTTTATTTGGTGTGTAAACATATTAGCAGGTTTGTGATTAAGAGGAGAGGTAAAGGAAAGTCTCACCAATTATTTTGCTCCATCTCTTCCCACTGTTGCTAAGTTAATAATTATTTGCCTGACAACAAAAGGACATTCCATAAGTAGATTGCTTTTGTGTGCATAGTTCCTTCACACTCCCTCTTTTCCTTTTTCTGCAACTAGATGTTATGAAAGGGATAATCCATGGACCAAGAGATAATCAATTTAAGTCCAAACCACCACACAAGAAGATCAAGCAGAAACACCTTTTAATTGCCTGGACTGGTATTGCCTATCAAGTCACTTGTATGACTGCATTGCTCTGGTTCAAGTATACTATGCCTTGAAAAGTCAATCTAAAAGAGAAGAATGAATCTGAGGGAGTCCCCTGGGGTCAAGGTGACAAAGCTGAGACTGCAGTCACAAACTAAAGGAGAAACATTTCATTGTTGCCTATGAGCTTTTCTTAACTTCCAAATTACAGATTTGTGTTTCTGTAGCTTGTCATTCAATTCATAGCTTGTCACTTAAGCTGAAGGAGAAAAGTTCTCTCCTTTTACCATGAGACAAATACAATTTTACAGACTTGTTGGCATATGTAAGACTCAAGTTGTTCTGGGCTTCCTTTTCTTATCAAAATAAACATGGTTCCAGCTGAAAGCCAAGGTCCTTCTTCCCCAGACTATCCCTATCATGCCAGCACTTCTAGAATACCAATTCATCTCAACTGTGTGTTCAGGACCATGCACCACTGATGTTCCTCGGTTTAGCCAGGGCTTCTGGGTAATGTCATACCCTCAATATATAAGTTTACTTCTATACCCTCAATGCCAACAAGACAGAAAGAAATATGAATAGGTTAACCCCCAAGGACAGCAAGAATGAGAGTGTTGAGGATGGCAGGTAGCAAAAACCAAAATTTTGGAATTCTGAAAGGTGGATGAGTAAATAGTAACGGAATTAAAACCCTGATTTGGAACAAATAACTACAACTCACTGCTGAACAAGTCAGTGGGGGCTGTAGTACTCCATGACAACACAAGAATTGAGGCAATGGGTAACTTTGATGGTAGCAGTGCAGAATAAGACAGAAAAGAGGTGAAAAGGGCAAAGGAACATTAGACATTAGACCTACAGACTTTCCCTGGTCCCACAGAGCTGAGCAAGTGGATATCCTTACTTCAGCAGAAGAGAGAATGTTCTTTCTAGAGAGATTAAATCAGAGAGGAAGAGGATTTGGAGAGTCCAGAAACAGTTAAGAGTGGGGCGAAAAAATTATACTGAAAATAGTGACTAAGTGAAAGGCAGGCAAAGTGGGTGGTGAGATCCCATAGCCGTTGCTATCCTTTGGGCTCTTCTCATGCTGGAAAGTAGTCTGTTTCCCTGATGCCTCCATACGAGATGGGAGAATTCCTCTCTGAAAAACTGGCCCAATAGGTGCTGGCCTTTGGGAGGTGTCCAGTAAACAGCAAGAGGGAAACCCAGCCCCACTTGTGCACACAGACTTTTCAGTAGTTTAATTTTTCTTCACTTTCAAATAGATATAGACATTTAAATATTGCCAAATATTTATAAAATCTTCTAAAATAGAAAAAGTAAAACCAGCAAATAGGAATCCAAGAGAAATGGAGAAGTCTGCTGAAAGCAGAAAAACAATCTCGAATAAAACATAACTTTAATTAATATTTTGACAGAGATAAGAAAATATTAAGCAATCATAAAGTAAGAACAGGTAGCTATAAAATAAGGGAGAAACTTTCAAATAATAAGAAAAAGTGCTCAGAAATTAAAAATTGGGTTTCCTGGTAGAAGGAATGAAAAACACAGTTGAATGATTGGAGGATAACATTGAAGAAATCTCTCACAATAGATAAGAAGACAAATACAGAATGTAGGAGAAAAGAAAAATTAGAAGATCAGTCTAGGACAATGATTCTCTAAATTTCTTTGCAACAGAATCAGCTGGGGGGCTTGTTAACATGCAGATTGCAAGGCCTCACACCTAGAGTTTCTAATTCAGAAGGTCTAGAATTCAACCCAGGAATACACATTTCTAACAAGTTCCTAGATGGATCTGATGCTACTAGTCTGTGGAAAGGACTTTTAGAAATACTGTTCTAGGAGATTCAACATCTAAATCACAGCATTTCTTGATAGACAACCAGAAAGAAGAGAGGAGGAAATGATGATAGAAGTAACCCAATAAGGACATGAATTTCCAGATTCAAAGGACCCAGCTAATCTAGTTCCCAGCACAATGAATGCAAAAAAATTCATCCTAAGGGACATAATGACATTTCAGAACTTTAGGGAAAAATTCATCAGGGATACACATGCCAAGGAAGGAAGGGAGGGAGGGAGGGAGGGAGGGAGGGAGGGAAGGAAGGAAGAAGGGAGAGAGGGAAGGAGGGAACGAAGGGAGGAAGAAGTAGGGAGGGAGGGAGGGAAGGAAAGAAAGAGAGAGAAAGAAAGAAAAAAAGCAAGGAAGGAAGGGAAGGGAAGGGAAGGAAAGAAGGAAGGAAGGAAAGAAGGAAGGAAGGAAGGAAGGAAGGAAGGAAGGAAGGAAGGAAGGAAGGAAGGAAGGAGAGAAAGAAAGAAAGAAATAGAAAGAAAGAAAGGAAGAAAGAAAGAAAGAAAGAAAGAAAGAAAGAAAGAAAGAAAGAAAGAAAGAAAGAAAGAAAGAAAGAAAAGAAAGAAAGAAAGAAAGAAAGAAAGAAAGAAAGAAAGAAAGAAAGAAAGAGAGAAAAGAGAAGAGAAAGAGGGAGGAAGAGAAAGAAAGGAGGGAGGGAAAGAGAGAGAGAAAGAAAGAAGAAAGAAAGAGAAAGAAGATAAAGGAAGACAACGAAAGATGGAAGGAGGGAAGGAAGGAGAAAAGAAAGAAAAAGTAAAGAAAGAAAAGGAAAGGAAAGAGAAAAAAGAAAAGAGAAAAGAAGAGAAGGAAGGGAGCAAATTAACACATTCACATTCTCTGTCTCAGTCCATTTTGGCTGCTACAACAAAATAGCATAAACTGAGTGGCTTACACCAAAATTTGTTTCTAGAGACTGGGAAGTTCAAGATTCAGGTGTGGTTCATAGACAGTACCTTCTCGTTGTGTCCTCATATGGTGGAAATGACAATGCAACTCACTGCGTTTATTTTATAACAGCATGATCCCACTCATGAGGGTCCACCATGATGACCCAGTCACTCCCTAAACACCCTCGTGACTAGGATTTCAAAATATGAATTTTAGGGGAAAACAAACATTCAGACCATACCATTCCCATCCAAAAATAAAATAATCAGAGTAGACTCACACTTCTTAATAGCGTGTTGCTATTTGATAAAACAAAGACAATTAAAGAATATATTTCATGTCTTAGGAGAAACAATTTTCAAAGTAGAATTCTGTGTGCAGCCAAGTTTCAAACAAATGTAAGTTCTTTTTTCCAACATGAAGGTTTCAATAATTTTGCATCCTAAGTAACCTTTTTCAGGAAGCCACTTGAGAATGAGCTTCTATTAAAATGGGAAAGAACCAATAAAGAGGAAGACTCGGAACCCAGGAAAAGTAGATCCTCTTCAGGAAATAATCAAAAGGAAGTTCTCAGATGGTGCTAGAAGGGAACCTTCCAGATGGATGACAGCTGAGTGACAGTTTGCTGAGTTTGGAGTGGACTAGTAGTGGTTCCAGGAGGAATAGTGTACTGCTAAGTGGTCCTAGATGTGTTCACCCTCATTGGGAAAAAGGTTGTAGTTCTGTAGGAACAGTTGGGGTAATAATTACTGATAAACAATTAGGCACATAAAAATATTCACCCTAGTTAAAATAAATACTTGTATAAGAAAGGGTATGTCATCATTCTATGCTATGTGACTCTACAATACAAACACTCATAGTAATGAATATATTATATTCATTATAATAATATATTAGTTGTATATTATATATAAATGCTACATCTATATTGACAGAAAGTAAAAGAAGTATGTTTTGAATAGAGACAGAAAACTACATTCTCATTTTCCATAGTAGAAAGTCATTTAAGAATATTAAAGTGGAAACATCTCAAAATAAGAATATTATTTAGAAATAAGAGAATAATTGATATGAGTTGAGAGTGGTTACTCCTAAAAGCAATAATTTTATCTAAGTAGAGCTGTGTCAGGAGATAGTTCCTTAGTCATTATGGACTGGAGGTTTAATTTGACATTTCCTGTGGACATGTAATACTTTGCTGCTAACAAAAATTCTTAAAAAAAAGAAAGAGAACTTAATCTTGGGCATGAACAAATCAGAGAAAACTGAATTACTTTGAGAGGAAGGAATGGATGGAAGATAGATCTGGATTCCTTCCGGAGATGTTGTGGGCCTAAGAAGATTAAGTCTAGAGAGCTAGTCCAGATAGCTATACCTATGTTCCCTCATCTAAGGAAGGAAACTTTTGCTACACTTTTTTTAAATTCAAGCAAATCTGGGAAAGGGCATATTTTAAATTATGTCCAGAAATGCTCCATGAATCAGTTCAGTGGCTCCAAATATCTTAATGCAAAAATCCTACTGATACCATCATCCTGTTACATGATGCGGCCTTTAATTTAATTGAACCAAGGTCATGAAATGAGTCTATACAGATGCAGTCACCATTTGGGTGCTATACAAATGCCCTCCCTCCAACACTGAAGGCAGGACAGCCTCTCACATGCTGCCCTCCACAATCTCCTCACCAAATTTCTGATTCAAACAAGCAAGGCAGGTCAATAGACAGTTTTATTGGCCCTTTTGGGACATGACTGCAGAATGTTAGAACTTCTCTTTATGGGTCCCTCGGTAGTTGACTGTGTTTGCAAAATTATGAGAAAAGCCATCTAGTAGTTGGACCTTCTTATCCCCTTTCCGATTTTCAGTAGGCTGAAGGCGAAGCCAGGACATTGAGGTTGATGTGTGATCTTGGCATGGCAGGACCTCTCGTTTCTAATACAATCAAAGAGCTGAGGGCTGATGGGTTAGAATATTTGGGTTTGCTCCACGATTAATTTACTCTAACAGGGACACTTCTGGGTAGGACTTGCTACTATAGGAAGAGCTGTGCTATGCTTTGGAAATGCTATTTGTTGATGAAGCACTAATTGTAAAATAGTTACCTTGGAGAACCCAAATGTAATTACATTAAGTTTAATTACATATAATTAATTATATAAAATATTTAAATTGTTATGTTGAATTGTGCTGCACTAGTTGCTGTACATTTTGCTGGTGTGTGGAGCAGATGTGCTTGAAGAGTTTGGAAGTCATCCAGAAGTTAGTAAATTGTAACTGTTTAGATAATCGGAGCCTGATTTATACCATCTATTGAAAAACAATAGCTACATATTTTCAGTGATGCAACATTTTTGAGTATAGGGAGGAAGTAGCTTATGCCTAGGTGATATTTTGGTAATTATAGTTTACTACCAACTTTAAGTTTAATCAACCAAATATAAAGAAGTCAATGCCTAATTTCTCATGTGCATCAATAGCTGTGAACAGTAATTTTTATTTATATTGGGGAGAACAATTTTTTCTCTGCCTATGAAACTGACAATTATTTTAGGATGCCTGAATTATCAAAGGAATCTAGAGTTCAATCATTTGCCTTATTTCTCAGAGGTTCACTTACTCAAATTAATTCACCATCAATTTAAAAATGTTTCTAGACTTCACTTATATCAAATTCTGTAATATGATTGAAAACACAGTGAAGTATCCATATAAGGAAAGTAAGAAATTCAGCCGTGTGCTGTGACTCATGCCTATACTTTGAGAGGATGAGGCAGGCAGATCACCAGGTCAGGAGTTCGAGACCAGTCTGGCCAACATGGTGAAACCCTGTCTCTACTAAAAGAAAAATTACAAAAATTAGCCGGGTGTGGTGGTGTGCACCTGTAATCCCAGCTACTCAGTGGGGCTGAGACAGGCAAATCGCTTGAACCCAGGAGGCGGAGGTTGCAATGAGCCAAGATCTTGCCATTGTACTCCAGCCTAGGCAACAGAGTGAGACTCCGTCACAAAAAAAATAAAATAAAAATAAATAAAAAATTTAAAAAAAGAAAGAAATTCATACAGACTAACAGTAGATTTTTATTTTCTAATATGTGAATATAAAACTTACTATGTACTTAAGGGATCTGATACTAGAAAATGTAATGATTGATCTTAAGTTTTGGTAAACAAATAGCAGTACTGGAATTTCCTCTCTTAAATAATTTGCTTTCACATTTATATCCATTTGGAGTAAAGCAAACCAGAGAACAGTCATTTAAAGAGGAATGCTACAGAGAGAAAAATATTTATGATTCATCTTTCTGCCAATGAAATAAATGGTACCTTTTAAAATTTTAGTTTATTTTTATCTACGCAGATATTATCTACTATTAACAGTACTTTGGCTCAATTCAGATTATTTTGACTAAATTTCTCAAAATTTGGAAAGTGCAGAATCAATTTGTCTAAAGAAAATAACTTGTTAGTATGTCACCAGCCATAAATCATGACATGTCACTTCTACTACCTTTGAAGAAGACCTGTTCTACAGAAGTTCATTTTTAGAATGACCTCTGCTTATAATTTGAAGAAAATACTTTTTTCCCCAGAAAATACTTTTTTCCCCCAGAAATACTCTCAGGTATTTTGACGAAAAATAATTACAATTATATCTCATATAATTGTACATATGTATGTATATGTGTTTGGTGGAATCATGGATCATCTAATAAGAACAAAATTGAATTCTGTAAAAGTTATGTTGAATGCCAGAAGGTACGATCTGTGAGTCAAAATTTGGAGGGCAAAGGGAGGGATTCCATTTACAGTTACAAAGGAGGATATGGAGTGGAGCCAGTATCTGTTGAGACTGAAGATAGGCCCAAATGAAGAGAGGTACTTTGAGCAGGCTTGTGTGCAGGAAAATTTGAGAAAGCTCAGTTCATCACTTCAGCCTAGCAACTTTCCCAGGGCTGAAGGTAACTTTGATAGAATTAGGAGTTGGTTTGCCCCAACCCCCAATTGGTTGTGGATGACATATGCCAGTGACAATGTCATCCTAGCATCCTAAGCATAAATACTGCAGGTGATTCATGAAACAAATATTATTGATATATGTCTTATCTATTTTGATTTGAAACTTGCCTTCCAACCATGACACGAGTTCTATTTTATTTCCTAAATCTTCATTATGAATTCGGCCTGTTGCAAGCCTGTTCCAGGCTCAGACCTTGCAGGCTCAGACCTTACAGGAGACGTTATGGCTTCTTTGTCCTCAAGGAGCAACAGGGGTGTCAAAGCTCGTCTTAGAATCCCACTCCTTTCCTATGACAGTTTCAGGAAATAAGAACAATTTATCCATGACAGCTTTAGAAACACGATCTACTAATTTATGCACTGCTTCTTCTTGAATAATTGGGATCTAGTCACGCTTGGCATAACAGCCCCTGGCTTTGGGAGGGTCCAGGCTTACCAACTGCTTCCCCTGGAGGGGGAAGAGCCAGAGGGTGAGCAGATTGTGCCTTCCCTAAGCAAAGAAAGGAAGAAAGAAAGTAAAAGAAATTAGGGGTGGTAAGGAGGTTAGAAGACAAAGGAGGAAGCATTTGATAGGTCATCTGTCAGTAGGCCTTGATAAAGGCTGGTAAGAGAACAATGGAAAACCACTTCAAAGTGAACAATGCCACACTGAGTATGTGCCAGTTTAAACAAAAAAGAAAGAAGACATGTCAGCTATTAAACACTTTCATTGAGGGGAGTCTTTTTAACCCCTTACTTTTTCCCACTATTTTTCTTTCCTTAACGAGTAGGGGAAAAAAAAAAAAAAAAAAAAAAAAAAAAAAGCAGTGAATCTGTCAAAGCAGGAGGGAAGCATGAGGTTGCCAGCTTTCCGGAAAGTCAGGCAGAGATATTTGCATTAATTGAATATTAATTATCAGGATGGAGGTTGTGTAGACAATGGAAAACAGGTGACGTTTTTAATGGTTCCAGGTAATCTCATGTGTTTGAGAATTTCAGAGAGTGCCCCCACACACTTGTTTTTTATTTTCAACGATATTCAAAATAAAGCAGGATTAAAAACTTAATTTGAAGATTGGGAGAATAAGCTAATGAGATTTTAGATTTTAAAGCTGTAATTCATGGACAGGAGGTACAGAACAAAAAGGGCATTTTCACATCTACTCAGGCTACATTTTTGTGATAACCAGAAAAGACAAAATAGGCAAAAGAAAAATTTAATTAAGTGCTGTTAGTTCACAAGATGATCTCTCATCTTGAAAGCGTCTGATGTGCTAGTCTATGCTATGAATTTAGAGATGAAAGAATATCAAAATGTAATGAGAATATAATACTATGGGAAATTCCATGTGGGTTTAGAACAGTGTGCTACCCAGCCCCCAAAGCTGTCTTTGATGGTACAGCAGAGTAATGGCTTTTTCTTTGTGAACTTCTCAAATAACGGAAGCCTTGGTTAAAACAAATATTTCCAATATCTGATCAATTGGACAGAGGTTCCTACTGAAGTTTGATGTTTCTATAAATGTAGAACAGTTCATCTTTCTACCATTGTTGGTTGGCTTGGTTCAAATGAAATACAGAGCTACAAAAATTATTTTGGTGTTCAACTCTTGTCTCTTCAGTTCGACTTGCATGCCTTGTGGTCATGGTGTAACCACCCAGTGGGTTCACCCTGCCCACTGCCTATCAGACCTGATTTATCAAGACAGGGGAATTGCAATAGAGAAAGAGTAATTCACGCAGAGCTGGCTGTGCTGGAGACCTGAAGTTTTATTATTACTCAAATCAGTCTCCCAGAGCATTTGGGGGATCAGAGTTTTTAAGGACAACTTGGTGGGCAGGGGAAAACCAGTGAGCCAGGAGTGCTGATTGGTTAGGTAGGAGATGAAATCATGAGAAGTTGAAGCTGTCCTCTTGCGTGGAGTCAGTTTCTGGGTGGGGGTCACAAGATTAGATGAGCCAGTTTATCCATCTTAGTGGTGCCAGCAGATCCATCAAGTGCAGAGTCTGCAAAATATCTCAAGCACTGATCTTAGGAGCAGTTTAGGGAGGGTTGGAATCTTGTAGCCTCCAGCTGCATGACCCCTAAACCATAATTTCTAATCTTGTGTCCAATTTGTTAGTTCTACAAAGGCAGTCTAGTCCCCAGTCAAGAAAGAGTTTTGTTTTGGGAAAGGACTGTTATCATCTTTGTTTTAAACTATAAGTTCCTTGCAAAGTTAGTTCAGCCTATGCCCAGGAAGGAACAAGGACAGCTTAAAAGTTAGAACCAAGATGGAATTGGTTAGGTTAGATCTCTTTCACTGTATAAGTCAGAATTTTGCAAAAGTGGTTTCAGTGGTCCATGTCTCATCTATCCTTTGCTGCCCTCCACATTGGCAAATACATGGTGCATATATTGGTTTGTTTATTCATTTATTCAAAGTATCTAGAAACAGTTATTGAGTTCCTACTGTATCAGGCATGCTTCTTGATGCTGGACATTCAGCAGAAAACACCATAAAACCCTACCTCCGAGGGGGTTACTGTTCTAGTCCTGGACAACAGATAAGAAATAGTAACGACATTCAGATATTGCAGGTGAGGAGAACTGCTTTGAAAAAAAAAAAAAAAAGTATGGTAGGGAAAGAGAAAGTAACAAGTGCGTTTTTTAGGTCTGGTGGTCAGAGACTGTTTCTGTGAGGAAATAACAATTAGAGAGGCAACTAAATGAGATATAGGACTGCCTACCCAAATGCCTGTGGAAAGAGGGTTTCCTCAGAGGAAAGAGCCAACACTGAGTCTCTGAGGGAATTGCACTTGGTATGTTCTTCAAACATCAAAGAGTCAGCATTCTTGAGCAAAATGGCCAAGATGACACAACTCCTGTTACCCACCGTTGTCTTTTAAATTTTAGACACTGGTTCAGGGCTGACTTTCAGTAAGGTATATTTTCATATAAAAGGTTGAACTCAGCCCTTCACTCTTACTTTCTAGTATCAATGTTACCTCTTCAAAGTCAAAGTATTCCAGAGCTAGCGAATACAGGAAGGATGTGGATGGAAGACCAGGATGTGACTAGTGTTACCCCTGGAAATGAAGATGAACTTAAGTGACTAAGTCTTAAATGAAATCAGGATATGTCTAAGTAAAATGCTATCGCTTCTATTATGTTCAAATCCTTTAACTGTAAAGTTTAGGTGAGATCACAGTTGAGACAATTATTAAATGTCCATTGTTAGGTCTCTTTCCTATGAAGATTTGTAATATGCAAATAGGACAAGTTTGTCTGTACATAATTCTAAAAGGTGGCCAGGCGCGATGGCTCGTGCCTGTAATCCCAACATTTTGGGAGGTCGAGGCAGGTGGATCACCTGAGGTCAGGAGTTCAAGACCAGCCTGGCCAACATGGCAAAACCCCATCTCTACTAAAAATACAAAAATTAGCCGGGCATGGTGGCGGGTGCCTGTAATTCCAGCTATTCAGGAAACTGAGGCAGGAGAATCATTTGAACCCAGGAGTCGGAGGTTGCAGTGAGCCCAGATCGGGCCACTGCACTCTAGCCTGGGCAAAAGAAGCAAAACTCCATCTCAAAAAGAAAAAAACATTCTAAAAGCTAACAGGCTGTAGATTATTTCCCTCTCTGTAAGCATTATGCTAAAGAGCAACTATTATATTTTGACTCTCTATGTAAAATATTGTTGTTATCACTGAGAAATATTTTGTGTTTTCTTCCAAATCTTCCCCAGCAGGGTCTTTGACATCAGAGATTTTCCCCCTCACATTGTCATTAGAAGCAGCTATTACAAGTCATAACAGAGCTTATATTTATCATTAACTTAGTGACCCCTGCTGGGGAGGCTTAACATAATCATCCTTAAATTCAAAGTTGGGGTTTCAACAAAATAGGCGCTTGGACCTCAAACATGAGTTCTTCATAACCTAAGACAATGGATTTTGTGTTACTCACCAGTCCCACCGCTGGAGGCTTCAAGGGACTCACGGTCACCAATTGAGACAGAATAACCCTTGTCACGTGACTGATTCTAAAAGTGACACATTTGGCATTAGCACACTTCTCCTGGTTGTCTGCCTGTGCTCCCTCACCTCGCTGGCTCTTTTTAATGTTATCTGTTATCTGCCAAGTGACACCTTCTGATCTCTTTCAAATATGCCTTAAAAATTATCAAAAGGCTCAGATGATGTCGTTTTCTATCAAAATCTTTTTTCCCCATCACAATTGCTCAGTATCATATGCCAACCTTTTTTCTCTTTTTTCTTTCCCCTTTTTTTTTTTTTTTTTTTTGAGATAAAGTCTCACTCTGTCACCCACCCAGGCCGGAGCACAGTAGTGTGATCTTGGCTGACTGCAACCTCCGCCTCCCATGTTCAAACCATTCTCGTGCCTCAGCCACCCAAGTAGCTGGGAACACAGGTGTGTGTCACCACACCTGGATAATTTTTGTATTTTTAGTAGAGAGAAGGTCTCACCATGTTGGCCAGGCTGGTCTCGAACTCCTGATCTCAAGTGATCTGCCTACCTCAGTCTCTCAAAGTGCCAGGATTACAGGCATGAGTCAGCACGCCTGGCCTCATATGCCAAACTTTTTCCCATTACATTTGCAGAACAAAACTCTTGAAAAGGAAGTAAATACCCCATAAAGCAGAGACCTTATATTATTATTTTCATGAATAATTAAAAAGCCAGATACACTTCTGTTGAAGTGTAAACTTTTATCATGTAGACCCTTGCAAATTGTTAGATTCTCCCCATCTCCATCCCAGACCACTTTGGCATAACAAATCAGTTTAGGTAAACCAATATTAGTGTCCACTGCCTAATATTAACCTCTATGTACAAAAACAAAAACAGAACAACAATACTTCAGTTTTGTTTATGCCTCAGAATAACAAATGTTAGTATACAACGTGGGTATTAGAAGGTCTGTGATTTGTTAGAATTGTTCTAAGCCTATTTAATAATACAATTTTTAAATGAATATTTGTTTTAAAGAGTTCTATTAAAAGTAATATATGTGTATATACTTTATAATTAGTTTAAGGCTATTCACTATAATATGCCAAGAGATAAACCTAAATTATCTAGAATCCAACTATCTGAATCTTTCCACTAATTCTACAGTAAGAGATTTTCTCAGTGTATTCAGTTTTTATGGAAATAGTTAGAGAGAAATTGAACAAGATGATATAAGCACAAAACAGTTTATTTTCTCCCCTTTCTTTTCTTACTTTCTCATTCCTTCCCCCTTCCTTTCTTTCTTCCTTCTCACCCTCTCTTCCTTCCAAATATCCCTCCCTCCCTTTCTTCTTCCTAATTCCCCCTTCCTCCCTCCCTCCCTCCCTCCTTCCCTCCTTTCCTCTTTCTTCTCTTTCCTGCTTCCCTCTTGCCACCTTCCCCTCTTCCCTCCTTCCTTCCTCCCTTGCAAAGAAAGGAGCTTCCTTCTTTCCTTTCCCTCTTTACCTTTTCTCTCTAGCTTTGATGAAGACTTCAGATTGAATGGAATTCTACTTGGCTGGGCACCAAGGCTCATACCTATAATCCCAACACTTTGGGAGGCAAAGGCAAGAAGATCACTTTAAGCCAAGAGTGTAAGACCAGCCTGGGCACCATAGCAAGACCCCATCTCTAAAAAAAATTAAATTAGCTGAATATGGTGATGGTCACCTTAGTCCCAGCTACTTGGGAGGTTGAAGTTGGAAGATTGCTTGAGCCCAGGAGTTTGAGGCTACAGTGAGCCATGATTGCTCCACTGCACACTCAACCTGGAGACAAAGCGAGACCCTGTCTCTTAAAAAAATAATAATAATAATTTGACTTAATTTAGTGTATTTTGTGTCTAGAGACATAATAAACTCTTGTTGTTTAAGAAAGAAATTCTATGGGTTTGAAGAAGGTAGAGACACTCGTTATATGATAAAAGTTCCTCCAATTTTTAAATTAAACTCCTGACTTTATATTTAGATTTCACCAGTCTTTTCATTAATGTCCACTTTCTGCTTCAAAATTGAATCCAGAATGTCACATTGCATTTAGTTGTCATGTCCCTTAGTCTCCTTTGGTTAGTAATACTTTGTCCCTCTTTTCTTTTTTTTCATGACCGTTTGAGGAATACTGGTCAGGGACTTTGGAGAATGTCCCGTAATTTGAGATTGTCTGATGTTTGTCTCATGTTTAGACTGAGGTTGTGTTTTTCGAGAGAGAATACCACAGAGAAGTGTCTTTCTTGTAACCTCATAACAGGAAATACATGATAGTCCCATTGTTTGTCACTAGTTTACTTGGATAAGACAGTGTTTGTCAAGTTTCTTCACCGAAAGATTTTCCCTCCTCTTTTCTTGGAAATGTGTCTCTAGGTTTAGCTTACCCTCAAAGAGGGGAGTAAATAAGATCCTTTTTGAAACATGGACCCTGATGGTGTGAAGAAGAAAGGATAGATAAAAGCCGTTGCCAGGTTTAAATCACATTGCTAATATTCTTTCACTGAAGACTCAAGTCACAGAAGAGAGAATATTGTCCTCTTGAAAGTAAATAGACCATGATGGGGTAAACTCTTCTACCTTAGGGTTACTCATTTGTAATATTCATAGTTGGTGCCTCCACTAGGTGCTTAGAAGTAGTGAGTTCTGGACTACATGGCTAAGGACTGAGCTTGACTGCAATAACAATGGGTAGGCCAGCTGGGCATATCTCACCTGTGGTCTTTTATACTCAAAGAGGCTAGACTGGGCTTTTCACATGGCTACCACAGCTGTCTCCAGCGTGCAAGTCTTGCTTGTTTCACACTTAGTGATATATTATACCATTGACCACAGCAAGTCATGAATAAGTCCAGATTCAATGCAGGAGGCATTGTATTAATCAGGGTTCTCCAAGGAAAGAGAAACTTATAGTGAAGATATTTATTGTAAGGTTATTCGCTTGCACAATTGGCTTGAGAAGTTCCACAATTTTCCATTGGCAGGCTGGAGACTAGGAAAGCTGATGGTATAGATTCCAGTCCAGGTCTGAAGGCCTGAGAACCAAGAATGCTAAGGAGAACAATGATGTTCCAGCTCAAGCAGGCAGGCAGAAAGAAAATTGAACCTTCTCTTTCCATTTGCTTCTATTGAAGCCCACAACAGATTGGATGGTGTCTACC
This sequence comes from Chlorocebus sabaeus, assembly GCF_047675955.1. Lineage (NCBI taxonomy): Eukaryota > Metazoa > Chordata > Mammalia > Primates > Cercopithecidae > Chlorocebus > Chlorocebus sabaeus. The sequence continues at coordinate 30,229,217 of NC_132921.1, read as the reverse complement.
CATTTTTGGGAGGGCCATCTGCTTTACTTAGTCCACCAAGTCCATTGTTAATCTCTTCCAGAAACACCTTCACAGACACATGCAGAAATAATACTCAATTAGATATCTGAAAATCTCATGGCCCAGACAAGTTGACACAAAATTTACCATCATGAGCACAACATAGGTAGTGAATACCAAAAGATGTGATTCCCTAAGAAGCCTTCATGTAACAATCTATACATTGGCACAGCGAATAACTGGTTACATTGGGAGTAGAACCCAAATAAATCTTACTTTAGTTCCGTCTTCACTGTAGCGTGTTGAAGCAAAGTGTAAACCAAAAATAAAATTCTAAGGCTCCCCGGCCATCTGAATGGACTTTCTCCTCAGCCAGGCTCTTTTAAAATTTAACCTGAAAGACTGGTTCAGGTCAGGAAAGTGGGAGTCAGACATGCCTCATTTTACCTCTCTGGCATTAACATCAACACAGACTTTTCAGTCTGATAGGAAACATTTTACAGCCTATTCTCTCCAAAGCCTGCTACCTGGAGGCTTCTTCTGCATGGTAAAACTTTGGTCTCCACAAGCTCTTATCACAACCCAGACATTCCTTTCTTGATCCCAGATCTTTGTTTGTTTGTCTGTTTGTTTGTTTTGAGATGGAGTCTCCCTGTGTCTCTCAGGCTGGAGTGCGGTGGTGCGATCTCTGCTCACTGCAACTTCCGCCTCCTGGGTTCAAGCGATTCTCCTGCCTCAGCCTCCCTAGTAGCAGGGATTACAAGTGAGCACCACCACACCTAGCTACTTTTTGTATTTTTAGTAGTGACTAAAATTTCACCATGTTGGCCAGGCTTGAACTCCTGATCTCAAGTGATCCACCCACCTCGGCCTCCCAAAATGCTGGGATTATAAGTGTGAGTCACCGTGCCCGGCCTGATCCCAGGTCTTTGGATAAGCTCAACCAATTGTCAACTAGAAAATTTTAAAATCTACTCTTTAAGCTGGAAGTCCCCCACACCAATTTGAAGTTGTTCCACCTTCCTGGACCAAATCAACGTATTTCCTGAATATATTTGATTGAAGTCTCATGCCTCCCTAAAATGTATAAAACCAAGCTGCACCCTGACTACCTTGGGTACATATTCTCAGGACCTTCTGAGGACTGTATCATGGTCCATATTCCCTCATATTTGGCTCAGGATAAATCTCTTCAAATATTTGACCGAGTTTGACTCTTCTGTCATCAAATGAAGATACTTTGTTTTTGTACTGTGTTTTCTGAAGCAGGAGATCCTACTTTGGCATCACATACTTAGGACTTGCAAATTTTAGAAAGATTTTCGACAACAAGGGTTGACATAGAAAAAGATTTCTGTTTAGACTTTTACACAATTAGCAAATTCTGTGAACCATGTTCTTTCTTGAGCATTTTACTGTTTTAACACATTGAATAAGTAAAAGAGGACTGGAATAGGATTCATTGGCCTGCCTCCCATTTCCAGCTCTTTGACTATGTGGATAGATAATCTTCAGCAAATGATTGATCTTTTCTTGGTGTTAATTATTTGTAAAATGAGAATAGTCAATAGTTTTTTGTGATTATTCAACTCTAGGAAGTCCTGCAATATATTCTATTCTTAATTCACACCTTTTCCTTCATCAACTCTTGCTGTTCAGCAAAACAAGCTAGATATTTAAGTCTAACTAGTTTCAACTATGGAACAGGAAACAGAGGAAGACTCCATAGAGGCAGAAATGGATTCAAATTCCAGTTCTCTCATCTAAGAACCTTGGAGCCTCAGGTTTAACCATTCTGAATATATTTATTTGTTTGTAAGTGGTAATAGTGGTAGGTAGTACCTCATAGGGTTTTGAAAGAATTAACTTGAATTGGATAAAGTACTCGGGAAGGCATGCATCATTATAGTAAGTTCCTAATAATGGTGTCTACCACTATTTTTAGGATAAGTACTATTGACAGTTATAACAAATCAGACAGATTAATGCTTTATATCATAATTTGTTAAATTGTATCCTCACATGTAAATGATATACAGGACTTGTACCCAAAATGTCTGACTTATATCTCAGAAATTTTTACAAACAAGTCCTAGCTCCTAAGATATGAGGTTATTTTACTTTTCAAGTGATTAAATTGAGGCCACGACTTGAGGAACATGATATATAATTATTTCCTTAACTTAGACACCTGTCTTCCTATGAGAGGTCATAGTTCCCAGTGAGTGCACAAGAAAAGGGTCAAGTTGGAACCAGACATCACCCTGTTCCAAGTGCAATGTGAGATCAGCAGGAGCTTGATTATTGATTTTTGTTTCCTTCTGCTCTTGGGTTTGCTTTCTTTTAGGAGTCAGTGGACCTTAATTCACATGGCTTAGGAGGTAAAGCCAGCTCTTCTTTACTTACCCAATGATCTTTTCCTAGAGGTCGTGTTCCTTTTGTCTTGAATTGAAGTCACTTGGGGGTTATAAATTTTATCTTTTTAACTAGATAGCAAATGTCTTAAGGGTAGAGCAGCATTTTTGATATCTTTGTTTTATTCCCCCTAAACTACTTCCAGTAGAAACTTGAACATAATAAATCCTCTAATAGTTTTTTAATGTAGCTCAAAGAGCTCTGAGAAATAGTGAAATTCAACAGCAAATAAATTAAGCTAGCATTTTGTAATAGATGTGACATAATGCATTTAAATTATGAAATGGGCCTTTATTCTTATCTCTCAATGCCAAGGTTTTAAATTTCTATCTTTGAATGAATACTTTAATCATAAATATTGTCCATTCTTTCATCCAGGTGGTATCATCAGAACTAATCCAGAGTGAATTCACTAATGTTAAAACTAACTTCACTCCATAATTATGAGAAAGTAAGTGTGCATACTTTATAAAAAAAAAAAAAAGAAGAAGAAGTGGTTAAATATTAAAATGCCAGTTCTCGAGCCTGTTGTGAGGCTTAAAAAACTTGAAAAAAAATTTCAGGGTCCACATAGCAGTGAAAATGACTATAGCAGATTCTATGTTTCATTGTTCTGCCATCCCTGGTTCTGTGATGCTTCCTTTTTTATATGTATTTTTTATTATTATTGTTTCTATTGTTATTATTTTGGTTCAACCCATAAATACATTCATCCTGCTCAATTTTCACAAACGGAACTCATCTCTTACTGGTAAAGAAGGAAGAAATGCCTTTCTTTGGAGATGAAACTATTGGCAACTTCTCCTAAGACTTGAGGGCAGAATGAAATATCTATGACAGATTTTTTTTCCCCCTGTTTCTTGCATTTGCTTTCTGACAAAAAAGAGAAGAAAAAAAAAATTTCTTTCTGAAGAAACTGCCACGCTCTGTTGTTTTTGATTTTCCACACGGAAGCATTCCATTTAGACACAGGAGGGTCTAAAAAGGCTGGCTTCTTGTTGAGCAAGTATATTAATACTTTTTCTTCTACAACTTGTAGCCTGATCAACAGCAATTATTTCAGAAGCCATAATACGCCACCATTCTGGAAAACAAATAAATCAAATGCTTTTTAAAGTCAAGGGTAAGGCTAAATACAGAACAAACAAAAGGAAGTACTTACGGCATGTATTCCCTTCCAGTGGAAGTGTGTATAAACTACAAAGATGGGCATAGAAGGGTAACAATAATGGAGACACCATGTCAAGCCTTGAATGGACTGTATTCTTGACTATACTGATTAGCATTTGCCCTTTAGACTGACATCAAAAACTCTGCCTTCCCTCTCAGAGCCCTCAAACTGCCCCAGGCTGCTAGAATCTGTGTGACAGCATGGCAAGATTAACGTTAAGAAACACACAAAAGGCAGAAAACAAATAGTGCTGTTGCCGTCTTATTGGTTGGCATACTCCTGGGATGATCTATAATCATTTCTTCAGCTTAGAAATCAGCCTCATAGCCTTTGGAGTAGTATGAAAGCTCCCGAGCCCTGTGGGTTTTGTCCCTTCTATTGTTTATACGAGTTCATTCATTTTGCCATTAATTTTAATAAGGATATAAGATTTGCTTTCTTTGTTGTTGCCTTTAAATTTTGAAGAAAATAAAGCAGAACAATGAAAAGAGAACTCTAGCTCGTAAGATTTATTTGCAGGTCAGCTGTGTTAAAATTCTTTCCGCTCGACATATAAGAAGCTTAAAAAAATAAATTACTGTCCTTTTTAAAAAATGCTCTAAAGCATTAGTGTAAAAAGGATGTTAGGAGAGAATCATTATCATCTCTGTGTGTTTACAAAGAACACGCATAAATATATGCACACACAGTTAGAAAAGTAGTTCTTTAAGAATTCCATGCCACGAAAGATTTAATTAACCTTTTCACTAGGAAACCAGTTCTGAGCACTGCCTTCATTATCTCCTCTTTCTGTTTCCACCCTAAGAATCTCACACTCTATTCCTTTCCTCTGCTTTTCTCGCCCCATCCTTTTTGCCCATTCTTTCCTCGGTGACTCTATTGTTAAATTTACCAGCTGGTGATAGATTCACATACTCCTCTTCATTTCCGATAGTAACCTCCTCACTTCCACACTTCAACTTTTGCTGTTACCTGCTTGATTGCATTCTCTTTACCTTCAAAAATTTTAATTGAAAAAAGCTATATTGACCTATGAGTGTAAGTAACGTCAGTTGAAACGATTAGTAGTCTACAAGCTTTGAAATATTATTTTTCCAGAGGGTATAGCAATTTCTCTTATATGAATGTTATTTATGGTAATAAAAGCAAAGGAAATTCACTATTAAAAAACATTTAGTAAGTGGTGATATGAAGGAATGCATATTATAATTATCATTATTTTACTATTATTATTTTTAAAATTTCAGATGTTAAAAGAGACTTAGGAACACAGGAAGTATGCTCCCCTGCAAGCACTGGGGAGGCCATTGAAATCACATGCAGATCAGCTTTACATTTTTTGATAGTGTGTTCATTCTAAAACTAACTTTCAGAAGTTACTTTGTTGTTGATGATGGCGACTTATAGCTGTTTTCCCCATTTCATTTTCTCCTATCTATTGTTAACAGAAAATAAGCGTGTATATTCATATAGCCCCCATCTTTGTAGTGCCTGGACATGCTGGTTGCTAGGTAGCAGAACACTATGAGGTAAGCAGGCCCATACTGTATATCTCTGATTGAGCAGACATGCAGAACCCTCCACAGGAGAAAAGTCCTCTGAATTTCCTTGCATTTTTGCTGAACCAAACAGAATTATTATTGCATGACAAAGTACCACTTAGCCTTATGGAATTTCCTGGCAGTTTCAGTTTAATCATTGCTGTAAAGAATCTATAAGTCTTTCTTGGTTATTACCACAAAATTGGGTAGCAGGTTTACTTCTCTAAATCAAAACTTTGTTCTCCAGGATCCTGTTCCCTTTTAATCTTTGTGGGTTATTAAAATTTATCACAGCAGTTACCTAAACTGAGGTGTTAGTATCTGATGTCCTATATTCTAATAGACTTTTAAAAAATCATATATATTGTATAAACAATGCTGTATCTAGAATAAAAAGTGAAATAATCAGATAAAATTGTATGGCATTTCACCATTGGGAAAAAAAAAATGAAAAACTACTCTTCAAATATCTTGACTTTTAATTAAAATACATGTATTATGTGGAAGTATTAGGCATCACGTCAGGCTTAGAGGGAGGTGTAGATTCATTCATAAAACATTTCCTGGGTGTCCACTGTGTTCTTGGGACTGAGCAGTGATGTTACAGAAAGCAAGGCAGCATCCTGGCCTTACCTATGAGGAAAAAGTTATAAATAGACAATTACATTATGCCAAACTTTTAAGCAGAGCATAGTGAGAGTGTTTGGGGGCACAGAGGAGGAAGCAACCAACTAGACCTGGGGGAATTAAGAGACTTTTAGATACTATGTCTTGAATTTCCCAGGACTTCAACTTTCCAGGAGAATAAGGTTAGTGATCTTTGCTGGCTCTCCCAGCTAATCCTCCTTATCCATCATGCACTGTTCTTCAGGGAAGTCTTCCTGGATGTCTTATCCCAAATGAAATTCCTTTGTCCTATGTTCTCTCGGTTCCTTGCTCCCTTCCATCAGAGGTCTTATCTCAGTGTTTAATTATATATTAAACAATGTTATTTAATACCTGAATTGAGATTAGTCTCTTCTCTACCATTATACTCAGTTCCATCAAGGAAGGAAGGTAGCAGGTGTTACTCACATTATCCCCATGGAACAACACAGTGAATTGCACACAGGGCAAACCCAGTAAATGTTGAACGAATGAGTGAATAGACTTGCAAATCATGTCATTTAGGTGGCTGCCTTCCCTGCCTTCATGATAGGGTGGCAAAGTTTATATTCCTTGTCTTAGATATTGTTAAAAGAGAAAATCTTTTCTTACAGTGCCCTTCTCCATCTAAATTTACCATATATATTATATAGCTGTTGCCTTTTGCCTAAGATAGATAACATGATACAGAACACTTTTAGATGAATGCTTTGGTTGGTTATAAGGCAGAAGAAAAATACTGGTTAGGTTTTACATAGGCCCAACTATAATGCCTGAAAACTATAGTGCCTGAAATCCACTCAGAAACTGTTAGTGAATTACTATTGGTGGTGGGGTTGGCATTTATTAAGTGCTTACTCTGTATCAGACTTTATGTTATCCCTTCAACTTATACTATCACATTTTAATTGTACCACAACAACATGACTTTGATATGCTATTAGTCCCATTTCACAGAGAAGAATGCAGAAGTCTAGACAAGTCAAATGGTATTTTCTGAGCTCTCAGTTAGTGGGCGGCAGAACTGGATATCTATTCCAGGTTAGTCTCACCCCCAAAGCCATTTTTTTTCTCACTGTACACACTCCCCTATCCATCGTCCATTACTCTCTGAATCCTTAGGACACATTTATCTACATATCAACTATTTTTGGAGTCCAAATTTGCCAGTTAATTTCCACGTTATCAGGGAGATGATGTGTCACCTGCAAACACACACCAAAAAATTTAAGAATACTCATTTATTTGATTGATAAGAGTGAAATTTCTTATTCTAAATAGGGATAACATTAGGCAAAATTATTCAAAAGTAGTGGAAATATTGTTTTTATGGATTACTTGGTTGGTTTGGGGAGAAATTATCCTTTGTTTACTCTGAAGCAGGGAGCATTTCTGATTAGTTCCCTTTGTCAATATATATTAAATATCGAGGAGCTGCTGCTAATTCTGACTCTGTTTTGGAACTGCCACAGATGGACCCACTGGTAGGAGAGGGTTTTACTAGTGGTTCACTAATAGAGAATATAGTACTGGATTGAATTAGAATTAAGTCTTCCTTTCAGTCTGCTTGTTTACTAACGTGAGTGCAGACAACGTGAGGAGACCCTCTGTGCCATTCATAACATAAAGCAGGGAGAAATGCCACTTTTGTGTAGCTTCCAACATGAAGATTGACTTTTACAGTTTCTAAATAGAGTTCTTCCCTTCTAAAAAGGTGCTACAATTATAATAACTTAAAATATTACAAGCCCAATTTTATCTCACCTAAATCTAGAGGGTTAATAAATGTTTCCAATGAGGTTTATTCTATAAGCTTTGAGAATCTGGTCACATAATTAGCACTAAAAGCATTTAGCTTTGTGAAAGCCACACCAAACTTGCCATTATTAACTACATAAATAGAAAGGGCAATTTGCTAATGGGGCTCCATTTATGGAAGTTTATGGATTGCCTAACTTTGCCCAATTTACTCAGGCACTTCCAAATATGAACCAGTCAATGTAAAACACTGAATGGATTTTAATTCAATAGAAAAACACATTACCTAGTTGGATGTAAAGAAATAAGAACCTTACATCACAGTGCATTTACTCTACAGATCAGGTGCTAGTGATACAAAGTGGGCAGAGCAACAACGAGAAAAATATCCTGCTGGGATAAAACATGCACTCCGGTGGGAGAAACAAGCATTAATTAGAAAAGGATTTGGAGGCAAATGCATTCCAGACTTAGGGACAATGGGATGGAAGGAAGCCTGTCACATTCCAGGGATGTGAAGAAGAATAGTGGGCCTGGAGAACCAAGAGCCACTAAATGCTTGTGAGATGAGGCTGGAGAGGCAGGCAGGAACTAGATCATGCAGAGCATTACAGGGGAGTCATACATTCTTTTTATCAGTAAACACCAAGCATCTGCTATGAGGTGTTATTCTGGGATAAACAAGTGAACAAAGCCAGTGATGTCCTAGGAAGGCAGATAATTACCACAAAACAGACAAATATAAAATATGTCAGGTAGTGATAAATGTCATGAAGAAAACAAAACAGACAGAGTGAGGTGGATAATGACTGGGGGAAGGGTTACTAGTTTATAAAGGTAGTTGGTAGGATAAGGTGACGTGTACATCAAAATCTAAGGAAAGTGGGCCGGGTTTAAGGTTTTAGCCTTTCTTCCTAAGAGCAAGTGCTAAGTCATTGAAGAATTTTAAGTGTTGAGGTGACATGATCAGAATACCATCTGACTAGATCATTCAGGCTATAGGATACGAAAGAGATGAGACTAAGAAAGAGTAGAAACAGGAGACTAGTGAGGGAATTACTGCAGTTTTCTGGAAGGAGATGTGGTGGCTCAGACCACATAGGATACGTGGCTGAATGTGAATAGATTTCATCACTGAAACTGGTTCTTATTTCCATGTGGTTCTAAGTGCTGTTTTTGAAAGAAATCTCTAAACTAGGACTAATGAGGAATGATTGCAAGTCTTTATCTGTTTCATCTCAAGCCACTTTTCTGCTTCATGCCTTCTCTATGAAAGTAGGTAATGGTTCTAGGGTTTTCTACTTCTTAAGGCTTTTGAAAAAACAGGTATGTAAGAAAGACTTGAAATATGTAAAACTGCTACATCATATAAGGAGTGAGCAGTTGGCATTCTATAATAGAGAGGTTGAACACCACTAATCCTCTTTACCAGACTAGAGGACGTGCAGCTCTTTATTCTTCTAAATTTGTAGAGCAAACACAGGGACAATACGAAGGAACCCACAATTCAAATTATTTATTTTTCACTTTGGATATTATGTGAACATGATTTAATATTAATTGACATATTGATTGAACTCAACTGACAAAAAGTCTATATTTTAACAATATCTAAACCATGGCCTATTACCAAATGCTAAGTTTGGGTACAGAACTAGGTGTCCAGATCCATTCCCAGGTCTCAGGTTCTGAATCTCTTCATGACCCCAACAAGAGCTCCCTTTTGAGACTCTCAGAGAAGCTTCACTGACAGAAAGGGGAGGAAAGTGAATCTCCAGACTCCTTCCAATTCAGAATCCCAGTACCATCCTTTGCATAACCCATAGTTTGGAACATCTCCCAATGCTCAGTCAAGAACTTAAAAAAGTCTTATGTCTCATGCACATGTATAGTGGGTAAAAACTATGTATGTACTGTTGGTAAAACTACACAGCCCCAGGCAAAGAAACAACCAATGGAATCCTTGTGTGCACATCATATGGATGCATTTGAATAAAGTTGAACCATTATCTTAGGAACCTCTAGTTTCCAAGTCGATATGAAACATAAATAATCCTCATCTGTACCATATTATTTTGCTTCTAACAGGAGTTATACCATCCATGTGTTGATTTCAATGACGCTTAAAAACAATGAACAAAAACAGTTCATTTTTCTTTGTTTTGTCCATAGGTGTTCTTCCAACTACATCTGCCCACTTATTAAAATATACATTTTGGACATGTTGGTTTATTCACTTTGTGGTGAGGTTATATTCCGTGGATATCTGACCTTTGTTAATCATTGTATGGCCAAATGAAATCAAACACATGCATTGAAGCAGTGAATAAGATGTGGGGTTATCGAGTTTGATGGAATCACAACCAGCAATTTTAAAATGTGACTGAATTCTTCACACAATTAAAATATTTCATTATGCTACTTCAAAGCTAATTTCTTTCTTGTTTTTTTTTTTTTTTTTCTGAATAGTTGCTTCCATTAATCTCACTCTAGGTAATGATGGTAATGATACAATTATATGTAATCATTGCCTGAATTCAATATGCAACACATCAGTCCCTTTGTGTGGTGATTGTACACTCTCTGCAATCCTGAGATTTGGAAAGTTTCCATCACATTATGCCAAGATCAGATTCAAAAGTCTCTGACATTTTGCATAACATCAGTCAATCGGGTGTTCCAACTGTCCCTTTTAGTGACTGGGCAAACTCGTCTATCTGTCTGGTGCCTGCGGAAGCTAGGGATGAAGGCATGAAGCAAGATAAGTCGGACTGGCCATTTACATAATTTCCAAAACACTTAAAATATTCAGAAAAAAAATTAAGAGTAAGATCTTTGTAAAAGGCCTTCAAGTGTACAGGTGGCTAATCTGCTTAAACTACTAATGACACAAATCATAATCTAAGTGAACTTATGTTTTATGCAAAGTTAATATTTATTTTTAAAGTTTAAATCTATTTTTCTAATATTTATAGCTAATCTTACTAGTGGTTATCATTCAGGATGAATTTGTTCCTCAAAATCCTGATAGGTAGATGTGTGCTTCCAATTCCTATTTTTTTTAACACTATACAGATGCAATTTTGATTGTTATGTCCCAAAGACAGATTTTGTTCCACACACTTGCTTATTCAAATTAGTTCAATTAAGGAATAATACTATCCATATGTTCCAACACAATATAACTGAACATGTTCATATCTTCTAAGAATTAAATAATAAACTATGCAGGTAGCATTAAGATACTAGCTTATCTACTATCTTATGCTTAAATTTTTTCCTTGCCTTTCCCTTTTTGTTTCCTTCTCAGAATAAATAGGAGGGCTTTCTTGGTCTCTGGTAAATATTTAAAATTCATGATTTTACCCTGGCCTGTTAAGTTGATTTATTGATCATTTCCTTTAAAGGACAATGTCAACACAAGAGTAAGACATGGGTTGCAGTGGGTGGAATGACAGTCATATCGAACCCTGCTATGGTTTGGATATGGTTTGTCCCCATCAAAACTCATGTTGAAATTTTGATTCCCAGTTATGACAATGTTGGGAGGTGGGGCCTAGTGGGAGGTGTTTAGGGGTGGTACCTCATGAAATGAGTAATGCCCTCTCTCAGGGGTGAGTACCTTCTCATTGCGGCAGAAATGGATGAGTTCTTGAGACAGCAGGATGTTAAAAAGAGTCTGACTTTGTCAGTTTCTCTGACTTGCTTCCTCTCTGGCCATGGGAAGTAGATAATAGTGTTTGTTTTCTCTACTCTCCCACCTCCCTCTCTTCCTTCCTCTGTTCTCCATTTCTTAAATATATACTGTTCAAATAATATTATATTTTCAAGTCATGATCTGGTAAGGTGGAAGGGGTTCAAGGTAAATTAGAAAAGCTCCCTGTATTCACATTTGCAGAGACCCTTCTACTCCTGGCAAGAGATAAGATGTGTACTTGGTCACTACTAAAAAGTAGAAAGCAATGTATTATATTAGAAAAATGCTTATATGGGAGTAAACAAAATCCAAACCTTCTCCTCACGGTCTAACTGGAAGTTCCTGTATTAACATCAATGTTCAAGAAAATTCTGCCTCAATATAAAGGAATATAGGCCAGTCCACTGTGACCTACACTCAGAGTGTCTTTGATGTCCACACTGCCAATGTTATTCAACTGAGTTATTCCTCAAATCTTAGGAATTTTACTTCTGAGGCTTCCTCTGGCACTCTTTCACTTCCTTCAGAATATGATGACAGTGCATGCTAATCTCCTTATTTCCATCCTTCTTGATGGTCAGGCTACACTTAATACTCCTGTTAGGTTGTTCAGCCAACTGGCCACATATCATTGTGGCTACTTGGGCTGACATATAATAGGGAATTTTCACATAGCTCACCAGAATCTCTTTTAGGCCAGCCTACCTCTGTTCCAACAGAACTCTACATGACTGACTAAGCAGTATAGCACATCAAGTCTGAGCTTTGAAAGGATTTTCCTATTTGGGGGGCACTGCTCAATTTCCCTTGGTTTACCAAAGAAACAAAGTACCTGGCAGTGTTTGATTAGTCCACCTGTGGTTTTTGGAATTGAGGTAATGGTACCCCTACATTGTCAGCCCACACTTCCAAAAACAGTGTCCAAAACCCAAAAACACCTAACTAAGATCCCATCACATCCATAAGATTCAGAGCCCCATTAGATCCACAAATTATTATGGACAATTTCTATTTCTTATGAACTGTGCAAAAGTTTCTTGAGGAGCACAAATCAATTGAGCATGATCCATGAGCTCCTTTGCATATCACCCTAAGAATGCCGTGAGCTTACGTGGGGTGGATTTAAGAGGGTTGGAGATAAATCAACTAGTATCCAGGGCTGAGGTCTTAACACTAATCCTCCTCACTGAGAGTTTGCCATGATGATATTTTCACCAATCCCTCAGTCCTTCTCTACAATTTCCCTTTGACCCCTTGAAAGCATGGGCTGATCTGTATAATCTGACTCTATGTCATTCTTGTCACACCAGAACATAGATCATCTTTCCCCACTCTCTCATATTCTTCCAAGATCCTTTTTCATGGTAGTTCTACTCCTTAGGTTGACCATCATCTTCTTTCACTCTTCCTAACCCATAGAGTGTAATTAATCTAGTCACTTACTGGGACTCACATCTCCTGACTCTCACCCATAACCTTTACTCTTTAAATGAATATACTGCTCAAACCTATTCCAAAAATTGAGTGTAACTAAGACTTCAATTTAGTCTGATTTGCCTAAACAATATGGACACATCTTGAATTACTCTTTCGGAACAGTAGCTAAATATTTTTTAAAGGTTAGGCTAGTCATTAGCTAAGTACACACACACACACACACACACACACACACACACACATTTTTTTTTTCTTTTTTTTTTTTTGAGACTAAGTCTTGCTCTTGCCCCCCCAGGCTGGAGTGCGATGGCACAATCTCAGTTAACTGCAACCTCCGTCTCCCAGGGTTCAAGGAATTCTCCTGCCTCTGCCTCCAGAGTAGCTGGGATTACAGACACCTGCCACCACACCCAGCTAATTTTTGTGTTTTTAGTAAAGACGAGGTTTCACCATGTTGGCCAGGTTGGTCTCAAACTCCTGACCTCAGGTGATCCACCCGCCTTGGCCTCCCAAAGTGCTCCCAAAGTGCAGCTAACTATTTTTAAAGTGTGTAGATATTTTTGCAAATAAATGCAGTTAACGCATATACATACAATTTAAAAATGTATACTCAGACTATTTCTCAATATTATGGTCTGTTAGCAAGCAGAATTGTTTTAAAAATCAATTTTTAAAACTCAAAGCCAAATATTGTTACCAAGGTGTTCCATGGGAATTGGCAGTGGTACCTAGAATTTTAATGCCTTTACAAACCAAAAGTGTATAGTTATTGTGGATGGAACGTGTGACGATTCAAGGGAAGCCTGACAGACCATACTAACAATGGATTATTGCACTCAAAGAAAGATGGGAAACAAAAGAATCCAGAGAGCAGTGCTTTTATTTTCGTGACCCTTCAGTTGTCTTTGACTGTTCTTTCTTTTGGCTTTTCTGCTTTGTAAGTGTCTTTGATTCAAGGCTGTTTCATGATCCACTGAAATATAAGGAAACCATGGGTCTAAATTGCCCACCATTTCCTTTAGTGCACTGTTAGATGTAGTCAGTCCTGGGAACTTGTTTGATAAAGAAGTTTTGAAAATGTTCAGGGATCTTTTTCTTTTTGTATATTGGATAATTAACAATGAATTTTGCCTTGAGGTCAACATACTTCCAATATTTCCTAAAGAAATATTTACTGAAAAGTGTAGATGTGATGTAGGCACAGCTAGTGTGAACCAAGCCCTGGGCTAAATGACTTAGGCACATAATTGTAATTTTCCCAGTAACTCTGAAAAGCAAATAGCAATATCTTAATTTTATAGATGAGAAAATGGAATCTCAGAGTGATTGCAGTTTGCCATATATTTATGTTAGAATTTGACTTACCCAGGTATGTGTGACTCTAAATCCAAATTATTTTTAAGAACTTAAGGTCTTTCAGGTCTTTTATCTAAAAATGCTACAAAAAGAAGGAAATGGGGAGATGTAGATGAAGATTTAAAGTAGCAGATACATAGGATGAGCAAGTCTAGGTATCTAATGCACAACGTGAGGACTATAGGTAATAACAGTGCACTGTGTATGAGATTAAGGCTAAATGAGTAGATTTTAGCTGCCTTTGTCACAAAAACAAACAAGAAAATGGGTAACTATATTAAATCATGGATATGTTAATTTGTTTCGCTATAGCAATATTTTTACCATTTTTTTGTATTCTATACCATCATGTGTTATACCTTAAATATATACAATTAAAACTTATTTAAAATGTAAAAATAAAACATAAAGCATGCTGCAAATAATAGTAGCTCTTTTTTTGTGGTTATGAATAGATATGGATATTTAACATTCCCATTGCTAATCTTCCACACTAAGCAACAGTAACTTATTAATCTTACCCAATAAATCCTAAGTACAGAAAAGATTAAGGCACTGTGCATTTATTTTGATTAAAATAATTTATGTAAATTTTAATTCAAATTAGGCTCAGCTTTAGGCACCTAGAATATTAATTCAGAAAGTAACCTTATTAGGTTAGCTTCAAATTCACAGGATTTCAGTCAAGGATATTCAGTCAAGGATATTGAAGTAAACATTTTATCTTTATTAGCCATCAATTGGCAACCATTTATTGAGTACTTTCCAAGCATTGGGGAGGAGCTTAGACCTGAAAGAAATTTCCATCTGTTGGAGTCATATGACTAAGTCACACAAAACAACTTGAGAAAGAAGCAAGAAAGTTCATAATCAAGTGCTAATTTGCTATAGAAATTCAGAGAAGCAGTAGGTTATTGAAAGCATCAGGATTCAAGGAAAATATCATGGAAGACATTTCATTTTGGGTAGCCTTCAAAAGATGTGGGGCAGCTTTGGGAAGCATGAAAAATACATAAGAAATAATAAGTAGAAAGACTTGTGTTGGGAAGGAATGAATGAGGATGGATAAATTGACATATCTGGTTCCAGAGAATGCTTATAAATATGTTATTTGTCTGTTTTCCTGCATAGACTGTCAATTGAGTAAGGCTAGGGACCCTATGCTTCTTCCCCACCTGTGTCTTCAAGCACAGTGCCTAGCCTGGTATAGGAGCTTAATAAATACAGGCTAGCTCCTCAGTATATAAAGGCAGATGAATCTAGATTTTGATATAGTAGGAAATAGAAAATGCGAATTAGAAAATATAAATTAGAAAATATAGAAATAAATAGCTGTCTGATTCAGTGAGCATAGTTGTTAATATTACTGGTATCATGTTGCTGAAAAGACTTAATTTGGGGTAAAATTTCCTTCAATCACTTACGTATGCATAATAATGGAGGTGAGGAGATAATGGCCCATGATTGGATAGTAGGAAAGTTACTTTCACTTAGCTGCAGACTCACATAAATGCTAGTGATTTTTTTGCGTTTACTCTCCTGAGCAGACTTCAACAGAAGTGAAGTCGAACCTATTTTGACTAGAAGAAGAACAAAAATCCTGAGTGGAAAGTGTATTAAAGATAAATGTGACATATTCATTCATTCAGTCAGCTGAAGTTGAGAAAAAGATCCACAAGCTCAGTCAAGACTCCAAATGACTGTAGCCCAGACCAACAGCTTGATGGCAGCCTCACGAGAGACCATGAGGGAGAAGTACTGGGCTAAGCTGTACTTAGATCCCTGGCCTTCATAAAATGTGAGCTAATACTTGTTTGCTGCTTTAAGTCAGTCAGCACATCTGAGTGGATGGCGTTGAGTGCTCAACACTGTGGGGATATAGAGAAAAGCCTTGGCTTCTGCCCTTAAGGAACTCAGCTGGGTGCAGAAAAAGACACGTATGTACAAACACATACTGTAAGAGGCAACAGGAAGAGGACTGAGGGCAGTAGAGGCTTCACAGCAGAGGTGACACTTGAGTTGGGTTTTGAAAGATGAACGTGCTTCGCACAGGTAAAGAGGTTTGGGTGTCCGGCATTAACTGTTCTACTTTGTTGAGGATGTTGACAAAATTACAGAAATGAAATAGTTGAAAAATCAGTCTAATAGTAATTATAACAACAATAATAAAGTACATTTATTTTATGGTTTCAACAGTATTTCCATATACATTAATTCGTTTGATCCACACAAGAACCAAAGGAGATGGGGCTGAGAAGTCATTATTATACCCATTTTATCAGTAGGGAAGCTAAGGTTCAGAGAGACCCTGTGGCATGTCCAAAATAATGATTCTGCTTTGTGAAAACAAGTACAAGTATAAATCAATGTATAAAATGAAATGACCTTGATAAAAAACCATGCTAGAAGAGGTCAGAAGGAAGTGAAATCGCTTCTGTAGAAATTTTGAATAAAAACTGCATATAGTGTGAATGATGTGTTTGTCACAAAGGCTGCGTTTTGTGTCTCAAGGCGCTTCTCAGGGAGGTGAATGTACTGGTGTCAGAAGTCAGGTGCTCAGCTTTGTAAGCTCTCAAACCTGACTTAGTCAGCATATACATAGGTCTGCCTCTCCAGGGAATAGTCATATTATTAATAGCAAAGTGCATAGATGGATTGATTAATTTGCAATGAGAAATAGCACTGCCATGTACCCCAGAATATTCTGTTGGCACAGCTAGCATACTCATTCCCTGCAGGCAGATATTTGAGGGAAGCTCTATTATAATGAAAGAGAAAGCTGTTGCTGCCCATAGACTCATACCTGACAGTTTGCTAGATACATTTAAGAAGTGTTCCTTGGTTTAGAGGTGGGATGGGGAGATTCAAGGACTTTTTCTTCTGTTTAGAGATCACTCTTCAGGAACATCAGTGCTCTGGTCAAGACTCCCTTGTCCCCCAACATAAGTTTGCTTCTATGACCCTCTGTATTAGTTTCCTAGGGTAGCAAAATACCAAAAACTAGGTGGCTTGAAACAGCAGGAATTTATTCTGTCACAGTTCTGGAAAGTAGAAATTTGAAATCAAGTTGTCACTAGGGCCACACTCCTTCTGATGGCTTCAGAGAAGAATCCTGTTTTGTCTCCTCCAGATTCTGGTGATTTTGGCAGTCTTTGTCATTCCTTGGCTTGTAGCTACATCACTCCAATCTCTGACTCAATCTCAGGAGGGTTTCTTCCCTCTGTGTGAGTCCTCTCTTCTTTCAAGGACACCACGTCATTGGGTTCAGTGCCCACTGTAATCCAGGAGGATCTAATTTTAACTTAATTACATTTGCAAAGACCCTGTTTCCAAATAAGGTTATATTCACAGGTACTGAAGATTAGAATATAGAAACACCATTATACGGGGCACAGTTTAACTCACCACATGGGTTTTTCCCATGCTTCCATTATTGATCAACCTCACTCCCACCCTATCCAGGGTAGACCCATTCTGCACTCAAGTGTTAATTTGGCCTGAAAACCTCTTTGCTTATAACTGACCTGGCCTTTTATATCAATGACTTTAGGGAAAAAGAGAGTAACAGGAGTTAGAACAGTGTTCCCCAAAATAACTTGTTTTTTATTTATTTTTGTTTCCAAATGCCAAATCTTTCCTCGATTTCTAAACCCACAGATTGAAAATCTCTGTAATCACTACTCTATTAAGAATCCACTATTAGTGATGTGAGCTTGTGGGGATGGACAATAGCTTGAGAAGCAACTTCAGGGTTGGGAGGAGGGAAACTTGGGAGGAAGACTTTGACCCTCCTTCAACACACCCAAACTAAAAACAGTAATGCTATTCTTTGACAGAGTAATGCTGTTTTATTTCTCAATCTTCTGTCAAATGGAAACAAAAGGATCTTTGCCCATTATTTTCCTTTTTATGTATAACATAAATTGCTACAAATCAAACTTTAAGGGAAGCTTCCTAGCACTCCCTTCTCACCAGATTAGTACCTCCTAAACCTCTGCCCTATAGACATTCTGGCACCTTCTGTTCAATCACTGCATTCTGAACTGATTTGTAGTTTCTTCTTCTCTCTCTTTTTTTTTTTTTTTTTTTTTGACACAGAGTCTCACTCTGTCACTCAGGTTGGAGTGCAGTGGTGCTGTCTCAGCTCACCACAATCTCTGCCTCCTGGGTTTAAGCGATTCTCAGCTTCCCAAGTAGCTGGGATTACAGGTGTGCACCACCACACCCAGTTAATTTTTTTGTATTTTAGTAGAGACAAGGTTTCACTATATTGATGAGGCTGGTCTTGAACTCCTGGCCTTAAGTAATCCGCCTGCCTCCATATCCCAAAGGACTGGGATTAGCAGCATGAGCTGCCACACCTGGCCAGCTTCTCTTTTAGAGGCTGTTTTTATTTACCACATATCTAAATTCATGGTGGGAGAGTACCTGTAATTATACCATTTATTCAAGTGAGGAAATATTCATGTGAGGAAATCAGATACTGCCAAGCGTAAAACAATAATACAATTATAAAAAATGAAAGGCAAGACATAAGTATGGTTGAAAAAAAAGTACAGTCATTAGAAAGAAATGTACCCTTTAGAAACAGGTCCTCTGGTCTAGAAGCCAGGAGAGTTTGCTGCTCCTATAGGTTGTGGCCTTGTTCACATGACTTTATCTCTCTCCTCAACCTGCTTTTCTCTAAAAGGAGGGTATTAATAAGTAAATGGCTGATGGATGTTGAGAGTCGGATTTCTTACTGTTAGAGAGGGAAGTTACAGATAACTACGAGGCAACTCGAAAGAATCCTGGGGTATTGGATTTGAGTCAGAGACATTAGTATGAGCTTTTGATCAGTTTAATATAGATTCAGAAATAATTGTGCATGTGTGTACACATGGGTAGTTATACATATATAGATTTGTATGTATATATGTATTTAATACATATATAGATTTGTATGTATATATGTATTTAATACATACACATTATATATTAAATATATAATACAATATCTAAATATATACTCCATAAATATTAAAATATATGTAGAATACATAACTATATATCACATGTAAATATTATACATAATATATTTTATATAATATTTACATATAAAAATATATGGGATATATATATTTATATCTATGCGTCTATATATATAATATAATATAACATATCTCCCAGCCTTTCCATTGAGAAGGACTAGAAGCAGTGATGTTCCAGTAGCAACAAGTACATCTAATGCCTCAATTTTGGTTTTTAAATACTATTCTCTAGTAAAAGGGATATTGGCTCCTTGGAGAAATAACTGATTCTAAAACTGAGTTAGGGAAGTATGAGATGAGCCAAGAGCATCCTGTAGTCTCAGAGAGTGAGGAACTCCTCAAAACAAAAACAAATTGAAAGGTACCTTGGAGACAATATGAAAGAGCTCCCAATTGTCAGAGCTGAAACAAATTTGAGCAACAAAATAGTGTGGGATTGGATTACAATTCACAATACAAAATAAATATCCCTGAATACATGCCAATATAAATTAGTAAAAAAAAAAAAGTAGTAAAAAAATATATAAATAAACAATTGAATAAAGAAACAAAAAATGGAGAAGGTATAAATCTTTCTTGTAGAAATATTCCAAATAATATAAGTGTGGGCGAGACTTAGTGACTCATATCCAAACAATAGAGCATGGAAAGGGGATAAAACAGTAACGTTTCAGTGAGAACACCCCAGAAGCCACTGGCTTGATCAGTGATCAAGGTTAACATCACTAGTAACAAGTCATGTAAATAGTATGTCCCCTGATATGGTATGATGAGGATACTTCACTTCTATGGAATTCTTGCCAAAAACCTGTATCTCCCGCCTGATCATGAGAAAAAGGTGAACAAATCCACACTAAGGGACATTTTGCAAAACACCTGGCCGGTACTCCTCCAAACTATCAAGGTGGTGAAAAAGGAAGACTGAGAAACCATCATAGATCAGTGGAGACTAAAAAGATGATATGATGACTGGATGCAATGTGTAACTCCTGATTAGATCCTGAGGAAACAACAGGACATTATTGTAAAAAAAAAAAAAAAAAAAAAAAAGGAAAAAAGAAAACTGCTGAAATCCAATAAAAATTTGAATTTCAGTTAGTAGTAAAAAAAATAATAATAATAAAGGAAGGCATTGGTCCAAATGGCTCAGTCCCTTCCAGTATAGAATTCCATACTGTTCTATAACTAAAGCAGGGTCTCAAAGGAAGTGTTGACGCAAGAACCCAGTGTTATTCTTTCTAATTTATTTTATATTTTTTAAATGCTTCTTTTTACATATACTTTTTTTACAATCTTAAAAATATAGGGAGTTGCAGCAGGCCTTGCTGCAGATAAAGGAACCCTGGACACGCTGCCACCAGTTTCAGCAAGAAAAAGAGACGGTAGAGCTGAGTAAGAGATGGTACTGGGTTGTGGCTCTCAGGAGAATCACATTCTAGTCCGGCCTGCCTATTGGCAGTTGACCTTGGGCAAGTCACATTTCTATGCCTGAGTTTATCTGTAAAGTAAAGAATTAGGTTAGTAATTATCTAAGTTTCTAATTGTAACACTGTATAATTCTACTAGTTCTCTGTGTGTACAAGTGGTAGAAGTCTTAAGAACAGAAGATACAATTTCTAGAGCAGGTAAAGGATGTTCTTTTGTACGCCACAGTGACACCTTCTGGGGAAATCAAGGGTTGCCTCCCTGAGTTGGGTAGCTTGGAAAATCAGGTTTTACGTGAGAGGAAACCATTTAGACTCAATTTTGACATTAGATGTAAACTTCGGTGAAGCAGGTTGAAAGGAATGAATTTTGCTGGTCTCTTTCTTGCCTCCCATTCTCTCCGGCATTATCTAGCATCGTGCTGACACTGACAAAAATTAACTGTGGCATCCTAAGCAACTTACTTAACCTCTATGGGCCTCAATTTCTTCAGTTATAAAATGGAGATTAAAAATAACTACTTTGCATTGCTTTATGAGAGTGACTCGAGCACATACAATTCCAATACTGCAATTTGTTATGTAAGTCTTTATTTGAGTGTTAGGACTTTTCCAGTCTCCTGATAGTCTTCAATTATTAATGACAGTAGTCCCTTCATGTTGGATGATAGAGAGGGCTGAAGCAGAATCTTGGCTGCTCATCTCTTTGAAAAACCCTGAATTATGTCAACAGGATAGATTTACTTTTTCCTAATATGAGAACTTAAAGGAATTTTGGATATAGTTATATTCATTTGTTGAACATGATTTATGTTTATGTTCATAAATCGGCAGCATTCAAGTCACTGGGAGTTTTCTCCTGGAGGTACCAAAGTGACAGCAGGAAAACACAGTTGTGGCTATGGCTGGCATTCAGTGGTAGCCCTAGTGGGCGATGGATAACTGGGGAGTATTTTGAATATGTGTGGATTTGTGTTAAATGGATTTTCAAGAAAGGTTCTTCTCCAGCCAGGGCTTCACCTTAGCACATGGTCTTAGTTTATTGTAAACTATATTTTCAATTATAAACTGCTCAGTCTTCTCTCTGTACATCTGCCCTCCTTTTTGGCCATGAGAAAGGAGGAATCCATTGCAAGGCACCACTGGGACCCAGGTGTCTAGCAGAACATCTGGTCCCAGGAAGGCTGTGGCTCCATTTACACATTTAAAATCTATACAGTACTTTTAAACCCCATATTCAAAGTTTTTATTCTGAGCATTGAATGAATGTATTGTTAGCAGCTTAAAGATAATTTTGAAAGAAAACATCAAACAAACAAGAAATGAAAAATGCAATTTCATAAGTGCATACACTAAAGCATATTCACATATATAATTTAAAATAATTTTCAGAATTTAATGAATATGGTCTTCAAAATGTGAAACATCCTTAAAGTTATATACATATATCTAATAAAGGACTAGAAAGTGGAATCATGTGTGACCTTGAAGCCTTTCTGTTCCCTGTCATCTGAACAAAGCAAGTGCCTGGAGAATTTCTTAATAAATATGAACTTTCCCTCTTCCTTCATTTCTCCATTTCAACCAAAAACTGGGCTATCAGAGCTCGAGCTCAACAGGACATCTGGAGAAGAATGATAGAGCCAAATGGAGTCTATGATAACCCCAAACTCTGAGAGAAAGGAGAAACAGAAAGACCGATCAGTCTTCAGAATAAAACAACCACAGCTTTTGTGTTCTGAAGTTGTCCGCATGATTAGATTCAGCCCTCTACAAACACTCACTGAGCACCAGGTGCCTGGTATGCCATTAGGAAATGAGTCTATATCTCTCTTGAGAGGCGATGCAGATAAGCAACTAGGGCTAAACTGGAGCCCAAAAATGTTCTAAGAGGGTGAAGTAGGAATAATTAATTACAGTGGAAATCATTAGCCCGAAATTCATGAATGACAGGATATTTGACCAGGATCTTGAAAAAAAAGTAGTATTTTGGGAGATGAGATCAGGTACAATGACATCAAGTTATGAGAGCCTGGAATCGAAGGCCACGCTGGAGTCAGGCGAATGTCTTGGGACTGGATGGATCCACAGTTGTCCACACATGGGCTCCTTGCATCAGAAATAAGATAAACGTTAATAAAAGTTAGATTCTATAATTTTTAATGCTGTAAATGTGGGATGGAACCAAGTATCTGCTGCACAATCAGACTTGGGAGCAACCTTACAGGGATAGGAGATATTTACCGAAAGTAACATTAAAAAGGCACCTTGTACTTTTACAAGCTGAAGGATCTTGGTAGTCCAAGGAGTTTGGGTTGTATTCTGCAGATAAAATAGAGACTTTTCTTTACTTGATTACATAGTATTTTTTGGTCAAGTTGGAATATTTCCACTTAGAAATATTTAAAGTACTCTTTTAAGATCCTCCTCAGCAGGAACATTTAAATGCCAGTTTGTGAACTTAAGGATGAAAACTTCTGACTAAAAGGCAACAAATACAAAGACACACACACCCCCATACACACACACACATAGACACACACATGCAACCAGGAAGTTTACTGTTATCCACAGCAGTTATAAGACTCTTCCAGTACTAATGGATTTCCATCTGACAATGATGTGTTCATGGCAGCAATATGGGATGGGTTGTCTATCTTAGGACTGAAGGACCCTAGAGGTCTCTTATCTCTGTCACTGATAAGCAAATCAAGTTTCTCTGTGCCTCAGTTTCCTCCTATGTGAGAACATCATAATTCTGCCTAATGAGTATCAAATGACCCAGAAAATAGTCATTAGAAAGTATGAAAAGAACTTCAAAATCTAAAAATGGAATGTTTAAAACCCAATAGTACATACCGATGCATATCCAGACAAGTGTTTCAGGGAATAATTTGTGACTTTACAGTTTTAGGAAAATAATCACATTTTTAAATTCCTTTGCAAATATGTATAGACATAGATATAAGTGCATTGTTAAGTAGAGAAATTGTAAATGCCATACTTCTAAACATAAAATTGAATATGAAATGTAATCATTGATCCAAGAGATTCCATTGTAGAACAGCTGGTTAAACCTTCTGGAAGACATTTTTGGAAATATGATTGAGAATCTATTTTGGATTTAACAGACATCTTCTTATATTTTTCTGTATTTTTCTTCATTATCATTAAAGGGTATCATCTGCTCTTGGTTTTGTGTTTTAATTTGAATTCATGCTCTTATAATAAGGTCACCTATCTTACTCAGCTCTGTGAAATTGAATCTAATTTTAGAATAAATGAAGAAATCAAGGTGTAGGTAACACTCATAAAGTTTAAGAAGGCCTATGTTGAACTGGGTATCTTGTGCTACTTGGATAAATGATTCCTTTTATTTAATGAAATCATTTAAGAAGTAATAAGAAATTTGAAATTAATGGCTAGTATTGGCTGAGAGGTAGGAAGTATTCCTCCAAAATGTCAAGCCATGGATGACTTTTGAATAATCTGAAACACTCTCAGTATTTGAAAAGACCTGACTTTTTTCCTTGAACTTCTTGAAAATGTTGAGCTTCTTAGAAATTGTTTGCTATGATTCTCTTTGATTCTTTAACTTTGGAAAGAATATTAATTTATTTCTGCCTCCTAAAGAATGTACCTGCTTCAGAGCTGACCTGTTGTAAAAACTAACAGCAATTGCTTTCAGGGAAGAAGAGGTGAGGAGATTTTTCTCTCTTCTATTTTCCTTTTCTCATTTATTGAGATGATTGTCTACAGAGTTGGTCCTTTTTTCTACCCCACTGGCAACTCTTGCTCCCCATTGTTCTATCACGTTCCCCACTGTTCCTGAAAATACAGAATATCAACTCTGTTAAAGATGAGAGTCGTTTTTTTTGTTTGTTTGTTTTGGTTTGTTTTGTTTTGTTTTTTTTTGAGACAGAGTCTCACTCTATCACCCAGACTGGAGAGCAGTGGCACAATCACAATCTCCACTCACTACAACCTCCGCCTCCCGGGTTCAAGCGATTCTTCTGCCTCAGCCTCCCGAGTAGCTGAGATTACAGGCTCCTGCCACCCCGCCCGGCTATTTGTTTTGTATTTTTTAGTTGAGACAGGGTTTCACCATGTTGCCCAGGCTGGTCTCAAACTCTTGACCCCGTGATCCGCCCGCCTTGGCCTCCCAAAATGCTGGGATTACAGGTGTGGGCCACCACACCCGGCCAAGATGAGAGTCTTAAAAAGAAACCTTTTCATGGCATAGGAAAGGTAGTGGCATAACTATCTTTAGCATGGGGCTAAGTCATGTGGTGTTTGTTATATGTGCTTAGATAAGTGAATAAACAAATGTGCTTGGATAAATAGGTGAATAACTACATGAATATGTGTGCTCTTTCCCAAGGTTTGACTTTAAAAGGAAAATAAATTCATATAATTACAACAAGATATGAGCAAAATCTTCCACAAATATACAGGATCAGAAAATAACAGTTCCAAAGCTTAGAAGGGAGGACAGTGTGCAAGATTTACAGGCTCACTTTATGACTGAGAGCCTCAGAGCTGTTAGAGCACAGGTGGGCTGGGACCATCCCCTGAGACCCTACTCCTCAACCAACTTGTGTGGCCCTCTGTTTAGGGGTGGTCTCACGCTAAGAGCTCATGTGGATTTGTCCTGTAATTTTCTCTGAAACAGCAGAGGAATAATATATCTGAATTATCCCTTATCCCCACCCAAGGTTTGACTGTGGTGGCAGCAATAATAAGTCAGATAGTGTCATCATAATTACATAAACAACATTAGCAGGAAAAATGTTAAAACCATCATTACTTATCTTCAGGTATTTTTGACCATTCATGAATATGTTAATCACAATATGACTGGTTCTAGGGAAATGACAAATCAAATAATAAATTCTCCAAACCCTTTGATCAGACCCAGTGTCCATGGCATGGATAATTGCATTTGGTGAGTAAGAAAGATAGGCATTCTGAAGTTTAAGGCAGCAGAAAAATTCATACCTTTTTAACTTTTGTTACTTTGTATCATAGTTCTGTTAAGGCAGTTAGGATATTACTACATTTTTTTTCTCTGAATTGGATGTCAGCAGACATGAACTCTAGTCCCATATCCCCAATTCTGTCTTTTGTTTTCTTTGGCAAAAATTTTATTAAAATATAATTCACTTACTGTACAATTCACCCATTTCACATGTACAATTCAATGGTCTTTAGTATATTCAGAGTTGTGTTCATTCTGACCATTAAAATGTAGGAATCACCTCAGATAAATCTGTGAATGAGTTTCCTCATGTGTAAATTAAAAGTAGAGCAATGTACTCTTCATTCTTCCTTTCAGTGATCTATGTTAAAAAAAAATACTCATCAAATACAGTGAATGTTTGTAAGTTACCATTTTGGAAAATCTCTGCTCTTTCTCTTGTTTGCTCTCTCTCTGTCTCTCTCTTGCCACACATGCACACGCAAACGCACATGCACACGCACACACGCACACACACATGCACATGCACACATGCACACACACATGCACACACACGCACATGCACACATGCACACACATGCACACACACGCACACACATGCACATGCACACATGCACACACATGCACACACACGCACACACGCACGCACATGCACACACACGCACATGCACACATGCACACACATGCACACACGCACACACATGCACATGCACACATGCACACACATGCACATGCACACACACACGTACACACAGCACATGCACACACATGCACACACTCAGGCACATCCACATACACACACGCACACACACGCACATGCACATGCACACACATACTCACATACATGCACACACACACACATGAACACGCGCACACACACAGAATATTCTTCCCTCCATGATCTCCAATTGAATTTTCCCCCGTTATGTTACATCCAGTTAGTTTCTCCTTTGCGTTCTACCTAAAGTTGTCCCCCATGGGCTCCTTTTCATGAATGCCTGCTATGTTCTTTCTATCATGAACAAAGATTATCTTATGAATATGGGCTAATATAGTTTTGTAGACATATTTTGTCTCTAAGCAAGAATATAAGCTTGCTTCTTTCTTTCTTTCTTTTTTTTTTTTTTTTTTTTTTTTTTGAGACGAGTTTTGCTCTTGTTTCTCAGGCTGGAGTGCATTGGTGCTATCTCAGCTCACCGCAAACTCTGCCTACCAGGTTCAAGTGATTCTCCTGCCTCAGCCTCCCTAGTAGCTGGGATTACAGACAAGTGCAACCATGCCCGGCTAATTTTGTATTTTTAGTAGAGACAGGGTTTCTGTATGTTGGTCAGGCTCGTCTGGAATTCCTGACCTCAGGTGATCCACCCGCCTTGGCCTCCCAAAGTTCTGGGATTACAGGGATGAGCCACCACGCCCAGACTAAGCTTGCTTCTTTCAATTGCCACTTGTACCCAATAGATATTTGTTGAATCTCTTACATAAAATTTCTGAGAAATATATTTGCTGTCTTAAAATGAAGACAAGTTCTTCCTTTGCCAACTGACAGAGTCAGCTTATAAATGCTCAATATTTTCACAATGAAAGCTCTTTAGGAATTACCAGGACAGAGAGTAATTGTTAAGGTGGTAGCTGTGTACCTTAAAACTCAGGCATTATTGCCCAGTAGCACATATTGGTTGACTAGTATTGCAAGTACAATATTTCCTATTGCTCTCCAATGGGAGTTAATAATTAAACCTGTACAAAGCTCTTTATAACAAACATATTGTCATGGTAAATTTCATTGGCCATGGTGGATTATATCTCTGATAGCCTCTGATCAGTGACTAATATTGTTTGGAAAATTTTCTAGTTAAGCAACATATGGTGACTTCTGATAAGGACTTATCTAATATAATAGATGGCAGAAATCCATTTTTCAATACAATCAGATACATCTATATTGTATTAAAAAAATCTTTCCAAGTGTTTTTACCTTGACTTTGCTAATATAGTTAGAAATTTCTTTCTTCATTTTTATTGAACAAGAAATAGTGTTTCTTATTGATATCCTAGCTACAGTAGCCTAACCTGAAAGAAAGATAACTTCTTGGAAAATGCTTGTGTTATCATTAACTGATCTAAAAGGCCACAGCTTGGGGCTTCTTTCCCTGTAAGCTCAATGGGACAACAATTAGTATACGGAAATACAGACATAAGCTGTGGGAGTTTCCTTCCTCCCTACCCGTAGACAGGATGATAAAAATATAAATACTGTAGTAAACTATGATAAGACGAAATGCAATAACAAACATATTTTTCCTCTTCACACCAGGTTTCATGTTTTCTCTTAGAAAGGATGAGATGAGGCTGATCCTCATAAATATTTCTGAGGCTTATGCCTTTTTAGACCTGTCGATTTTTATATGTGAAACAGTGCCCGTATGAATGGTTGGTGTTCATGCTTCTATTCCTTAAGTACCATGAGGCACAGAATTCTTGTTTAATCTTTATTATGTTGGATCTTTGTCACCTCTTTCTGTCCCTTATCTTCCCAGCCCAATGCATCATACTTCTTTGATACTCTCACCATTCTGCTGTATACCCTCTCACAAGGCTAAAGCAACTCCATCTTGGATGTTAATCCACTATGTTGGCTTCTGATTAACCCTAGTTACAGGAAGGCCTCTAAAATTTCTAGTTATTATTGCTCCTTGCGTAAGAGCACATACTTAGCATAAATCCTGTCCTTAGGTAAAAAACAACCTTGATGTTACCATTATTTAAAGTGTCCTACACATCTCTTGTGAATCACATACACCCATTCCCTGTGGTATATAAGCCCTGGGTCTGGGAGGTAATGGTGCAGGGATCCACCATCTTGTCTTGCTGCCATTCGAGACACAGACATGGCTTCTTTTCATGATATACAACTATGAAATGTTTCACACAAATATGAAATGTTTCTTTCTGAGAAACTGGATTTTTCAGCCTCTTTTCTTTGGCCTCCCTGCTTCCTCAGACTTTGAAGGTAGGTTTGCATAGAGCTGTCCACAGCATAACACCCTCCAACCCTACTTGTTATAATTGTCCACCAACCTCCTTGTCCCTCTCTCAAATCCACTGAGTATTGAGAATAGAGCCCATGCTCATCATATCATTTTGCCTCTTACCTCCTTTGTAAGCCACCCCAAAACTAGATTCATGACCAGGTTCCTTGAAGTGTACAAGTCCAGTGACATCTTTAATACACGCTTGAATATGGCTCTTATGCAACCCAGTTTTCTCTGGGTCAGTCCTATTTATGCCTTCTTTCTTGACATGATCAGTAACAGCACCCTTTTTCATTTGCAAATGTGTTATTTTATCATATTTCTGCTTGTTGACCTTATCGCTCCAAGAAAGCACTGAACTCCCTTCATTTGTTCAAAACTTAAGTATAATTTTCTTTCCATATAGTCTAGAACTGTTAGGGCCCCCTTAGGTCTCCATCTTACTCCCATCTTAAAAATTCTAGCTCCTTTGGCCTTGTGGGGAGATCACATTGCAAACTGTCATCCTTCATTCAAACTAATTACCTACTTTTTAAAGCCTATATCTGGACTTCCAGAGATATTCAGATGTTTATCTGGATTTTTGCTACTACAAATTTATGGTCTTCATCTTCTCTGGGCCTCCATATTAGAACATACATTTACAAGACCTTGGTCATTTTCTGCTCCTATTTCCCATAACAACTCTTATAAGATTTCAGATTAACTTTCTGACTATTTTGTAGTGAAAATAGAGGTTCTCTGTGTAAATATTTTACCTACCTAACTCCAAACAGACACTTCTGTACATCATCACCTGTCTTTACTTCCTTTTCTTCAGGATCATAGAGCTTTTTTTCTCTAAATTAAGGCTAATCACTCTTATTATAATCTTCTCTTTTCTGCAATGTTTCATCAATTATTCTAATTTTTAAAGTCTTCTGAATTTTGAATTTCTCTCTCCTTCCCAACGGATTTTACATATGACACTCCCACTTAAAAACAAAATGAAAACCTCTCTTGGACCCAGCTTCCATTTTGTCTACTGTATCCTCTTCAATCTCTCTTCTTTCCTTCTTAGACAGAAAAAACTCCTTCGTCATCCCTTATATTTGGATGCCTTCATCGTCCCTCTTACTCTATTCTAGCAAATATCATTAATGACCTTCCAGTTGTCAAATCTTATGTCCTCTTCTCAAACCTCATCTTATGGGCTAACTTTATGACATTTGGCAACATGGTTTATTCATATTTATTTCCAGGATAAAAACGGCCTTTTTTTTTTTTTTTAGCCTCTTAATTTTTCTTAAGACTCTACACAAATCAAAGCAAAGCCAGGTTTGAACAGCAAGGATAAGTAAATGATATGGACTGGAGGGTGGTTGACGGAAATGGGTCTGTAAGCCTGGGTTGGATTTCATGGGTTTGAGCACCTTAATTTTACGCTTCTTCCTCTATTCTCTTTTTATCTTGTCAGGTCAATATGTTACCTTAAAATAATTGCAAAGAATTTATTTTTGAAAATGTGCTCAGGTTACATGACTGCTGACTTAAAACTAAAGGAAATAAAGTTAAATGGAAAAAAACTAACAGATAAAGGAATGAGCAGAGGTATCACTCACAATTTCCTATGCTTAGATTATGGATAGAGATGGAACATTACAACAGGATCCAGGGATCTGTGACTGAATCCAGGGTATCTGATTTAGTCTCCATTTCCCACTTCTTAATGCAAACTTGAAGTTGAGAAGCTATATGGATAGATTCATGTTCTTATGCTGGGTCTCAGGCTAAGTAGTTGTATATCATTAGCTAACTTTCTTATTATTTAAGGGGTCCGCTATAATGCTGACTTTCTATGATTCTATACAAGTAAATCTAAAGTAGTTTATAGGTATGAAAGAACTTTATAAATGTAATATATTATTATGAATCTCTGTCAACATACACATAAAACTTACAACCTTTGTACGTGATGAAATTCAGATGTAATAAGTATTTGTCATCTAACACTGAAGGAAAAAATTTTATTTTTACATGGAACAGCTTATTATCTGCTCTGTGCCCTTACAACACAGATAGTCCATTTGTTTTTTTAAAAAAGAGAGCGAGATGGTGACAGCTGGTAATTCATTTATTTACAAATTGGGGTCCTGACTTAACAAGTAAATATTTGAGGCTTTCAAAAGCAATCACTGTAATTTTTGCACACATAGTAATTTTTTAAAGAAAATTATATACAGACTGTTTTCAATTATATTCAAAATTTGTGAAAGATGTCCTTCGCCTATCTTGAAAGTTTATATTTTATTAAAGATGGTGATTGAAGGCTTCCACTGAAGAACATGAGCTTTGTTTGAAGCACTGTTTCTCTGAAGCCCACATTGCTAATGAAATAAATGGTGTTATACAAACAACCACCGGCTATCAGCCATCAAGTCAGGATTGCGGTTGTATTAAACAGACTGGCCTCTGTCTTTCCTTTGTCACCCACTTAAAGTTCCCTCTTATTCTCTGAATTCAGATGGCTCCAGCGGGTGTGGCTTCTTGGTTTAACTGATGCCTTTTCAACCTTTCTATCTTTGTATGGGTGGAGGAGACTTTTGAGGATTTGCTTTCAATCCTTTTCATTTAGCCTCCCTCATGTCATTTCTTTGAGCTGGAGGCTATGTTGCAGCCTGGCCATTTATGTTCTGGCCCTAATTTATGGCTAATCATGCCTCTGGTACTCTTCATGCATCTTAATATGAAGCTTTGGGGCACTTGGTTCCCAGTTGGTGAGATCATCCTGGGATTGTGTCTACAGCTGTGTCTCTGGCATTATCTCTTAGGATTCCCTTAAGGAAGTATGTTATGCAAAGTGTGACTATAAAGTAACAAGTTTGGTTTTCATACACCGTACATAAATACTTGTCTCGCTGCTTTCTAAGCACATTTTATATATGCCTTTCTATTAGGGATAGTGGTGAACAATTATTGTCGATGACTCAGATGAAGATGAGTCTCCTAATATGATTCCTAAAAATTTCTGGTTTTCAGATTGGTTCATTGAAGGTGGCAGCAACCCCAAACTAGATTTATGGGAAAATGGGGAAAGGAGGCTGGATGACTCCACGAGTGTTAGAAATGTGGGCATTTTCAGAATATGGTGTTCAGAAGTCTATGGTTGAAAGGAAGCCAACATGGGTAAAAAGAAATGTTACTGCTTGTGCAAAACTTCTGGTTATTAGATTTCCCTGTCAGCAGACACAGCGGACCATTTGATGCACGTGCTGGTAGTCTTCACACAGAAAGAGTGGGGTTTCTGTCAAATGTTTGCAAGTAGATACTTGGTCTGAAAAAGAAAAATGGGGCCTGGAGGAAGCACAGGGGTTCTTTGGACTGTGTCTAGTAGAAAAAGCAGTAGACTAGGGATCTAAGAACACAGATCTTGGTCTAGTTTTTATCATTCTGAGCTGTGTGTTTGTAATTACATCATTGAGATGAGAGGTCTGTGTAAGCCACGGCCTGGGACAAAGACAGGTAAAGCATCAAAAATAGGTACATTAGCTCTTAGAAGATACTTTAAAAACGTTTGTTGAATGATAAGTGAATTTCTAATTCATTAATTGTAGATCTGTCATGTGATTTGATGTCTAGATTCTGAAGTTTAAACTTCATTTCCATACCAGACATTTTATGTCTGTATGTTCAAATTCATTATGATAACAAAGAACGTAGGGCACCTGGGCAACCTGCAGATAGAGAGGATGCCCCATTAGCTGACTGCTAAATTTTAGGATGCTGAGAGCATTGTAGAAACATGTTGATCAGGCCACAGTGGAAATCACATCTGGTCCCAGCAGCTGATGAGCCTCTGTGTTATTCAGAAATGTATAGAGGTAATAAAGTGAGATTGATATCTAAACAATGACAATAAAAATACAAAGTGGATAGTTCTACGAAAAAAAAAAAAAAAAAAAAAACCTCATTGAACCTGTGAACTCTAGAAACAAAGATCAGGCTTAAGTAGTTCAGCACATACAGATATTTCTGGGTCCGTCCCTATAGCACTTAGATAACAGCTGTGGGTTGACAATTGTCCTCTAGTTTTTCTCAAAAGAGGAATCTCATAGACCAAGGCCTGAAATGATATTTATTATGAAAACCTAGGGCATGATGGTAATATTTTGGAATTTTGTAACATATTTTGCAAGTGTAATTAGGTTTCTGTTATTGCTTGGTAGCTATTTGTGAACATTGTTTCCTTTGACATTTTAAGTTTCTGGGAGGTTATTTCTGAATCCTGTTCATTTATCTTCTCCTATTGCCAAATTCCACTCTAATCTTCACCTCAAAGCAGAGCATTTGTTACTAAGAACAATTCTAGAGGCTACCAGTCCAATTCAAGCATTGCCTAAAAATGCTTTTTACTTTTGTACATGGATTCGTTTGTTTACTCATCTATTCTCCACACACCACCACCAAGCATGGAACCAGGTGCTATGCTATGTACTGGAAACGTAGCGATGAAACATGATAGGCACTGCCTTGAAGGTACTCACATTCTACTACTTCACCCACTGTAAACAAATTCTAAAACATGTTGAGAAATGTGCTATGATAAGAGCAAAGTGTCCTGAGCTTGAGGTGTCTACTTTCTGAGCATGGGGCAAGAGAGATTATCAGAGAGGGTCCAAAGGAGAGGTAATATCTAAGCTGAAATATAAAAGAGAAGGAGAGTTAACTAGGAGAGAAATGATGCAGAGGGAGGGAGGGGGAAGCTGGGGTTGGAGGGATTAGGGTCCAATGAACCACATGTGCAAAGGCACAATAAAGGAAGTAATGCCCTTCCGTAAACTGGATGTGGGAATAGTAGGTATTTATTTCACTGTGACTCAGGAAAGGAATGACAAAATAAGGAGAGAAATGCAATAATTACTAACTTTCCCCCATTTCTACTCTTTTCAATGTTAAACTTGTATAATTTATTATTATTATTGCATATTTGCCTGACTAGAGACACAACAGCCCTGTATTTTAGTGCTAGCTTTGACCATTTCTAGGTGAGTTATACTAAATAAATTGGTAATATCTGGGCTTCTTTTTCATTATAACTTTCTAAGTTATTTTTGAATTGACAAAACATATGTCATTTTGCGTGGAAAGTTTTTGTAGCTTCAGGATATTTGGAAAACTATATACATCCATTATAGAAAACAATATGGAAATTCCCCCGGAATTAAAGACAGAACTATCATATGATCCAACAATCTCACTACTGTGTATGTATCTTATATATCTAAAAGAAATGAAGTCAATATGTTGAAGAGGTATCAGCAGTTTCATGTTCATTTAAAGGCTATTTACAATAGTCAAGATATGGCATCAACCTAAGTGTCCATCAAAGGATTAATGTGATTAAAAACAAATGTATCTATACACAATGGAAAATGGTTCAGCCTTTAAAAATATAAAGAAATCTTGAAATTTGTGACATGGATGAACCTGGAGGACATTATACTAAGGAAGATAAGTCAGGGACAATAAGACAAGTACTACATAATCTCACTTTTATGTGGAATTAAAAAAGAAAAACTCATAGAAGCAGAGAATAAAATAGTGGCTTACTGTTAGGCTAAAACCCTAACCCAAAACCAGAACTCTGGTAGATAGGATCACATCCAATAGCAGAGGCTAAAGGCAAAAGATGGCGAAGCTCATTTGCATTGAAGTCCTGCAGGGCAACTGGGAATCTATCAACAAAGAGATGCTGTAGCAGTGGTGCATCTGTCCCTGTGAAAGGCTCTGAGAGATGCTGTAGCAGTGGTGCACCTGTCCCTGTGAAAGGCTCTGAGAGATGCTCTGGCAGTGCTGCACCTGTCCCTGTGAAATGTTCTGAGAGATGCTGTAGCAGTAGTGCACCTGTCCCTGTGAAAGGCTCTGAGAGACGCTCTGGCAGTGCTGCACCTGTCCCTGTGAAATGTTCTGAGAGATGCTGTAGCAGTGGTGCACCTGTCCCTGTGAAAGGCTCTGAGAGGGGCCGGGCGCGGTGGCTCAAGCCTGTAATCCCAGCACTTAGGGAGGCCGAGACGGGCGGATCACGAGGTCAGGAGATCGAGACCATCCTGGCTAACACGGTGAAACCCCGTCTCTACTAAAAATACAAAAAACTAGCCGGGCGCAGTGGCGGGCGCCTGTAGTCCCAGCTACTCCAGAGGCTGAGGCAGGAGAATGGCGTGAACCCGGGAGGCGGAGCTTGCAGTGAGCTGAGATCCGGCCACTGCACTCCAGCCCGGGCTACAGAGCAAGACTCCGTCTCAAAAAAAAAAAAAAAAAAAAAAAAAAAAAAAAAAAAAAAAAAAAAAAAAAAAAGAAAGGCTCTGAGAGATGCTGTAAGAGTGGTGCACCTGTACCTGTGAAATGTTCTGAGAGATGCTGTAGCAATGGTTCACCTGTCACTGTGAAATGTTCTGAGAGATGCTGTAGCAGTGGTGCACCTGTCCCTGTGAAAGGTTTTGAGAGATGCTGTAGCAGTGGTGCACCTGTCCCTGTGAAAGGCTCTGAGAGATGCTGTAGCAGTGGTGCACCTGTCCCTGTGAAAGATTCTTAGTCTCGGCCATGAATAGTCTCCCACCACGAGGCCATGGTCACCAAATCTGAGGCTTTGAGTAGCTCAGTCCTTAGATGAGCTATCCAAAAATTAATGGGAAAGAAAAATACAAGAGAAAAAGCAAATTTGGTAAAATACTATGTTGCAATAAAATTATACCAAACCTGCAAAGTAATTAAGTTCTTGTTGAAGCTAAAGAAAAAAGATCCTGGGTCAAGTAGGCCAAGAACCCTGGCCTGGGAGCCCTTTCTGGTAGAATAAAAATCTGCGTAGCTTAGTTACCAAAGATGATCCCCTTGTCCACTGGTATTTATACTGTTACGAAGTCAAGTACTGAACAATAATTAAGATGCATTTGGAGTTCAGTTTATTTCTGACAATCTGTTCTCTTCTTTTTCACTGTCTCCATCCCTATCTTTCACAATAACACCTGCAAGGTACTTTGCTGTTGTTAAACATGGAAGGACACCTGGATTGCAAGATACCTGTAATTATCTCCATTTTATAGGAGAGAAAACTCATCCTCAGAGAGTATAAATAATGAGTTCTAGGTGATATATGCTGGGACTATTAAAATGCAGGTAGATTGTATAATCCATATTTGATAATCTGTTCAATTCCAAGCTCATGTTCTAACACATCATGCTACTTGTAGTATAGAAAGACTGACTGTAATTCCAAAATAACCATCCAGCTTTAAACGTTTTGAAAAGGTTATATTAAAAATGAGAACACATTAGGATAATAGAGTAGTATCAAGAAACGGTCAATGGTAGAAAACAAGGGCCCATCACAGGGGCATGGCTCCAAATCTATAGGGTACAGAAGGGCCAAGAGACTCATGTCAGTCAGCAGTGTCATCTCCCAGTGCTAGCTGGAAGGAACTTGACCTGTGTGTGCTAGCCTTGAATGCTCTCCTTTGATTTAATTCCAGTGGTGGGGATCTTTGAAACTCCCAACACCAGATGCTTTCACAGAATGTATGCTATTTTATTTTGAAATATCTTATCAGTTAGTCAAATACATGTTAAAGACTAATACAACTACTAAGTAACTAGAAGAATCATTATGCAGCAAAATTACTATAAACTGAATTGAAAATTGGATTTCAAAACCATTAGAAAAATTGGAAAATTATATGAATTTGACTATTAACAGGAAAGAAACTGTACAAATGGATAATATATAGTAAGAAATATTTTCAATGCAGTGACTAAGCAAATCAATAAGATTTTTAATAGCAGTGAGATAGATTTTTCTCAACTGTTGGGATTACAGAATGAAAAAGGAACAGTGCATTTGTTGTCCTGAGAATGTGGAGGAATAGGCATTCTCAGACCCTGGTGGTGGGATTGCCCACCAGCCAGATTTTTGGAAATCAATTTGGCAATACTTTAAAGGCCTTAAAAGTGTTTGCTATCTTCCACCTTGATCCAGTGTTTCTCTAAGGAAATCTTTAGAGATGTGTGTAAGAATATATTTACAAAGATGCTTATTGCAGCTTCATTTTTAACTGAAAAAATGGGAAACATCCTATATTGCCATCCATATGGAAATAGCTGATGAAAGTGCAGTATAATCGTAAAACAGAATATCATGCAGTCATTAAAGTATCATCAAATAATTTTATTGTACATGAAAATATACTCATGATGAGCTGCAGTGAACTATGCTCATGTCACTGCTCTCCAGCTTGGGCGACAGAGTGAGATCTTGTCTCTAGAAAAAAGAACATTAAAATAAGATAAAAATATATTAATGATGTAATGTGGTAGAAAATTTAGGATAAAAAAACAGAACGTGCAGTGTGAACTTGTATGTGTGCTTGCAAGTGTGTGCATGCATGCATGTGCCTGTTGATGTGTGCGTGTATATGTACGCATGTGCATGTGACATCCACCAAAACATGAAGGGAAGACACCAAAATGTTCATTATAGTCCTTCTGGTTGATGGGATTGTGATTTTAATTTTTAAACATTTCTTCATATTTTACTGTATTTTTCAAACTTTCTGTAATAAGCAAGTATTTCTCTTAGCAAACAAAAAAAAGTGGTTAAAAGGTATTTAATAATATAAATCCCAATGGGAATTTTTGTAAGAGATTAAAAATTAGAATGGCTTAGATTAATAGAGTGGTATAAAGAACAGGTCAAAGGAAGAAAACTAGAGCCCATCGCAGGGGCTACTTTAAGTGATCTTAGAAATAACTTTACTGTATTTTCAGAAACACTTTCCCTATTTTGCCTCTGACATACATACCAAGGGTGGAAGGAGAGGAGACAGGATGCTGATTGGGAATTAAGGCTTACAGAGGAGAGTTGGTCTCTAGGAGATTTTATGTGATAGGTTTGGAGATAATCTTTGGTTTCCAAAACAATAACTTTATCCTGCCAATGAGCACATGAAAGTCAAAGACTTGATAGTGTGACCATCTGTACGCCAGTCATTTTACACTGTGACTTTATATTCCTTTTCCACGATGGTTACTGTTACCCTACAGACCTATAAGGATATAAGGATGAGAACTGTTTGTTTGTTTGTTTGTTTGTTTGTTTTTGAGATGGAGTTTCACTCTTGTTGCCCAGGCTGGATTGCAATGACACAATCTTGGCTCACCGCAACCTCTGCCTCCCGGGTTCAAGTGATTCTCCTGCCTCAGCCTCCTGAGTAGCTGGGATTACAGGCATCCACCGCCATCCCCAGCTAATGAGGCCTTGTCTGTTTCACTGCTATAACCTCAATGCTGAGCACGTGGCCTGACACACAGAAGGAGCTCAATAAACTGTTTTTGCATGATAAATGAGTTAATAATGAATTCGTTACAAATCTGTCATAGAGTTTGACCTCTAGTTTTTGAAGTTTGTTCTTGACTTGCCAAGGCTGTTGGTGTGCTCTCAGACTTTAAGTTGCCAAGACTTTAAGTTGCCAAGACTTAGATGCTAGGGAAGGAAATGAACAGCTCTTAAAACCATAGCACCTTTGATTTTGCTGCCATTATTTAGGAGAGGATGGAAGTGCTACCACCCCACTACATTCTCATTTTGTTCTTCTGACCCAGTAAAAATAGGCATGGGAAAAGACGTCATCTTGGGGGTTCCTTGTGTTAATGGCATGGCATGTGTCCCACCTGCTGACATTTTTTTGATACCTATTTGCTAACAATGCCTGACTTTTCTGTACAATCCCTGACTTTTCTGTATCTCCAACTAGCACAAACCACTTTATATGTGTAAATTTAACTGCTCTGCTCAGTGGACTATAAAAGCATCAAGGTAAAATTCTTTCCCACTTACTGCTTTTTTTTTTTTTTTTTTTGAAACAGAGTCTCACTCTGTCGCCAGGCTGGAGTGCAGTGGCGTGACCTTGGCTCACTGCTACGTCTGCCTCCTGGGTTCAAGCAATTCTCCTGCCTCAGCCTCCTGAGTAGCTGGGACTACAGGTGCATACCACCATGCTCAGCTAATTATTATATTTTTAGTAGAGACGGGGTTTCACCATGTTGGCCAGGATGGCCTTGATCTCTTGACCTTGTGATCCACCCACCACAGCCTCCCAAAGTGCTAGGATTACAGGTGTGAGCCACTGCACCCAGCCTCTACTTACTTAATTTTTAAAATGAGTCTGTAAGGTAACAATATTAAGCATACCACTATATGTGTGTAATATATTTTTATATTGTAATATATTATTTGACTTTTACTTGTAATCGTTAGCAACTATTTGTAAAATACCTAATTTGATGCTAGCACTATAGTAAGCAATTTATATGCATTACCTACTCAGTCTTTACCATAACACTATGAGATATATGTTGTACCATTTTACAGATGAGAAAAGTGAGTCTATTGTAACCCAGGTGTGACTGATCTCAAAGCAGATAGTATTCTCTCCATATTCCATATAAGAATCTTGAAATACTAAGTATCCTGAGCATTTCATAGTATTTAGAGCTGTAACTAGCATCAACAGTACATAGCAAATAGTCAAGTCACATTGAGAAGGTTGATTTTCTGAAACACTCATGTTGGCATTCTTAATTTTCATTATCCAATATTACATAGTTACCAGTGTTGCCTTTCATTCATACAGCAATCGATATCCTAATTGGTCTGCCTCAAACTTGGAAGCTAATTGCCTGGCAAAGACAGAGGGAGAACTGAAGATGGATATGTTTAAAAGGGCTGAGTGCGTAGAGTTGCTGAGCAAAGGAGAGCTTTGCCCGTGTGTCTCCTCTTTGTGTCTCACCTGAAGCTACATATTTCTGTTGCTGTTCTTCAGTCAGCCTCTCATTCTTTACACTTGTCCTCTAAGGGAATCAGAGCTCACTCTCTTCCATCTTTTTGACTTTTGAATTAATTTTCCTAATTGGTAGAGAGAGGCCATTTGGGATACAAAACCACTTTAGTGCCTAGCTGGGAAATTTCTGAAAGCTCTGTCAATGGAAGGATTGTCGAGGGACTTGTCCAAGTTGATGTTCAATTCTTTCAGCTTCTCTAGGTCCGTTCTTTTCTCTCACATAGCATGTCTTTCATTCATTATATTCTGATGCCATTATAAACTAGCCAAGGGGAAAAGGACAATGTTTAACCTCCGCTTACATAGACTCACAATGCGGACTGTGCAAAACAAGACTGCAGGGCTAATACTACAGTCAGAGAGTTCAAGAAGCTCTGAAAACCATGGGAACCAGTGACCTGTTCAAAACTGAACTTTCATTCTACAAGGAAGAGAGAGCAGAGGAGAGAGAACAAGAAAACCGAAAGCAAAAAGGACAAAGCTTCAAGAGACCACCCTGGCCACCTGGCACCACTTGGGGTCTGGGGTGCTTGATGGCCTCTTAATGTTTTGTAGCACAGCCGGCAGCATGAGGAAGGCATGAGATACACCCTAGGGCAGCCCACATGCATTTGGATCCTTTAGTTTCAGCTTCCAGCAGGGAAGTGCTTAATTGCATCCATGATTGAGATGATCATTTTTATTGTGTTCAGCCCAGAGCTAAGGAGAGGGAGCCCCTCCTTAGGCAAGTTTTGAATTTCAGGTTATTTGTCATCTCTTAGCCATTATCAATGGTGCTGTTACCGTCATCATCATTATCATCAGAAGGGAAGTGTTAAGCCTATAATTACATGTGGCACTGTGCTAAGTGCAATACATGGAAGCACTTGGTTCTTGCCGGCCAGATGTGCATAATCAAAACACAAACTCTGTGTCAGGGCAGACCAAAAGTACAAGTTTCACACAGAAAGGAAGATGAAAACACTGAGTAAATAAGCAGGTCTTATGAAGATATAATTGCCTGGGTTCTGTTTTAGGACTACAAACTATCATCTGGGGACGTATAGTCTATTTAAATACTACCTCTGAACTACTGCTATGTTCCTGGCACAGCCCTGAGTACTTTCTATGAATCTTATTTAATCCTTGCAACAGCCTTATACGACAAATGCCATGACTATCTCTATCCTACTTACCAGGTGGAAATGTTAAGGACACACTACTAGTAAGAGGCAGAACAAAGATGCTAAACCAGTCTATCTGACCACAGGTCCATGGCAATGATAGTTGCATTAAAATCCTCTCAGAGCTGCTGCAAACTTTCATAGCAAATACACTTTGGGGCCAGATTTTTAGTGCATTGCATTATTTGAAAATTTCGATGAACATTGTGTTAATGATCGTATAAAACTCAGCTAAACAGACAAAACAACAACAGGAGCAAGAAAGAATGAAGCAATTTATTTAGGGTAGGAGAACTTTTGAAGTTAGCTCTGTAATAGAGCTATAATGTTATAAAAAGAAAGAAAATACAGAATATAGGTAGAAGGGCATACTGAACTGGGAAGGAACTGCTATATTGGGAAAAAGAACAACATTATCTAAAGGATGAGTGAGTGAGTTGAGAGGCTGCAATAATTTGGATAAGCATCTCATCCATTTGAATTCTGATTATTTATAGGCACACTCATCCCTAATCCTAATGTTGGATTACTGACTATCCTAATGTTCTGATTACTCCATTAAAAGGATTCAATGATTGGATGTTAATTAAGGATTATTCCAAGTTGATACTAATATACTGATAATTCTATCCTCTCTCTCTGTCTCTGACAATTTACTTTAAGATTCCATTTATTTGAAAGAGAAATGTGATGAATATAAAAGATGTTGTCTTTGATAGTCAAAATGAACTTACTAATTTGTTTGTTTAGTTTTCTGTTAGTTTGCTTATTGGACAGTTCCAGCTTCTCTCCAAGGAGTATGTATCTTATCCACATTGAATTCCTTATTCCATCTAAGATATGACCACTACATAGGAGGAAGTGCTGGATAATGGAAGGATTATTGGACTAGCAGTTAGGAAAACTGGATTCTAGCCTCTCTTTGCTACATCTACAAAGGCAATTACAGAAAGTCACTCAATCTCTTTAGGTTTATTTTGTTATTTCTAAAGAATCTAGTTGGGTTATACCAATGATTCTCAAACCTCACTGTGGATTAGAATTACTCAGAAAACATTTTTGTTGCATTTTAGTTGGGGGACTGCCCCTGGTTTTACTTACTTTGAGGTGTGTCCCAGGCATCTACATTTTTAAAATGTTTCCCAGGCGATTCTAATGCACAGCCCAAGCAGAGAAGGACCATATTACAGGATGCCACATATTCCGTCAGTACTTACACTTTAAAAGTAGTCTCTCTTGGGATTTCATCTTCTTTCATGGTTCCCAGTGCCAATTCTGGAATGCAAATGAGTTTGAATCACTCTCTTCAAAAATCAGATACACAGTTTAACAAATAATTCCCAGTTGTTTGTAGCTGGCCAGAGTCCATTCCATGGCTGCATAGAAAGAATCAGACTGTTTACTGTGGGTGACTGTGTTGGCCAAAGGGTCACAATTACTTTTGGGGGGTGAGAGAGTGGAAAGGGCAAGCAAGTCATTTAATGCCCTTACCTTCAATGTCCCTTTCTTAAGAATAAGAATTATTTTTAGCATAAAAATTTCTGATAGCTACCTGCTATCGGGGAACAATCCTGCATAAAAAATAAACAAAAACACTACATTTTTTCTTTCTTCTTTTTTTTTTTTTGTTTGTGAGACCAAGTGTCACTTTATCGCCCAGGCTGGAGTGCAGTTGCATGATCTCGGCTGCAACCTCCACCTCCTGGTGTCAAGTGATTCTTGTGCCTCAGCCTCTTGAATACCTGGGATTACAGGCATGTGCCACCACACCCAGCTAATTTTTTTATATGCATTTTTAGTAGAGACAGGGTTTCACCATGTCGGCCGGGCTGGTCTCAAACTCCTGACCTCAAGTCATCTGCCCACCTCAGCCTCCCAAAGTGCTGGGATTACAGGAGTGTGCCATCATGCCTGGTCAACACTACTTTTTTTCTGAGGCTCACTTTTGAGGGCTGCTGGGAACCCCTGCAGTCCTTTATCCCCAACTAAAACAGCACTCCTAAAAGTGAATTGTGTTAGGCCAGTGCGTTGGCTATGCTTAGGTTTCTTGCCCATTCATATAGAGCCTTAATGTGTCATCAATCTACCATCCTCCTCCCACCCCAATCACCCACTGACATTCCATACTGATTCCTTCTTGAAGGAGCTGCCTTTTCTGGATTAGTTCATATATGCAGGAGAAGGAGTTCAGGCTTAGAATTCAGGCAATTTGAGTTCTTCTTCTAGCCCTGGCCCTAACTAGGTCTGTGATCTCAGCGTACAACTTACCCTTCAGTGCTTCTGTTTCCTCATCTGTAAAAAGAAGGGGTCCTTTCTTGCTCTTCACCTCTATGATCCCTGCCCAGACCTAGGGAGCCACTTCAGTGTTCAGCTGCTCTCAGTTTACTGTTTTCTGACTCATTCCTCTGCAGGGGCCCTTGCAAGTCCCTGGTCTGCCTGCCCCATACCCGCAGGCTATGTCTGACTGCTGCAGAGCAGGGAGATCCCCGGGGCTCCTCTTTTCTTTCCTTCTTTGCATATGAAACAAGTAATCTGTCAGGATGGCAATCAGCAGCACCTTGTGAAGCCAGGGCTTCTCTGGGCAACAAAATCTTGAAACTGTCCTCTTGCTCACTTGTCAACCCATGAGGGACAGTAAGGGGAAGAGGAGGGCCTTTGACTTCACTGGTGGGCAGGGGAGGAAGCTCTTGAAGACATATAGGGATGTGACTGTGGCAGTTGCTCCGCTTGTTGAAACCTCGGTATTCTTACATGTGGCTTGTGATTGAGATTCTGACTCTTGTACTTGGCATGGTCTTTTGTGTGATGGATGGTGAATATAAGTAAGTCTGATGCCTAATTAAGAACACCATATGACTACCCATGTCCATACAGATGACATGGCTATCAAGAAAAGGCCTCACCTGGAAGAGGGGTGAAGATAGGATTTTATACTGTACTGTCATGGGAAAATACCAGCATCTTCCATTTGACTCCATGAGTCTCATAAAGACTATGTCTTAGCTCCCTGTAGCCCTCCTTGTTCATGTATACAATTTGACTTTCCTGTAGTTTCTCTGGAGCATTCTACTATTTCAGTGGTAGGTAACCATTTTTTCATCTTGAAACTGTTCTAAAATTTGCAGCTTTTTGATTGTTCTTTAAAGATGGCCCTGAGGCATTGAAAACAGGGAAGAGGATGGGCTCATAGATGGGAGGCTAAATGGAATAACAAGTGATCGAGAACCAAAATATTATACCACTCCCCTCACCCCGCCTACCTGCCAAGTATGATCTGCCTATTCATCTGCATCCAGTAAAGTTAACAGGTATCAGACCACATGAATGAATCCTCTCCCTGCTGAGAACTGACCGCAAGAGGGCTCCTGGGAACAGAAGTCAACTGAGCTTCTGCAGATTGACCAAGAGTTGTCTAGATTTGTAAACAGGATGAGGAAGAGACAATTCCACAACCTTTGGTACAGAGGGGAATATGATATTTAGTAGAACAAGGCCCATAAAACTATATAAAAATGTTTTATTTTAGGTCATTAAACAGTATATCATATAACCTTTAAAATAGCATGCATTATAAATCAGCAGCTCAGGTTTATAGGGTAGCTTATCATTCATTTAACAGGCACAATGATAGCGTTTGAGGCTCAGGTCACTCCTCACCTCTTTCTAAATTAAGAGAATTTCCAAATTCATTTTTCTTTCTTTTTTTTTTTTTTTTTTCAAAAAAAGGAAGCTCATTCTCTATGAGCTTCTGCTACCCCCAGCCCAGTGTTCAGCCACAATGCTTCTCACTGTGGCGGCAGATACTAACATTCAGATGCTCAGAAAACACAAGCAGTGAACCATCATCCAGAGAGTACAGTTGGTCTCTAAAGGAATACTTTGAGAGCCTCAAAACTACTTTTATGTGTAATGGACAAACAGAATACATGTCTCCAGGGGACTTTTAACCC
Source organism: Chlorocebus sabaeus (assembly GCF_047675955.1). Lineage (NCBI taxonomy): Eukaryota > Metazoa > Chordata > Mammalia > Primates > Cercopithecidae > Chlorocebus > Chlorocebus sabaeus. The sequence continues at coordinate 30,184,752 of NC_132921.1, read as the reverse complement.
AGAATACCACCCATCTTAAGAGTTTCACATGTGTTGTTCTCCCACAGATAGAATACTTAAAAGACATAGTTATTTAACTGTCCTTGCAGAAACATAAGATGATGTAAATGATGCCAAATCAAAGAAGCAGTACTCAAAAGTACATTCTGCATGAGTCCACATACATCAAATTCAAAAACAGGCAGAACTTTTAATGCCACTGAAAGATACATTTAAAAATGGTTAAAATGATAAATTTTATAGTATGTCTATTTTACCTCATACACAAAAACAAAAAAACCAAACCCCTAAAACCAAACCTCAGCATAGTTAATCTAATGAATGACAGCTCAGGAGATTAGCTGCCATTGGGGTTATCAGTGAATGGAAGGAGGCGTGAACGGGTCTTCTGGATACATGGAAGTTTCTGTTTGTCATCTAAATGTTGGCCATACAGCTGACACAGTTTGGCAAGATTTATTGAAGTGTACGCTATGGCAAGCTTACTTTTCTTGGTAAGTGTTTTGCTTCAGCGAGACATTTATCAGAAAGTAAGAAAGTGCTAAAAAAAATCTAGTTGATTTGATTTAATTTGACTAGGGTATTGGTCACAAGTATGAAAATTAACTCTATTCTTCAGTTGCTACAGGCATTTGGGCAGAGATAATTGAATAAAATTATGTCAGTGAATAGTATTTCTATTTTTTTTCCTTGCAAAAATCAAATTTGGTTTAAGGATGACAGGGCAAGGTTTTATCTGCATTTAGACCACAGCACTGCCACCCTCTGAAGCTGCCTTACTTCTTTGAAACTCTGAAAGCACATGGTAGCTGTGACAGTATAGAGAGGACTAGTCTAATGGTCTGCTCTGGGTTATATGGCATGTAGGCTATTTTCCTTAAATGCCCTGCCTCTGTGTGACTCTGTGGGATAGTGAGCTTCCTGTCATCTACTGGAGGCCAGAGAATAATCTAGAAGGGATGCTCTGTAGAGGCTGCTTATATCGTGGAGACGTTGAACAAAATTATATATAATGACCCCTTTAATTCCAAGATTCTGTTTCTACCATTCTCTAGGCATTCATAGAGAATGTTTATTAAATATGGACCCTCATCTTTGTGTCAGTTTCTTCTACAATAACTTTGTGACAGCAAGTCCTAAAGGTTAAAGAAAAGTACCATTCATTTTATGACACTTGTATTGGTCTTTTAAGGCATTTCACAAACTTGGTGGCTTAAAACAAGAGAAATTTATTCTCTCACAGCTATGGAGACCTCAAGTGTGAAATCAAGATGTCAGCAGGTCCATTTTCTCTCTGAAAACATCCTTCCTTGTTCCTTACAGCTCCTGATGGCCTCAGCCACCCTTGGGACTCGTTGGCTTGTAGCTGCCTCACTCCAACCTCTGCCTCTGTGGCCTTCTTCCCTGCATGTCTGCGTGTCTCTGTGTCCTTTCTTCCTCCTGCAGGTACACCAGTCATTGGATTAGGGCCTACCCTAAACATAGGATGATTTCATCTTGAGATACTTAATTATGTTTCTGAAGATCCTATGTCTAAATAAAGTCACAGTCTGAGGTTCCAAGAGGATATAATTTGGGGGATGACAGTATTCAAACTATTGCCGACACCTTCTTGGAAAGAAAAGGAAAAAAAAATCAACATTAAAAACCTGCAGGGTATCCAATAAATGCAAAGTGAGTGTCTGCTAGGTACTGAGTGTAGAACAGTGAAATAAAGAAACAGACACCATCCTCATGGCCCTTATGGTCCAGTGGGGGAGATCGATATTAATCTAAGGAACAAAAAAATGATCACTGCAAATTATTAAAAAATACAGTGCTGCATATCATGAGAGAGAATTATATTGAGAGGACGCTCAGCTTTTTTTTTTTTTTTTTTTGAGACAGAGTCTCGCTCTGTCACCCAAGCTGGAGTGCAGTGGCACGGTCTCAGCTCACAGCAAACTCTGCCTCGCGGGTTCACGTCATTCTCCTGCCTCAGCCTCCAGAGTAGCTGGGACTGTAGGCACCCGCAACCATGCCTGGCTAATTTTTTTCTGTATTTTTTTAGTAGAGACAGGGTTTTACCATGTTAACCAGGACGGTCTCAATCTCCTGAACTTGTGATCCGCCTGCCTCGACCTCCCAAAGTTCTGGGATTATAGGCATGAGCTACCTCTCCCTGCCTGAGGCCCAGTTTTTGATGTGGGGTCTGTCAGAAAAGTTTTCTCAGAGGAAATCATATTTAAGCTGAAACCAGAGGATGAGTAGGAGTTAGCCAGGTACCGACAGTAGAAGAACACTCCAGGTAGGCAGAGTGGTGAGTTCAAAGGCTGGAATGGAGGCCACTGTGGCTGGGATACAGTGAGCAAGGCCCAGCAGGGCATGGGATGAGGAGTGGGTGCCTGGAGCCTCATGAACCCCTGGCAGTTCACACTCAGGAACTGGGGGTCCCTGCAACAGGAAGACCCAGAAAGTTAGAATAAGAGGAATGACAAGTTCTGAATTCCATTTTAAGATGACTCACCTGCTTGATGTGGAGAAGAGAGGGACCGAAAAGTGACACCAGCAGGCTGGATATGATACGGTGGCGTAGGCAGCTGGAGCAGAGACCCTGGTGCCAGGAAGCATTGGAAACATATTCCTGCTACTGCAGCCAGCCAGCTGACCAGTGTATTTACTAGGCTGAGAGGCAAGCATGGCTCAAAAGAGATCTGTACAGCTCCATTATCCATATGGAATTGACTTTCAAAATTATGAAATATAAATAATTTTTGAGTAGATCTTATCTAAAACTAACAAAGGTGGTTTTACATGAGTACGATGAGTATGCTTATTTGTTATTAAATTTTTGAAATTATTTTCCAGTTTGGAATGTAGATCCAGAATTTGATATATGCGAACGAGCATGTCCTACAATGGCCATCGTGTTAGCTAGTTAAGATCCGGAAGTGCTATCACACAGGATGGGAAGGGCCTTCTAGAGAAGTGAGAGTCTCTCACACCTAAAAATACTGGCACATGATACCTCTGAACCCATAGAGTACCCAGTATACACCACCAGGAAGCTGTGTGGCACACTGTTTTTAAATCTCAGTTGAAGCAGTCTTTGACAACAACCTTTGTTTGCTATCTAGGGAGGATCTAGATTTTAGGTGAATGAAGGGGAGATGAAAGGTGAGAAATGTAAAGAAAGGTGCGTTCTAATTATGAAAATAATTTGTATGACTATTTAACTTGTGACACAGAGTTTTTCCTGTGTGGTTACCAACTCTGTACTTGCAGGTACAAGTCTATTTGATGTACTAGGTGCACATGGGACCCCTTCCTTGGGATTCCTTAACATGCTGCCATTTCCCACTCCTTGTATCATTGGCTGGGAGAACGCTCACAACAGACTTTGGCAAATGAGTTCATCCTCCTGGCAGATAACCACCTTATAGATGAATCACATTGTCTTCCCAGCAGAAGCCCTCTTGTCTGATGGATACCTAGTGTTACGTGTGTGTATACCATTCCAACCTCAGCTCCTCCCCATCCCCTTAAAAAGATGTGCAGTGTATAATCCCTACAGATAATGTAGGAAAAATCTGGGTGTGAGATGTGGGCTGGGGCAGAGACGTCCTTGGCAGAGGGTCCCAGTGCCACTGTCCCATCTGCATAGTATTATCCACATGAGTAAGTTGTTTCCATTGAAATCAACAGGACCGTATGGCAATGTTTGAATCTGAAATTATTTCCAATGGATTCCTGTGTAGTTACAACTCTATACTTGCAATCTTTGTGATTTCAATTTGGAAAGTCATTCAAGTGAGTAATTTAATGTTGGGCTGCTCCTTCTGTTTTCCCTTCAAGCTGAAAAAATTGTCAAAATAATGATATTGTAAGCAAACTTTGACTGTGCCTAACAGGACAGTGAGGGGTTACAGTTCTGTTTGTTCCAAATATAAACTATCAGCTCAGATTTTACTTTATCAACTAGGCACTGGGTTTTATGAAGACAAATCCTACTTGTGTGAAGCCAACTTTTAACTCCTAGATAATATCTTACCTAGAAAGAGATAATCTGATTTATCTTCCAATGTACAATGGGCCTTTTTCCTAAGGCACAGTGGGGAGGACTTCACTAAGGTACATATCACAATAATTAAGACCACAATGTGTCTCCTCTTTCATGCCCTTTAAGACCCCTAATTTTTCTCTAAAGATGATGCTCTCCTGGTTACAGAGGTACCCCAAATCACTTTTTTAAAGTAGGTAAATGGCCGGGCCCAGTGGCTCATGCCTGTAATCCAAACACTTTGGGAGGCCGAGGCGGGTGGATCACCAGAGGTCCGGAGTTCCAGACCAGCCTGGCCAACATGGTGAAACCGCATCTCTACGAACAATACAAAGATTAGCCAGGCGTGGTGGCGGGCACCTGAATCCCAGCTACTCAGTAGGCTAAGGCAGCAGCAGCACTTGAACCCAGGAGGTGGAGGCTGCAGTGAGCCGAGACTGCACCACTGCATTCCAGGCTGGGTCACAGAGTAAGACTCTGCCTCAAAAAAATAAATTAATTAATTAAATAAATAAGTAAATAAAATAAAGCAGGTAAAATGCACGCTGCATTTATGTCTATGACAGTTGTGGGTGCACATGGATTAAAGAGCTCTAGAATTCTAAAAGGCTTGCTACAAAACATCATTCCCTTGCTGCTCTACCTCCAGTCAACTCCCGTTCCCAAAAGGAACCACTTTGAATTTCAATACAAGATTCTTAGGGAATTGTACTCTATATCTCTAAGGAACACGCTTATACTGTTCCTTTTTAAACTTTTTTCCAGCTTAGGCTTATCTGCTAACTTCCTGCCATACCTTTCTCCATTCACCTCCACCCTCAATACTCCTTCTCATCCTCACACTCCCAATAAAGTTATATCTTAATTTGTTTAGATCAATATTCAGTGTTCTCACTACTGAGTTAGAACATACTGTGGTTATTATTTATGTAGTATAATTTCCACTCTCCCAACCCCCACTCCAGAATTCATAATTATCTTGTGCTTTGTTTTCATAGCTTTAACATACTTAAGTCTTCATCAGCTGCCTATTCGGTTGGTGCAAAAGTAATTGCGGTTTTGCAATAATAAATATCTTCCCAATTATTCAGATGCACCTGTCCATTTCTTCTTTTTGAGGAACTCTCAGAGACTCCTGGTCTGCCCTCTTCTGGGTGGGTTGGCTGCTACACTCTGAGCAGTGCAGTCACTAAGGGTCTCCTTTCACCACCATTTTAAGGATTTCCTGTACTTCCCTTTCTTACTGCTTTACCAACTTCCTGAATCTCCTGTCTGCTGTATTCCCTCCTTTTGATGGGTTATATATCTTCTTGAGAAAGGATTCATGGGGGCTAAAATTAAAATTTTATGTGTTAGAAAATGTTTTAGTTCCATTTTCTCACTTTATTTGTAGGTATGCAACTCTAAGTAAGGAAATGTTTTTTTTCCAGCATTTGAGAGCATAGCTCTATTGTCCTCTAGCTTCCAAGGCTGCTTTTTAAAAAGTCTGATGAATTCTGTTAGCAAATCCTATTAGATTTCTCTCTCTTTACCCCTCCCTCCCTTTCTCTCACGCTCTGGAAATTTACGAGATGTTCTCTTTTGTCTGCAGTGATCTGAATTCTCATGATATTGTTTGTTTGTATTTTTGCTCTAATTCTTAAGCTATGTCTTTATATTCAAGTGCAATATTTCAATTGACAGTAAATAATAATAAAAATATTCCAAAATGCAGCCGTAATGAATTAGACACAGAATTCAACACAAATACCATTCAGATGCATTAATGGTGATCATGCCATTAAGGATGACACAAACTCTGTCTGTTGTTGTCTAATAGGATAATTATTGTAGATCAGTGAGGAGCCAGAACACCAAGGCATTGTAGAACGCCAACAGTAGGCTGGAGTGTAAAGGGAGAAAGACTAGAAAAGAGCACGTATGGCTTCAGCAGTCCCTCAGACCTAATTACCATTCCCAAAGGGACACGAACACCATATTTAAAGCATTCATCTGACTTACAGAGGGTGAGGCTTGGCTGTGCGAGGGCCCTGCAGCCAGCATACCTGAGGTCAGAGGAATCACTCAGCATGGCTTTGGAGTGGTCTGTCTGATACCAGAGACAGGCTCATAAGGGCTTCTTTACATTTTAGGGGCCTAGCCAAGTAGACTAATGCAAGGAAGGCTTTATATCCCAGAGTAAGGAATTGTGGCATAAATCAAGAAGGCAATGCTGAAAACCCAAATTACACAGATGAAATGAACCACAGAGGTAAGGGCAAAGGCGAGCCTAAGCTGACCCTCAGGCATCCTAAGTGCTTGATTGGAGATGACAGGATTCATACCTAACCCCACCAGCTGTGAGCCACTCATAAACAACTGGTCTGTCAACACTGTCTCAGAAGTGGGAAGAGTTGATTCTACAAGCTGAAAATCTTCAAAGGTTCAGCTGAGTATCCTGAGAAGCAGAAAAGGGCAATAGTGAGTGTTTCAGACCTCTAGAGACCACCCATCACTTTTACCACCAGATATCAACTTTATTGTACCTTTCACTGATCCCATTCTCTTGTGTTCATAGGTCCTCCTCTCATACCTTTTTTTAAAAAACATGCAGAGTCTCACTCTGTGGCCCAGGCTAGAGTGCAGTGGTGCAATAAGGGCTCGCTGCAACTTCGACCTCCTGGACCTAAACAATCCTCCTGCCTCAGCCTCCTTAGTAGCTGAGACTACAGTTATGTGCCACCACATCCTGTGATTTTTTTTTTTTTTAATAGAGATGAAGTCTTGCTATGTTGCCCAGGCTGGTCAAATTCCCCAAGTGCTGAGATTACAGGTGTGAGCCACTGTGCCCAACCTCATACTTTATTTTTAATCCAATCTCAAAAGCCAGTTTTATCTCACCTGTACCCATATTTCCAAAAATTTGCCTAAATTTCCTATGGTTGCTCAGAAATCTACAGCTCTCCTAAATTTCAAATTATAACTTGAAATTGAACCTGAAATCTTCCTAAGATTTACCAAGAGACCAGCATGATCAGTACATCCTGGTTATTTCTTGTCCTTTGGCAGCCATTTGTATGCTTATTAAAACTTGTCTCCCTCTTTCATAGCAGCCTAAAGTTTTCTTGAAGCAAAGGTTGTCTTTTGTTCATCCTGTCACTCAAACACTCTATACACACAGCATCAGCACGGGTAAACAGGCACAGTGAGTAAACCTGGCTCCATCTCACCCATTGTATACACTTTCTTCCCCTAGATGGTGTCTTGGTCTTCACTACTAAGGAAGCCTAACCCTGGAAAAGGACCCATGGGCAAATAAAGCTGTTTTCTCTTCCAGGAATGTTTCCATTTGAAACTTCAGCTTGATGGCCACATGAAAGTCTTTCTCACCAAATAAAGGAATAGCTAACTATGAGGGGTATTTTCTTCACTAGGGATCCTACCTGATCTCTTTCAAGGCATTCCCTGTAGGCAGCTTCCCACTAGGCCACAAAAACCAGTCTCTCATGATTGATTGATCAAGAAATTGCTGCCCACAGAGTGCCACACTTCCTCTGAGGCTCAGGCACCTTTTTCAGGAGGTAAGGAATGCTAGGCTCAGGGAAATGGCTCCTGACCATGAAATGCTCAGAAAGATGGTGTGTGCCAGGGTCAGAGTACTGCTGAGAGCTGCAGTGATCAGAATACGTTCCATTTCCCTCTGTGTCCAGCACTGCCCCTTGAAGTCTCTGTTCTGTCTTTTTAGAATGGAAAAGATTAGAGAACAACAAGGTTGCTCAAAACTTCAATTTCTTGCAAGAATGTCAATTAAGTTAGATGGTGACATAATACAATGATGTTCCTTTGGCAATTTCTTATGGAATAGTGATCCCAAATAACATCACCTATTGCTACAGCCTTTGCCATGTGGGCTGCCACACATGAAGAAGCTGGCAGTGTGTGACAGGCAGTGGGAGAAGCTGAAGGTGTTACTAGGTGATGAGAAAGATGGTGTAAATACCATGTCTTGTTTTGTGCGGGAGGTGTTGCCTGTGGAGGAGATATGTGGCTCATGGGAGAGGGTGGTTTTATCTTACTAGGAGTAAAGACTCTTAATGTGTTCAATAAGGTCGATGGTTTTGACTAAGATGGCAGAGCCAATACATATTACAGAGGAAAAAAAGACCGGGTAAGGCAATCGAGATAGGAAATATACATTGGAAATGAAATATAGATCAGTATAGACTCAAAATACATACATCAAATGTTCATGGTTTAGCCTGGCACTAGTAGGTCTTGATCCACTACTACATCTCTATATGCTCTTATGAACACTCTTAACACTTTTCAAAATTTTCTTACATACACTATCTTATTTAATCAGGGGAAACAGGATGAACTACTAATATCATTCCCATTTTAAAGATAAATAAATGGAAGGACAGAGAGATTAAACTAACTGCTCAAGGTCACACTGATAGCAAGTGATCACGTTTCGACCAATATTGACCATGGTGAATGACCAAATGTTGAACACTTACTACAGGTAACATGTTAATTCCCAACAGTCCTAGCAGATGAGTAGTGACATTATTCCTGTTTTGTAGAAAAGAATTATACATAGCTTGCTAATGTCACACAGCTGGCAATGGCAGAGATTAAGTTTAAATCTAGATATGCTTGCCTCCAGAGTCTGCGATCTTAACCACTATTCGTTGTCTCTGTAATCCAGCAATTTGCCTCCTCCTGGAAGAATCTAGTGATTCTTGCACATTAATTGCGACTTTTCTATTAAACCCCATCTCTTTTCACCATGGTACCTTCATTTGAATTGATTTCACTATTTGTAGCATCATCTCATACTTTCTCTGTTAGTCACTTTTAAAAAGTATTATCTTCCATATACCCCACCTTTCTGGTCTCACAGTGCACTGGATTCTCCAGCATTATTTATATACATCTCCCTTCCTTCTCCAGTTATTTGAAAATATTTTTGAGGCAGAAATAATTTTTTAATTTTATATTACATTTTATTGTTTTTGCATTGAAACCCAGGTCTGCCAACTCCAAATGTAATACTTTGATCAAAAGCACAGTCTCTGAAGTCAGGAAGACTCGAACAAGTTCATGTTCTGACTCTGCCACTAACTAGCTGGATGACAATGGCCAAATTAGGTGGTCTCTCTGACCCAAAAATTACTCACGTGTAAAATGGAGCTAGCCAAACCATAGGTCAGATGTCAGGAATACTCTAGGTCATGTATAAGCTATTCTACATAGTGAGTAGCAGATTTAGAAATGACTCAATAGAAGCTGCTATTGGTGTTATCATCAGTATTAATTATGTTATGAAAAGAAAGCTGCCATCTTTGGAAAACTCCTAATGCTTTAAGCTTCTCTTGCTTAGGAAATCTCTGGGTGTTTTCTAAGAGTCTAATAAATAGCGATGTCTCACATATAAGTCAGATGGTTTGATAAAAGGCACTTCTTGAATATGATGCTGGAGTCAGTGGATAGGTTGTCACAGCAATAATAGATATATCACAGTCAATAGAAAACCATAAGAAATGGAAATCCAAAGTGATTGGTTATGGAAATGAAAAATTACTTTTCCCTACCTTGCAAACAGGTCATGTCTTTCAGCCATTTACGGTCATTGGATAATGAAAATAATCCTATTTTTTCTTAAAATAACTGTGACTGACCAATACTTTTTTTGTAATATGTTCAATGGGAAATTTCTTATTTTTCTGAGACCATTCTGGGCTAATAAATTAGAAAGTTTCCAAGAGTTGGGATAAGGACTTCGAAATGTGATGACCTGTTTCAACATGAAGCTGACAGTGTAATGAATAACAAGAGTTTCAGGATACTGCAACTTTGATTGCTTTTCCTTTTGCTATTTGCTTTGTTCATCTCAGAGAAGAAAATGATCCACATTTGCAATATCACCTTGTCCTGCAGTTGGACATTAAACATTTATTTTAAACATTAAAACTGCTGAGCTTGTGAGTTTATGACCTGCAGATACTTCTATTTATTTATTTTTAAATTTTAATTTCTTTATGTTGAAATTGCAAAATCCAATGAATCGAAGGCAAATGATACCTGGAAGCTGTGACTTTTCATGGAGTGTAACCAAATAGAGCTGGTCAGGAGAGCATGAAGGGGGGATTTTGTTGGTACTGCCGGCTGGAATGGCAGGGCTGAAATGTACACATTTGTTATTGGATGCTTTATGGTTTGGTTATGTTTGGATTATGGTTTTTAAAATATCTTTGGGTTTTGGGTTTTGAAAACCCAGAACAATGTATTCATAATCCATGGTCCATCAGCTTTATTGTGGCTTTCATTTTATAGAGAAAGAGTGGTTTTGCATTTGCAATGAATTAGCTGTTTATTTTCCCAACTCTCCCATTTCATTATAGTGATACAATTTATTCACCTAATGATAAACAATTTTTTTTTCCAATTTTTGGTCAGTGCTTGAATCACACTAAAGGAATTTTGTTTTCAGGGTGTTGATGTGTATCCATAAAACAATATACATTTTGTATTTGTATTGATGAGGGAATTGCCTTTCCTGTCTAATTATGATTGTGGGCCCCGCCTCTCTCTCTCTCTCTCTCTCTCTCTCTCTTTTTCTTAATGAATAAAATAGAGAACTATTGCGAAGAGATAATAAGCTACTAAAAAGCATTCAGTAGTTGTTACTGTTATAAATTATTCACTCCCTGTGGCTTTAGAAATAAAGTTATTTATCTTTTCAGAGGCAGTTCAAGGGTAGAGGCATTTAGGAGATCTCTCACCGAGTGGGCAGACTGAAGATTTCTCCCTGTACTGTTATTGCTTATGTGCTCCATCTCTTAGGGCAAAGTAGTTTGCCTTTCTTCTCCCAAGATTGTTATACATGAAAATATAAAGATCATTGTATTTTGATGCATCTTCCAGGAATGCTGAGAGGTAATGAAAAGAGACAAGTACAACCCATATGAGAGATCATTTCCTCAACTCTTTGTTAAGATAGATGCATTGTAAATGGGAACATACTGTGGTGTATTGGCAGGCAGGTCATCCGAGTCTCTGGATGTAGAAAATTACAATGTGCCTCTGTTATGTCATTTTATTTTGTACTCACATGAGCAATTGCAGGAATGCACAAGCTAACATATCAGTTATGAAAGAGCCCACATGAGGGCCTACGGATGAATGAGTCTCCATAGCCAATAGCTGACAGCGCTTAGAGTCCTGAAGGATGATTTCATTGACTTGTTGCATCTTTCATGCAAACAAGTATTTGACAGCTGTCAAAAGGGCAGATTGGTCTCTGGAATCTCCAGAGATCTATGTGAATAGTGTGTATTTGGAGAAGTGATTAGAAATATTAATGAGCTCTGAAAACAAATAAAAAAGCATGTGCCTCTAAGACCTGGCTCCCTATAGGGTCAAATTCAGGAAAATTGGATTTTAACAATTGAATTTGTTTTTGTTCTTTTTTAAAAATTTAAGCATAATCTCTATTTTGAATAAAACTGTTATAAGAGAGAAAAGTAAGCTTTACTGAAATAGGCAATAGGTAGGGCTGAATTTAGTATTCTGTTTTATTGTAGTTGTTTGTTATTCGCTTGCTTTGTGATCATGCCTAAATCTAGAAAGCCCAAACGAAGCATCATTCCCTTGACATTTGTCTTCTCTTTCCTTTTATTTTTATGTATTTATTTATTTGAGACAGAGAGTCTTGTTCTATCACCCAGGCTGGAGTGAAGTGGCGCAATCTCAGCTCACTGCAACCTCTGCTTCCTGGGTTCAAGTGACTCTCCTGCCTCAGCTTCCTGAGTAGCTGGGATTACAGCTGCCCACCACTACACGTGGCTAATATTTGTATTTTTGGTAAAGATGGGGTTTCACCATGTTGACCACGCTGGTCTCGAACTCCTGACCTCAAATGATCCATATGCCTTGGCCTCCCAAAGTGCTGGGATTACAGGCTTGAGCCACCATGCCCAGCCATTTGTCTTCTCTTTCAATGCACAAAAACAGGAACTATCTCTTTTCTGGATTATATATTCAAATTTTAACACACTCAATTATTTCTTCTTGTGGGATTAAAGTTTTAGATAATGCTAAAGTCAGTGAAAGAAATATTTACTGTTTTCAGAGCAAGAGGGGTTGACTGGAGAGCTGTGGCCCACAGTGGACTGGATATTTAAGAAGCACATAGATGTTCCTGGTTAGAATGTTAATCCATATGAGGCAAATCTAAGTGTAGAACCACAGAACACTAGACGTGGAAGGATCTTAGAAATCACCTTATCCAAGCTATTTACTTTCAGAAGAAGAAAGAGACATGAAAAAGAGAGAACTGCCCAAGGCCACACAATCAGGATGAAATCATCAGGAGTAGAATTTAGGTCTCTTGGCTTTCAGTGTTTTATAAATATCTTAAAGTACTGACTTAAAAACTGAGTAAATCCACTTATTTCAAAGAATATTTAATAGCAAAGTTTCTAAATAACCTAGTAATTACTTGTAGTTTGTTTCAATGATTTTTTAAAAATGAATATTACCTATGATTATATAAGAGTAGTGGTTCTCAACTGGGGATGACTTTGCCCCTCCCACACCAGAGAACATTGGCGATGTCCAGAGATGTTTTTGATTGTTGCAACTGGAGAGGCAGAAGAGAAAGGTACTGGGATCTAGTGAGTAAAGACCAGACTATACTAGACTTCCTATAATGCACAGGTCAGCTCCCCAAAACAAAGAATTATCCAGCCCATAATGTCAACAGTGCTACCATTGAGAAACCATGGCCTAGGTGCATGACCTTTGAGGAATGCAACAGCCTACTTTGTTCTTCTCTTTTCTTTTCTTTTTTTTTTTTTTTTTTTTTTTTTTTTTTAATTTATTTATTATTATTAAACTTCAAGTTGTAGGGTACATGTGCACAACGTGCAGGTTTGCTACATATGTATACTTGTGCCATGTTGGTGTGCTGCACCCATCAACTCGTCATTTACATCAGGTATAACTCCCAATGCAATCCCTCCCCCCTCCCCCCTCCCCATGATAGGCCCCGGTGTGTGATGTTCCCCTTCCCAAGTCCAAGTGATCTCATTGTTCAGTTCCCACCTACGAGTGAGAACATGCGGTGTTTGGTTTTCTGTTCTTGTGATAGTTTGCTAAGAATGATGGTTTCCAGCTGCATCCATGTCCCTACAAAGGACACAAACTCATCCTTTTTTATGGCTGCATAGTATTCCATGGTGTATATGTGCCACATTTTCTTAATCCAATCTGTCACTGATGGACATTTGGGTTGATTCCAAGTCTTTGCTATTGTGAATAGTGCTGCAATAAACATACGTGTGCATGTGTCCTTATAGCAGCATAATTTATAATCCTTTGGGTATATACCCAGTAATGGGATGGCTGGGTCATATGGTACATCTAGTTCTAGATCCTTGAGGAATCGCCATACTGTTTTCCATAATGGTTGAACTAGTTTACAATCCCACCAACAGTGTAAAAGTGTTCCTATTTCTCCACATCCTCTCCAGCACCTGTTGTTTCCTGACTTTTGAATGATCGCCATTCTAACTGGTGTGAGATGGTATCTCATTGTGGTTTTGATTTGCATTTCTCTGATGGCCAGTGATGATGAGCATTTTTTCATGTGTCTGTTGGCTGTATGAATGTCTTCTTTTGAGAAATGTCTGTTCATATCCTTTGCCCACTTTTGGATGGGGTTGTTTGTTTTTTTCTTGTAAATTTGTTTGAGTTCTTTGTAGGTTCTGGATATTAGCCCTTTGTCAGATGAGTAGATTGCAAAAATTTTCTCCCATTCTGTAGGTTGCCTGCTCACTCTGATGGTAGTTTCTTTTGCTGTGCAGAAGCTCTTTAGTTTGATGAGATCCCATTTGTCAATTTTGGCTTTTGCTGCCGTTGCTTTTGGTGTTTTAGACATGAAGTCTTTGCCCATGCCTATGTCCTGAATGGTACTACCTAGGTTTTCCTCTAGGATTTTTATGGTATTAGGTCTAACATTTAAGTCTCTAATCCATCTTGAATTAATTTTCGTATAAGGAGTAAGGAAAGGATCCAGTTTCAGCTTTCTACTTATGGCTAGCCAGTTTTCCCAGCACCATTTATTAAATAGGGAATCCTTTCCCCATTTCTTGTTTCTCTCAGGTTTGTCAAAGATCAGATGGCTGTAGATGTGTGGTATTATTTCTGAGGACTCTGTTCTGTTCCATTGGTCTATATCTCTGTTTTGGTACCAGTACCATGCTGTTTTGGTTACTGTAGCCTTGTAGTATAGTTTGAAGTCAGGTAGCGTGATGCCTCCAGCTTTGTTCTTTTGACTTAGGATTGTCTTGGAGATGCGGGCTCTTTTTTGGTTCCATATGAACTTTAAAGCAGTTTTTTCCAATTCTGTGAAGAAGCTCATTGGTAGCTTGATGGGGATGGCATTGAATCTATAAATTACCTTGGGCAGTATGGCCATTTTCACGATATTGATTCTTCCTATCCATGAGCATGGTATGTTCTTCCATTTGTTTGTGTCCTCTTTGATTTCACTGAGCAGTGGTTTGTAGTTCTCCTTGAAGAGGTCCTTTACATCCCTTGTAAGTTGGATTCCTAGGTATTTTATTCTCTTTGAAGCAATTGTGAATGGAAGTTCATTCCTGATTTGGCTCTCTGTTTGACTGTCACTGGTGTATAAGAATGCTTGTGATTTTTGCACATTAATTTTGTATCCTGAGACTTTGCTGAAGTTGCTGATCAGCTTAAGGAGATTTTGGGCTGAGACAATGGGGTTTTCTAAATATACAATCATGTCGTCTGCAAACAGGGACAATTTGACTTCTTCTTTTCCTAACTGAATCCCCTTGATTTCTTTCTCTTGCCTGATTGCCCTAGCCAGAACTTCCAACACTATGTTGAATAGGAGTGGTGAGAGAGGGCATCCCTGTCTTGTGCCAGTTTTCAAAGGGAATTTTTCCAGTTTTTGCCCATTCAGTATGATATTGGCTGTGGGTTTGTCATAAATAGCTCTTATGATTTTGAGGTACGTTCCATCAATACCGAATTTATTGAGCGTTTTTAGCATGAAGGGCTGTTGAATTTTGTCAAAAGCCTTTTCTGCATCTATTGAGATAATGATGTGGTTCTTGTCTTTGGTTCTGTTTATATGCTGGATTATGTTTATTGATTTGCGAATGTTGAACCAGCCTTGCATCCCAGGGATGAAGCCCACTTGATCATGGTGGATAAGCTTTTTGATGTGCTGCTGAATCCGGTTTGCCAGTATTTTATTGAGGATTTTTGCATCGATGTTCATCAGGGATATTGGTCTAAAATTCTCTTTTTTTGTTGTGTCTCTGCCAGGCTTTGGTATCAGGATGATGTTGGCCTCATAAAATGAGTTAGGGAGGATTCCCTCTTTTTCTATTGATTGGAATAGTTTCAGAAGGAATGGTACCAGCTCCTCCTTGTACCTCTGGTAGAATTCAGCTGTGAATCCATCTGGTCCTGGACTTTTTTTGGTTGGTAGGCTATTAATTATTGCCTCAATTTCAGAGCCTACTATTGGTCTATTCAGGGATTCAACTTCTTCCTGGTTTAGTCTTGGAAGAGTGTAAGTGTCCAGGAAATTATCCATTTCTTCTAGATTTTCCAGTTTATTTGCGTAGAGGTGTTTATAGTATTCTCTGATGGTAGTTTGTATTTCTGTGGGGTCGGTGGTGATATCCCCTTTATCATTTTTAATTGCGTCGATTTGATTCTTCTCTCTTTTCTTCTTTATTAGTCTTGCTAGTGGTCTGTCAATTTTGTTGATCTTTTCAAAAAACCAACTCCTGGATTCATTGATTTTTTGGAGGGTTTTTTGTGTCTCTATCTCCTTCAGTTCTGCTCTGATCTTAGTTATTTCTTGCCTTCTGCTAGCTTTCGAATGTGTTTGCTCTTGCTTCTCTAGTTCTTTTAATTGCGATGTTAGAGTGTCAATTTTAGATCTTTCCTGCTTTCTCTTGTGGGCATTTAGTGCTATAAATTTCCCTCTACACACTGCTTTAAATGTGTCCCAGAGATTCTGGTATGTTGTATCTTTGTTCTCATTGGTTTCAAAGAACATCTTTATTTCTGCCTTCATTTCGTTATGTACCCAGTAGTCATTCAGGAGCAGGTTGTTCAGTTTCCATGTAGTTGAGCGGTTTTGATTGAGTTTCTTAGTCCTGAGTTCTAATTTGATTGCACTGTGGTCTGAGAGACAGTTTGTTATAATTTCTGTTCTTGTACATTTGCTGAGGAGTGCTTTACTTCCAATTACGTGGTCAATTTTGGAGTAAGTACGATGTGGTGCTGAGAAGAATGTATATTCTGTTGATTTGGGGTGGAGAGTTCTATAGATGTCTATTAGGTCTGCTTGCTGCAGAGATGAGTTCAATTCCTGGATATCCTTGTTAACTTTCTGTCTCGTTGATCTGTCTAATGTTGACAGTGGAGTGTTGAAGTCTCCCATTATTATTGTATGGGAGTCTAAGTCTCTTTGTAAGTCTTTAAGGACTTGCTTTATGAATCTGGGTGCTCCTGTATTGGGTGCATATATATTTAGGATAGTTAGCTCTTCCTGTTGAATTGATCCCTTTACCATTATGTAATGGCCTTCTTTGTCTCTTTTGATCTTTGATGGTTTAAAGTCTGTTTTATCAGAGACTAGTATTGCAACCCCCGCTTTTTTGTGTTCTCCATTTGCTTGGTAAATCTTCCTCCATCCCTTTATTTTGAGCCTATGTATGTCTCTGCGTGTGAGATGGGTCTCCTGAATACAGCAGACTGATGGGTCTTGACTCTTTATCCAGTTTGCCAGTCTGTGTCTTTTAATTGGAGCATTTAGTCCATTTACATTTAAGGTTAAGATTGTTATGTGTGAACTTGATCCTGCCATTATGATATTAACTGGTTATTTTGCTCGTTAGTTGATGCAGTTTCTTCCTAGCCTTGATAGTCTTTACATTTTGGCATGTTTTTGCAATGGCTGGTACCGGTTGTTCCTTTCCATGTTTAGTGCTTCCTTCAGGGTCTCTTGTAAGGCAGGCCTAGTGGTGACAAAATCTCTAAGCATTTGCTTATCTGTAAAGGATTTTATTTCTCCTTCACTTATGAAACTTAGTTTGGCTGGATATAAAATTCTGGGTTTAAAATTCTTTTCTTTAAGAATGTTGAATATTGGCCCCCACTCTCTTCTGGCTTGAAGAGTTTCTGCCGAGAGATCACTTATTTCAAAGAATATTTAATAGCAAAATTTCTAAATAACCTAGTAATTACTTGTAGTTTGTTTCAATGATTTTTTAAAAATGAATATTACCTATGATTATATAAGAGTAGTGGTTCTCAACTGGGGATGACTTTGCCCCTCCCACACCAGAGAACATTGGCGATGTCCAGAGATGTTTTTGATTGTTGCAACTGGAGAGGCAGAAGAGAAAGGTACTGGGATCTAGTGAGTAAAGACCAGACTATACTAGACTTCCTATAATGCACAGGTCAGCTCCCCAAAACAAAGAATTATCCAGCCCATAATGTCAACAGTGCTACCATTGAGAAACCATGGCCTAGGTGCATGACCTTTGAGGAATGCAACAGCCTACTTTGTTCTTCTCTTTTCTTTTTTTCTTACTGATCTATCATGGTTCTAAGAAGAAATACCTATATATCACCATGGTTGATATTTGAAAAAAACTCTTGCAAAGTGTGTGAACTATTGCAGATGTCTATAAATTCTGGGTTCAAAACATGGAACCCTTGTGTGCTCATTTTCTATAGTTAATGACTGGCACCGTTTCAGTGACACTCAATCAGAGCTGATGCTGGCTATGAGCACAGTGTGGCCATGCAGGCTGACACTGGCTGAATTCAAATCTTAAGCAGATAAACATTTATATGTGGGGAGAGACCTGGAAGAAAAACTGGAATCTGGAAGGGTTAGGATATTTGGCCAAGTCCTCACAGAGGGGCTATCTATGAGGCCTTGGAAGTTCACTGGTTCTGATGAACATTACAGTTTCTTGAGGGAAATCAGATAATGTAATAATGCACTGCACCCCAAGAATTAGGCATTTTCAGACTTCACTGGTTTTCTAGAGAAGTCTGCTTAATCATTATATCCTGTTGCAAACAAACTGCTAGACTGACAATACCACCCAATAAAAGAATAAAATTTATCCATCCATCATTAAGATAATTGTTATTGATTAGTCTCCTTATAATTTTCTGCCTTTTGTTTTCAGATGTTGGCTATAAATCACAGCCACAACAGGCACCCAGCCTGTGTTTGTGTCTATTATGTGGTCCTGATAAGGCCGGGCAGCATTTTTCACCTTCCTGATGCGAGTTATTGAGATTGATTGAAGCACTTTGCTTGTCCTATCCTAGACACTGTGTAATTAATGTTTCATTATGTTAATACATGCAAATGTGAGAGTGTGTGTTTGATTGGGAGGTGAGAGAACAAAAAGGATTAAAGAGTTCACTCCGAAGTACAAATTAATTTATTTCATTGCTAACTGGCCTCTGAGGAATGCGGGAGTAGGCTTCAAAATGAAAGCAAAAAAAATGCACAAAAAGAAAATGCTGTTGCAAGGCTGTCTTTCAGAGGTGATGTAGTTAATGGTTACAAAACAGATATTCAGTCACATGACAGAGACCTTGCCTATGCAGTGATTTCAGCGTGTCTCCCTCCATAGTGAAAGGGTTTAGGACAGGGAAGCCAAAGAATATTTTCTCTTTACATATACAAGCATTTATGCATAGACATGGTATATTAGAACCATACTATATTAATACAGCATAGTGATCTTTCATATGTAAACAGTGATTGATTTCATGACATTATTTAAGGTATAGCAGGAAGGAAATTTCAACCCCAAAAAAACCCACCCACAGATCTACCACAATTATATGCATGTTACTGCATTTTCTTCCTTGTCTTCACAGTGATAATTTTGATTATTTCTTAATATATTAATATATGATGCTCTTATTTCCTTAATGTCAATCAATCTGTTTTTATTTGTCTGGATTTGCTATGATAGCAAATATTTTAATGAGCACTGTTTTGTATATATAGTAATTTTTGTTCTATTGAATTATTTTGCTGAGGTAGCTTCTTAGGAGTGGAATTACTAGAGCCTAAATCTTTTTATGGCTTTATATATGCATTGCTCTTTTAGAAAAATTCCCGCTCCCAGTATCTAGCATAGAGACTCAATAAATGGGTGCTGAATTTAAGGAAGCCTAGACTTTCGCTAGACTATCCTAACTCTTGAAGTTGCTGTATTAAGTTGTTTTAGCTAATCGTTCCTTAATGTGGTTAAAAGCTACTGACTCCTCCGATACATACCCACGAAGTGATGTTATTTTGAATAGGTTTTAAAAATAAGAAGCAGAAGAAAAAGGTGTTTAGAATTTAAGACTCAGCCAGGAAGGGCAGGCTTGGATTGGAGAGAGAGTACTAATAGCTCTCTGAAGTCGCTGGATAACCAGGGAGAAGGGCTTTGAAAAAGTAAAGATTGCTAAAATAAACATGGATCGTGTCTTATCTAGGATTTATTCACTGGAGGTATTACAGAGCAATCATTATAAGATATTCACAACTATTAGTATGTTATGTAACTTCATTTACTGTTTATTTACTTTCATTTCTGATGATTACTTTAGCTCAGGGGACAGGGTGGGAATATGTGGTCATGCCCGTTTCTTTTCCCACTGTCTATGGCTGCTTTCCTGTTACAATAACGAAGTGGAGTAGTTGGTCCATAAAACTAAAAATAGTTAAATGGCCCTTTGCAGAAGAAAGTTTGCAGACCTCTGATACAGAGAAACAAATCTGACTGTCAGAAATGGAGATTGAAGTCCAATACATTTCAAAGTCATGCTTATTCTTTGGGCAAATTATAATTTGTCACATCCTCAGCCTCAGTTTTCTCCTCTCTAAAATCAACATAACAATAATCAGGTAGTTGGAAATTAAATCATGTAATAGGTTAAAGTATTGGTTCATTTGTTCTTCCCTCTTCTAAAAGAAAATGTTCTAAAATGTAATCGGTGTTTATCTAGTAGTTACTTTCATGCTGTCATGATGTGTTCAGTTGAAGATCCATTAGACGATGTAAATTTCTGAGAGATTTTGTATGAGTTAACAATTACCATAACCAAAAATGCCAAGTCAATCTTCTGTAAATGTCCCCTGTTTATAGCTACAGCTATGCTTAACTGTAGGTTGTTGATGTCAGCATTGACTGGAAAGGTTGTCTGAACACATTTAACTGTATCAAAGCATCAAACTCACCACTATTAAGCAAAATGGCATAGAGTTGTGAGTTATTGAATGTGATGGAGAAGAGTTCTCTCCTGTGATCCTAACTCCTGTGCCTCATTCTGCCATTATTCTTCATGGTCAAGACCAGTGGAGTTAATAGTGTCTAAGTGTCTGCAGTCCTTTCTGACAGGATTCATGTATCGTTTTTCATAGTCACTTTGCAGATTGACAAGAAAGTCAATACTTTGGTGATATTTGTTGGTTCACAGTTTCCTTCACTTAGACCCATCACATGTTTTGATCATTTGGTCTCAGTTCATTTTCAGCTACATGCCAGTGTAACCAGCCTGCAGCCATCCCTTTCAAGTCAGTGTCAGGAGGTACACCAATAAACACTGCCTTTTTTTGTTTTTTTGTTTGAGACAGGGTCTCCCTCTGTTGCCCAAGCTGGAGTGCAGTGGCATGATCATAACTCATTGCAGCCTCAGAATGCTGGGCTCAGTGATCCTCTCACCTCAGCCTCCCAAACAGTGAGGACTAGAGCTGTGCACCACCACAATTGGCTAATTTTTAAATGTGTTTGTAAAGACAGGTTCTCCCTATGTTACCTAGGGTGGTCTCAAACTCCTAGCCTCAAGCAGTCCTCCTGCCTTAGCCTCACAAAGTGCTGGGATTACAGGTAAGAGCCACTGCATCTGGCAGACATTGGCCTTTTATCCATACCTAAAGAAGTTTCCGCTAATGGGTAAACAACATTTAGATGAGAATGAGGCATGATTCAATGTAATTCAAATTTAACTGAAAATCCAGAAGCATGAGAGTATATTATACGTTTCAGAAATAGAAATGTATATACTATATTCCAATATGATTAATTCTGTTTCTGGTGCCTGACAAGATTTATCACTACCAGATAAAAAGAAATAGATTTCAAACTGGAGTGCAATTATGAACATCTCTATCATCTTTAAAAGAGTAATAAGTAGGTGACCACACATCTTAGGTTGCCTAGAACAATTCCAGTTTATAAACTTTAAAAAATATATATTCTTTTTATTTTTTTAATTTCCATGGGTACATAGTAGGTGTATATATTTATGGGGTACATGAGATGTTTTACAGTTTATACCTGTTGTCCTGGCTTAATTATAAACTGAGTCTCCTTTTAGTCTCAAAAGTGTCTGAAATATATAGTAAATTATATGATTATCCTAGTGATCACTCTAGTGATTAGCTTGAAATTAGTCAAAAGTAAAATGCACAATGTCATAATTAGCCTGTCCCTGTATCATACACTTTTTTTGTTAAATTATACTTTATTTGACATCGTTGGCAAAAAATGATTGGCATGCTGATGTTCAACAGTAATCTCATCTAAAAGCTACTTTAAAAACCTTGGCCGACTATGTTATTGACTTTATATATAGGAGATGTTATCTTGTATCCAGGTGGGTATCCATGAATGCTTTGAATCTGCAGAGTCTGGTTAGGAGTTTCTCTGGTCCTGCATGCCCATAAGTAAGGTTTGAGGCCTGCAGTTAGCAACTCAAGCTTTAGACCCAGTGGAAAGTAATTACTCAAGGAAGCAAAAAATGTTCACTCCTTTTCCTTTATCCCCTTTAGTTCATCAAGTATGTTAAAAATGGAAAAATATTCTCTATCCCAGAGACTAACACTGTTCGATACTTTAAAAAAAAATTACCATTATCTATTATGTATTCAACACTGCTAAACCCAAACAGGGAAAGGGATTTAAGCAGAATTGTACTTATAGTTCTTAACTTTGACAGTGGTAAATAAAATATAAATATATGTGGCAGATCAATACACATTTTCTGGGTGACATAAAAATTTGAAAGGCCTGATACTTATAAATTCTTATAAGAAAATGCTTTGTTTCTTCATAGATTCCATTATATGGAATAAATCCAGGCTTTTGATAATTCAGATATAGCCCTGAGGAGAAAACAAAGGTTCTCTAATCTTGTATTGCTCTCCAGCATTCCGGGAACCTCCTTCTCCACCACCAGCTCCATCCATGTCAGACACTCAGGGTCTTCTGATTTGTTGCTAGAAGCACAGAGAAACTGTCTTCATGGAGACCCTCCCCAGGAATTCCCTTGACCACCCTGCCAACACTCACTGTGTTAACCCTAGGCTCATCCCTCCAGGGCTCACTGGTTGCCAAAATCGGTAGTATGATAAACCATTTTACACCAAGTTATGTGGGGGTATCATAGAATCACTTACTTTGTCCCTGTTCCCAGATTATATATTTACATGATGTATTAGGGTTCTCTAAAGAGACAGAACTAATGGGATAGATGAATATATGAAGGGGAATTTACCAGGAGAACTGACTCACATGACCACAAGGTGAAGACACACAATAGGCCATCTGCGGACTGAGAAGCCAGGAAGCCAGTCTGAGTCCCAAAACCTCAAAAAGTAGGGAAGCTGATGGTGCAGCCTTCAGTCTGTGGCTGCAGGTTCAAGAGGCTCTGGCAAATCACAGGTGTAAGTCTGAAAGTCCAAAAGCTGAGGAACATGGAGTCTGATGTTCAGGGGCAGGAAGCATCTAGCATGGGAGAAAGATAGAGGCTGGAAGATTCCATCTTTTTATGCTGGCAGCTGATTAGATGGTGCCCACCCAGATTGAGGGCGAGTCTGCCTCTCTCTGTCCACTGACTCAAATGTTAATCTCCTTTGGCAACAACCTTACAGATAAACCCAGGAGCAATACTTTGCATCCTTCCATTCGATCAAGTTGACACTCAGTATTAACCATCACACATGACAAAGAGGTTTCAATACCAAACACTCCATGAGGATTTTGCAGAATCACAGTAGTTAAGAGGCAGTCTCTATCAAATATTTCAATGAATATTGTGTGTTTCTGTTTATTCCATCTCTGAGCTGGTTTGGCCTACTTCTTTGCTTAAACAGTGTGAGAAAAAGAAATAACATATATAAGCAGAAAGGTGATCTAGAATTAATCCTACACAGGAATTCGGACATTGACATTTTGTTACTAGGTCCTCTTCTGAGCTGTGTGACCTTGGTCAGGACAGTTAACCTCTCTGGGTCTTTGTCCTTACCTGCAAAATAAAGTTAACAACACTTCTCTGACCAACAGGATCAAAAGAGGCTGTTATCAATCACTCCTAATGTACTGTAAACATGGAAAAAAAAAATAGAAAAATCACCCAGTGTTCGTAAGCTACAACACAAACCCTCAGCAAATCTTTGGGTAACCCTGGCCCATGATTTAAGATGGTCAGTAATTCCTATCCCTACCACCGTACCACCGGACCATCTTTGCGCAAAAAAAAAAAAAAAAAAAAAAAAAAATGGATCTTGTATATAAGTGACTTTGATAATTATCAGATTTTTAAAATGTCTACATTATTCACTCTTCTGGCTATGCAAGAGCGAGGGCACATTTTTCATACTTTTTTTTTTTTTTGAACTGCAGAGAAAATAGTTGAAAGGAAAAGAAAGAACATTTCACTTGATTACATCAAAAGACAGTAATAGGGTTGGCTAATATTATTTAAAATGTACACTAATTATGGTTTTTAAAATTATAACCCTAGTACATATTATACAAATAAAAATGTTATATGACAAACAGTGACTTTTTTATGTTCTCATGATAACTAGTAAGTCCCCAGCTTCTCTGACATTGATGTAGTATGAGGTTAAAAGAGCTGCAGGTATTAGGAGAGAACCCACAAGTGGAGCAGAACAAGAGAGGAAACAGGTGGATATCTGGGGTCACATGTTGATGAAAAGTCTCCAGCTGATGAATTATGGGGGAACGCACATTTGAGATGGAGATTTGTATATTATGATCAATAAACTCAGCACACTTCTGACCTTACTTTGGCTTTCTGTCTGAAAATTGTATATCAGTTTAGTTCCAAGTATTTTATGACAACACTTGAACCCCTCAATGGATTTATAGTCTCTATCATTCAAGGGGACTTGCTGTTTATTATTTAGATAAATTTTAGGCTTTTACTATTCCTCAATGGTGCTCAGGAGATCATGT
Organism: Chlorocebus sabaeus; assembly: GCF_047675955.1. NCBI lineage: Eukaryota > Metazoa > Chordata > Mammalia > Primates > Cercopithecidae > Chlorocebus > Chlorocebus sabaeus. Next base: position 30,160,380 of record NC_132921.1, on the reverse strand, counting down.
CTTTGCTTTGAGTCTTACTGATTTTTTTTATACTAGAGACAATGTGAAAGGAATTTGTTAAAGATCAACTAAAATAAATTAATGAAAAGCAGCTGGATAGAAGCACAACCAGGAATGATAAAAAGTGGTTAAACAACTCCAAGACCCCACAAGACACCACTGGTGATACACTGACATTTCCCTAGCTCTGCGGGACTTCCAGTTACCCAGACATCTTTTTAAAGCCAATGAAAAACTCTACTGTGCAACACTAGAGTGCGCTGGACTGTACTGCCTTTATTTCAAGAAGAAAACCAAAGAAATCTTCATCTTAAATATGTTTTTCATGGAAGATTAAGGACACACTTAGTAAGACCATTTTCTCATCCTGTGGGAACTTTTTAGGACAGGATGATATGAAAATGGCATGTGTTTTATGTTTCGTAGGTAATTGGAATACATTTGGTGAGGACCCTGGAATCGGTACAGCAGGGAGTAGTAGCCTTGGACACAGTGGGCATATCTAGAGGTGGTGAAGACAGGGACAAGGAGGGAGGAATGAAATAAAGGATCTGTGGCTCTGGACTAGAGGACTGTTGGAGAGAATGAGGAAGCCAGAGAGCTAATAGACATTTAGTAGGTGTTTGATAATAAGTGTGAATGAATGAATATGATGAAGAACTTCACCTGGATGCACAGCCAATAGACCGATCTTTTAAAGCTTGTAAATGCTAAATCTATTACCAAAAGGAATGGAGTGTTGAGGAAAGCTTAACATAAGATGGCAGCTCTGAGCTTTGATGTCCCTCACTACGAATCAGCAGTATCACCTCAGAACAGGGTCATCAGACTACAGCCCAAAGGAGGGCCAACTATGGCCCTCTGCCTATTTTTGTAAAAATGGTTTATCATTTTTAGATTGTTATCTTTTAAATGGCAACATAAGTATCCATATACTGTCCTCAATTTTGCCTCTTGGTCCACAAAGCCCCCAAAAATGTACTATCTGGCCCTTGATAGAAAGTTTGCCTTACCGCTGTCTCAGAACATGACTGAAAATGTTATCAGTATAGATACTGAAAAGCATGGTTTTTATTGGCAGTAACACAGGTACATCTTGCTTAATGATGGGAATCGTTCTGAGAAATGTATAGTTAGGTGATTTTGTCATTGCATAAACATCAGAGAGTGTCCTCATGCAAACTTTAGATGAGCTGACTATACACCTAAGCTGCATGGTGTAGCCTATTGCTCATAGACTACAAAACTGTACAGCATGTTATTGTACTAAATACTATAGGCAGTTACTGTAGGTAACATGATGGTATTTGTGTATCAAAACATAGAAAAGCCACAGCAAATATTTTTACAAGAGATTAAAAATGATGCACTTGTATAAGGTACTTACCATGAATGGAGCTTGCAGGATGAGGAGTGAGTCAATGAATGAGTGGCAATCAAATGCAAAGGCCTAGGAAGTTACGGTACTTACTGTAGACTTTATAAACACTGTATGCTTAGGCTACACTAAATTTATTTTTAAAATTATTTTCCTCCATAACAAATTCATCTTAACTTACTGTAACTTTTTTACTTTCTAAACCTTTAATTTTCTGTCTGTCTGTTTGTCTTTCTTTAGATTTTTTTTTTTTTTTTTTTTTTTTTTTTGAGACTAAGTCTCACTCTGTCACCCAGGCTGGAGGGCAGTGGCACAAACCTGGCTCACTGCAGCCTCAACCTCCTGGGCTCAAGCAATTTTCCTGCCTTAACTTGCTGTGACTGCAGGTGCACACTACCACACCTGGCTTTTTTTTTTTTTTTTTTTTCTTTTTAATGTTTTTGTAAAGATGGAGTCTTGCTGTGTTGCTCAGGCTGGTCTTAAACTCCTGACCTCAAGTGATCCTCTCGCCTCAGCCTCCCTTATTGTATGTGCTAGACTTTTATACTACTGGTAGTACAGTAGGTTTGTTTATAGTAGCATCACCACAGACATGTGAGTGATGTGTTGCACTACCACATTACAGTGGCTGTGATGTCACTAGGCAATAGGAATTTTTTAGCCAGTACAATCTTATAAGACCACTGTCGTACATGCAGTCCGTCATTAATCAAAATGTTGTTATGCAGCTCATGACTGTACTGAGTAGTCTCAGTCATTCACAGTCAACCTAGCAGAATGAGGTCCATTTTTTAAAAGTATGTTATGATTTTCTTTCACTGATTGAAGAAATTTTTCCAAATTCTTTGTTTTTGTCTATCTATGTTTGGTTATTCAACAGGTATTTGTTAAATGCCTCTGAAATAGGCAAAGGTTCCCAGGGGTTGTATGAAATAAACAAATATGATTCATGTTTGCTCCCTCGGAGTTTGCAACATAATAAGGTAGAAATTCTCAAAAATATGATCTGCAGCAGGAAGATCAGAGCCACAAGAGAGGTACAATAAAGGGCTATCACTTCTGAGAGCTGAGTCTGTCACTGCTATTCAGTGAAGACTTTCTATCTCTGCACAGGCCTGTGTCTACCGTTTTCATTTTGTAAAAGAAAAACCTGATGAGAATTTATGTTTACTATTTGGCTTAAAATGTATAACTACCTCTAAGGTACTACTGGAAATTACACCATGTCAGAGGCCATGTGAATGCCATAGGCACTGGCCCCTGCCTGCTAGTTTGGTGGGTCCAAGGTACTAACCAATAGCTTTCTTTTGCATTTGAGAGTACCTTCTTTTTTCATATACATTATACAAACTGCTCTATTAATCTACTTGGAATCATCTGGGGCTCTTTATTTTTTGAACAACCCCCATAGAGTCCCTCAAAAACCCTATTGATGCTATCTTTAAAATGGGTCCTGAATATGTATTCTCGGAAAGGCTGTAATTAGAATATTTTTAGAATTTGCAACAACCAATTCCTGCATGCAGTAAGCCCTTTTAAGTAGAGTCATGCATATTTCTTCATCTTTTAGTTTCCTTCAGGTGAAGACCCATGAATAGATCCTTCATCCTTGAGGTTCACATTAGACGGTGAATAAGTTGCATATAGATGACGGAAATTCCCTTACAGTTCTGACCTTCAAGAGAGGCTTCATTCTTGCTCCCCAAGTCATCTCCCATGGAACTTAAATCACCATCTATAAAACAAGTTATTTGGGAAGTCCTTTAATAAATGCTGACCTCATGAGCAATTTAAAACTCATTGGTGCTTAGTTCCAAAGCTGATGTTTCTGTTATCACTGTGGGTTTTCCTTCTTGATACCACTCATGGACTAAGCAGAAAAATATCACCTTTCTGTTGAGACAAGATAGAGTAAATATCATGACAAAATGAATGACAGCATTTTAATGAAAACTACTATGTGACCTCTATCTTGAGAAAATTGGACTTGTTATAATACAAATGTTTTATCACTGATGAGTCCCCACATCAGACGTTATGCCACAATGTCAACCATGAGGTTTGCTGAATTTGTAAGGTTTTCCCTGGACCTGTCAGACCTTTGTGGAATTAATCCTTCATATTTGTAATAGGAGTTTCCACAAGATGAATACTTCATTTCTCATGAATCATAATAAAGCAGTCCGTGCTTTGTCAGCAGAGTGACCTCTGCAGTCTTTTATCTTCAAGAGAAAAGATTAGACTCTCTATTTTATGGATAATGAGGTAGGTTGTTGGTCTCTTGGCACCTTCAGTAACTGCACTCTTTGTGGTCTTGTTTCAGCCTGTGATAAACTGATCAGAGGGTGATTATAGCAAATCTCTTAGTATGACAAATTCCCTCCTAAATTTGAGGGTAATTTTTTTTCTGTAAGTAGCAAAGTTAATAGGTGTGAACTCATAGACTTTTATAATATTAGAGCTGAAGATGCCTCAAAGTGATCTAGTCCAGCCTCCTTGTTTTATTAATGAGTGAATTGATTCCCAGTGGTGTAGCCCATACTTAGAAGGCTAATGAGGGGCAGATCAGACAAAGAACTCAGGTCTCCTGACCCCTGTGCTGGGAGCTTACTTTTGCAATTGAAAGTGCCTTCTTTTTTCATATAAATTACATAAATTGCTTGGTTAATCTCCTTGGAGTCTTCTGGGGCTCTTTTCTTTTTTGAGCAACCCACATCTCATCCCTCAAAACCCTACTGACACTATCTTTAAAAATGGGTCCTGAATATGACCATTTCTCACCACCTCTACTGCAACACCTTAGGCCAAATCTCATCATTTCTCACCTGAACAATGGAAGTAGCCTCCAATCTAGTTTCTCTGCTTCTTCCAATGACCTCTATTCTCAAGACAGCAACCAGAATGATCCTTTAAAACAGGGTTTCTCAATCTCACCACTACTGATGTTTTGGGATGGGTTATTTGTTCTAGTAAGGGCCTGACCTGTAAATTGTAAGGTGTGCTACATCCCTCTACAGGGGGGATGCCAGTAACACCCCTCTCAGTTGTGACAACCAGAAATACCTCCAGACATCACCAGAAATTTCCTAGGGGACAAAATTGCTCCTCCATTGACAACTACTACTTTAAAATGTAAATTGGACCTTTTTGCTCTCCTTATTGAAACTCTTCTGTAAATTTGACAGAGTTAAAGCAAAATTCTTTCACTTGCCTACGAGGTCCCATTCAATCTCACTGTGACCTCTCAGACCTTGCTTGCTGGAACTCTCTCATTCACTCCAACCCAGCTATTCCTGGGATGGGCTCGTCACACCTGCCTGGGTGCCTTAGCATCCTCTGCCTGCGGAGTTCTTCCCCTATGTATCTGCTCCATGTCTGTGATGAACTGAGGGTTTGCGTCCCCCAGAATTCATGTGTCAAAATCCTAACCCCCAATGTTATAGTATTAAGAGGTGGGACTTTGGGGAAATAATTAGGGTTATACAAGGTCATAAAGGTAAGGCCACCATGATAGGATTACATTTCCTATAAGAAGAAGAGACATCCAAGCTCTCTGTCTCCCCATGAACAAAGAAGAGGTCATGTGAGCACACAGTGAGGTAGTGGCCACCTACTAGCCAAGAAAAGAGGCCTGAGAATGAGACCTGCCTTGCTAACACCTCAATCCTGGACCTCCCAGCTTCTAAATCTGTGGGAAATAAATCTTTTTAAGCCACTCGTCACTCAGTCTATGGTATTTTGTTATGGCAACTTAAGCAGATTATGACCATATCCTTCTTCACAATATTTAGGTCTTTGCCCAACTCTTACCCTCCTCAATGAAACCGTCTCCAAATACCACAACTCCTCCCTTTCCCTCTTGATTTTCTTTTAGAGCACTTAGTCTCTTCTGACATTGTACATATTTGCTCAGTTAGTTCTTTATTGTCTGTTCCTTCCTACTAGAATATAAAATATAGAAGGATAGGAATTATTAGGCTGCTTATTACGGATTATTCAAGATTGTTTGTTCCCAGCCTTGAATAATGCCTGATGCAGTAGGTGCTCAATAAATATTAGATGGATGAAGGAATGGCATGAAGATGTTTTTAAGATCTTTTAACCACTGCTAAGCATTACAGTACAAACAAATCTTAATATTACAAAGTTTATGATTTCAGTTGCATTTTGTCAATGCAATATTTTTCCTTTGGCCTTTAAAGCAAAATTTCAAACTTAATAGGCTTACTGACAAAGTGTTACAATAAATGTGCCACTAAAAAGCAAGCAATTTTCCAAGTAGGAGTGAAAACTATATAACACGTAGTACAATTGAGTTCCCCTTTGAGAAAACCTGACCGAAAACAATCCAATTAAGAATGGGTATAGAAGGATCCTTACAATAACAAGTATCAAATTTGAATATAAAATGTGATCACAACTATGTGGATAATAAAGCAAATCGTTATAAATTAAGAAATAAATAATTTCCTGGAAAGAAATGCACAGAAACTTTTACAATTTCTGTTAAAGTGATCATTATTGGATAAGCAAGGTTATGGACAATTATTATGATATATGATTTTATGTCCATATTTTTGTATTGTGTACAGCAAATATGGGTAACTTGATAAGAGGTTTCTAAAAGTTGATCACTCACTTCACAATAAATGGCATCTCTAAAGTTTGTCCACTGGCTGCCATCAAAATGGAGATGATCCCACGCACTGGGTGTTCCTTAAATCACACTTTTTCTAAATATCATGAGAACATTCCTTAGTGTTTTAGTTGACAGTTCTGCATTTATAAAATGCCATCCCTCTGTCTACTTAGAGAAAGACTGATGAAAAACACGGCAGAGAAAGCTAGCTTATATTTTTTCAAACTGAGAGGGAAGAAGGCTCAAATCCAGGGCAGATTAAGCAACATATCAAAGTTTCTCTTTTTAGTGTTAATTTTGTATGAGACCTGGGGAATGATAACCTACATGTCCGGAAGTGTTACTTGTTGGGCTGGAAAAGAAATTTCATTACAATTTGCCTGGTATCACACAGCAAAATCAAACTGCTGCTTAGAGAGTTAGCTCTTGGGGCAACAAAGGAATGAGGAAGTTACTCCCCAACTCCAATTTAGCCCTTATTATTGTTCTTTACCATTGGATTTAGCCAGAGGACACTCAGGCAGTTGCCTGGGGCACACACTTCTTGCCCTTTAAAAACCTCAGATCTCTGCAAAGCTTCTTCAGCTTTGTGGAAGATGCCATGTGCTCAGCATGTCAGAAGTGGAGCCTCTGTGTGGGCTCACTAAGAGATTTCAGCTGGGACAGTTGCTTTGTGAACTCACATCTTACCTTTATATTTCCAAATTTAGTTTCTTGTAAAGGGAAGAGAAAAAGAAGAATCATGGTGACAAGAGCAAATCGGTTCAGCACCCTTTTGCTGAGAATATTTGGTGGTGTTGCACTTGGTGAACAAATGTCCTGACGCTGAAGTCACTTTCCCTGATTCAGTCATGCCAGCTTTCCAAGAATTTACTCTTCTCTAGATATGTGACAACTGAGGAGCATAGTAGGAATTTATTTGCTAGTTGCTTACTTTAGCTATGGTCTTAAGAAGGAATTTCGTGGAGTATAGGTTTCCCAGATAAAATACAGGATGCTCTGTTATATTTGATTTTGAGTAAATAACAAATAATGTTTTAGTATAAGTAGGTCTTATGCAATATTTATTTAGTATAAGTATTTAGGACATGTTTATACTAAAATTTATACTAAATTTGTTTTTCATATGAAATTCCAATATAACTTGTGTCCTTAATTTTTGTTTCTAAATCTGGCAACTCTAATGAGGGAGGAACTTCGACTGTTCCTTTTAAATTTTCATCTAAATTTTCATCCAGAGCTTCCCTATATTTTAATGATCCTTAATACATTCTCACAGTAAAATGCATATGTTTTCTTTCCTGATCAGCCTTTTTTTACATTATTTAAGTTCAGGAATTAATTCCATATAACTTAATTCATTTCTGATTTGCATTTTTTAGTAATAAAAATTTGTCTTAAATGGCTTTAAAATGTTAGTCTCTGGCAACTGAGGAATGAACATAATCATTTAAAAATATGACCACGTGTTCTGACAATTTTTTTTAATGTCTTATAAAGTGCATAAAATGGCACCAGTACTTCACAGAAACCTCAGTAGTCATAGGTGCTGATCCTTTGGTGAGTGTACACTTTCTCTCTCTGGTCTAGTGGAAGTTAAAGTCTTCCATTAATGGGAAATACACAAAGTTCACCCTCAGGTTACAGCACAGCTAAATGGCTATTGTAGTTTTCCCATCTAGACACTAAACTAGACTAAGGAGCAGATCAGCCAGGAGGCAGGGAAGTGTCTACAATTATACTGCGGAACTAAAATGGAACAAAAGAAAGGCAATGTGATAAAGACTACTGGATGAACCCAAACTTCTTTTGGAAGAGGATTGCAGCTATTGTTGCTGTTTAGAAGAAATCATTTTGTAGCCCTTTATGTGAAGAATCGAGAATATTCCAAGGAGTATTCTAAATGTCCAAATGACCATGGAAGTTTAATTTTGCTGAATGGGGTAAGGTCATTTAGGGCCCAAACAGTGTGCTGGTTGTAATAGAGGAAATATTAGGTATTGTAAACAATAGCCCTCTTTCTTGATCCTTTCTCCACTTCAGCCTTTCAAAGAGAAATACATAATAAATATTAATAAAACGTGTTGAAATAAGTGTTCAATTGTTTGCCTTTCTAGATTATCCTTCTAAGTTCACCTACTTACTTAGAAAAATAATCAACCCAAATTACACAAATTCCTCAAATATGAAACATCATGACAAGACAGTACAAGGGAGGTAAGAATCCCCTTGCTCCAATCCAGGCTACCAGATGTTTTGGAGCAAAGTTCTTGGGCTTTAGTTAATGCAAAAATTCCTGGAAGACTTCTTCAAGTACAGATTGCTGGGCTCTGCTGACACAGTTTCTGATTGGGTAGGTATGGGGCAGGGCCTAGAACTGTGCATCTTTTAATTTTTTTATTTTTAATTGGCACACAATAGTTGTACACATTTATAGGATACAGGCTGATATTTTCTTACATGTATACAATGTTTGGTGATCAAATCAGGCTAATTAGCATAACTGTCACCTCAAACAGTTATCATTTGTTTGGGCTGGGAATATTCAAAATCATCTCTTCCAGTTATTTGAAAATATTCACTAAATTATTGTTAACTTTAGTCAATAGACAGTGCTATAGAGCATTAGATACTCCTCCTGTCTAACTGCAATTTTGTATTCCTTAAGCAACCTCTCTCTATCCCCTCCCCACCCTTCCCAGCCTCTAGTAACCATTGTTTTACTTAATATTGTGCATTTTCAGCAGGTTCCCAGGAGGTGTTGCTGTTGCAAGTCTAGGGACCGTACTTTGAGAACCACTGTTTCAGAATTTATATTCTGATATACTAAACCCAGTGAAGTTAACATATGCTTAGGGATTATGTTAATTCATGTTTGTTTGTTTTTGTTTTTTAAATTTCCTGCTCCATTGCATAGCCTGACAAGTATTATAATTTTTTTCCAGGGCTAAAGACCAGAGTTACAGTTGCACATCTTATTGATATTTGATAAATTGAAAGTAGATTATATTGCATCATCCATAGAATTATTTTTATTTCCTTCAATGGAGGTCTCTTTATTTGTCTTAAGCAAAAAGAAGCAAATGTGGTAGCATCTATTTCTAAGAAGAGATGATGGTGACATGGTTTTATGGGTTGATATGAAGATTCAGCGATCATCAGAAACTCTAAGCATCCCCAGATGAAAGTTTGTGTAATTTTAAGTGATAAAATTAGGCATAGCAAGTTCTATGGGGATTTGTATGACATTTTCTAATCTCAAAATCTTGTAGGAGCTTTTTTCCCCCCCACTTCCATGCTACCTTTCTAAATTTCATTTTGAGCTTCTATTGCCTTAACCAGAAGCTTTTACATTTTGGACCTGGAAGGAGATTTCTGACTCCATAGAGAATTATTTTTTTATACTTAACAATGTTTGATATTGTAGATAAAATGTCATGCCTTAAAAATCCCATTTTAAGCTAGTTTGCCTCTGCGACTGAATGGTCTTTGGACCTAAGAAGAACGTGACAGAGAGCAAGCACAAAGCGACTAAGCTTAGAGAAACATTTGTACTATTTGATCATTTTGGTGAGTTTCCAAAATATATTAAGACTATTCTCTGTGTATAGAGAATTAATATAAACTTGAAATGTCTTTGGCAGTGTTATTTCTGATGCTTATTTATGTCTGAGAAAACTAAAACAAATAGATAATAAAAGTTCTCCCTTGGGACATTCCTCAAGAGTAGTCCGTCTTTTATATCCTCATCAGGAAGCATGGAAGGTTTTGCTCTCTTGGTATCTGCTTACAAACTATCATTTTACACAAAAAAATTAAAAAGGTTGAGAAGAAAGAAGAGGTGGAGAAGGAGGAAGTGTAAGAGGAGGAGGAGAAGGGGGAGAAGGCCCAAGGATGATCTGACACTTAATTACTTTTCTTCAGACCGATATAGATAAGAAAAGCTAGCCAAGCATTAAATACATATATGGCTTTGTCCCTATATTTTAACCAAGTATTTAGAAATCTTCCCAAACCAACATTTGGAGTGAAAGAGAGAGATGGAAACAGTCATTTTTATGGTGAACTCTGCTGTCAGACTCTGTTGCGTAAGTTTCTTAATGGATGGGATTTTGGAACTTTCCAGTTTATTTCTCCAAAATATATTATAGTTGCCTTAAGTGATTTTACAGCAGAGTTAAAAGGATTTCTTGGCCAGGCTCGGTGGCTCAAGCCTGTAATCCCAGCACTTTGGGAGGCCGAGATGGGCGCATCAAGAGGTCAGGAGATGGAGACCATCCTGGCTAACACGGTGAAACCCCGTCTCTACTAAAAAATACATAAAACTAGCTGGGTGGTGGTGGGGGGGGGGGGGGGGGGCGGGTGGCGCCTGTAGTTCCAGCTACTCGGGAGGCTGAGGCAGGAGAATGGCGTAAACCCGGGAGGCGGAGCTTGCAGTGAGCTGAAATCTGGCCACTGCACTCCAGCCTGGGCCACAGAGCAAGACTCCGCCTCAAAAAAAAAAAAAAAAAAAAAAAAAAAAAGAAAAAAAAAAAGGATTTCTTTCTTTCTTTATGAAGCAAGGCTTGGAAATGTAACTATTTGAGGTTTCAAGGGAATGGCCATTGGACACCTTAAAAATAAAATCAAATAAAATAAACTTCTCCATTAGGTTTTCTCCTGGATAAAATCATCACCATTGTAATTCTAATGTAAAATTCTCTGCAGCATTGTAAAATAGGAAGTTTAGTTTTGATTCTCAAAATGAGTTCTTCTGTTATCTTCCCATGATCTCCTTTCATGTAATTTCCAAGAGGTCTACACTTTCATTGAACTCTGAGTACCTAATTCCAGACTACAACTTTTTGAGCCACAGGCTCCAAAGTTACTTCTACTTGTTGTCTTCTTAAGTTTTATCATCTCTGTCTTCCTCTCTTCATACATTAAATCAGCGTAGTTGATTTAAGATTAATTACTGGATGAAGTCATTTTATAAAATTGTTTTATATTAAGAAATTATATACTGTTGGGCAAAATCTTTCCAAATGGAACCAGTACACTAAGAGAAAGGGTTCAGGGGGACCTAAATTGATGTCAATGTAATGTATTCGTGGGACATTTCTTAGGCCTGTGTGAAATACAAGGAAGTTGAAGGTAGCCTTGTCTAATGACACAGGGTAGTTTTCTGTGCCGCTTCGCCTGCAGGAAATCTTCCGCAACACGCAGTACTCCTGCCTGGGCCTCACTGGGCTCTGAGCTGGCCGCTGAGCTGGTTCCGCCCACTCAGCCTGACAGGCTGTGCTCGGCTGGTGCTACCACCCCTGATCCCACGCCCACTATAGGCTTGCCAGGCATGGAGCGGTGAGGGGCGTCTGAGTGAGTGAGTGCAGAGTCCAGCCACGGCACAGGGTCAGGTGCGCCAGCGGCTGCGGTGGAGCAGGCAGCTTTAGTTGCCGGCAGCTGGACCAGGCATACTGCAAGCAAATTCTGCCTAGGATGCTCGTGTCTGGACCGGGGGAACACAGTGACACCCACAAAACTTAGAGACGCCAGCAACCGCAGAGCCCCAAAAGGGTGTTACAGCACGTCACCGTTTGTTTGTTCCTGTAACCCAGCAAACAAGGGTGTGTCAGAGCTCTGACTCAGGAAGTCCCAAGGTCTTCGCCTCCAGAAGGGTTGCAGCTCTTCTCTCCTTCCTGCCATATGCAGCACAGGGAACGGGGCAGGGGTTGGGCAGGAGTGTGTTTCGCCTCCTTAGTGTTACAGCTCATTCAGTCCTGCTGCCCCACTCTGGCCCACAGCTCTTGGGCTGGCCCGGCCCCACTGCCGCTTCTTGTCGTCTTGGATGGCCCTCCAGGCAGCAGTGGAGGCCTGGAGGGCTACAGTGTTACAGCTCCTTTTGCACCTGCTGTTCAGTGGGTCCCAGGTTCTTGTCCTGCATCCCAGAAGAATGAGTTTATGTGGACAACTGGAGAGTGAGCAAGGCGGAGAAAAGTTTCATTGAGTGACAGAATCTCTCTCAGCAGAGAGGTGATCTGCAGTGGGTCGATCCCAGGTGTGGCTGAGTCTGGAGTTTTTATAGGCTCAGAATGGGGGAGGTGCAGGCTGTAGGTAGTCTTGGAAAAGGCAACATTTGATTGATTAAAAAGCATTATTCAGGCTGGGCCCATTGGCTCATACCTGTAATCCAAGCACTTCGGGAGGCTGAGGCAGGCAGAACAACTGAGGTCAGGAGTCCGAGACCAGCCTGGCCAACCATGGCCAACATGGCCGTCTCTACTAAAAATACAAAAATTAGCCAGGTTTGGTGGCGTGTGCCTGTAATCCCAGTTACTCAGGATGCTGAGGCGGGAGAGTCACCTGAGGCAGAGGTTGCAGTGATCCAAGATCGCATCACTGCACTCCAGCCTGGGAGACAGAGCCAGACTCCATCGCCCCAAAAAAAGAAAAAAAAAAGAATTATTCAGAAAGAACCAATCAGGAAAGAACAGGCAAACAGGAACAGAAGTTCTCACTCTGGTCCCAGACTCCATTCAGAACCAGCAGCCCAGTTTTCAGGCTTTAGGCTGTTTTCAGCTTGAAAGTTGGGTTTCACTGGGGACCTACCCCTGTCTGCCTGGGAATTTGTCTGCCTCCTGCCACTGTCACTATCATGAACTGAAACTTAGAAAAGGAGACCAATAGAAATCACATCTACTATTTCTCTATTAAACTTGATTCACCGGGATCCATCTCTTCTATAAAACTAATCACTAATGCAAGCTACTTAAAGCAGTGAGGTGCCTATATCCCAAAGCCATATATTCAAAATATAATTGTTATAAGGAGTACAAAAAGCTCAAATTGCCAGTGAACTGCAAGGGTAATTGTGTTAAAGAAAAGTTGATCTATGTACTCACAGCACTGAAAACTGTCATAACCTCCTTGTTTCAGACTAAGTGGATTATTTATGTGTGATAATGGGCACATATGCTCATTAACATGCTGTCATAAACAGCTGTGTTAAATGTATTATGTGTTCTGTGACATAAATAAGGTGCTCAACATGAGGTTGTGTTTAAAATATAGGCCCCAGGAAGAACAAAAAAGCAATAAATGCTTTCTAATATAGTTGCCTGGTCTTGAATTTCAAATTTATTTCTTCTTTATTAATGCTACTTGTATGGAAATTGTGGGTATTACTCTAGTGAAATATCTTGGCATTCAAGGACATTAGAACTTCTTTCTGCTGTCTCATCTTTAGTGTTTCTCAAGCCAGGTTTGCTAGCTTGTGATTCTTTTCTGGTAGAGGAAGAGATCATGTAGACATGGGAAAGGTATTTTCAGCAAAATCAGTCTGCATTGATTCAGCAAGCTTAGAGCAAGGCTCATTTGACAGATGCTCTCACCCAATCTTGTTTTAAAAGCCTCCACACTAGATATTGAACTTAGAGATTATCTAGTTCAACTTCTTAATTTTTGCAGATGAGGGAACTGAGTTTCTGAGGACTTAAAAGACCTTTCTGAGTCATGAATTTTGAAGTGACAAAGCCAAGACCTAAGGCTAGATATCCGGACACCCCATTCAACGTACTTCTCACTAGAAGAACAGGATGTACTATAATTGGGTTGGCTATGCCAAAAGGATCTGTGGGGAGAAGGAGTTTATTTGAAAATAAAGACACCAGCCTGCTGTCATCTGGGATGTTCATCAATATCTATAGTAGAGTTATGTGCTCACCATTATTTTACAATTTATATTAATTCAAGCTAAGTTCCAGATGCTTTCTGAGTTAGTGGCCAAGGTGAAAGGAATGAGTATATGACAGTGAGTGACACAAGACATCATTTGGCAAAATAACAGACTTCAAACATAAGTTTTAGAAAAATTGAGTATGCAGGAATGAAGCAAATAAAACCAGGGAGAAACCGTGAGAAGCTGTTCTGCCTTCTCTTCACTGGAAAATAGGGTGTACAAAGAAAGAAATAGTTTCTGTCCATCAGAAGAGTATGAGCTAATCCCTTATGAGAATATGGATTACCTGCAATTTAGATGCTTGCCTTTTAAATGACAGAAGAATGGAATGATTTTACGAAGTACAACTAAAAGTGTTCCCATTACAGAAAAATTAAGGAAGCTAATGAAGTCGAGGTTGCTATGCTGAAAAAAAAAAAAAAAAGAAGACTAAAACATAATTTAGGTGGTACTTTTTAAGAAATGAAATGTTGTTTCAAACAAATAAAGGGATCTTAAAGAAAATGTCCATCTCTTCTGCATTTTCACACAAGGTGTTTCAGAAGAAAATGGGATTAAACATCAGCAAGAAAATTCAGTTAGACTCTTTAAATGATTAAATATTGAAAACAAGATACCAAGGGACATTGTAGAATCTCTAGCCTCTAAGATTGTGCAAAATGAAATTGAAAGTAATTTGACTTGAATGATTTAAGCATACACCTGTCTGAGCAAATGGTGGAGCCAATGACCTCCTGAAACCTTGTCAAGGTCTTTTACTCACCATGCGAGTATTCTGTCAAATGCTATGCTGCCAGCTTCGATAACAATATACTTTAACTAATTATACTTGCTCCCTCCCCTCAAGATTCTTAAATGACTTTCTCTTACCTTGTTGATTCTTTATGTTCATTTATGTTTATGAAAAAATTTCAACTGTTATATTTATTTAGATTTCCAAGTCCATGAGAAACGTTTGGATGAAAATTAAGACCCTTCAGGGATTTGTGATTTTAGGTAGTGACTTTATTGACTTGCTTCTGCCAGTGGGATTTACCTATTTTAAAACCCACCTGAGCTTTGTCCTAAAGAACTTTACCCATGCTGTTCAGAGTTGACTTTTATTCTTACAGAATACTGTATCTGATTGGATATTTTCAAAGTTTCAATGGATGCCATAATCAGAATGCAGAGATAGAAATAGTCTCCCCCAAAATCTTAGCTACCACACTAATAACTATTGCTACTTTAAAATATCTAGTTTTATTTGGAAAATATTAGTTTTTTCTGCTTAAATTTTCATGTACTGACTGATAGGTGGTAATAAGCATGCCAGGATTTATATGAATTTGCAATTTCTCATAGTATTAAATTTTGGAACCAATTGTTTTCTTAATTGCCGTTACCTCGACTGGGTACTTTTTTACTTATTTAACATAATATCTTTGATTTTAGTTTTTATGTATTTTTGGACATTTTTCAAAGCCCTCAGTTTTGTGAAAAGCTTTGTAAAGAAAAGAAAGGGAATCTAATCCTGAGATTTATTTGAATACATGAACATATTTCCCTTTGCTCTCGTGTTCCAGGTTTTCAAATTAAAGCTTTCACAGCACTGCGCTTCCTCTCAGAACCTTCTGATGCCGTCACAATGCGGGGAGGAAATGTCCTCCTCGACTGCTCTGCAGAGTCTGACCGAGGAGTTCCAGTGATCAAGTGGAAGAAAGATGGCATCCATCTAGCCTTGGGAATGGACGAAAGGAAGCAGCAACTTTCAAATGGGTCTCTGTTGATACAAAACATACTTCATTCCAGACACCACAAGCCAGATGAGGGACTTTACCAATGTGAGGCATCTTTAGGAGATTCTGGCTCAATTATTAGTCGGACAGCAAAAGTTGCAGTAGCAGGTAAGTGGATTCTTCCTTCTCTTCCTCCTCCTCCTTCCTCTCTTCTTCTTATTCTTTTTTGGGGATAAGAAAATAATTTTTGTAGAAATAATGTACATTTTTTAAATGTTTTAAATTTTAAATTGACAATTATATATTTTTATGAAGTACCATGTCATGTTTTGATGTATGTATCCATCGTGGAGTGATTATATCAAGCTAATTAACATATCTGTCATTACATATTTACCTCTTTTCTGTGGTGAGAGCATTTTAAGTCTACTCTTTTAGCAATTTTGATGTATACTATGTTGTGCAATAGATATTAAAAGCTTATTTCTTCTTTCTAACTGAAACCTTGTGCCCTTTGACAAACATATTTCCATTCCTTACCACGCCCCATCTTCCCAAGCCTTTGGTAACCATTCTGCTCTCTAGTTCTATGAGTCTGTCTTTTTTATAATAGATTCTACCTGTAAGTGAGATCATGCAGTATTTTTCTTTCAGTGCCTAACATGTTTCCCTTAGCATAATATCCTGTAGGTTCATCTATGTTATCACAAATAACAGGATTTACTCTTTTTTAAGGCTGAATAGTATTCCATTGTGTGTATGTGTATATATATATATCATACACACACACACATATATATATAAAATATTTTCTTTACCCATTCACCCATTCATGATTGATTCCACATCTTGGCTCTTGTGAATAATGCTGCAATTAACACGAAGTATAGATATCTCTTATACACCCTCATTTCAATTCCTTTGGATATATACCCGTAAGTGGGATTGGTGTATCATATGGTAATTCTAATTCTAGTTTTTTGAGAAAGCTACATAACCATTTTTCATAATGGCTGTCTAATATACATTTTCACCAACAATGCACACTTTTAAGAAAAAGGAAAGATGAAAAAAGATTCATGTTTATTCTCTCATGGTTTTGATGAACCTTTCTCCTTAAATTAGCTTAGAAAACAGTCATAGGACCTGAACTGACTGCATAATGTTATGAGATTTTTTTAAACAAAACTTTCAAGTTGACTTACTACTTATATCTAAGGGAGGACTTCTTAATAGAAAAATATTAGAAAAAAATAATTTTCTAATTCTACTTTACAGCTTCATTAAATGCGAAACTTTTGCAGAGTCAATGTTTTCGTTGTTGTGCCTTAAGAAGAGTAAATTTTAATTTAATTATAGTGGCATGGCCTACAACATATACATCTCAAGTGAGAAATAAAAATTGCTTCTAGTGCTTCCAAATTTCTTAATACTTGGTAACATGTTGGCTCAACAGCTGAGTAATAAGATGAACAGTTTTTGTTTTCACCTGGATACACTAAAGTCATGTAGACCCTGAAAAAATGGTACTGACCATTCTAGAATCCATGATATTGCTATTTCTGCCCCACTCTTCCGGTTAGAAGGCAGCTCATAATTATTTCTGTTGGCCCCTGAAATGTTAGACCTGCAAAGAGAAGAATCAGTTTTTTCACTTGTTACTATAATGATTTCACCAAAACCTGGTGTTTTTTTTTTTTTACTTTTGTATTGACCATAAAGCAAGGCAAGCAGATCCAACTTGAAATAAATTTAAGTTATGAATGGGTAAGCAGATTTGAAGGTCTACTTTCAACATAATCTTTAGTTCTCAGTAAAAACAAAATTGAATCGTAGGCTGTTTAGTCATCTGTGGTAGGCTTTCTTTCCCAGGCCCTACTTAGTCTAGTCACATCTTGGAAGACTGATCAGAATGATAACTCATTTTCATCAATAACAGGACAATTGGGCAGAACCACCACTCCCTCATGCACTCTCCTAGTGAGGGTTTGAGAAAGTTCAATCTGAAAGAGGTGATTTTGTCAGGCGGTGCTGTGAAGAATTACATCTCATAGATATGCGGTTAATCCCCATATCTAGCTTCAAACTACTCTTCTGTAGCTTCTTTTCTCTACTAAGAACTCTGTAGACTGAATGTTTTGTCTCCCTAAAATGTGTATATTGAAATTCTAACCTCCAATGTAATCGTATTGGGAGGTGGAGACTTTGAGAGATAATTAGATCATGAGGGTGGACTCCTCATGAATGTGATTAGTGCCCTTATAAAAGGAACCACAGAATACCCCTGCTCCTTTCACCATGTAAGGATGCAATGAGACATCTGTAATCTGCAACCCAGAAGAGGACCCTCATCAGAAACCAATCATGCTGGCACCCTAATATAAGGTTTCCAGCCTCCAGAACTTTGAAAAATCAATGTCTGTTGTTTACAGGCTACCCAGTCCATGATACTTTGTGAAAGCCACCCAAACTGATGAAGGCAAAGTTTTCCATTGTCAGTTAAGCCAGATTTTACCTAGAGGTAGACTGACTAGCCATTCTGCTTTTCTTTGGATTGACCTGGTTTTTGCACTTGAAAGTCCTGTATCCTGGGAAGCCACTTGAGTGCCAGGTAAAACCAGGACAGTGGGTCACTCTACCTCGCAGTGTCCCTGGTCTGCTTTAGCAATGATAGACTGAGGCGCAGATGCAGAAAACCCCCTCTATTCAGGAGACAGGCCAGGTGACATCCTGATCATGAAAATCAAGGCTATAAAGTAACTGGAACCTTGGAGTGATGGATGTCTGAAATTTGATTGATGAGCATAAAGTGTAGAGAGAACTGAATGTTAATGTTAATTATGATTGATTAGGAGAAACAAGTGGAATAAATGCTGCAGATTTGGCAAAAACAGCTTTCTCAGAATGCTCCAAATAAAGTGGAAAGGGGACAATTTGACTTTCAGTCACTAGAGAATTTCTGCCCTCATAAATCCCACCCATCAGTTGTCCACAAGGCGAAAGAAGGTCTACTGATTTGAATGAAGCAGGCTAGTATTTGATGCCTTATTACAAAAGGCAGTTGCCTATGCACTGTTAATGAAAACGGCCTTTCATTAACTGCATTCATGTTACATTGCAGTTTCAGTCTTCGTGCAATCTACATTCACGTTCACATGTTCTGTCTTTCAGTAGTGAAATGAAGAACAATTCCTTCTCTGTGAGATATTAATATACAGTGGCTTGGTCTTTAGTATTCTGTACAAGGATAGGTGCATGGATTCAGTCACTGAGTTACAATCTCATATTAGATTGTATCATTTCAAGGCAATAAGGCTGTTCACAGCATTTTAAACCATGCTGTTTGGCAACACAGAATACATTAATGTTATGTCTGCTGAGGTTAAGATTGCCAAACCACTAGAATTCACAAGGGGCATATATCTTCCTAGTAATAAAGACCATGGACCTGATTTAATCTCATTTTTAAAGCATTAGCAGTCAATAAACCAGTCACCACTAAATGGTAACAGTAGGCTTTGCTTGGGTAAAACAAACAAAAAAAATGTTTTGTACTCTCAGGTGCTGTATAGAGCCCATATTAAATAATGTCCCTCTTCCATTTTTGCTTTCTCAAAGTGTCTTTTGATAAAAAGAAGTGTAGCCAATGAAATCTGTCTTTAATCAGTCAGCATATTTTTACACAATGATCTTGCCATGCACCATTCATCCTATTTTCTAGGAGCTTCTCAAGTGCTCTTTAAGACTTGAGTGCACACTTGGCTGGAGAGGGAAGGAGAGTAGGAAAGATAAACGAAGAATTATCATTCCATCCAGCATTTTGTTAAAAATTGCAATGTAACGGGCTACTGACTATCAGTATTTCTACTCATTTTGAGTTCTATCAGTAAAGAATGCCTGGGCTATTAAATCTCCATTTGAAAGCAACTTCATCACATTGACTGAAATTTGGGAATTTTATTTTTATCCAATTAGCTCTAATCTAAAATGCTGCAGTGTTTCTGTGCCATGTATACTTCTATTTAGTCCTTTAGATTGAGAACAGCTGAAGAAGGGAAGCAGCACTGAACTTATCTATGATGCTTTCCTACCATCCTCTCTGCTGTGTGTCTAGCAAAGTATGTCATGTTAATAGTAGACATTTGC